>NW_026775581.1:101718930-102405180 GCF_030987335.1 Cornus florida | reverse complement strand
TGTTTCCTTGGCCTCTGTTTAAATTTATCTTTCTATTGGTCTTATATTTTCTCTCCTTTTATGCACGAGAAAATCTGGAAATGTGTTTTAGAGATAGGTCTGCACGTATTATTAGATTTTAGCCATTGTTTTACATCCAGGATGGTTCAGGACAAAAAAAAAAGGTTTGGATACTCGAGTACAGGTGAAGAAAGAAATGGAGAAAGGGAAGGAAGGAAGCCTACAGTTTGCAGGCATAAAGTCAGGTCACAGAAAGGGAAGGATTGGGGGTGGGTGAGGGATATGGGGAGTTTTGTGAGCCCATTGTTCTGAGAGGGTTATGTAATATGTATATCTAGTTCCCTTTTCTCCATCATAACAACGTTTTTGTAGCTGTTGTAGCTTTATGAAAATAATTTTAATGGGAGTTTTAGAATTGTTCCAATTTACATTATCTTGTACAGACATTATGGTTCCGTTTGTTTGGACTTAAATTATTTATTTATTTTTTGGTGCTTGATTGTCATAAAAAAATATTAAAATTTAACAAAAATAATTTATCCATCAATTTTCGGCACGTTATTTTATATATTCTACTTTATGGACTTGACCTCGATCTAAACTTTTACTAACGACTGACAAAGTAAAAATAAAAAAATATTTTTTGTTGAAACAAATGGAGCCTATATTACTCTAGGCATAAAAAATGAGTCATTATAAATTCATATTTCTTTTAAGAAATGAGAAGCGAAAAAAAGCTTGACTATGCAGTAATTGAGAGATTTAACTGCAAGTCTCCCGGCATATGGTACCAAATGTCCTTGGGTGGCATTTACGCTTTCGATTTAGAATAGGAAAAAATTTAATACAAAATTTTAACTAAACTTTCTTTAATCTTTATTTTAAGGAGTCAATTCAGTACTTCCAAACTGAGTCACATAAAGCGTGAGTCGGAGCAATAGCGAATTCAAAAGTTGGAGCGGGAGAGCGGCATAATTAAGTTATAAATAGTAAGAATGTGAGTCAGTGGGCGTTCGGAGCGTGAGAACAACATTTGTTGAAAAAGATTGCGGCATAATTAAGTTATAAATAGTAAGAATTTGAGTCAGTGGGCGTTCGGAGCGTGAGAACAACATTCGTTGAAAAAGATTGTGTGATTTAGCTCTGAAACATAATAAGAAATTAATTGTTTGGATGATGGAGGGTGCATTGTGACTAATCAAATGCCCAAAAGGCCCGCCGCGGGGGGGTGGGGCAGGGGGGTTTGTAGTTTGGCAATTTCTTGTTAATTTGGGTTGGTGTCAGGCTACCATAAAAATTAGGTCTTTATTTAGTTTGGAAATTTCTTGTTAATTTGGGTTGGTGTCAGGTTACCATAAAAATTAGAAAAAAGTGAACAATACTTCGGGAATATCCTAACCAATACAGTCAGTGTTTTTTTCTTATGTTGTGTAAATTTAGGGAAATCAATACAGTCGTGGTTAGGGAATCCGAAAAGAAAAGATCAATTAAATGTTGACTAGCTGCTATAATAATAAATAATGGAACTGTATAATTTTGGTCGAGTTTGGGTTTCTCAGATCAAATAGCACATTTTGGTTCATGTGTCGAGACCAAAATTTTGAGTTGTAAAAATGATTATGCAAACATACAATAATTGGGTAGGATTTTTTATTTTTTCAAAATTGGGTAGGTTTTAAGTTCCAAATAAAACAAAAAATACAATAAAATAAAATAATAATAATCCACCTTTTCAGTCTCCTAGCCCAAAAAGGCAGTTTGGAGCCCACGCAAAGTGGGCCCCATTTCAAATCGCGTCACTCGCATATTTTATGCAAAATAAAACCCTAGGTCCCTAGCAACACTTCTCAATTTATAAGAAACCCTAATTTCTTAAGGCGCATATATATACACACACACACACACACACGCACAGCCACACGCATAGCCACACGCATAAGCTAAAAGAAGTCTCTACAGTTTTCTCGATGGGGAAGACTAGGGCTAGCAATTTGGAACCAAGAATTTTGCGTCTTTTTGAACTAGGCGATGCCCGTAACATGCAAATAGCTTATAACAAAGACACAAACGAAATTCTGTTTCTTACACCTATAGAAGATGATCAACCAGAAGAAGAAGAAGAAATTCAGCAAGAACAGGTTCGTCGGAAACGTACAAGTTCTACTTCAGAAGATGAAGATATGCAGCAAGAAGAGGCTCATCAGAGATGTACAAATTCAGACGACGAAGATGTAGAATTCCAATTGGCTCTTTTTTACTCAATAGCAAGTTCTCAAGAACCTGAAATTCAAAACGAGAAGAAGAAGGGTGTTATGAGGCCTTGTTCAATCACTTATGGAGATTTCCGAACTTTTTCGCCGGAGACCGAGGAGAAAGGTGATTCTTCTCACACTGTGTGTGTTATCTGCAACGAAGTGCAGCCGAGTATCCTGAGCAAAAGATGCAGCCACGGCTATTGCAGGGAATGTTTCGGGTTTTATATTGTGAAGAAGATTCAAGGAACCAGCACTGGAATCGTCAGGTGCCCGGTGAACAAGTGTAAGACTCTGTTTGAGGAGAAGCATTGGCGCCAACTCATACCCAAAGAAGTGTTGGAGCGATGGGAGAATGCTGCTTTGGAGGCCTCGGTTCTCGCGTCGCCGGAGTATATCCTGTGCCCTTTCAAGGACTGTTGGGAGGTGTTTGTGGATGACGGGAAGGGGTTCGTGATAAGGGCGTGTCCCAAGTGCTGGAGGCTGTTCTGTGCACGGTGCAATGCTCCATGGCATGAACGGATGTCTTGTTCGTTGTTTCGGTTATTGAGGAAATCTCCAAAACTTAGAAGACTACTCTTAGAGGAGGCAGAAGAGATGAAAAAATATATATAAGGAACAATACTATGTGGTGGTTTTACGCATATACTTGGGATATCAAATTAATTTTAATTTTTGAATGTTTATGCTGATGAAATTGACAATTTTACTTTGAATAATTGTTTGATATTGATAAAGAATGTTAGTAGTAGTATTCAAAATTGTTTGATAATTATTCTGAGTCATTGTACATTTGAGTATGAATTAATAAGCTTGCTTTTTGTAGATATTGTTAATTTGGGCAAACCTTGTAGCCTTAATTCCTATCAGAATCGTAGCCATTTTTATTTTAGGTTTAGTTAAAAAGTTTGGGCACAGAATTACCCTGAGGTTGAAATCATCTTGGCCCCAAGATCAATGATGTACCAGCATCCAGCTGACAATTAAGTTTTGACCAAATTGGTAGGATGGGAACCTTGTCGCATTTGAAATAGAAGGCCTATGATTGCAAGTAATTTTATGTTTTATTGATTATACACATACACGTGTATGTATATAGGGGTGGAGCCAATTAAGGCCGGGAGGGCTTGGCTCTAACTTACTATATATATATATATATATATATATATACATATTTTTGTTATATACATATTTTATGGAGTAAAGTGCAAAAAAAACCCGTTAAATCCCCGGCCTAATAATTTTGCATATAACCCCCGAACTAACTATTTTGTTGCAATTAACTCAGTCCAGTAATCAGCCGGTGAAGAAGCACATGATAGATAAAGTGACAAACTAAATTTCTTTAAATGACCATATAACCCTTTATAAAGCTAAAAGACCACAATGCCCTTCTTAGTACATTAAATCCCAAATAGGCCAGAACCCTATACTCATTCTTCATAATCAAATCTGATCTCTTTCCATAAATTCCTCATTCGTGGCTAGGTGGAAACTGAATTCCGTGGCACTATCTTCCTCGATCAAATCCCAAATAGGTCAGAACCCATAAAGCGGGTGAGCCCGGCTGGATTGAATCGGCTGTCGGCGAATAAGGGAGGGCTAGGCTGTGGAGAAATCAGCCGGTGGAGACGATGGCAGAGAGCTCGGATGGTAGAGCTCTGACCGGCGAGGTTGGTGGAGAAGGACGACATGCAAGAATTGGCCGGCTGTGGAGAGCTTGGCTATTAGCTCGGCCGTGGAGAGCTTGGGGTGGTGAGCTGCGGGCTGTGATGGTGAACTCGCGGTGGCTAGCTAGGCTTTGATGGTGTCGGCTGTGATGGAGATGGCGGCAAGCTCGGAATGGGGAGGTCGGGGGATCAGGCGATCGAAGCTTGGCGGTGCTCGGAACACGGCTGGTGGAGACGACTGGTTCGGGACGACAGCGAATCAGCGACTAAAGAAGTCGCGATTCCGGTGATGGGCGCGCTGTTATGAAGAAGCTCGGCCGTGATTGGGTTTAATGGCGGCCGGCTGGATTGAAAGGCTGTGAGCTCACGGTTCACGGCGTGATGGCACGCTGAGTTACACTAAAGCTCTTCCTTCTTTCTCGGTTGAGCACGCAATAGCTCTTACATCACACACAGCAACTGGATGGTAAACGAGCTTGCTTAATACAGATTTTCCTCAAACAATAGGATGCTTCAACAAAGGCCGAGAGGGAGAGGGAGAGGGCCGGAGATGGAGGTTAGGGGATTTCCATGCGAGCACATTACAACCAATTGGTCGGAGTTGTCACATTGGGTGTAACCAAACAATGTAGTTTTATATAGGGGTAAAATTGTCTTTCACTATTTTCGTTATAACCAATTGGCCGAAGATGTCACATTGGGGTTAATAGCAAAAATTCAATAATTCAAGGGGCAAATTGTACTTCAAGGGGGTTAATTGCAAATGCCAATACTTTAAAGGTTTTTTTTTTTTTTGCATTTTACCCTATTTTATATGGCAATTTTGAATAATGCCCCTCTAAATTTTTTTTATTCCTCTAATTTCTTTTTGAAAAAAAAAAAAGGTTTACACATATCCCCCTATTCAAATTACTTCATATTTTTTTTCCTTTTCTAATTTTTCTTTCTTTTATCAAAATTTTTCTTTCTTCACTTATAATGTATGACCTATAATGGTTATTTCTCTTCTTATTCTTTTTATTTTTCTTGTACTTATTTAAATCAATAAAAATAAGAATACCCATTAAAGACTGTTGTGATTTGTTTCTTATATTTGTCAAAGTATTTATTTTTTACACTACTTGTTTAGCATATTATTTTAAATTTTTTTTTTTCTTGTTTCCCTTTTAATTAATTTAGAAAAGTTATATTTATTATAGTTGTTGAATTTTTTTTTTCTCCAATAAGTGCACTGTGCCCCTGAAATAAAATTCTGACTCTGCTCATGTATATAGAGAAACTTAATTTCGCTTATTAAATACTCCTATGTAATGACAGGAATATACTAAAATAAAATACTTTTTCTTTTGTGAAAGACTTTTCTCCTTTTTAAGAGGGAGCTTTTTAGTAGAGGGCCCTCAGGGTCTAAAAATCCCACTAGAATTGTTTGTTCATGTTGGGCTTTATTGTTTAGGGCTTAGTTGAATTCCTTTGTTTAGGTTGGTTATATCCATGTTTCCATGTTTTGGTTATATTGGTCTTCGGCCCACACTTTACCTACTTTGGGCTGGCCCTTTCTCTTTGTATATTCTCCTTACTTGATAAATTCATTAATTTACCAATATATATATATATATATATATATATATATAAATACTCGTTTAACCTCCCAAAAAAAATTTCTCACAATCTTTGTGTGTCCATATCTACTTTTTCTTTTCTTTTTTTTTTTTTGTTTATTTTGGGTGGTGGTAGACAGAGAGTTGTGTTGTGTTATAGTTATTTTGATGTAATGTTAGTGATTTCTTATGGTTTAGCTATATATCATATATATGGATGTGTTTTTCTATATGAATATTCAAAACACTTAAAAGAGTACTAAGTAAGGTGCTATTTGATAAAACTAAAAATTAAGTATTGAAAATTTCAAGTACTGAATTTTAAGCGCAGAAATTTTAAGTACTGAATATATTAATCTGTAAACTTGTTTGATATTGTATTAATTTTAAGCGCTGAATTCATTAAGATTGTTTGTTAAATGCAAAAGTTCAAATATGAATGTTGTATATATTATAGTTTTGCCTTGAATATCTTCTGCACATAATATTATAATAAAAGATACTATATCAAAACATAAACATATATATAAAATAATGAATTTCACCAACGAAATATATTAATTTAATAATGGATATTAATGTCAAAACTGATCATAAAAATTTCAAAATCAATGTGACGTTCCGAAATTTCACAACCCGGATAAGTCAATGCGACTTGAAATTTAACCCAATAACGAATTCGGAATGTGGAAGCGAAAACAAAAACAAATGTGGAAGCAAGAGGTGAAAATAGACCAAATATGCCCTAAGGGCAAAAATGGTCATTTCACATGCAAACAAAGTTTCAAGAAATGTACGTCATTCCTAAGATACAAACAAGGCTTCCCATTAAGCCACGGAACTTAAAAGAAAACAAAAATGTGGAAGCAAAGTTTTAAAAACGGACAAGTTTAGCCTTAAGGACAAAATCATAATTTTTAGAAAGTTATGGGTGCTACCGAGCACACCATTGGATAGACGGCGAAAAATTAATAAAGTTCAAAAAAAAATTCACCCAAAATGGAATCCGAACGAGGGAGAAAAGATCCGACGAAAAATCGACGTCGCGGTGGCCAAAAGGGCTGCTACCACCTGCTATGCGCCCAGAAAATTCAAACTTCAAACGTGATTTTGGATCCCTAAACGACCCTTTTTTGGAAAAACACGAAAAAGAAATCCTCCTTAAAATAATTTTTTCAAGCTGACTATATCGAAAGAAAATTTTATTTTTAACCTGAAATGCCCAAAATACCCTTGAGATCACACTTTTTTTTCTTGAAGAAGTGCGCACCATGAAATTAGATTTAATGCGGGGTTTTGGAGACCGAGACGACATTTTTTGGAAAAATATTGTGATGAAACCCCCCCTAAAATCACATTTTCTAAGCGACCATATTAAGATCAGAATTTATTTTAGAAGAAAAATTTCCAAAATTCCCCTAAACCAAATTTTGTGAAAAATGTAAAAATGTCCAATGACTAAATATGAAGTTGCTGGCTAAAACGATTGTGCACGAAAACGTAATAAGTGTTTTGAAGTGTGTGGGAATGGTCCATGACCCCCAATTATGCCCAATGCAAAATCCGACCTATTAAACCTCAAAAATGCCTTAAAATGAGAAATTTGAAGCCTACTATCAACCACAACATACAACCATGATATTTTGTGTAAAGTAAACATTCTCGCAAATGTAATATACATAATAAAATGCGTCCCAATGGCCCATGGTCTCAAAATATACCATATGCAAAATACGACGTATCCAAACCCCAAAATCATGAAAAAATGGCCTTTTTAAGCGAAATTTGAAGTCAACCATCATTGATGCATTCAAAGAATTGTTTGACCCATGGCTACGCGTCATATATGATATAAGAACATTATGAAAAATGATAAAACACAATTCCCACCATCCAAGCTGAAATTGTCATGCTAAAGTTTCGCATTTTCTAAGTTTTCACTATAAGAAATTAGGGTTCTTGCCACAAGACACTTCGTGGCAGAAACCTTCAAATTTCGTGGTGAAAGCCTTTTAGCCACAAAAAATAGCCTCGTGGCTCAGTCGTGGGAGTAGCCCCATCACAGATTGCCAATAACTACGACTAAAAATTTTCGTGGCAAAATGTGAAACTTTTGCCACAAAATTTGAACTCGTGGTAAAATACCTCCTTTCGCCACAAGCTATTTCGTAGCTAAATAATAATACTTTCGTAGCAATTAGCAACCTCAATATAGGAATTAATCGTGGCTAATTTAATACTTTTGCAACGAAAATATATATCGTGGCTAATTTAACCCTTTTTCCCACGGAATTTATTCGTGGCTATAATTCTAATTGCCCACGAATATATGTCATGGCAAATATCGGCCACGGAGTTCATTCGTGGCTATAATTATAATTGCCTACGAATATGTGTTGTGGCAAATATCCAAAATAGGCCACAGAATTCTCATTCGTGACTATAATTCTAATTGCCTACGAATATATGTCGTGACAAATATCAAAAAGAGGCCACGGAATTCATTCGTGACTATAATTCTAATTGCCCACGAATATATGTCGTGGCAAATATCCAAAATAAGCCACGGAATTCATTCGTGGCTATAATTCTAATTGCCCACGAATATATACCGTGACCATTACCCAAAATAGGCCCATTTTTTCAATATATTAATTTTTTTTAATTTATATATATATATATATATATATATATTAATAACATATTAATATGGCACCAATTATAATTTTATAACCTATAAATTATTATCTTTATAAACAATATCAAAAATAAAATTTAATCACACATCAAAATGATTATGCAAATAAAGAAATACTTGATATTATATACCACACCAACCAAAAAGTTTTGTTTACAACATATACAATAAAGCCCATCGCGCAAAAAAAAGGAGTCTTAGCATCTGGACAAAAACAAGCAAGTATCCTTATCCGAGATCTTAGACAAAAATAAGATATAGAATCATAAACGAAGGATTCAAAAATCTGGACATAAACAAAAAGAGCTTGAATTCATATAGCATGAGCCTGTCCAACAATTTGCAAAACCAACATTGAATAAGTACAATTAGTGCTTATGTAAAAAAAAATGAACCCAAAACTAAGTTTTCAAAATATACTACATGAAAGAAAAAAATATAGATAGAAAATAAGAACACCAATAGAAAAGATTTATCAACTCATTAAAGATAAGGAAAAAGTATATATAAATAAAAATAAAATAAAAAAAACATAATATTATTAAGATTTATCATTGACCAGTTACGCTTTGAAAATCCAATATGTAAGAATTTTTACTTTGTGAAACAAAACTAATCATATTACTTTTTATGTTATTCCTCGCTACACTACAACAAAAATGATTATTAACAATGTGGCATTTACACGATTCATAGTCTAAGTGTTGTTAATTAGTTATCTTTTGCAAGATACTCATTATTTTAGTCCACAACACTTTTAGACCACCCTTGTTAATGTTTTATTAAATTTTAGCGCTCAAATTCTCACTTTTCAATATTATGTAACAAAAAGAATAACCTTTATTACATGCACTCTCCCATATCTTTTGCAAAAATGAATTCTTGTAACATGGATCAATCGAGAATCTAGAAACCGATGATGTACAATTAGTACCTATGTCAATTAGAAAAACGAATCCAAATATGGATTCTAAAAACAGTTCATCATAAAGAAAAAAGTTCCATTAAGAAGCACTAAAAATTGAATCTTCCATTTAAGCATATATGTGTGATCCCATTACAACACTAATATATTGTGTGCAGAATATTAATATATATTGTCTCCATGCAACATTAAGCATAGAAAATTTACCGAGCCTAACCGAATCCGCCCGAGCCAAACACGTATCTAAAATGACGAGCAAGGGAATAAAAGGATTAATAATTAAATTGATTTAGTCATGTTGGAAAAAATCTTTTTTTTTTTTTAAGTGAAAAAAAAAGTTACTTAACTGGGCAGCTCAAACCTTAGGAGTTAGGCAGTCGCCTAAAGCTCCAAAATGTTTTTTACTTTTATGTAATATATAATCTTTCTAAAAATTTTATTTCCTTCCAATAAAAAAAATTAAATAGTGGGCCAAAAAATTTCTATACTTTTCTCAATTATAAAAGTCCCAAAAAATTTATTTCCATATATTAAAATCTTCCTAAAAATTTTGGGAGGGAATTTGTTGAATGCTATTTCTTCACGAGTTTCAGTGAGATGAAGTTTAGGTGGGCCAGTGGGAGTTGGCCTTTTCTTTTTTGGTAATTCTTCCTCATTGCAGTTAAGTGCGCAGTCTTGTATACTTCACGTGTAATTGGTTGCATATTATCTGCATCTTGTTTATATATTTGTGTTTTACCACAAAATCTGCCTACCAACAGCATTTTTTTTATTCCAGTAACCAATCAGCAGCAGTTTTATTGTAATGCAAGAGTCCTTTTTCCTATAAAAAAATGCTAGTTAGAATATCATCTATTCCAAAGTTCCAGACAAAAAATTTGTGTGTAACTTGGTCTGATTCAACCTGAGTGACAAAACCAACATGTACTTTGGTTGAAAGCACAGATAACTACCCAACTTAAGAAAACATTCCTCGTACTTTCAACCATGTGTAATCTTAAATATATAGAAGTTTATATATGCATTATGTGTGCGTGTGTGTATAAACAAGATAGATCCTGGAAAATATTTATAATGTTTAGATAAATGGACCCTTAACAGAACAAGTTTTATTTGAACATAAGGAGGCGGCTAACATATGAATCATATGATAACCCCATACTTCCAGGAAGAAATATTCATGCATGTGAGATTGTCGTATAGTCAACAGCACACCAACTTTAACCAACCTAAATCTTAACTTAGGTTGGTCCAATTTATCTCCATGACATCTTTTGTGTTCTAGTGACAGAACACCAACTTTAACCACCCAAAACTTAAGTTGGTTCAATATTCTCCATGCCATTTTTGTGTTTTAGTGATCCAGGATGAACCTTACAAAATCAACAAAGTTGCCAAGATCTTTTGCTTGATTTGAAGCCCCACTATACTCAACCATGGAAAATCAAAATCCGGTAACCCACATCATATTCAGGTAATTGCACTCTTGTCAACTTAACATCATATGACCGAGAGGCTAAGAGGTGTGGGTACAAATTGGACAAGGCTGGACTTTTCTAACAAAAAATCAGAACAAGATAATGGGATTTATTGAGAAAAAAAGAACAAACTTCAAGGTCCCAGCCTAGACAATGGTGACAAATTTGGATCATTCAAACTCCTGGAGTCATAAAATTAACTAATTTTCTTCTAGGGGCTTCAAGCAAAAATAAGTCGTGGGAAAAGATTCCACCTTGACTGAGCTCAAGCTGAATAGAGCCCAGCTAGACTCACATTGAAGGGAGACTCTTAAAACAAAAAAAAACTTCCCATTTCAGCTATTTGGATTTACAATAAATACAGTTACAGTCATCAAAGAGCAAGAACAAAATTTAGCGAAGGTGGATACTTACTGCCTTACTAGCAATAGACACGGCAGCCTCCCTAGTTAAGCGTAAACCATGTGCAGCCTTTCTCAAAGAGTTCTTGATTTCAGCATCATATCCATCTACTCTAGCAGCAATGGCATCCTTCACAACCTGGAAAAGCAGCCTGATTAAAATAACTTAACAAACTTGTCAGCATTATGACAAGAAGGCATCTGCAGTATTACAGGACTCTAGTACATACAAGACAATCACATTGTTAGTATAATAGTATCATAATCAACATCTGCAATCTACATGATTTAGAAATATATAGGTCCCTGTGACAGATGGATATCAATAGAAGATAATAATAAAACTAATTTATTTAATGAAATTTTTGGAGAACAAGCACACAATGGATGAAGATTTCAAGCTCTTCATGAGTACATCAATCAAATTCCTCCGGGGAGATTTTCATATTTCGACCAAAAGAAATGTAAGAAATAAAATCTCTCCAAGCCCCAAATTTTTTGGGCACAATCCAATTCCAAGATAGTATTATCTCTGGCTGACTGGCATTGTAAATAAACATTTCTGTCCAAAACTATTGATGGAACCTAGGAGTCCTTTCTTTTATTTATTTTTTTGGTGAGGAATCTTTCTCCACTCTACAAATTAGTCAATTGAAAATGGCAACCAACCAGTTCACACAATGAGAAGTCAAAATTATAGATTTGGCAACATTTTGGAGTTTTTGGCCTTTCGAGGGCACAAAAAGAAATCAAATTGCTACACCATGAAGTTCTAAATACCCCTAATTTATTGTATAGTCAATAAAGTGATATATTAATATCAAAGATTAATTCACATAAATACTCATAAAATCACTTCCAATGGGCACACTCCTTTAATCGTAAAATTGAACTCAAAATAAAATATAGTCTTACATCAAAGTTTAAACCATAGATGAAACAGCTAATTTCAGCACTACATATCAAGGATTAAACAAAAAAAGTGCATGAATATATAGTTTTAAATATAACATATCCTAATTAACATATAATAGGTCTATTATATTTTCTAATTGCAATCAAATGTAGTTACATAATAGGTAATGACATTTTCTTGAATAAAATAAATTTCCAATTGGTTTTTCCTTAAACTTTTATCACTTACTTCCTGGAGGATTGAATGGCAGATTAATAGAATTTTAACATTGCAAAAGAAGATTTAAGCCTTGAATCAGTACGGAAACAGAGAAACACAAATAAAATTAAGACAAAATTATATATATTCCAAGCTAATAATTAGTTGAACAAAAATATTATGCCAGAGATATATATATATATATATATATATATATATATATATATATATATATATATCGCACATCTCATCAAAAACTTCATTAACAACAATGAACTAAAAGAGCAAGAAATCACACTCATCTCAGAGTGTGCGCTTGTATGTGTGGTTGTGTTTGTGTGTGTGCAAATTATGTAGAGAGAGAGAGCGCGAGAGAAATATAGAGAAAAAGAAAGACCTGGTAAAGGATATCCCGAGAGAGATTGAACCGAGTGGGTAACAGATTTCGAGTACTGAAACTGAGTCAAAGGTTCGGGCTTTGATCTGAAGTAGAATACAGGAAGAGAGGACTAGGGCATTGGCTTAGTTTTGAGAAACAGAATAGACGCAGAAAGCTAGGGCATGATCTTATTCGTCTTGAGAAACAGTAAAGTTATCTAATATAAGGTTTCTCTCACTTGGGTTATACCATTCAAGTCTCACCAAAATCAGTGGCGCTAAAAATTTCCCGGTAAAATTTTGGGGAGATATGTTTTTGGGCTTTAAGATGGCACGGTCCCCAAAAGCTAAAAAAAAGGGACACTAATACCCTCTTAATCTTATTTTTGAATTTTTAATTAAGTGAAAATATATATTTGTAAAGAATGCTTGAAAGTTTAATTATTAGCTATTAGCCTATTAGACTACTAAGTTTAGTTATTTTTGAATTATTAATTAAATAATGTATTTAATTAGTATATATTTTATATTTTAACTTTGTCCATTATGCAAAAAATTAAGAAAAATAATTTGATAATTTTTCACTTTTTGTGTAGAACAATTTTTTTAAACCAATTAAATCTTCTAAACTCATGTATTCCGAAATCAATGATGAGGAATTTCATGTGACCGACAAAAGATCAATTAGAGTATACTTACATGTAATAGTAATTATATTGTTTTAAAATTTAAAATTGACCATTGTATCTAGCTCAGTAGTAATTAATTATTTTTACTAAAAAATCTCAATCTCAATATTGATTCAAAATGATTAATTAATATGTAACTGAATAATTCATAGAAGAAATTCACGCACCTATTTTCTTTGGGATTTGAACCCTCACCGTCCACTATGGATGTCAAAAAGTTGCCACTTAGACTACAAGTAAATATAATAAAGAAAATTAATTATGTAAATATTTTTTGTTAAATATAATAAAGAGAGAATGAGAAATTAGCATCCTAATAATAAAACCACTTTTTGTTGTTTTCCTTCTCAATATATTTTGTGATTTTTAAAATAATGAAACCATTTTTTGTTGTTTTCCTTCTCAATATATTTCGTGATTTTTAATATATTATATATATAAACCTAATTGGCAGTATTTTTAGTCCAATTTTTTGAAAAATATTTTATAAAATATTTTAAGCTATTTAAATAATTAAACTATTTTGTTAAATAGTGTGATATGAACTATAAATATCATATAAATCAAACTAATTTTCATATATTTAAGTAAATTAATTATAAACTCTAAATATACATAATCTTATTTTTAATATATTTAATTTTCAAAAATTAGATTGCATATATGATGGGTAATTTGATAAAAAATATAATTTTTTTTTAAAAGACAAACATTTAAAAAAAAAAAAAAATCATGTTTAAAATTATTTGAAGTATCAATAAGTGTGTTTATACTATACACACTAATTGATAAATAAATTAAGAATACATCAAACATTCTCCAATGATTGGATAAAGGACAACTTTTGTGAGTTGGAAATTTAACTTTTTCGCACTGGAGGAAGTTCGATCGATCGAACCTTGGACTTGGATCGATCGAACATGGCTGAGATCTATCCAACTTAGGCTAGATCAATCCTCAATGGCGGCGTCTTTTTGGATAAAACCAAATATGATATATTTTGAAGATATTTTTGGGAAAAGGACAAAAGCGGTTGGTAGGATGGTACAGCTGGATAAGATTTGGCATCTGGATAAGGACAAGAAGGTTCGATCGATTGAAGAATGATGTTGGATCGATCGAACTTTTGAGATCTCTGAAAATTGCATCATGGCTTTGATCTATCTTGAAGTGCTGAGATCGATGGAAGTTCGATCGATCGAAGACTGATGTTGGATCGATCGAAGATGCTGAAATTCCACCTTTGCTTCCTTTTTGCTCCACTTTGCTCCTTTCTTTGATTCATCCCAGAATTGCTTCATTTCTGCTCTTATTTGGCTGAGTTAGCTTATTTAGGGGATAAGTACCTGAAAATGGAAATAACACGAAATCAATCTAAGGCGGAAGAATAAGATAGGTAAAGATCTTAGAATACCTAAGCTTAAGAGGTTTAAATGCGCACTTTTCAGCGCTCATCAATGATATTTTACTAATAGGCTCATAACCTTGCACACAAAAGTATCACACTACGTTTTTACAATATCCTTAAAAGTCATCCTCTAGATGCTTTATATATAGGATAATGCTTCAGTCCTGCCCATCAAAACAAATTGTATCGTGCGCACTAACATGTCCCAATAAGAGGTTGACACTTATTTTAAACTTAAAAAGATATAAAACATGGGTCATACCTATTTTTAAGAGTTAAACCCGACAAATCTATTTTTTTCCTCTCTTTGCTCCCATCTGTGTACGTATATCGCTTCATCTGTATCTTTCTTTGGCTTAAGCTCTCTCTTAAAACTTTTCCAATCCCACTATGACACCTCCTTATAGGTGGAGAGCAAATCGGTACAAGAAGCACACCGCTTCTAATCTTCTTACTAAGAGAACAATCCTCTCTTAGACTTCTGCTGGATCACACCAATCCTTACAATTGATTGTAGATACAAATTTGTTGTACAAGAATATATCTTTCAAATATTGATATGTAAATCAAAACTCACAACTAGAGTATAAATTAATATAAATGAAGCTTAATACTCTATGAATGATATGTATGAGAGGATGAATAAGATGAAGAACAAAAACTCATTGATACTCAAGAAAGTTTCTCTATTTCTCTCCAATACATCCCCACAATGTCCAAAACATTATGTATTTATAACCCATTGAAAAATGTAGCCTTTAGGGGTAAATTAATTTTCCAAATTTGAAATTTTAGTCCATTTGATCAGTCACATGATTTATATATCTGTTGGTTTAAAGTGATCGGATATATGTTATATCTGTTTGGGTAGTTGGAGCATCTGATCTGTTAGATTATAGAAGTGATCGGTAGGATCAGATTTTGTTTTATCGCGCTTTCTAAAATGTGATTCATCTAATTGGTTACATAAAGCATCTGATCGGCCACTTGGACACATCTGATCGGTCAATTGATAAACCACAAAAGATGCGAGTTCATTGGTTTTGGCATCCTATCAGTCGTATGACTGATCTGATCGATCAAATAAAAAATAAATAAATTTTCTGGTTTAGTCATCTAATAGACAGCATGGGCTGTTACTTCTGCATACCTTATTTCCATTGAAAACATTTAAGTAAATAAGTAAATACCCCCTATTTGGATTCAATAAAAAATATAAGAAAATTAAAATCTAACTAAATCAAAAAAATTCAGTTTTAGTACAAATTAGGGTTCTCGAAAGTTTTAGTAAAACTTGATCCTCCATGTAAGCCTATATAGAATTGATAAAAAAATCCCATAAAATCAATTTAAGCTATTTAAAGTGTAAGGAGTAATGACTGAAAAAAAATATTTTTAAAATATCTTTATTTCAATAAAATCATATTTTCCATACTTAACCAAAAAACCAAGAAACAGTTTTTTATGAGAAATGTCCAGATCATAAAGTAATTTACCAAGTCATGGTAACAAAGGCTTTGTGGATGAAAAAGAAAGTTCAATGCCTTAGACTCTACTTTCTAGAGACCAAAATAAAACATATAATCAATTGTTGTGCATGGTCGTAGCATTTCTAGCTCAAGCATTGACTTCTTTAATTCAAAGCTTATGCAAACTTGAACTAACTTATTCTTTTAGTAATGACTTCATGTGTCTATTACTAGTGGATATAGGAACATGCATGTGAATAATGATATGATATGCATAGTCCTATAGAGATGAGCTTCAAATGGATTCATAAATACTTTGACATTGAATCCTACACACTCACTATACCATCTACTCATTTCTTCAAGCTTTGTTCATATATGATTGTTTAGGCTTTGAGGTATTCTTGCTTTTTTGTAATTTCTTTGAGTTGTTTGTTTGCTCATTAATTGTAGTCCAAGCTATTTTTGGATGGACTTGCATTTGGTTTCTTGCAATTTAATTCACGTCTCTTTGTATCCATTCTTTTCCATTGATGTGATCGCTTCATTGAGGTCATTTTTTGAAGACGAATCATCTATAACACCCAATGTATATAATTAAACATTAGTCCACAAACACCATTAATAGTTTATAATCACCAAAATTACCAGATTGTCCTTGGTTAAAGGCTTTGTGCCAACAAAATCCTATGTACTTGTAAGATCTTTTATTCCATTTAATTCCCAAATCACTAAATCTTTTATTTATACCCTTACTAAATATAAGTAAAATTTTATAGTTGTAAATTTATTCAAGATTTGATATATGATCTATATTTTTTATTATATTTTTAATTTTTAATTACTTATAAATATTGCATTATGGATTTATATATATATATATATGTGTGTGTGATTAATTTAAATTCAATATACGAATGTTTGGTATAATTTTTTTTTTTTTTTAATCTTTTGTGTATGACAAGTACAGGAGTGGTATTTAAAAAGGATCAAATTTAAAGGAAATGCCATTTTGAATTTTTATTTAAAATTAATTAATTTGCTTAGGGATTCGGTGTTCTAAACCTCTTATTTAAGGAATTACAAAAACCAAATAAATAATAGTCAATAAAGAAATCCTAATTGCCACGAAAACAAATTCGTTGCAAAAATGGCATTTCGCCACAAGGATTGAAAATTTGTGGCAAAATAGTTCCTAATTGCCACGAAAACAAATTCGTTGTAAAAATGACATTTCACCACAACGATTGGAAATTCGTGGCAAAAGAGACTATTTGCCACGAATAAAGCATCGTTGCAAATAACAAATAGATTTGGCACGAAAATATTTACGTGGCAATAAAGCATATCATAGCCACAACTGATAACTCGTGGCAGGATCCATCTTTTAGCCACGAGAAAAAAAACTTTGTGCCAAAAAAATATATTTGCCACGAGAATAACATCATGGCAAATTGGAAAGTGATTTACCACAAAAATATATATGTGGCAAAAGAAACGTATAATTGCCACGAACAAAAAATCGTGGCACAAATAGCATTTTGCCACAACTTTGTATGTCGTCCCTAATTCATCGTAGCAAAATTGACATTTTACCACAAATTTTTAAGTCGTCCTAATATTCATGGCAAGAGCTAGTATTTGCCACGAAAAATTTACTCCATGGCAAACACTCATATATTAGCCACAAGAAGTTAATTTTGTGGCCAAAAGATACTTTTTGCCACAAAATTTTACGCGTGCCAAAAAATTTCGTGGCAAGAGCCTAAATTTGTTACAGTGTTTCTTATTTTTATACATAATATCAAATAGTATAAAAGTAAATCATGAGGTTATTGTCCCTTGACCTCATCACATACGTGTCAAATAAGTCTCAAATGATGCATTTAGGTAGTTATTATATATCCCAAATAGAAGTTACGAGTTTTGACATATTTAACCCAAAATAAAGCAAAATCATGCTAGTAAGTGCATAAATGAAAATACTCCAATCTCATCAAGCTAAGGGCGGAGGGAAGGGTGGGCGAAGGTGGGCTTCAGCCCCCCCCCCCCCCCCCCCCCCCCCCCCCCCCCAAAAAAAAAAAAAGTAATATTAGCCCACTTAAAATTGCCCACCTCATTCAGAAATTCTAGATCCGTCTTTGCATCAAACCATAAGCAAGCTCAAGGATGTTATACATCCCAAAAGTAAGATTTTTTACCTGAAAAATGTCCCAACAACGAGGGTGAGTAAATAAGTTTACTCGTAAGAAATGAACATGTGTATAACCTAAAGTTTTGCAAATTCTTATAAGTTGATATAAATCAATTCATGTGGTTCATGCCACCTAACGTCTATGTCCAAGGTGAGACTAAGGGATCATCCTGAGCTACATTAAAACATCCACATCATAAACTACAATATATAAGCAACTAAACCACATTGAATATCAAATGTCAAATAACAAAATATAAATTCGTAAAGTAAACAACTTGAAATTTAAAATGTGTAATCAAACAAGTGGAAGGACTAGAACATGCAGTCGCAAAACCGAACAAGTTGTTACGGGTAATTACGATCCTCAAGAAGCTACCTAGTGCGCACTTGTGACTAAGAGAGACTGTGTCCTCGTACTAGAGCCGAACTCTAGCCATCACATAAACTTACGTCCCTACAAGCCTTCCAAAATTAACAAGTTATGCACCACAAGTATATACACATATACTAAATGCACATAATCAAATACCACACACAACCAAGATGTGAGAACACACAAGACATACTTAAGTTCTCAACTATCATGGCATGTAATATAATAAGCCTTGAAAACATCAAAGGTGTAAATAAATCATAATTTAATCAAATAGAAACTAATTAAATAAAAATTAATTAATTTCTCTAGGTTGCAAAATATCACCAATGACATGAAATTAATACATAATAAACAACATACCATAAATAACTCAAATATCAAATCATGTAACATAATAGGCTTTGAAATCATCAAAGATGCAAATAAATCATAAATTAATTAAATGGAAACAAATTAAACAAAAATTTATTAATTTATCTAGATTGCAAAACATCACCAAATGACATGAAATTAATACATAATAAGTAACATATCATGAATAACTCAAATATCAAATCAAAAGTCTAATTAAGCCACAAAAACACTTAATTAATTTTTAATTAACTTAATTAATTAAAAATCTCTAGATTTCAAAAGTTATCCAAAATTTCAAAAATAATATATGTTGAACTACAAGTCATGGGCTCTCCAAAAATCATAATTTTAATTAAATCTAAGCATACTTCAACTATGAAATTAAATCATCATTTAATTAAAATAAAAACTATTTCCAGATCTAAACTTTAAACATGCATATAAGTTATATAAACTTCAAAAATATGTAAAACATTAAGATTATAAACATGAAACACCCCCTACCTCACTTGAGATGAAAATCTCAAATCCCACCAAAATCAAACTTCACAAAATGTGATGAAACTTCGGAGTTTTGATGGGGACAACAAGGAGAGCAAAAATCCTTAAGTGAGAAGAGTTTGAACTCTCAGCCAAAGTGCTACAAATCGAAAACCAATCGGATAGAAATGACTGCATCGTCGAGGAAATCAAAAAAGTATAAACCGCGAAGATGAAATTTAAAGAGGAAATAGATGAAAAGAGGAGAGAGAAGAGGGCAGCCTCCAAGTTCTAGAAATGGTGGCTGCTGTTGCTACTTTAGGAAATAAAAAGTTAGAGATGCTGTTTTCTCCCATCCACTAACCCTAAATAGGTCAAAAAAGTGTCCCGAACAGTCCGAACGGGCCCCGTCCTGGTCCAAAAAGTGAAATTAGTGAAAACATGCTCAAATGCCGATGATCCGTGAACGAAAAAAGTTTCAAAATAGAATTCTAAGGTCAACGGAAGAAACGGGGTCAAAAATCGAGTCCCGAACGAAGAGATATACCCTGGACAAGATTGACGACTAATAGGTTCGAAAATTCAAAATAAATGAAATAAAAATTCAAAAAATATTCTGGAAGTGCCAGATTTCATAAAAAGTGAAAATAAACCCCTCATGAAAGTTTGAACCCAAAACGAGAAATTTTTTCTAAAACTTTTCATAATTATACAAATGCCCCCGACTGAATAACTTAAAAAGTGAATTTCTCAGAAAGCCCAAAATGAGGTGTCATTCAAAAGATACATTTAAAATAACCTTAAATACAAAATTTTATCGAAAGATAATTACGAAAAATACCCCAAATAAAGAAAATAATTTTCAAAATTTTTTTGCATTTATACCCCTACGGGCAAAAGTAAACATATTGCATGCTTTTCTATCAAAGTAAAAATGTGGATCATATGGAAATCAAGTAAAATTAATGCATGCAAGGCCAGAATCAAATCTAAGTACGACCCACTAGGTTACACAAAATGAAAAGATTGTGAAAAATGACGGAAAAATAAAACTCAGAAAAAGAAATCAACGAAAAAAAATTTATTCGTAAATTTGATAGGATGGAAAGAAAGGAAAATGACCGAGTCATTACAATCAACATATAACATGAATAACTTGTGAAAATGAAATATTTATGAGAATGAGATTAGAATTTACGCACAAATAATTCGATTTTTATTTATAAGTAGATTTGCATCATAACAATGATGTGAGGGTTTCATTGCATGATTGTTGATTATAAACTAGTGTGAACTATGCGGTATATATATATATATATATATATATATATATATATTGTTGAATATTATTTATATTTGCATTATTTAAGAAGAAAAGGAACATTTGAGAAATTAGAGATAATTAAAAGTAAAAATCCATCAAAAGGGAATAGAAATGCAAAGTGGAAATAGAAAGTCCTAGAACAAGTTATGATACGTGGCGCTTAAAATTTTGGCCTATTTTAAGCTAATACTTAATATTTTAAATGGTAACTAAATGTTATCAAACACTTGTGCCCTGAATATCGATATCAAACAAGCCAAGTGAGTGAAATTCTCTTTCTATTTTTCTCAGTGTATTGTCCAAGAAAGAGCATTATACAAGTCCCAAAGGGCTTGGAGAGTGTAGATGAGGCTAAAATCGACCTTATTAATCATCATAATCATAATTGTCTTTTTACCAAAAGATTAGGGTCGGTCGCATGAATTCTCTTTTTCGTTTATTTTATTATTATCTCCTTCTTTTTTATGTCTTTTTAAATTATTATATCTTTTTATTTTTTATTTTGAATGGTAAAGCATACACATGACCTTTTTTGTTCACATCAATCCCAGAATGATGAGGTTATACCATTGAACTAAAGACACTTTAATTATAGATATCTCATTTCATATTAGTTTTGGTTGACTTTATTGTCTCTCTTTGTAAAACTAACTAATTAATATTTCCTATATTACAATGGCATTCTCCTTTTTTTTTTTTCACTAATAAACATATTCCTAATCTTTCTCACATACCTTTAATTTGTAAATCTATCATTTTCTACTCGCTCCCATAATGGATATCTGATATAATTACACTTTGTTTTATTTTTACATCCATGTACCAAATGGGAAAAAAAATTAAAATAATAATCAGAGAGATCACATATGCAATGGCGCCACATTTTCTATACTTGTTTGATCTATAACAATAGTATTTCTTTTGGTCCCTTTGACCCACTAGCTACACCGGCAAGGATCCTCTCCAGTGCTGGAGAGGTTCTGCACAAGTAATAGTACTCATTGGATAAATGAGACTCATTATTGATGATACAATCTCAACTGGTAATGACAGGACTTCTCCAGTGTTAGAGAGGGTCCTTGTCCTTGTCCATAGCTACGGACAAGGACCCTCTCCATCAACGGTGCAAGTAACAGCCACTGAATAAATGGAACTCATTATTAAAGATGCAATCTTAAGTGCTGTTACTGGACACGCACGCTTATAAATGCTTCCTTGTTTTTTTTTTTTCCGGTGAATTAAATGCTTCCTTTGTATACATAGATGGGTTGTATACGACAATTGCAGTGTTCTGGTACATTCACAGCAGAAAGTATATATCTTCAAGCTATTTAGATGTGGTACCTTATTCAATAAACAATTATAAAAAAAATTCAATTTACTTTAATACACTAAAACATAGATTTTTTTTCCTTCAAAAATACAAGACATAATTGTACATTGGACGAGAATATATATATTTCAATTGACAACAAAGACAAACAATAGGCAGAACGTAAACAATGCAAACACGGCTGGCCTAATTTTTTATTTTATCAATTGGGAATTTCATGCGACAGAAATATATGGAGATTTGATTATCGCATTTTTAAAAAATAGGTAAACTGCAGTAAAAAAAAAAAAAAAAAAAATTTGTGCAAAAAAAACTTGGTACTTAACTTCTTAGTATATGCATATAAATCACTAATATTTGAAAATATATGCAAATTAGGACCATTTTTTTTTATTAAAAAAAAAACTCCAAAAACAAACCCTTAATTATCTCTCCTTTCTCTCTCTCTCTCACATACTGAAATAAGTGTTTTTTTTTTATTTTTTTTATTTGCCTTAATGGTATTTTAGATATTCTTCAAATTGACAAAATATTATTTTCAAAAAATGTAAGAATTTTTTTTGAACACGATATAGACATTTGCACATTTTGTATATAACACGATATTTTTTGCATTTTACTCTGAAAAATATCAATCTCTATCATGTTTAATAAGGGAAAAATTATATTTTAGTGACCAAATCTGAATAAAATTATCTTAAAGTAACAACAAAATTTTATTCTCTATTATTTTCCCCTCCCACAACCCGTTGTTATATTAAAAAGGTGACATTTCCTACATCTATTTTATTCTAACAACTCATCAATAACTTTTCCATAGTTTTTTGAAAATTGTGATTAGATACCAAGAGTCTCGTAGTTCAATGGTACTTTTTCACCTTTCAAAGTAAAAGATAGAAAGTTTAAGTCTCCGTAAAGACAAAAATGGATATATGAGTATATTTTTTGTCCATAATAAAAAGAAAAAAAATTGTGATTAGATGAATATAAATGGCTTGAAGATGTAGAATAAAATTTTCTTTTCATGCATTAAGATTTTGAAGAGACTAATGAGGACTTCTAGAATGGGAGCTCATTTGTTATCAAAATTTGAGAGAGCGGACGATAGTTGTGGTATGGTGCACAAAATGGGCCTTTACATTTCTTTGTGTAATTACCTACTTATCGGATCCAATCAACATTTCTTTTTGTAATTATATTTTGTTTATTTTTCTTTCTTATTTTTCAAGGTAATATCTCTACATTTTTGTTCGTTGAATCAACAATTATCCACAAACTCTCCCTTTATCTCTTCCAAAGTTTCAATTTTGACCTTTAGGGTTGATAAGCTAGCTTGTAATAATCTATCACTTAAAAAAAAAAAAAAAAAAAAAAAAAAGGAAAGAAATTGTCAATCTACTTAAATTGTCTCATTTAAAGGCTTATTCAAGATTGACTCAAGAGAAAAAAATAAAGTAAAATAAATAAATAAATTTGATCTGTCATAAAATATTTATAAAAAAAAAATATTAAAATTCAACAAATATAACTTTCTCATCAATTTTTGATAAGTTATTATTTGCACTCCAACATACTCGACTTTACCTAAACTTTTACCAATCATTGGAAAAAAAAATTACAAACGAAGCTGTAATGTAAAATGTGCTAGAGGCTGCCTAAGCCCAATACAAGGGAAGACACCGAAACAAATAATCAGCCCAACAGAGTGATTGGACAAATTCAAACTAAAGCCCAAGTAGTCCAACAAGCCATTGCCAACGGACACTCTGTACATCTTCTGCAAATACTGAGTAAACACTTCTCAACGAGACATTTTTACAAACATCATAACTACGCATCTCTAAAATGTGAACATCAAAATAAACCACACAGTCTCGCGCAAAAATCAAGCAGCGAGAGAAGGTCTTCAATTTTCAAGCCTTTATTTCTTTCATTTCCGGTTGGTTTTCTCAACAACCAAACAGGGCATTAATCTCTCGAATAGGAACGCTGACCTTGTGGGGATCAAGATTTTGTGAGAGCTGAGGTTATTGATGACCATAAATTTCTAATCATACAGAATAGGAACTTCCTCCAACACGCAGTCATACATATATATACACATATCTGTGTATAATATACACACACCCACACGTTTAATCTAGAAGAAGTCTCTACAGTTTTCTCCATGGCGAAGAGCAGGGCTTGCAATTTGGAACCAAGAATTGTGCGTTTTAACCTAAACCAACCGGCTATGGTTCTTACGAATTCAGATGAAGAACCCAAAGAAGAAGAAGATACACAGCAAAAACAGGCTGAGTCATGTACAATTTCAGAAGATATACAGCAAAAAGAAGCTCATCGGACATGTACAATTTCAGATGATGAAGATGCAGACTTCCAAATGGCTCTTCTTTGCTCAACAATCCTCAATTCAAGATCAAGAGCAAGTATTCAAGGCCCTGAAATTCAAGATGAGAAGAAGAAAGGTGTAATGAGGCCTTGTTCAATCACTTATGGAGATTTCGGAACTTCTTCGTGGAAGACTGAGGAGAGAGGTGAATGTTCTCACACACTTTGTGATATTTGCAAGGATGTGAAGCCGACTGGAGGGATAATGATCCGAAGCACCAGGTGTAGTCACGCCTATTGCAGAGACTGTTTAGGGTTTTATATTGGTGAGAAGATTCAAGAAAGCATTGGAGGTGTCAAGTGCCCGGTGAAAAAGTGTAAAAATCTCTATCAGGCCGGGCATTGTCGCTCCTTCATCCCGGAAGAAGTGTTCGATCGATGGAAGAGTGCTGCTGTGGAGGCCGCAGTTCTCGGGTCACCGGAGTACATTCTGTGCCCTTTCGACGACTGTTGGGTGGTGTTTGGGGATGACGGGAAGGGGTTCGTGATCAGGGCGTGCCCCAAGTGCTGGAGGCTGTTTTGTGTGTGGTGCAATGTCCCATGGCATGCATGGGTGCCTTGTTGGTTTGTCAGGCTTAGGATGATGACATGTCACAACAACCCAAAACCCTGGAGGGTGAAGGAATGAAGAAAATAATTCTATAAGGTATAAAACTACAATTCTTGGAGTCTTTGTGTGAATGTGAATGATTGAGCAGTTTTGAGGAAATGGGTGAATCTATGATTCTTCTACACATATACTTGGCATGTCAAATGTTGACTTCTGAATCTTTATACTGCTGAAATTGCAACTTTTATTGAATATAATGTTACAAATAGTATTCAAAATTGTTTGATAATTATTCCTAGTCATTGTATATTGCATGCCAATAATATGTTACACACACACACACATTATGAATTAATAAGTTTGCTTTTTGTAGATACCGTTTGGGCAAATCTTGTATATTTCCTAGCAGAATTGAAGCCATTTTTTATTTTATGTTAGGTAAGCTTTGGACACAGAATTACCCTGAGGTTGATCTTGGCCCTAACTCAAGACTTAAGAATTAAGAAGATCAATGTTGTAGCAGCACTTTGACAATTAAGTTTTTTGACCAAATTTGGTAGAGGGGAATGTTTTTGACATCTGAAGTTGGAAGTCCAGCTCATTTAATTGCAACCGTGCTTGCAAGTAATTTTGTGTTTTATTGATTCAAATATAAAACACACATATGTATATATATATATATACCATCTTTTTAGGAGGGAGATTTTTAGTAGATGGTCTGAAGTATTTTTCAATCACTTCTATCCTTATTGGGTCTAAAAATCCTACTAAAATTGTTTGCTTATGTTGGGTTTGATTGGGCCTCATTGTTTAGGGCTTGGTTGAATTCCTTGTTTGGGTTGGTTATATCCATGTTTCCATGTTTTGTTTATATTGGCCTTTGGCCCAGTCCTTTTGGGACTCCACTCTATAATTTACATACATTAATATATACTTACTTAACCTTCCCAAAAGAATTACTCCCAACAATCTCTCTCTCTGTCCATCTACTTTTTCTTTTCATTTTTTACCATTTTTTTGTTTGTTTGGGAGGTGGTAGACAGATAGTGGTGTTGTCTTATAGTTGGTTTTATGTAATATCAGTGCTTTCTTATGGTTTAGCTATCATACATGGATGTTTTTATATATTGAAATTCAAAACACCCTTTGCTTTTAGAAAGACAACAGCTGGCCCTTTATGGATACATGGGTCACCCTTGCTTATATATAATAAGACTTAACATAAGATTTACATTTCCTCATTTGGTTTAATTTTCAAACCATTAACCTCCCCTGTCAATTCAATTGACCTTTGATCACATTTTTTTGTCATTCTACTGCACTTTTAAGTTGGACCCCATCAAGAATATATTTCAGATTTTCAATCAATTCCTGGTCATGAACATGCTCCTAATTTCCCATCAAGTGTTTGTTTATGTATAGACTCATTAGTTTTCTCCATTTCAGAGTGAAATAATCCCTAATCATTTTATGGTCAATGTGGAATCGCATTTGTGAGCTAAAGGTGCAATACACATCCATTGATCAGTCATCCTATTATGAGATTCATGAAATTACTCTTTAGATTCTGTGTGTGTGTGTGTGTTATATAGGATCTAATGCAATTATATTTAGAGCCTTCGACACTACAGAAATAGAGGGATAATGTTTGAATCTAGTTACTACATGATCATAAAAATCAGTTCCATTTTTTTTTTAATACTTTGGTTAGGAGTTCCAAAAAACACTTAAATGAGTACTAAAATACTCTTTCCTCTTTTCTGTATTGACTAAGAAAGAGCATCATACAATTAGCCCCAACTAAGGAAGGGCGCTGAGAGGGTATATGGGCTGCAGAAGTAACTTTGACATTCATCTTCATCCTTGCTTTTTTGCCAAAAAAATGGGTTAACTACATAAAAAAAATTCCTGTTGTATTCTATTATATGTCAAGTCTCCTTCAATATTTAATTTTTTGAAGTTAATTTTAAGTACTTCGTTTCATATTGGGTTGTTCCATCTCATTGTCTCTTAACTTCTATGCAAATTAATTTATCTCCCCTTTCTTACAAGTGCATCAACTGGTCTATTTGCGATATTTCTCATCTCTCCCTCACTCTTCGATTTGTAAATCTTTCTTTTCTAATCACTCCTAACTATCATCCATCTCAATATCTTCATTTCATGAGTTACATGAATTTGTTATTCTTTTTACTTTTTTAACACTCTGTTTCGTATAAAATAGTTGTTCTAATGACTGGCCTATAAAAATTTTCTTTCAACTTTGACACGTTGTCATACATGGTAACCCAATCTTTTACCACTGTATGCATTAGGCATGTCTATTTTCTCCACAAGTAGAAGAACATTATTTGAATTCTCTAGAAGAAAAGAAACTTTAATGTTATGAACATTTCATATTGTCCAATTTGGTGTTTGTGGTGAGGTGGGGGAAAGATGAGTCTACCTTCTTCAATCCCATCAACCTCTGAAAATAAATTTCCTCTCAACAATTCTTGTGCTCCTTTTTTTCTTTCCCTCTTCTTTTTTGAATTTTAATACGACATTTTTGAAATCTTTTGCTTTCGGCAAAAAAGCTTTGTTCTAATTGAGCAAGTTAATACTGTTCATAGATTGATATTAGTATTGCATGTCTTGCTCATAGAATTAGCTACCTAATTTCCACTTTCCACTAGTTTAAGAGCGCCATTATGTAAATAGTGCATTAACATTCCTAATCAATTCATTAATCTTCTATGTATATGCAAAACATATGGCCCATGAAAGAGGAATTCATGCAGTGCCATCCAATATTTTTTTTGTCAGGTCACTTTGCCATCACTTTCAAAAAATGTTGGGTTTAGCAAAAGTTAAGAAAGTGTAGACCATAATAATTGAGAGAAGAATAGAAGTGGATCAGCATCAAGATATTAGTTGGAAGAACCTTCTCCATAAACCCTAACTTTTCTTTATGATATGGGAGTAATTTGAAGTTTAAACAGTGGTCTCCTTTCAAAAACTCGAGATAAGAACATGTGAGAAAAAGGGAAAGGTTTTCTTCAAATATGAAAGGTTTAACTTTGATCTAAAACCAAAACCTAAGGGGCCCCCATACATGTCTTTAATTGTCATAATGAGACTCAATAATTGCATATGTGCACTGCACCAGCTAGCCCCACCTTCCTTCTGTATCCCATTTTTAACTTTATTTTACTGATTCATGGGGACCTCATGTCACATATTACATGACACACCTTTGGTCTTTTGAGGCCTCATCTTTTGGCTTCTTCCTCGTTTTTACCTTTTCACTACAAATCTACAAGGAAAAGGGTACTCTTTTTTTTTTTACTGTGATTTTCCTAGTAGGAATTGAAAGGACAGGAAGTGGGAGGTTTGGACTCCTATAGGAATTCAAACTTAAGGTGCTGGTATTTGTTAAGAGGGAAAAATGGGAAGGAACCTCTCCTCCCCTCGAATGGGAGGTGTGGAGTTCGAGCTCGACATTTGTGAGTGTGTGCACGAGTATTTACGGAGAAGGATTGATGGAGTTTGTTTTCATTTCTTCTTCAATTTTTCTTCTATTTTAGGATAGTTATGTGATACCACAACATTCAACTGTTGACAATCTATAGTCACATGATATAATTACTTGGTTTTAATTTTACATCCCTCTATCAAAATGGAAAAAAATAAATCAATTGGAGAGATCACATATGCAATGGGCATGAGTGTTGCTGAGGAGTTTGTCCTCTCCTGCTATGTCCCATTTTTTACTCTACTTCATTGGCTCATGGGACCTCATTTCACTTAACAGAGCTGTGTTATGTGGCCTCATCTTTTGGCCTCTTCCTTGGTTTTACCTTTCCACTCCAAGGAAAAAGGATACTTGTGACTTCTACAGTGACTTTCGAAACTAGGAAATAGTGTGCTTTGTTAAGGGTGAAAGGTGGGAAGAAATGAAGAGTGAGCAGGATGAAGAGAAAGAGTATATAGAAGTTACATGGTTTGGTAAAAAATTAGTAATGAGAGGAAAGGGAAATGGAAAAGAAGAGGAAGGAAAGGCATCTGCCTCTAGGTCATGAAATTAGGACAAGGAAAGAAAGGAGGATTTCGCTCTGTTTTTTTACAATATTGTATTTTTTATATGTTTTGGATGGTGAATTATAGAGTGTTTTAAAATGATAATAATAATAATAATAATAATAAAAAAGAATTGATATTACCCATTGAATGGTGTGAATTTCAAGTTCACTCCAACCAAGGCTTTTCAATATAATTCCTTTGTTTTAGTTTTCATCCCTATGCCAAAATGGACACAAATTTTAGGGGAAGATCACAGAGGCAATGGTTATGAGCTCTGTTGAGGAGTTTGTAGTCTCAATACAGGACCCCACAATTTGTAATAGTCGTTTGAGATCCACATGATGTGAGACTAAAAGGCTATGATCGTGGACCTGTTGCTTCTATAGCATGGCCCACCATAATTTTGCTTCCAAAATGACAATTATGTGGACAACTGTCCAACCCATGCGCAGGATCACAGCTGATTGGGTCCCACCTCTGACCTCTCCAACACTTGAAATCACAATCGGTCCCTTTGACTCAATGGGCTACACCCCTCTTGATCTTTATTATATACTGGCCTCCTTTAATTTCTTGGTACACACTTTGATGCTTCTTTTATTTATATATATACAGTGAAAATGCATTGATGGGGTTGGTGTGTATTCTAGATATTTTTCACTTGTAATTTTTAGCCAACCAATTGTATACAGACCATTAAAACAAATGTTATGGTACATTAAAGGCACATTGACACAGAAAATGAAGGTTTGACCATCACATGGTCAATTTCAAAATATCAATCTCTATCACATTTAATAAGGTAGAATCGCTCTGTTTCGGAGCACAATATTGTGGAGGACGGGGATGGATTTCGACCCTCACTGTTAGTTTTCTTTTTCTTTTTTAATTATTTTTAAATAAAATATCATTCAAAGATTGTGAAGATGTTAACTTTGCTAATATTTAGTGACAATGTAATTATAAGTTCTTGCACACATGGTGGGTACTGGGTAGAGTTATATAAGCCATGTTGTGACAAAAATTAATGAAGAGAATCTATTTTCAAACAAAGATAGGAAGGTGATCTATTAAAAATAATAATGATAATTAACGACACTTTTTATATAAAGTGATTGATTTATTAACCTCGCGTTTGTCTGTCCTTTTCTCGGTAAAACTAAATTCTTCATCGTCATCATTGATTGACCAATTTACTTAAGCTAAGTACCTTCTGTATAAATTAAAATTAATTATTGTTCAAAAAACGCTTGTCTTGACTTTGATGATTTATACTTGGATGAGAGTAGTGGTACCCAAACATATTTTGTGGTTTAGTATTGCAAGGAAGTTTTGTCCCAACTCGAATTCAGTTAAAATGTAAAAATGATTACATATGAATTGGGTGTTAATTTTACTTAATAACTTAAATTTTTTTGTTAAATTGTAAAGTACTTGACCCATTACAGTTAGTATTAAAGTCAAACTCAGTATTTGATTTGGTGTCACTCCAAGCGTTCAGTCCGGAGGAGTCCAGGTGTGCCACCCGAGTAAGCATAGTGATCCAACCGCAATGAAAGCATTGCGAGTTCAAGTGGGAGAGTTTTGTCTGACGTTGGATTCAAATGAAAAATAAAATGAGTATATATGGATTAGATACTAACCCTTTTAAGCTTTTGAATCATCTAAAGAGAGTTAATTGTTAGGACTTATATATATACCTACATAATTTCTTTTATTTCTATTGTCTTTCTAAAATTGTGTCAAAATCCTAACAATGACCCCATTAAATATTTAACAAAACTTCTTATATATACTTGCTTCTCCTTTTAAATTCACAAGATATGGAACTTTTCAGATGAGTTGATAATAACTTTTTATAATTATTATATTTGTCTACCAAAAAATATATATAATTAAAATATGGTAGTTTTTAATGTATATTATTGAACTAAAAAATTATGGGAATAGATTAATCTTGCTAGATTTCTTTTAATTTTTAATTGTTTTTTTTTCAATATGTTAGCTTTATAATGAGGTTTTACCTTGGCACTGGGATAAAGTTACTGTATAATTATCTGATAGTCAAGGATTAAACCTGAATAACCTCTTCATTGTGATCTTGCCACGGCGTAATTGTTGAAATTGAAGTTTGAATAATTTTAAATTATAAGTAAGAATGATATTTACATGGCCAAATGTGTCCGGTGAGAGTAATTAACAAAGCAAGTAAAGGGCTTGGCACGTGTGCAGATTCACCTTTAAAAAATATAAATAAATAAATAAAGTGTGTAAGAGATAATGACAAGTCTCCGACACAGAGACACACTTAGATTTGTAAAAGTCATATCACACGTCCTTCTGTGCTACAATTAGTTTATACTATTCCTTTTCACCACCACCAAACCAAGTTCTAACCCACTGTACCACCACCCAAAGTGTAGCTTATTTTTCTTTTCTTTTCTTTTCTTTTCTTTTCTTTTCTTTTTTCCAAAATAAGTTTTTATTTTTTTATTTCTATTTCTCACACATTTATTTTATTTAGGTAAAATACACCCACACCTCCTGAACTTTGACGAAAGGATACTAAAATAAAACTTACCTGTTTTTTGAACAAAGATACCTCTTGGAGTTTCAAAAATGGACAAAGACACCCATTTACATGAAAAATTGACCAAATTACCCTTTGACAGTTTAAGAGACTTTTTTAACTTAATAATTTAATAAATTGGACCAATCTATGCTCATGAACAATTTAATCATAAAAAAAAAATAATAACTTTATATTGTTCACTTTTTTTTTTTTTTTGTTATTTACTTTATAAATGATCCAACTTCTTAAAAATGTAGACGTCTAAAATGATTTTTTGATCCAATACATATATTTCAAATAAATTATATTTTGTTATTATTTCTTTTCTTTTTCTTTTTTATTTTTAAATTAAGATGCTTAATTCTTTCATCTAAAAAAATTAAACTAGTCTCTTTTTCTTAAAAATAAAAAATATGGTACTAATATAACTTTATGCATCTGAAATTATATATTAAATATTATGCATTTCCCAATATAAAAGAGCAAGAAATAATAAAACAAAGAAAAAAAAAAGAAAAAGAAAAAAAAGAAGTTAAGATGCATAAAGTTATATTGGTACCTATTTTCTTTTATGTTGGGAAATACATAATATTTGATATATAATTTAATATGTATAAAGTTATACTGGTATCATATTTTTTATTTTTAAAGAAAAGAGATTGGTTTAATTTTTTTAGATGTAAGAATTAAGCATCTTAATTTAAAAATTAAAAAAAAAAAAAAAAGAAAAGAAAAGAAGTAATAATAAAATATAATTTATTTGAAATATATGTGTTGAATCAAAATATCATTTTAGACGTCTACATTTTTAAGAAGTTAGTACATTTATAAAGTTAAAAAAAAAAAGAAAAGAAGGTGAACAATATAAACTTTTTTTTATGCATAAATTATTCATGAGGGTAGATTGGTCCAATTTATTAAATTGTAAAGTTAAAAAAGTTTCCTAAACTGTTAAAGGGTAATTTGGTCAATTTTTAATGTAAAGGGGTGTCTTTGTCCATTTTTGAACCTTCAGGAGGTATCTTTGTCCAAAAAATATGTAAGTTTTCTCTAACTATCCTTTTATCAAACTTCAGGAGGTGTGACTGTACTTTATCCATTTTATTTTTATAAAACTTGAATGAAATTTTTGTTATGTGAATAATGTCTTGACTTAGCTGTGATTCACAAACCAAACTTATTCAAATTTGTACAAACTCACCTCATACTTAATGACTTATAATAGGATACGCGTAACCTAAGTTATATATATATATATATATATATATACATGTGTGCATTTGTTTCTTCATTTGATGTCCATATTTACAATATATATATATATATATATATATATTAATTATTTATTTTATCTGTCTCTCCACTTTCAAGAACGTTTCCACTTACATGAACGTGTCCTACATGAGAGATAGTATTAAATATGCAACTCATTTGTGTATATATATATATAGAGAGAGAGAGAGAGAGAGAGAGAGAGAGAGAGAATTCGATGTAGATGGTTAGACTCATTAGTCACACGTGAGTAGGATGATCATATAGTCTAATATGCAACTCATTTGTTAGTAATTTTAAGTTTCAATTAATTGATAATTATATATATATATATATATATTAGAGAATTCGATGCAGATGGTTAGACTCATTAGTCACACGTGAGTAGGATGATCATAGAGTCTAATTTGCAACTCATTTGTTAGTAATTTTAAGTTTCAATTAATTGATAATTTAATAGGTTGTGAGTGTGTGTTTGTTTATAGCATTATTAATCTTCTATAATTTTAATTTCATTTCGTTCACGGACCTAATAGTAATAGTAAAAGGCCAAGGTAAAAAGTCAATCCAAGTAATGGTACACTAAGGGTGAGTTTGGTTGAAGGGTTACCGAAGGAAAAGAAAGAAAAGGTTATGGAAAGAAATGAAATATCATGTTTGGCATCATTAAAGGTAAAGAAATGGAATGGAGAGATTTGAAATGATACAATTTAGACATTTTGGTTACTTTTGTTATCCTTTCAAGAGTGGAAGGAAAGGAAAGGGAAGACAATAATTTTTAATGAATCTTTATTAATACTTAATAAAATCTATAAAAACGAATATGATAGTAAATTAATTAAAATAATTTCATTTTTTTTTTTTTCCTCAAATATGATTTTTATCATTTTATTTCATTTCATTTATTTTCCTTTCTTAATCAACCATACATAATAAAGTGGTTGACAATATCTTTTCGTTCTCTTTATTTTCTTTTCTCTCCTAATTAATGTTATTCTTTATTTTCTTTTTCACTATACCAAACATAACCTAAAAAACAACATGAGTGTGATTTGTCAGGTTCTATAATATTACGGTAATTCTACACGGGAGTTTTTATAAATACATAGTATGATATTTTTAAAAGTTTGGTAGAACATTCATAGTCAATCACTTTTAAGTTTTAACACCAAAGCTTCACTTTAGTATTTTAATTGAACAAAAAAACTTAATTGGATAGATTGTATTAGTGGCAAGATAGTACCAATTGATTAGATATTAACACTTTTAATATTAAAGCTGCAAGTGAAGTCTTTCCCCTATTGGATCACTTGGACTTATTAAGGAAAGCAAAATAATATTACTCCATCTATAAATTTAGTTTTATATATTGTTCAATTAATAAAGAAAAGTTAGACTAAGTTATATTTAACCCAACTCAGGAATTGGGTTCTAGTTTTTGACAAATGTGTCAAAAAAAAAAAAATGATCAAAATTAACAACCATGAGATAATTTGCACCAAATTTTTAAAAAATATGAATTTATATGCACATAATAAATGGTAGGAGTATTTCTTGCACAGTTTCTACGTAGCATAAGTTTTTTTTGCACTTTTCCCTTTATTTTATTTTTAGATTTCTATATCTAAGTTGTAAGTGTTGTTGTTTGATTATTTATGTGTTTTCTATCATATGTATATATATATATATATATATATTATGGTTGTTTCCTTTGGCACATTATTTTAGTTAAAAACATAAATGACTAAGCCTTTAATATCAACAGTAACTTAAATTTCATTCATAGGCCGTTACTTGTATTAAATGATCTTTAAAAGTGAAGAAACTAAAATTTGTTATTATTATTATGTACTAAAAAATGACATATTGGTACATCTTGAACCATGTGTGCAGTTGATTTTTATTAATGTCACAACTGATTTTAGAATCATTTAATTGCATCTTCAAATCATAGTATAATTAACCACTCTAAACTAAATTACTGCTAAATATATAAATTGAAGGATTTCTTTTACTTTCCTTAATATTAGATTGTTTATAAGAACTTCGCTGGATGTGTCTTGTATTTTTTGTACTAAAGGTTGTAGTGTAATGTTACTTTCGTGTCTAGAATTCAACTTTCAGTAGTGGCAAATGATTGTATGAGTTTTTTTTTTTTTTTTTGTTGCCAAGAAAAGAAAAAAATAAAAAAATGCTATTATGTTGTTTTGATACGAGAGCAACATTGAACTAATTATTCCTTTTAAGTAGACTAGGGAATAATTTATATGAAATTTTGTTTCAAAAGTCAAATAGTAGCATGATTTTAATCAAATTGATTCTTTTTATTTTTCGAAGGACTAGAAAGTATCACTAAACTAGAAATTAGAAGAGAAAAAAATTGGATAAAATGGAGAGAAGAATGGATGAATGAGATTCTTTAGAGAAGATATTTTGCATTTCCTTCTTTTTATTTGGTTGGATAAATAAGAAGAAAATAAACTAATAATTTACAATGTACGTTAAAAGTGAAGGAAATAAATTTTTTAAATTAATTTTACCATGATGTAATTTAAAATCTATATTGTAGGTGCAAAATTTCGCCCAACCAATAATGATTGAGAAAAATAAAACAACTCACTCAAAAATAATAAAAATAAATAAGAACAGTGTGTAGAGAAGCGTAGAATTGCTTGATCCTTTATTGGAGGTCTTAACCTCTATTTATATACAAAAGATTGCAAGATTATGGTAGGACTCGCGTTGCTTGCTCTCCAATTCTTTCTATATAACCATTCTTTTCTAATAGAGTTTTTTCCATTGTCGAATTTTCCATACATAGAACTTGCCTTGTACAGAACTTCCTATCAGAATTTTCCTTCTACAGTAAATCCTTCAAATGGTAGGACTTGTGCATTCTTGGGCCGAATATATTTTGATCCGGCTGGGCTTGAGTAACAGGCTGGATGTTAAATACTCATAAGCTGGGCTGATGACTTCTTGATTCGGCCTTGATGGAAGTTGGAGGACAAATAACAATGGTCTTGGGCTGTAAATACCCTCAACTTAGGCTTGAGCATGATGGGTCTTATATGTCATTGGAATGTAGATATGGGTAGTGGTGACGTGTGCGCTTTTTATTGGAGGGAGTTTTTTCCCTCCACACTTTGCCCCAAATTCCATTTTTAATTGAGTGACAGCTCCTATTAAAGAGGGAATTGAAACCGGTTTTTACTTTGCTTCAGAAACGGTTCGTGGTCTTTCATTATTACTCCGTCACACAAGATTTTGCAAGAGTTACATTTGCCCTTGCTGCACTTCTGCGTCCTTCATTCCATCGCTTCCTTCGCTTTGTCAGGTTAGTTTCGCATCTTTCTCTTCAATCTTTCATTATGAGTACTTCATCTACCCTCGAACGTGTAGACCTTGGGGATTCTGAATCCACACCTTCATCTTCCCCCGTTCGCATTAGGGCTCCCCCTCCTAGGGTTTCTACAGATCGCCCTTCGTTGAATCCATTAGGTACTTCCCCTCTTCCAACCGAAGCATCCACCTCAGGCTCTGATTATGTTCTTACCCATGAAGAGAAGAAAGCAATCATCTCTATTCGCCGCATCAAGTTCTCTATTGCTTCGGTAATGGAAGAATTTGATATTCCTGAGGGAGTAGAAATTGCAGAATATCCCGAGGGTGCCGATTTCACCTCCGGCGAGGGAATTGAGGAGGATGAGTTGCTTCTTTCGGTAAGGCACCTTAACGCCCTCCGATTCCCTCTTCATCCCTTCTATCATTTAGTTTTCAATAAGCTAGGTCTTGCCCCCCTTCAGGTAAATCCTAATTTCTTTCGCATCCTTTCGGCACTGTTGGTGCGCCGGAAATTAGAGGCTCTGGATTTGACCTTTGCCGACCTTCTGCTTACTTACAATATATCTAAGCATGGGACCGAGCCTGGTCGCTTTTTTTTTACTTCTCCCCTTCATCAGAGGATATGCACGAACCTCCCTTCATCCGAAAAGAAATGGAAAGAAAGGATGGTTGTAGTTAAAGGAAAATGGTTCGTGTCCCAATCAATTGCGCTCCCTATCCCGCGCAAATTCGGGAAATTAGGTATAGAATATTTAACCTCCCTTCATACCAAGTGTTCTGGCTGTTTTCCTTGCTAAGTCTTAATATTTCGCCGTATTTATGAGCTTCTTGGTGTTTTTTCAGCTACATTCCCATCCTCCGCAGCAAGGAACAGACTTTCTTTTCTTGAGGAACGAGTCTGGAGTGACCCCTCACCTATCGAGGACCTGCTAACTTCTTCAAACCTCAAGGACATTGCCTCCAGTGCCGTTGCTGCAGACATCATGGATCTGTCTCTACCATCCTTTGACAGTTTCCCCATGACTGAGGAGGAGATACAGAGGGCTGAGGCTTTAAAAAAGAAAGCCGAAGATGCCCAACCCTTGGTCGTCATTGGATCAACTGAGGATGAAGTGGAGGTTGAGGAACCACCATTGAAGAAATCTCGCCTCAACCCCTCATCATCTGGCAAGGGCAAGGTCCCTTCTAAAAGCAGAGGGAAAAAGGCTGGAGAGGCCGAACCTGAAGATGAGGTCAGGGCCTTTGTTCTAGCTGAGACTGGGGCTCCTTGGACTCCTTCCTTCACCAGGGCTGACAGGTCAGTCCTGCACTCAGGGGATTCTGTGATTACAGACCCTTCAGCTGCACTGGCGGTGGCTCGAGGAATGTGGCTCCCAAAGGACGAGGAAGCCATCAGCCAAATGGGGTTGGAGCAACTACTCCCCTCTGCCCCAGTCCGGGCCATAGAGGTTCGCATTGCTCCTTCAGAATTAAGTTACTCTTGCTTGCTTATGTTTCTATTTATGCTTATATTTGCTTTCCTGTTAAACAGAGTCTATACCACACCATGGCCCTCTGCGCCACTGCTGAAGCTCAATCCCTCTCCATCAAGAAGTTGGAAAAGGATCTTGACAATGCAGAGAAGAGAGCCACTACTGCCTCTACCAATCTGAAGATAGCTTCTGAAGCCAAGGATGCGTATAAGAGGCAGTTGTCAGCCTCTGAGGCTAAGGTGGATTCTCTTCAGGCCGAGGTTCAACGCCTGACCGAGGCTCTTACTACTTGCTTCAAGGCGGGGAAACAAATGCAGGGGCGCTACTCTTGTCTGGCGCACCTGGCTAGTGCTAAAGCATTCCGGTTTGGCTATAATCAGGGCTCAGGCCCTAAGACGATGGATCCGGACGCCTTTGACAAGAAAGTGGGGGTGCACTTCCCATACGATGAAGGGCCAGAGGCTTTGGAAGCTGAAATTCGCTTTGCCGAGATGGTGAAGGCACACCTGAAGGGTACTCCTAGCTCCCCTGCTCCTGCGACTTCAACTCCTCCTACCTCAAGTCCTAATGTAGTGGATGCTTTTGAATCTACTCCCTTCGATCTGAAGAGGAAGTAGAGCCATGTATTTTATTTTTATGAACAGCCTCTTTTGGGATAATGAATATAATTTTTCATTTTAGGCTTGCCTGACTTGTTTTTGCTGTATGCTCTTGATACTGTTCATATTTCTCTGTCTAATAATGTGTTTAAACACTAAACATTGTCTTTATGCTTCGGATTTATGCTATCTGTGAAAACGCAAGGATTGTGGGAAGAAGGAGATCCTTTTAACAGTTTAGTTGATATCGCAGGATGATTCATATGGACAATGATTTAACTGTTAAATGAACCCTCCTTGCCTTTTACTTGCCTGTAGTAGACGTATACATACTCTTTCCTTCTCATGTGTTCCTGATGTGAGGTGGAGTATGATGAACTTATGATATATCCGCATCCACAGGGTATTAAACACTTGGAGTCTGGTGGAAAGAGTTCTGATCCGGGTACCAGAGGTTTAAAGCGAATTACTCCTCGGCACTGAATGTGGAGGGATATTGCTGAATAGGACACTTAGGGTCCAATTCTGTCTTAGATACTTAGGATTCGAGGCGAATTATCCCTCGGTACTGAGTCGTGGAGGACTAGTGTTGAATAGGACACTTAGGGTCCGAAGCTGTCTCGGATACTTAGGATCCGAGGCGAATTATACATTCCCTGGCGTGGAGCCGGAGGGGGGTTTCGCCGAGCCGAACACTTAGGGTCCGAGGTGAGATTTTCGCCGAGCCGAACACTTAGGGTCCGAGGCGAGATTTTTGCCGAGCCAGATACCTAGGGTCTGAAGCGAATGACCTACTCTCCGGCGCTGAGCTTGAGGGGAGGTTTAAATGAATCACTCCCCGTCGCTGAGCCAGAGGGGAGGTTTTGCCGAGCCGGACACTTAGGGTCCGAGGCGAGAGAACTACTCCCCGGCGCTGAGCCTGAGGGGAGGTTGTGCTGAACCGGACACTTAAGGTCCGAGGCGAATGAATTACTCCCGGGCGCTGAGCCTGAGGGGAGGTTTGTTTTATATTTTTCCTCAAACCACTTATCATAAGGCCGATGACTCAAAAATGATAGGAGGCCAAGAAAGCGAGTAACAGTGGCTGTGAAGTTTTCCATTTATTGACTTTAGAGACCTGCCTCCACTGATACTCCCTTCTTGGCAGCCAAATGTTGTGGACCACGCATATATGAACCGCATTTCTTTTCTATTTCTATCCGATGTAGGACATAGACTAAATTTTGTCAAAAAAGTCGGTGTAAGGAATGCCTCTAGTATTGAGCTTGACAGCCTTAAATACCAGTGGGCCCTCTTTACACCGTAATTAACTATTTGAATATTCCCATATATAACAGAATGTAGCACATACTGTTTTATCGATGTGGGATAGAAAGTTTTAAGCACAGGCCATAATTCATGTGTTTTGTGTCTTGTGTGCTTGTTGTTTTTTGTTTGTTTGTTTTCTTCTTTTTTTTTCTTTTTTTTTTCTTTTTTTTTTTTTTGTAAAAATCATTGTAATAAATGTTTTTTAGCAGCTTGCTTCTAACGCATAAATGCTTTTTAGCAACTTGCTTCTAACGCATAGTGCTCACATGCGCATAAAAGTTGCGTAATCATAGAGTCGTATGGCCCCCCCATTTTTATAAAAAGAAACAAAAATATAGAAAAGTTTGGCTGACTGTGGACATATTCAGCCTTATTTGTGAAGAACGTGTAGCAAAATTGACAATCTTAACTAATGGAAATACCTTTTCAGGTGTATTGCGTTCCAAGGACGCGCAATGGGACGTCCGCCAGCTTCGGCCAAACGATATGCTCCTTTCCCCACTACTTCGGTAACTCTGTAGGGTCTGGTCCAATTAGGTTCCAGTTTCTTTACATGAGCTGTCTCCTGCTTCAAAACCCAATCGCCTACCACAAAGCGAAATTATAGGGTGATTTGTAAGTACCACTATGCTGTGAGACTCGAAGTAATGTCGAAGTTTCCTCTTGGCATAAATTAACGCCAGGATTACCTTTTTTGTCTTGCTGTACCGTGTCTCGGCATCCGTCATCGTTTTGCTTGTGTAAAAGATTGGGTGTTGAACCTTGCCTCCTTCTTTGATCAACACTACACTTGTTGCTACAGCTGATACTGCCAGGTACAGGATGAGAGTGTCTCCGGGCGTTGGAGCAGAAAGGATTGGGGGTTTTGTCATGTAGCTTTTCAATTGATTGAGAGCTTCCTGCTGCTGAGGTCCCCATATATCTTTGTTTTTGGATCAAATAGCATCAAAGAAAGGTTTATACTTATCAGATAATCGGGATATGAACCGGCTGAGAGCCGCAATTCGGCCGGTTAGAACTTGCACTTCCCTGCGGGTTTTCGGCTCCTGGTTCTGTATGAGTGCCTTTGCCTGAGCTGGGCTTACTTCTATTCCTCTTTTATTTACGACGTGCCCAAGGAACTGTCCTGACGAGACGGCAAAGGAGCACTTGGTGGGGTTCAGCTTCATATTGTATCTCTTGAGAATATCAAAGACCTCCTGGAGGTGCTTCGGGTGGTCCTCTTTCCGTATACTTTTGACCACCATATCATCGATATAGGCTTTAACTGTATTTCCCAGCAGATTATTGAAAATTTTATTGACAAGTCGCTGGTAGGTGGCTCCGGCATTCTTTAGACCGAAGGGCATCACTCTGTAGCAGTAAGTGCCTGTTTCTGTGATGAAAGCGGTTTTCTCCTCATCTTCAGGATTCATGGGAATCTAATTATAGCCGGAGTATGCATCGAGGAATGTGAACCTTTCATAACCCGTCGTAGCATCCACCATTTAATCAATCTTGGGCAGAGGAAAGCTATCTTTTGGGCAAGCTTTGTTAAGGTTGGTATAATCTACGCATACCCTCCATTTCCCATTCTTCTTTTGAACGACTACTACATTTGAGAGCCATTATGGGTATTGCACCTCTCGAATGAATCCTACTTGTAATAGTTTATTTACTTCCTCGGCTATTATGCGATTCCGTTCAGGTGCGAACCGTCGGTGCCTTTGCTTGACTGGCCTGAACTCTGGGTTAACCCTCAGACTATGGCATGAGACTGTAGAATTGATCCCCACCATGTCCGAGTGATCCCAGGCAAAGACATCCGAATTACACCGAATGACCCTGATCAATGCTTCCTTCTCTTCGGCTGTGCAAGATGAGCCAATGTAGGTGATCTTCTGAGGGTCTCCGAGGACTACCTCTATAGCTTCGAGGGACTCCTCGGCAGGTGCTTCAGCTTCGGCTTCTTCCTCTGCCTTGAGATACTTGGGCAGAGGACACTGTAACTGCTATTTGATTGCGTCTTTGGGATTCGCCTCTGACTGAGGTGATTTCGACGCGTTCTTTGCTTCGTGTAACGTTAGCATGTAACATTCTTTGGCAGCAACCTGGTCTCCCCAGAGGTCGATTACCTCCCTGCCATCCGGGGATAAACACCTCATTACTTGATGAAGTGTAGAGGGGACTCCGTTCATACGATGGATCCAACCTCTCCCCATAATGAGGTTATAAGATGGATGAATCTCTGTCACGAAGAAGTTTTCCTTCAGAGTTCTTTTTGCTGCAGTAACGGATAGATCGATCACCCCAAGCGGATTCACCTTAGTACCGTCAAATCCCATTAGGGGGCCGGAAGTTGGCCTGATGGACGATGGTGAAACCCCCAACTGATCAAAAGCTGTTTTTGTAATGATGTTGGCGCTACTTCCCGGATCTATCAGCACTCTCCTGATCATGTAATTCGCTACCAGGAGGCTGATGACCAAGGGGTCCTCATGCGGGCGCTGGACTCTAGAAAGATCATTGTTACCGAATCTAATGTTGATGCTGCCTGGTGCAACCGTGTTTACCGAAGACAATCTTCGTAACTTATGAGCCTCTCTCAGCCTGGATCTGTACAACTCTTCAGACTCTTCATCATCCTCTGACCTTCCGTGTATAGCATGGATAACCTTTACCTGACCGCCCTCTACCCGTCGAGGGTTAACCTCCCGAGGTTTTACGTGCTCCTTCGTGGCGAGATACTCCACCAATTCTCCTCTCGCTATCATGCTTTCTACCTGTCGCTGTAGGGACCTGCAGTCATTGGTGGTATGCCCATAATCTCTATGGTAGGCACAATGTTTGCTTTTGTCCCTCTGCTCCAAGGGTTGTTTCATGGGCTGAGGAGTCGCGAACCTCGTCTTATTCTCTTGGAATAGGCGTGCCAAGGTAGTACGGAGAGGGGTAAGCCTGTCCTCTGTCCTTCGCCTTTTCTCAGACGCTTGGGTGACTTGTGTGGCGGTATGAAGAACCTTCTGCATCCTTGTGCTCGCAGCTTTCTCTCGAGACTTGTTTTCCACTGTGACGAGGGTAGCGTGCTGTGCACGGTGAGCTACGTTTTCCTCCAACCGAATGTAGATTTGTGCCCTAGCGTTCAAAGTCTGCATATCCGGGGGGGAATATTTGACCAAGGATGTGTGAAACTTGGTTCCCTGGATCATTGCCAACTTAAATGTTTCGATTGCCGTGGCAGGATGGCAATCTGCTATCTCCGAGGCCTCCATGTTAAACCTGGATAAAAAATCTTGCAAAGTTTCTCCCTTCCTTTGCTTTATGGTGAAAAGGCTGGCAATACTTTTCTTCTGCTTCTTATTTTCGCAATACTGGGCTAAGAACATAGTGCACAAGGTCTCATAGTCAGGGATAGACTTGTGTGGCCTATTCCTGAACCATTCTAACGCTGCTCCGGTTAAACTGGTAGGAAAAACCTTACACATCCACGGATCGTTATGATCATCCAGTGCCATCTTTTGCGCATAATGATCGAGATGCCGAGAGGGGTCTCCTGCCCCATCGAACTGGGTGAAGGATGGCATAGTGAACTTCTTCGGCCTCTCCACAAGGTACACCTCGTCAGTAAAGGGGGTCTTGACCAAGGAGTTCTTGTGCTCTCTAGCCATCTCGGCTGGTGTCTGGACTCTCAAGAGCTTTTTTTCGTCGAAGGCATCTTGTACACGTGTGCCATCTGGAACGCCATTGGACCATACCGTAAGCCTATGGCTGGACTCGGCCTGTTCGTCCTGTGTGCGATGCGGGAGATTATCCGAAGCAACCGCCTCGGACCTCGTCCCTTGCTTTTGCTGAACCTCACTAGGTCGAGCCCCGTTGGGTGGTGTCTCTTTGGCTGGAGGCTCGTGAACCGGAGGTAAATTCTGGGTGGGGGGTGGTGCCGCAGCATCGCCTGGTGGTGGTTGTGGCGTTAGCCTGGCCATGGCCGTGTGCAGCGTATGAGTCTGCTGCTGAAGCGCAGCTATCTGGGCGACACTCGTATCGTTTGCTTGCCGGAGTGTCTCAAATTGGTGCAAGAACTCTTCTCGCATCTTTTGCATCAATTCGATCTGTTGATTCATTGCTGACTCTCCGTTTGACATTCCAGACATGACTAAAGGATTTAATTTGAAGAACAAGTGAGAGTATATTTCTATACGCTTCCCACAGACGGCGCCAAAGTGTAGGTGCAAAATTTCGCCCAACCAATAATGATTGAGAAAAATAAAACAACTCACTCAAAAACAATAAAAATAAATAAGAACAGTGTGTAGAGAAGCGTAGAATTGCTTGATCCTTTATTGGAGGTCTTAGCCTCTATTTATATACAAAAAATTGCAAGATTATGGTAGGACTCGCGTTGCTTGCCCTTCAATTCTTTCTATATAACCATTCTTTTCTAATAGAGTTTTTTCCATTATCGAATTTTCCATACACAAAACTTGCCTTGTACAGAACTTCCTATCAGAATTTTCTTTCTACAGTAAATCCTTCAAATGGTAGGACTTGTGCATTCTTGGGCCGAATATATTTTGATCCGGCTGGGCTTGAGTAACAGGCCGGATGTTAAATACTCATAAGCTGGGCTGATGACTTCTTGATTCGGCCTTGATGGAAGTTGGAGGACAAATAACAATGGTCTTGGGTTATAAATACCCTCAACTTGGGCTTGAGCATGATGGGCCTTATATGTCATTGGAATGTAGATATGGGTAGTGATGACGTGTGCGCTTTTTATTGGAGGGAGTTTTTTCCCTCCACATATATAATTTAGGATAATATATGATTTAAATTTTTTATAATAGTGTACCTTTCTATTCACCCTTCTTCCTTCTTCGTATAATTTTTACTAACAAAGTTCTTCCTACTTTCTTTCCACCCTTCTTCCTTCCTCCATATTGAATACATCATTAATAATGATGAAAGGAATTGTTTAAATTAAAAAAATAGAAATTTATTAATGGACTAATATCTAAGGGAATAAATTGTGATCCAATAAAAAATCACAAAGGGATGAGTTGTAATCCAATCCAATCAAATTTAACTCATACAATGAGAGACCCCTCAAGTCAATTCCTTTGCCATAACAGTCCCCCCACTCCTCACCCGTATCCAAACACAAGAAAGGAACACCTTGAGAGGAATTTGTCACATTTTTCTACTCTTAATTTGTTTACATCATACTTATATATATATATAGACACGCACTCGCATACACATAAATAGGCAACAGGGAATTCACCACTTAGCTCAACCTTATGTATCCACAGAACCACCTCAGCAACAATAAAACCCCCATCTCTCTCTTAGAGGGTTGCACACAGCCACATGCCAGTATACTGATACATACATGTGTGTAATTGTGTATATATAACTAAGCAGAGCAAGCTCAAAGCTTTCACAATAATGGCGATTTCTCCAACTTCTGCTCTCTCTCTTTATCTTCTATCTATCTTCTATATAGTTTTGAGTTCAGCTTCTGCTGATCACAAGACCTTCATAGTTCGTGTTCAACACGATGCTAAGCCCTCTATTTTCCCAACTCATAAGCACTGGTACGATTCATCTCTCAGATCTCTCTCTTCCACCACCACCGCCGGTGAAGGCTCCTCAGATTCCGGCGAAGCCAGTCGCATCATTCACACCTACGAGACCGTCTTCCATGGCTTCTCTGCGAAGCTCTCCACATCGGAGGTACAGACGCTCGAATCTTTCTCTGGCATCATCGCTGTCATACCGGAGCAGGTCCGACAACTCCAAACCACTCGATCGCCGGAGTTTCTAGGGTTGAAGACCACTGACAGTGCCGGATTGTTGAAGGAGTCCGATTTCGGGTCGGATCTGGTAATCGGAGTCATCGATACGGGGATCTGGCCCGAGAGGCAAAGCTTCAACGATCGAGGCCTCCTTCCAGTGCCGACGAAGTGGAAGGGACAATGCGTCGCCGGAAGGGACTTTCCGGCGACTTCTTGTAACAGGAAATTGATCGGAGCGAGGTTTTTCTGTAACGGATATGAAGCCACCAACGGGAAGATGAATGAGACGTCAGAGTACCGGTCGCCGAGGGACTCAGACGGCCACGGCACGCACACAGCGTCGATTGCCGCCGGCAGGTATGTGTTTCCGGCGTCTACTCTTGGCTACGCCCGAGGAATCGCCGCCGGGATGGCTCCCAAGGCGAGACTCGCTGCCTACAAGGTCTGCTGGAACTCCGGATGCTACGACTCCGACATCCTGGCGGCGTTCGACGCCGCCGTTGCCGACGGAGCAGATGTCGTCTCCCTCAGCGTCGGTGGCGTCGTCGTCCCCTACTATCTCGACGCCATTGCCATCGGAGCTTTTGGAGCCGCCGACCACGGAGTCTTTGTCTCCGCCTCCGCAGGAAATGGCGGCCCGGGCGGCCTCACCGTCACGAACGTAGCGCCCTGGGTCACCACCGTCGGCGCCGGAACAATTGATCGGGACTTCCCTGCCAACGTCAAGCTCGGAAATGGCAGAACAATATCCGGCGTCAGCATATACGGTGGGCCGGCGTTAGCTTCGGGCCGTCAATATCCGCTAATTTACGCCGGAAGTGAAGGGGGTGACGGTTATTCATCATCACTATGTCTAGAAGGTTCATTAGACCCAAATGTTGTAAAAGGAAAGATTGTGTTGTGTGACAGAGGAATCAATTCCAGAGCTGCCAAAGGTGATGTAGTGAAAAAAGCCGGTGGAATTGCAATGATTTTGGCTAACGGAGTGTTCGACGGCGAAGGTTTAGTCGCCGATTGCCACGTTCTGCCCGCCACCGCCGTGGGAGCTTCCGGCGGTGACGAAATAAGAAAATACATCACAGCGGCTTCGAAATCCCGATCACTGCCCACGGCAACGATCGTTTTCAAGGGCACTCGGCTCCGTGTCAGACCAGCCCCTGTTGTGGCCTCATTTTCGGCTCGTGGACCCAATCCGGAAACGCCAGAAATTTTGAAGCCGGACATAATTGCTCCGGGATTGAACATATTGGCGGCCTGGCCGGACCGTGTCGGGCCCTCCGGCATTGCATCTGATAAGCGCCGGACAGAATTCAACATTCTCTCCGGCACTTCAATGGCGTGTCCTCACATTTCCGGACTCGCCGCCTTGCTTAAGGCTGCTCACCCGGAATGGAGTCCGGCGGCAATAAGGTCGGCTTTATTGACAACTGCTTACACAAAAGATAATCGTGGTGAAACTATGATCGATGAAGCCACCGGAAATTCATCAACAGTGATGGATTTTGGTGCAGGCTATGTCCACCCACAAAAGGCCATGGACCCAGGACTGGTCTATGATTTAAATTCCTATGATTATGTGGACTTCCTCTGTAATTCAAATTATACCACCAAGAACATTCAGACGATCACCCGTAAGAACTCCGATTGCAGAGGAGCTAAGAGGGCAGGCCATATCGGCAACCTGAATTACCCTTCTCTGTCTGCAGTGTTCCAACAATATGGCAAGCACAAGATGTCCACTCATTTCATTAGGACGGTGACCAATGTTGGGGATCCTAATGCAGTATATCAGGTCTCTGTCAGGCCGCCAACCGGAACATTGGTGACGGTGCAGCCGGAGAAGCTAGCGTTCCGGAGGGTGGGTCAGAAGCTGAGCTTTCTGGTAAGGGTGCAAGCTGTGGCAGTGAAGCTATCACCTGGGAGTTCAAGTATGAAGAGTGGTTCTCTAGTGTGGTCCGATGGGAAACATGATGTCACAAGCCCAATAGTTGTCACAATGCAAGAACCACTCTAATTGAGTTTAGGGTTTTGAGTTCTTAGGGTTTTTGCTGTTTTTCAGCTACAGAGTTAATTCTCTGTCTATATTATATTATATGTTATATATATTATATATATCTTGAGAGTGTGCCGTTTTCTAATTCAGAAGGCGGGTGGAGTGGGTTTGTAGCTCAAGAGTGAGAGAGAGCGAATCTTTGTTGTAAGAATGTTTGTAGAAATGTTGTGTAATGAGAATAGCTCTTGAAGAATCTGTGTGTTTTTTTTGCCTCCCTTTTTTGAATTTCCTTTTTTATTTGAAAAAAGAAGAAAGTAAACTAATATTTGGATGCTATTATTGTTAGATGTTGTATTGTACTAGTATTGTTTAGTGGTAGTGGCAGTGTCAGGTGCATGTGAGAAGTGTCAATGAGATAGATAGATACAGCGTTTTAGTGTCAGTAGGATCTGAGCATATAAAAGCCATCAGTTTAACAACAAAAAAGACAGCATGTGATAATCTAACCTACATACATCATCTGATTCCCTGTTTTGTTTGGTTCTCTAGTTTTTATGTAAGTGGGCTTTCTGGGGTGTGTCATTTTGTTGGCCTACCAAATGAAGCAAAAGACAGGGAGGTTGTTGCATTGGCATCCACATAAGTTTGTTAATGTGAAGAATGGGACCCCCCAATGGTTTGGATTGTGATAAACAGAGAGGATCAAGCAGTTCATGGTACTGGCACTGTAGGCAGGATATACTTGAATTTATTTTTCTTCTCTTATTTGGTAACACGGCTATCTCACCTGTCCTGAAGTAAGAATATTAGGTTAGTTCAGAAAAATTCCTTCAAGGTTCTTCCAAGGAGATATGATTATTGGATTGGTTCGGAAAATTTTGAGATTATTAAATGACTTAACCTTATTTGGATTGTTACAAAGTAAACAGTTTTGAACGATTCAAAACTATTTTCAGATAATTATAAAAGACATTTCTCACAAAATAAATAAATATATATATATATATATTTTTAATTTAGTTTTCAAAAACGAGTTCTCACAAACAATCAACCAAGCAGGTTGTTGTACAGTTTTATAAATTTCACTTCTCAAAAAACTAAATCAAGTTCCGCTCCATGAATCGTGATTTCTAGAGTACTCATTCTAACCTAGGGTTGACGTACTTGAATTTTATCAAGGTCCCAAAGGAGAAATACCCCCCTCCCCTACCTCTTCTCTTGGTCTTTAATTCTTCACCTACATGATAAGAGCCCAATCTACTATACTTAGCATTTAGAATATCTATACGTATAAATGGGGCTTAACTGCAGTAAACAGCTCAGAAAATAAGCAATTGAATCAGATTTGGTGAAACCAACTTAACTGTCAATAACTTTACAAGTATGGACCGTAATTAGCACAACAGTTGTATACTAATAAATAGCTGGTTTTTCCTTAATTTACTTGAATGGCCTTTGATAGCTGGCTGGTTATTTTTTTTTTTGTTGTACTTGACCCAATCACACTTCTCTTTATTTGATTGCCCAATTCAGCTTTCTTCTTCAACCAAAAGGAAGAAACACCCCATTATAAAACCCCCATTTTTAGCAACTTGATTACCCATTAGGTTTAAATCAAAGACATCTATCTACCAATGAATATGGGCCCAAAGCTTTCAATGGGCTTGCATGGTCATAGGAGTAGGCCCATGTATCCCATTTTGAGTCTCATTTATGGGCCACTTTATGTTTGTGGAGCCCAACATTATTTAGCATTTCAAAAGCTGCATGTTCTAATATATTCTTTCTTTTTCAGACTACATATTCTTCTTCTATTAAGTGGAGTCTAATGCCAATGATTTGGTAGGGTTAAAAAAGAAGAATTATGTATACATGGCTACAAATTTCTCCTATTTTTCTCAATTTCTTGAATTGTTACGATATTTTCATTATATTGAATCAATCTCAGGTTTATCCACACATTTCAATATTTGTTAACTATTCCCACATGTATAGAATTTTATAAATGATTTTTGAAATTTCGATTTTCTTGAGTTGTTCTATGTGAATGCAAAACAGAAACCCACATCTCTGATTTCTCAAGATAATTTGCTTTTATTTCTTAGAAGTTTATTTGATGCCAAAACAATTTTCAAGTAGTGTATTTATGAATATTGTTATATAATTATGCTACAAGTGTTACTCATTAATAATTGGTGGGGTTAATATAGCCCAACCTCTGTATACCTTGAGAAAGCTAAAGGCAAAGCCCAACCACCATCAAACATGCATCTTAGTAATAGAGGCTGATGGATGGGCCTACTTTACATATGACCCACCTCATCAAGTTTGAACGTGCAATGATTTTCTGATTGTTGCATGTCATGATGGGCTCACCATGGGCTAAGGGTATCAACATTTTTTAGGCCCAACCTAGATGGACCTGCCCAAACCATATGTGTATGTTAAGCCTATAGTTAACATGATTAATGATGTTGGCCACTTCGCCCAAGTATTAATTATGGAGCCTTGAATATATCAACTAAAAGTTGGTTCAAATTGAAGGGCATTGAAATTGACAGCTACAAGGCTCTCATACTTAAAGCAGTGAAAGCCAAGAACTACATACAAATGTTGTGGACCACCAATCTCTCTTGTTTGGTGGTACCTGTTCCATCATGCTGGCCTTTATGCAGCAACATCTAAAGACAAGTTCATATAATAACAAAATTAATTCAATTATTACAATTCTGAGAAAGATGGGCCACACCTGTGCTTCAAGCGCTATTTTCATTTATTTTTTTAAAAAAAATTGGAATAATTTGATTAGTTAGTGGGGTTAATTTTTTTTTTTTTAAAAAACAAAAAAATTGTGCATACAAACTTTTACTAAATTTTAAATAGAATCCCCCCAACGTACTAAAAGATTTATCAGATGAGTATTGTTACCAAGAGGTGTCCCATTGGGCGTACGAGAAATTTGTACACATAAATTTCGTGTCCAAAAATCTAGGAAAGAAAATGCAAACAAATAATTAATTTTCAAAAAAATACCTTGATCTTGATATGGCGGTTGAGCTTTTCTGTAAGTCTTCAAGGTTGAAGAAGGTTTGACTAGATTTTTGGTCGAGGGTTGATGGACTTGATCTCGAACACTAAATTGAAAGTCTCTAAAGAAGAACAATACCTGTGTATTATTCTTCTTCTTTAGCATCTTCGGAATCTCTACACAACTGTCGTCATTGCATGTTGCGTCTTATAGGTGATATGCAAATTTTTTTAAAGTATTTTTCAATTATACATGAGGACAATTTAGTGTTTGGGTTAATTAAAACGACACCTTCTGAGGTTTAATATATTGACAGTCATATACAACTTAATTATTTTTTGGACAAAGACACCCCTTGTGATTATTTTGATCCAAACAAGCCCTTAAAACGTTATAAAAGATGAGATTGCCCTTCAATATTTAATTCATTTTATTGTAAAATATCAGAACTCATGAAAAGTCAAATTTGCTCTTATATATATACACTATTACCCATATACATATATGTGTGTGGAAGAGCAGAGGGAAAAAGAAAGCAGCGACATCGCCACCACTACCACCCATAGCAGCCCCCACCACCATCACGGTCCATGACCACAAAGAAATCCATTATTACAACCCAAAATTTAGAAACCCATTATTACAAATTTACAACCCAAAATTTAGAAACCCATTATTGCAAGACCCAAAGAAATTTGATATATATAGGCACACAATGCCATATACATAGAGTACAAAACCAAAAAAACCCACACAATGTATAGAAAATCGATCATATATATATATATATATATAGGGTTAAAATCATAAAACCCCCCTATACTATCAAATTGATGTAAAAAACCTCCACTAAAATTAAAAAAACCCCTAAACTAAATAATGTTATCAAATTGCCCCCAAATTGGTATAAAATGACAAAACTGCCCTTATAATTTAATTGTTAAATTTAAAACTTATAATATTATTGTAAGATTACAAAAATACCCCTGAATCTTCTTCCTTTTACACCTCTTTCTAAAACTCTCACCACACCTATTTAAGTTAGGATATACAATCACAGACAACACTAGAGAGAGGGAAGAGATACAGTCACAAATAACATTAGAGAGAAAGGAGAGAAAGAACCTAAAGGCCGTGAAATGGATGTGGATGGCGAAGAGGAACTTTCGAAATAATCTTTCGATGTTGTTGAAGAACATGTTGGCTTTCATCGAAAGGCCTTGAGAGATCCGATTTGTACTTCACCAACATATCACGATAGGTTTCCTAGAGAGAGAAAGTATTCAGATATTCGAACTGCACAGAGAGAACCAAAAAACGACAGAGAAATTCACATAACAGATAGAAATTGATGAACAAACTAGATAGCTAGAGAGAGAAAGAAAGACCATGAAGTCATCCAGCTTAGGATTAGCTCCTAAGCACGTGGAAATAGCATCTCGATTACCGACCACCATGTTCTCTCGCCGGATTTCATCTAACAAGCTCGATATCTTCAGTGGCAATCCGACCTGTAAAATGTGTGCACTCATCATCCGCCGGATTTCATCTAACAAGCTCGATATCTTCAGTGGCAATCCGACCTGTAAAATGTGTGCACTCATCATCCACACACCGATAGCTTAAAAACTACACTAAATGTAAGAAAAACACAGCTATCTAAAATTCCTCAAATCAATTTTTCTAAAAAATTTAAATCAATTAACTAATACATCAAGAATTTGAACACTACAACAGTTCTGGCTTCTACCAGCTCTCAAAAGCACTGGTAAAAGTCTTAAAAAGCGCTGGTAAAGGCCTTTTACCAGTGCTTTTCCAGAAAGCGCTGAGATAGAGTATTTACCAACGCTTTCTGGAAAAGCTCTGGTAAAGGGTAATTTGAATTTTTTTTTATTTTTATTTACTTTTCCTCCCTCCCTATGCCAACGCTTCTTAAAAGAGCACTGGTAAAGGGGTTTTTTTATTTTTATTTTTTATTTTTTTATACCCTTATAGTTTTTGAAAAAAACATATCAATACTACCAACTACTAAATGTCATCCAATATAACACAAGTTAATATAAAAATACCATCCAAATTGTTTGTACATAATTCAACCACAAGTTAACCCCGCCAATATGAAAATTACGATCAAAATTGGCTACTAATACAACCACAAGTTAAGCTGGTAAATGTCAACCAAAAAGCAAAAATGTATCCTAATACAACCACAAGTTAACCTGCCAATATACCATCCAAATTGTCTAAATATAGCTACTAAATGTCAGACAAAAAGAATTAATAATTTTTGACAAATGTAGTATAAGTTTTTCAAAAAGAATCCATCCAAGGCGAAGGAAATTCAAATAGTACAGTCACGACCCCATCTTCAACTTCAACAAGTCTTCTTGCCCATTTGATTTGAATTACCCTACATTTTTTATAAATTCATTAAGCATACATTATAATAAATGAAAATTTAACATATATATAAGAGAAATTAAAAGTTCATAACCTTAACTGAATTGGCATCACGACTAGATAATGAATTTGGGGATACTCTAGGAGGAACATTTAATGAATCAGAACCCTTCAAAATAAGAAAACAAAATACATGAAATCTTGGCATAAGTAAACATATATTTAGTAAAAAATAAAACTAACAATAAATATACCTGTCCACTACATTTTTGTTGTTGCATCTGCATTAGCATAGCCACCTGTTGTTGTAAATTTTCCAACTTGTCATCATAGTTGGCTCGTAAATTTTCCAACTTGTTGTCATAGTCGGCTTGCATTTTTGAAATGGTCTCCTGCAACTCTATGCGTGCAGCACGTGCCTCTTCATCAGATTTTTTCACATTATTAATCAGTTCAGCTTTACTAGGAGATGGCCCCTAAACATCGCTTGGTGTAGGCCCGAAGCCAAGCATCCGCACACAACCAGTTCTCTCTTCTCCCCTCACAATGGAGAACAAATCATTGAAAGTGCCAATAGGCGAGTCAGAGTAACTTTTTTGAAGTACTTTTATGTTTTCCTGCCAAAGTGCAAATCAGGTCAGCTGAACAAGTTGAATGACTTATGGAGGATTAATTTATACTGGATAGGATGGTTACTAGATTTTATATATATAAGTATGGTGTCATGATATGAGCTTGAGTCTCAGGATTAATGGTTAGGGCGCGTATATCGCCAGGAATGTGTAGCTAGATATAGTGTAGTTGTGTACCCTGGTAGGTCTAAGTACTCATGCCCACTATATGTGCGTTTTGCATGTTGCCTACTATTCAGGTTGAGACAACCCTATAGTCTAGTGAGGTTCCTTTAGTGTGTATATATATATATACGGACTACTAGTTACTGTTGGATTGACTAGGATGTATACGTGTATCGAATCTCTGCTTGGACTGTAGTAGAGTAGAACTTGTTTGTGAGCCTGACCCACCATTATTTTTCAGGTGTTCGTCACGAGTAGAGGTTGTTCGTGCTGAGCGGGGATCAGTCTACTTCATTCTTCCGATGCTACATAGGAGTTCCTTTATGATTCAGTTTCCTGTTTTAAATTACTGTCATTTGTTTAGTTTGGATTTTCTAGGGGTCCACATAGTATGGATTCTCGAGTTGTATTTTGGAGGATCAGTTGTATCAGAAGAGTTTATTAATTAATGGAAATATATTATGAGGTTTATTATTAGATTATCATTTTAGTTTCTTGTCAGTATTTTATTTATTCTTCTTTATTCTTTTGTACTCTGTGTTTGTTTATTATCAATTTGTTTTGATATCCTCGGGTATTCGGGCGTGGGCCTGGCCAACCCGCATTCGGAAATTTGGGGGTATCACAGTTGGTATCAGAGCACTCCAGGTTTAAGTGTCCTTAATAGTGTCTTTCATTATGTGACTTCCGCGTTGCGTCTCTTAAAACTTAGAGCCCGTATTAGGATTCATTGTACTCTATTTACGGTTCGTTAGGAGGAACTGATGTCAATTGTATTCTGTAGTTACAGAATGGTTGGCACTAGGAAAAGGATGGGGTCCAAGGCGACAGTGATAAAGATCCAAAGGAGTAAAGGAGTACGTTATTGATTTCATTGCCCGAAGGCAGAATTAGGGATCGAAGGTTTAAGTTCATTTGGAGCTACTTTAAAGTATAAGCCAAGGAAGGATTTAGGTGTACGTGATAGGTCACCGCATATCGAGACCAACACGACTTCAGTTGATCTCAAAAAGGAGACAAGCAAGGAGTAGGAGCCGAAGAGGATCCTAATGGAGGAGATTTATATGTATCCAATAGAGAGGGTACTAAATCTTGAAGAGGGATGATTGCGTGAGGTGATCTGAATTGCTAGTAGTATAGCGAATGTTATTAGTAGACTTGGGGTTGATCAATCTACAAATAATTAAATCTTTCTTATCATCTCTAAAAGAGGTATATAAGAAGTGTTGTTCAGGAGTTTGGGGATCGGATGTGTTCTTATCAGAACGAAATACATAATTTTTAAATCACATACAAAAAGGCATTGGTATTGTGTTGTGACGTTCTAATTCGATTTATAAAGTCAAGTAAGACAGTTTACATTCCGCATATAAGGAGGATGAGGGTTAAGCCCTTGGTATTTGCTTAAGAAAACATTTGTGCTTTTAAGCAATATTTTAAAGGATATGTTTCGAGGTTGAATGATTATTTACGAAACTATAGAAGGAAATTTTGAAACAATCTAGTAAGGTTGATTTCAAAGGAGACTTTCTTTTCTAGAAAGAACGATATCCTAAGTAGGAGTATATTTTGTTCTATTGTGTTTATCATACGTGTTTTATTTTATTTTTTTGTTAATTACTCGGGATTTGGTATGTGGTTTAGTTGGGGACATAAGTGTGTGATCAACCAATTATTGTTTTAATAACATGGAGTCATAGCGCTATTTACGCTAAATTTTTTAGCATACGGTCATAGGATTTGGTAGATACACATAAATCTAACCAATCTATTGGACCTGGACATGTGTCATTATGGTGTGTTTTGGGATGGGATAATTAAACCATCATTACGAGTCAAATAATCTAGAACGATTAATTTGATATACTTTACGTTAGGTATGGATTCGTTTCATATTACAACGTCATGATATTGGTGATTGTTAATGTTTCGGTATGCGTGAGGTAGTGGTAAATAAAGATCACTAAAATGTCATGATGATATATCAGAGGTGCTGGATTTGCTGAACATCTTCTTGAAAATTTCAGAAGTTGTTACCAAGTCAGAAGGAGGATTTAGTACTGGATTAAGTACTTATTGGAATGACACCGAGTGAGGATAGGAGACTGAATAAATATTCATCAGTAAATTCTTAATCAAGAATTTATTCAAGAGGGTGTGTCATTGGGAGGAATTTGCCGGTGTTGCACATGGAGGAGGAAACTAAGTCTCTTCATTTTCATAAATAAAATGGAATTATTTTTTTAGTCACAATTTGCAACAATTAGCTGTTGCAAGGAAATTGATGACTTATGTAGAGGATGGGAAGATTTCATATTCTTTTGAAGTTAGATAAAGAAGTCGGATTGTCATTAACTTGTCTTAAAGAAGCAGGGTGTGTCAAAGACAAGATGTTGAGACCAAATACTTATATAAAGATGAGGTGCATGGTATGTATGGAAAGGTCGTAATTTGTTGACTTTTGTTGAGTTAAAGTCATAGTTAACTATTAATAAATTGAATTACCGATTGATTTTTAATATCGGCAAGTTTATCACGGATCAGTGGTGGATAAATTTAGTTACAAAATTTGCTTTTGAAGATGCTCCAATTTAAACAATGGGTACAGACGAAAGCTGGTGGTACTGGACTAACGGTACTTTCTGTAGACAAATTTGATGGAGGATGCAAGGATTGAGTTTCACAACTCTTAGTTCTTTATTCACCTTAGTAGAAATATGATGCTTCAAAGTATGAAGCAGATGTTTGGAAGACAGGCAGGAAGAGGAATATAGTGTTTTTTTTTAAGTCTAATATTTATTAAATAGTAGAGATGGACCATCAGAGATCACTGGATTTTTGCAGCTATTTTCTATACTGAAGTGGAAATGACAGAGCATTTTCACGGATTTAGTTGAGGGATTGCTGATTTGATTCAAGGGTCAGGATTCTAGATGGGATATTGGTTGACTGATAAAATTAAATCAGTTTCATTTTGTCTATTTTGATCGAGCTGGTAAGATATCAGTTCATACGAATATAACGGATCACGAGACGGCTTAGATGGATGCAAAGTGTGAATAATAACACTTGTTATTACCAAGGTAGTTCAGGAGGTCAATTTTGAATATCAGAGCTCACCCTAGAGAAGGTGTTACTTTACTCAGATAGAGTTTAAGGTACTCGAGGAGGATTTCGTAGTTTCTGTAAATAATGATATGACGGTCGGGCGACTGAGCTAGAAAATTTATAATTTTTCTTGGTGTGATCAAACGGTTAGAAGGTACATCATGACATCAAATGTCGATTTTGGTGAACAGATACAGATAAGGATGCATATATAATTGCCCTAAGTGTAAAACCTGCTACAAAGGTGGAAAGTTGATCATCGGATATCGTAGGAATCTTTAGCCACTTTCTATAACAAATATAGAAGTTGAATTAAATAGGAGTGACGGTCGATGGGAAGGATTGACATTGATTTGGAATTTCAATTTTCCATATGGAATCTGAGTGGTGGATTGAGAAAGATCGCTTGAGGACATAAATTTGAGTGATACTTATTTTAGAACTTCATAGTAGTTCTATAGTTTAGTGATAGTGGTGTTATAGCATGTAGATGTCCATATTAGTGGATGCAAAGTGCTATTTCGAAGGAGCTTTATGAAGATTTTGGAGCAACAGCTCTACTTCATATCTATAGATGGAGGAATTAATCGAGAGATTAAATTAGACTATAAAGGATATGTTTGAGGTGTATATCCTAGATTTTCATGGACAGTTAGAAGTGTTTACTTCACTTGTCAGAATTTTATCTGTGATATTGTTGGCACAAGGAGGTTAGTGTGACAACTTTGGAGGTTTTGTATCTTTCACAATGCATACCTCTCATTTGTTGGTTGGAAATGGAAGTATGGGTTGTACAATCAGACCTTGACTTCATTTAAAAATATGTCGGAATGAGATACTTCCATTTGTATTGAATTGCGCGCGGTTGGGAGGCAATAGTAGGATATTGTAAATAGTTAAACTCGTATACTAGAGTTTTTCTATCAGGGAGTAGTTTGCTCGTTCTGTTTTCTATGTAGGAAGAAAGGCGATTTTTGAAGAAAGGTCAATTTTACTTATTACATTGACTTTTAGAAGATTGTGTTTCGCAATTAAGGCAGTCACCTCTGAATTAGCGTTACCAAATTATTAGCGCTGGGTGCATAGGAGTTTGTGCGCATATTCTATGGCACTTGGAAGTATGTAGATCATTCCCTTGTCGACATAGGAGGATTACGTTGTTATTTGATACAACCTACGCATTGTATGATTATTGTGTTTCTTAAAATATAGGAACTCTGTACACCACTTGGTATATTGGAGTTAAGTGGAGCCCTTATAGTGAGGTTGCGTCTATTTGGTAATATGAGGATGTTTTTCGCTCACAGTTTTTAAGCATAATGGAAGAAAGTAAGGGCGAATTCCGAGGACGGAATTCCTTTTATTAGGGGGGAAGAATGTAATACCCCTAATTTTAGAAGGATAGTCTCGGTATTTATTTATTTGTTTTAATTGTAAATTAAATGTTTTCTTTTCTTTTATTATTTTATTTTTCTTTTATGGTTATGGTTAGTAGTAATGGGCCAACCAATTGGGTCCCATGGACTACTTGGATAGGAGGTTGGATGTGTATGGATTATTACCCATGGATAATGTATGTATATATATAGATATATATTATATACATATATAAAAAGGAAAGTAATTTATTAATTATTTTTATGGTAACTTGGGTAGTAATATTTAATCTAATATATATGTTTTATATTTAAATAATAAAAATATACATAGATTTGATACGTGTTATGTTTAAGTTACTTTATAATATTATGGTAACTTAAGTATTATTGGATAATCCATTAATAAATAATGGAATGTGTATAATTTATTTATTTAATAAACATATACATAAATTATATACGTAACATATTTTGCTTACCTTTTTAATATTTTTATTTTCATTTTTTTTAATTGACTTGGATTGGGAAAAGGGTTAGGGTTATTTTATTTAGCCTATAAATATATAGCTATAGGTTGTAAAAGGGGGTTAGAAATATTCACGTGATATATACTGGAGAGATAGTGTTAGAGAGGGAAGGAGGAAAAGGAAGGAATGAGGAGAAAAACCCTATAGAGAGAAGATCAAGGAAGAAGAAGTTTAACTTTCGATCCGAAAGTTTAAGGTAAGTTCTTCTTCTATCTTTTTCCCTTTGATTCGTATTTCTGTACATGCCTAGGAAATTCCAGAATTTATTAAACACATAAATTTAAATAATTATGCATGTTTAATTGGGTTAGAACATATGTTTTATGAAATTGGTTCATATCTGTTCTTGTGTTATGAATTGATAAAATGCATGATTTTGATCTGATTTCTTATGTGAATTTTTACATGTTTAAATTATGTATTTTTCATATCTGTGGAATGATGGAACGTAGAAACATGCCTAGGATTCCTGAACATTAAATAGGGATTAGGTTTGGGTTTTAATAAATTTAAATAGACTCAATCATAATGATGCTTGCTATTTGAATGTTTTAAACAAACGAATGGATTTAATCTTTTAAAATATTTTAGCAATTGAGATTAAATGTGTAGGATGAATTGGATATAGAGAATCCTTATTTAACGGTATCATAAAATATCATCATGTATAAGATTCAGTTTGTGTAGGACATATGATATAGGAAGTTTAAAGAAATAATGAGTCATTCCTATTATGTGATAACTTGATATCATATTTATCATAGTTATTTATGAAATATTTGATGTATTTCCTTAATTGTTACATCAATTGTTGGATTGTGTGCTTTAATGCACCGGTATGGGACGGTGGCATTCTAAGGATGGATTAACTTATCAGTTAAGTCCTAACTATTTTATATAAGGGAATGGATTAACTAAAATGTTAAGTCCTTCTTATATTTAAGTCAGGTCAGCTGAACAAGTTGAATGACTTATGGAGGATTAATTTATTATATAAGGGAATGGATTAACTAAAATGTTAAGTCCTACTTATATTCAAATCAGGCCAGCTGAACAAGTTGAATGACTTATGGAGGATTCTGGATAGGATGGTTACTAGATTTTATATATATAAGTATGGTGCCATGATATGAGCTTGAGTTTCAGGATCAATGGTTAGGGCGCGTATATCGCCAGGGATGTGTAGCTAGATATAGTGTAGTTGTGTACCCTGGTAGGTCTAGTACTTATGCCCACTATATGTGCGTTTTACATGTTGCCTACTATTCAGGTTGAGACAACCCTATAGTCTAATGAGGTTACTTTAGTGTGTGTGTATATATATACGGACTACTAGTTACTGTTGGATTGACTAGGATGTATACGTGTATCGGATCTCTGCTTGGACTGTAGTAGAGTAGAACTTGTTTGTGGGCCTGACCCACCATTATTTTTCAGGTGTTCGTCACGAGTAGAGGTTGTTCGTGCTGAAAGGGGATCAGTCTACTTCATTCTTCCGACACTACATAGGAGTTCCTTTATGATTCAGTTTCCTGTTTTAGATTACTGTCATTTGTTTAGTTTGGATTTTCTAGGGGTCCACACAGTATGGATTCTCGAGTTGTATTTTGGAGGATCAGTTGTATCAGAAGAGTTTATTAATTAATGGAAATATATTTTGAGGTTTATTATTAGATTATCATTTTAGTTTCTTGTCAGCATTTTATTTATTCTTCTTTATTCTTTTGTACTCTGTGTTTGTTTATTATCAATTTGTTTTGATATCCTCGGGTATTCGGGCGTGGGCCTGGCCAACCCGCATTCGAAAATTCGGGGGTATCACAGGGTAGTGGCTTACCTAGAAGGGGTAGAGAGTTGACTTGCATCGTTTATGTGCCTATGTGTTAAAGTGTGTAACTGTTTAAGAAGCATGCTTACTTGTTACCTGTTTAAATGTTTATTGTTTTGAAAGGCATGTCTATTTGGTAAGTGTATACGTGTTTAAATTGTGATACATGTAAATAAAGTGTTTATGTCAATTTCAAGCATGCCATATATAATGGGGCGGAGAGTATGAGATATACGATGATGGCGAGAAGTAGACACGGTCAGTGCAATTTTCTTTTATGTTAATGTGACAAGTAATGAGCATGGTTTTGTGGTTTCGTTCATTTTGTATACGTGCATATCTATATTTTTATGTATTTATGCAGTCGAGTATGGGATGGTTGTGTGAGTTTTGACCTGAGTTAGCGAGGAGCTCGGTTGCTCTAGGGTGGTTGGGTGTCAAAACTTATCGAATGGATGGCTTGATCTTTTAGCTTGTGGATTGAGCTATTTGGTATGTAGCTATTTTCAACCTCTTGTTGCATTTTGTGTGGTGCTCAAAGCGCGATTTCGAACGGGTTGTATTTCAAGGCATCGTGACTGTGTCGTGTGTGAGTTTCATGTTTTGGTGTGTGGGTTCTGGTGACCATGGAGGCCAGGTGTGCGAGTGAGGGCTTTGGTATGCCCATAAGATGTCGGTGTTAGTGACTTGTGTCATGGTTGGTGCGAAGGTTCTTATCGAACCAGTCGTGGTAGGTGTGACTGAGATTGTTTAAGTCACGAATGTAGTCTGCGAGTTATCTTATGGTACGGTCTAAAGAAGCGTGTTGGACCTGACTGTTGTGGGGACTTATTGGATCTTGTAGGTCTAGGGTGACGTAGGACCGATTGCAGATGTGGATCATTTCGTAGTCTTATAAGAGTCTATTTTAGAGATTGGTTTGTTAAGAGGTGATCCTCGTTTCGGAGAGCTATAGGAGTGTGCTAAGGGTAATTGACTCTCGGTGAGTCGATTGCATGGCAGGTCAGATAGCAGAGTTCTGGGTTAGTACGGCTGTCTAGAGAGTCCTGAAGTGGTGCATAGTGGTTAGTTTTAGTTGTATAGAGCAAGATTGTACTATAAGGCAGGTTGTTTGAGGTCATTGAAGTGCTCAGTTGTTGCGGATAAAGTGATCGATAGTAAGTATGTGTAGGGATGGCAATGGGGCGGTTTAGGGCGGGTTTCCCATTCCCCATCCCCGCCCCAGTTTAATTTTGGTGCCCCCAAAACCGCCCCACAACCGGTTAATTTTTTGCCTCTAATCCCCATAACCGCCCCCGCCCCTGCCCCACTTGCCCCGCCCCCGCCCCATCACCCGCCCCATAACCGATTATATTTTTATTTAAACACAATCATAGCACATATACACACATATATACATATATATATATATATATATATATATATATATATATATATCTAGAGAGAGAGTGTGTGTGAAGGTTAATTTGGAAAATATATTAACATGGTAGGATAAATTAGTAATTTAAAATATTAAACGGGGCGGTTATGGGGCGGGGATCATAGTCCCCCGCCCCCGCCCCGCAACCGGCCGATTTTTTTTTTTTTAACCCCCATTCCCACCCCATTTAAGTAAACGGTTCTCCAAACCCGTTTTAAATTGGGCGGGGGCGGGGCGGTTCCCCACCGGATTGGGGATTTTTGCCACCCCTAAGTATGTGTTACCAAATGGACTGTGTTTTAAACGTTGGAAGTTGCGGGCTGGGGTTGTATTTCAAATTGTGTCTGACGTATCAGGAGATAGTGCTTGGTGTTTGAGGATTCGGAAAGATAAACTGATGATAAAAATGATTGGGACGATGTTGATCTTGTAGGTTTAATTGGTAGGCCATTTTACTTTTGTCGGGGCCAAGGGTGTTCTGAGGAACAATGCAGAGAAGAAATGATGATGTTGAACCTAGTGTTTGAAGTTTCCTTGGTTAGGCACGTAGATCGCATTAGAAAGAGTAGTTTAAGTAGTCGGTTAAACGTTTGTGAATGATTGCATCATTGATGATTTTAAGGAGACAATTGGCTGTTAAGCATTCCGAATCTTGTGCTCATTCTTGTTCGAGGATTTTTCGGCAAGGCATTACCGTAAGGAGATTCTTTTCAAGTAGTAAATAGTGGTTGTTATGGGGAGTATCGAGAGTTATGCTTGTTCTTTTGTTACAATGATATTATCTTAAGAATGTTCAAGGAAAAACTCCTTTAGTAGTGACTTGATGATCCAATGGGATAAGAGGTTTTAACTATTTTTGGAATGAGTGATAGTGAAGGTGTAATAGTGTGGTGTTTAGTGCTGATGAGCGGGACAATTTGAAGTATGATCCGAATGTGGCTTGGAGATTATGAGTTGTTTGTTGTGTGCAAACAAATATGTGATGGGATTGTGCTCTAGTTGAGGTGATTGCAGACGATTTAGTCCTTAGAGCCAGTGAAAGCGGTATTGCCATGTAGGCATCTTTTTCTTTTGAATTGGTAGTGGGTTGTTGTGACTGAGGTCACGGGTCTTGTGTGCATGGTGGTCGAGGTAGCGTCGCTTTCAAAGGGTAGAGGTGGAATGGGTGATCATGTGTCGTTATATTATATAGAGTTTCTCATTGGGAGATTATTGGGTAGGATGGGACGTTGTAATACCCCGATAATTTTAAAAGATTTATTAATTAGGATTAATTATTTTATTTTATTTTTCAATGATTTATTTTATTTTATTGAGTGCTAGAGTAATTATCTTATTTTAATTAAGTTATATTTCGTGATTATGTATGATGATTGATTGTTTGTGTGGTTGATTATTGATTGAATTATTGGTGTGTTGATTTTATTGGTATTATATGACTTAGTTGTAAATTCTTGTTTGTTTATGTGCTTCATGTAAGTAGTTATTTTAATTTCTGTATTTAATTAATTATCTTATTTATTTAAATTAATTGGATTGGGCTTAAGGAAAGTTGGACCAAAAGATGTGGTCTTGGGCTTGTATGAAACCTTATTGGGTTAATTAATGAAGGTCCGTGGTTATTTAATTATTTAAATGATCACTTTTGTATCAATTATATATATATATATATATATATATATATATATATATATATATATATAATTATATATAAATATAATTAATTAATAATTGTTATGGAAAGATATATATATAGATATATATTTATTGATAGTTATAAGTATATATGATTTAATTAACTAATGAGTTAATTATGGAAGGAATATATATTTATATATAATATATGTTTATAGATATAAATTATTTAAAGGTTATTATTTTAATTCATAATACTAGTTGGAATAGGATTTGGAATTTAAGGTGTATAAAAATACACATAAAGCTTTAGGGTTAAAGGTTTTACACGTTAGAAAAATAAAATAGACAGAGAGAGAGGAAGAAGAAGGGTTGCTGACAAGGAGGAGGTCGGATCTGAAAAGGAGGACGTCGGAATTGGAAGAGATAATTAAAGCTTGAAGCGTCGGTTTCGTTTCGAAACCTTCAGGCGAGTTTTCTCTATTTTTCCTCTTAGAACCTATAAGGATTTCATCTTAAGTATTAAGGCTCTAATTAAATTATTAATTTGGATTAATTAAAAGCATCAAGTTAATTTATTTTATTAAATCGTGTTTAGATATGATTATTTAAAAGTATGAATTATTATATATTTTTAATTTTGGATTATTGGATTTTATTTGTATATGTAGATGTTGGATATATATATTAAAATCAATGTATAGGTGGAACTGTGACCTAAGGGGATTAATTTTGGTTTTTATATTTTCTGGAATTTTTCTGTACTTTTCAGAATATTTTTAGAATTTGTTTTGTAATTTTTTTTATATTCTGGAATTTATTTTAGAATTATTTTTATTAAATTTTAAATTAATTCTATGCACTCTGTGTGAATCGGCGCATAAATCAGGAGATGGGTGATTCGAGGTATGATCTAGTGTGGTAGAATGCATAGTAAAATGTTACATCACTGATCTAGGCCATTGGAATAGTTTAAATATAAGTGGAATAATTCGGTGCATTACGGTGTACATAAAAGAGTGCGCATGTGAATCTGGACCATGGATTAAGTTTGGTCAACAGAAGATTAATCTGGTGTGGGTGCATACATGTGAGCTCAAGTGAGCTAATCTGGTGTGGGTGCGTTTGTGTGAGCTCAAGTGAGATAATTAAGTGTGGGCGCGCTCATAGTAGTGTTTGAGCTTAGCCAATTATTTTGTCTGTTTGTGACATAAAATTAAAACGGTCATAACTTAGTCATCTTAAATCGAAATTGGGTCATTCTTGAGCTCAAATTCAAGGATTTTTCATCCTCTTTCCAATGGTACCAATTTCATTATCAGATTCTTATCCTAATAAGAGATATTTACGTTTTAGTGAGACGGTGTCGGAAAATTATTTAAACGGGTATGGAGTATTTAAAGGAAACTATTTCTGACATATTTAGTTGCACTAATTTGGGTAAATATAATAAATTAATAATTTGTTATGGAAGGAAGTGTATATATATATATATATATATATATATATATATATATATATATATATATATATACTCATAGACAAATTAAACTATATATACACATATATAAATAATTATATATATATATATATATATATATATATATATATATGTATGTATATTGATTTTAAATAATCAAGGATTATTAAAGAAGGTGTTAAACACATATATACATTAAATAACATATGTGTAGGTATATATATATATAAATCATTTAAGATGATTAATATTATCATTCTTATTTGGCATATCTTAATAGGCTGGTTGTTAAATTAATGATATGCGTATAATATGCATGTGATGGCTATGTATGATTTAACGTATTGTTAATTTTAAAGTTAATTCATGGTTAAAGTGTGGGCATGGATGAATTGTCAAATGATTAAATATATGACCTAAATATTTGTATGAATAGAATACATATATGGAAAGTATGGATGAATTGCTAATTAAATGTATGAATAAATATACCTGTGGAGGCATGGTTGAATTGCCAATGTATAAATATACATACACGGAGGCATGGTTGAATTGCCAATGTATCAATAAATATACTTATGGAGGCATGGTTGAATTGCCAATATATAATTTACAATGGCATGGTTGATTTGCCAAAGCATAATTGTTATGTGTTAGATGATTAAAATATCATCTATGGTTGTTGTATGTAGGGATTGGATTATGGTTAGATATTCTTAAATGAGAATAGTTTAGTACTTACTGGTTAGTGTATTATTTTACATTAATAAAATAATATTGGGGAAGACGTGGATGATTTGTCAAAACTTGGATTTTTGATATGTGATTTAAACAATTAAAATCATTATCGGGTTGGGATTAAATAGAGTATTTCTTTTATTATAATTTGTTGTTTAAATGATTAAACAACTGACTAGGATGGGATTAAGGTCAAAGGAGTTTTTATAAAATGAAATGGTAGATTGGTCTAGGTATGAATATTATTTTAATAATTATTTAATAGGTATGGAAATTTAATAAACCTATTAATGGATGTGATTAGTATAGTATATACAATTATATATAGACATGTATATCGTGCTTTATTAAAGTTAAAACTTTATTAGGTTTGGTTTTGATCAGAGATGATCTGCTTATTGGTTTCCAGAGGCCTGGTAGAGTGAACTTGCTCGTAGGGTTTAACCCACGATTTATTTTTCAGGTTATTAGAGGTTCCAGTCTCGAGGTTGAGGATCCGCAGCTGGGAGACTATCATTCGTCTATTCATCTTGTGTACTTTTAAATAGTATTGGATTATTGGATAATGTTTTAAGGGGTCCTTGAGTTATGGGATTTCCGAATTGTAATTGTTGGAGAATCATTAAGTAATATTTATTTATTAGTTTTCTTCAGCGGTTTATTTATTCTTTAGTATTCATCTTTGTATTCTGTGCTTGTTAAATACTTAAATTGTTTTGATATCCCTTGATTTTGTGCGCGGACTTGATCAATCCGTGTTCCAAAATTAGGGGGTATCACAGACGTGGTGTCCAACGTGCAATGATAGTTCCTAGTGTTAGTATGTTGAGGGCGTTGGTGCTTTAATCTGATTGGTTTTGGTTAGCATAGTGTTGCGGAGAAGAGTGTATGAGGTTCTGTGTTGATTGTGTACAATGGTCCGTTGGTGGTGATGTCGCTTAGGTTGGTATTCATGGTCCTGTATGTATTCCCAGTTGATTCTTCTCCTTATGTATAAAGAGTTTAATTCATCTCAAGTGAGATTGGGTGTCCATGGTTGGACAAATGATGAGTAGCGTATGACAGGTTGTCAGGTGCATTCAGGTGTGAGTCATCAGTCTCTTGTGAGAGCGGGGTTCATTACCCTTTCCATTTGTTCTAGTCCTGGCAAGGACATCGTTCATCGTGAGACTTGTTCTCCATCTAGGGGTTGTGCGCGTTCGTGGGCGGACGAATTTGTGAACGGTTTGTTATATTACTAGAGTTCATCGATTGAGGTCCTGATTGAAGGGGTCAACTCACTCCCACGGAGGGAGGTGGAGTATTTGGTTTTTGTAGTTTTTGTTTTAAAAATGGTTTTGACTGGTAAGATGTGAAGTACGAGTTGTTGAATAGGAATTGTGTTTCCAGTGTCTGGTACAACCGGTGATAGCTAGGGATGTGTGATACCCCTCGATTCTAGAGTCATGGGTGATCAAGTCCGGGCACAGATCCGAGGGATACCAAACAATCAATATGTAATTGAACACAGAATATAAAAAAAAAAAATGAAATAAGATAAAATAATAATAAGCTGATAAGAATTCTAAATACGAAAAATCCTTCAAATAAAATTTTAATATAATTTAAACCTTCCAATCCTTACAACTCGGGAATCCACCAAGTGGACCCCTAATAATCCTCAACTGTAAATGAAATACAGAATTAAAACGCAAGACTAAAATAAGAAATAAACTCCTATATAGTCGGAAGAGTGAGTGTCTGTATCTGCATCACCACGATCAAGCCTTAAGCCTGGTACTCACGAACACCTGAAAAATAAGGGTGGGTCAGGCCCACATGCAAGTTCCATACTACTACAATCCATACATAAACCCGATACGCAGATACATCCTACATAGCTCGGCAATAGCTAAAATAGTCTATATAGATATAGATACACACTATAGGATGCTCACTAGTCCAATAGGTCTGTCTCAGCCTGAGTAGAGATACCATGCAAATCGCACATACTGTGGTCATGTGTATCTAGACCTACCAGGGAACAACACCTGTGTCCAGTTATCCATCCTAGGCGATATACGCACCCTAACCATGGTCCTGAGACTCAAAGTCATACCATGGCACCATAATGATATGTATATAAAGTCCGTATACTCCTAATACAAAATATCATCCATCTTTTGTAGTGGTCTGATATAAGTATAACAATCCATCCAGAAACCAAAGTAGGTTATTCAATTCATAATTGATATGACACAAATATGAGTGGGACTGAACCTTTATGGTAAATTCACACCTCAATCCAGAATAGGTAGGTTATAGTGTTTGAACTAATCCATACTTAGTATGCCACCGTCCCATACCGGTGCATACCATCCTCCATCCAATATAGTTGACAAATTAATAATAAATATTCATCAACCATACTCCAAAATAAACATAAATACAATCTATTATATGTATGACCAAATTATGCATCCAGTATATGATTATAATCATAAAACTTCCATTTACATTGTTAACGCATTGATAGACAATTTAAACCATCCATATCCATCCAATTGACAAAATAGAAATTTCAATAGTTCATCAATTAACACCCACACCATGGTATAATGACTATCAGAAATATGAGCTGAGCACATTATACTAGACATCCCTAACCATACTCTCATACTAGTTCATTTAAATTATTAAAACAAAAACTAGTAATGAAAATCCTCCTTAATCCCTGAGGGCATGAAAATTATCGTTTCATTACATGACGTCCTTTTTAATCCTCCATGTTAAAGCCTATGCTTGACATAATATGTCAACTAAGAAGTCTCATAACACATTAGATACAACCCCAATGGTATTTTATACTTACCAAAATAAACTGGTTAAAACAAACCGGCAAATAAAAACTCCTCCACTCCTGACAGCATGCAACAATGTATTTAAATTACATAACGTCCATAACCACAACCCAACCAACCCTCAAGGAACTTAAATATATCACAAATATCTTTGGTACAACATCCCCAAAATATCTTTCAATTCAGTCCATTCAATTGGCTAACCAAACTAGAAATTTAAGACTCTCTCTTTCCTGGACAACATGCACATTAATCTTTTTTAAAAAATTCATGATGTCCATTTATATTAACACACTAGCATATACTAACTATTTTATGGTTTTAATAGGTTAATTTTAAACATCTAAAACCCCACACCACTTTCCGTTAATTTTATTTAAGCCCCTGAAATCTTGAAAAATCACAAAAACGCACTTACTGTGCATTACCAAAAGTGGAGCCGGCTCCATTATATTTTGGAGCCTGCTCTATCCTCTTGGAGCCGGCTCCAAAATAGTTTAGAGCCTGCTCTATCTCAATGGAGCCGGCTCCTTTGAAGAATGGAGCCTGCTCCATTATCTGAACCTCTGTCTTCTTCAATTCCGGACACTTTCTGACTTTCCGGTTGCCCCTGTTCAAGTTCCTAACCCACTATTTTAAGTTCCAGACCATCCCAACTAATTATAAGAAGTAGTTTTGCATCACTACATGATTCAAAACAAGTGTACATTCAAGAGAAATCATGGTTAAAACAGGTACATAATCCAACCGTAAAAGCAGTCCTAAAACAAATTCAATTTCATGTAATTAAATTCCTTTAAATTCAAGCACATTAATTAAATAAATTTTATTGTCCGTTTAAGTCCTAACAATCCTAGAAGCTTCTCCAATTCCAATATGAATTAATTGACAAAACATAAACCATAAACGAAACAGTTTATGCTTCCCCTGTTTGTCCTCTCTGCTACCGGCGAACTCCATCCTTCGGTTCTGAATTTTTTTTTTAAAGTTTACAAGGTTCAATCAGAGTCTAAACAACCCTAGAAGCCTTTCATGTTCCAATGTAAATCAATTGACAAAAATCTAAACCGAAAACGACATAATTTATGCAAGAGAACTGAGACCAGTTAATTAAGCGTGCAACAGGTTACAGTCTGATAATCTTGTATCAACCTTCCATTTTAAAGTTAAATTAATTTCCTGGAGACCATATAAATGCACAGAACATAAGTTTACAGGAAAGAGATAGAATGAAACTTGCCTTTAGGTTTCGGTTTGAAACCTTACAACGTCGTCTATGGAGTTTTCGACGAACGGACGACCGGCAACCTTCCTACTGCTTAGTTCCAATACCACAATCCATCCATTCCTTCCTCCTTGATACGACCTTCAGGTCACGGTTGAACTCCTAACTGGTGGCCCATATAGTTTCCTCTCAAAACCATTATGTGTGCCTCTGTTTTCTCTCTCAAGAATTCTTACGTGCATAGGTTTGTTTTTAACCCTAGCAGACTTGTAAAGTTAAATATATAGGCTACCATAAAAAACTTAATCCTAATTCCAACCTCCTATAAGTCGGCACCCATAATTACATAATCGTAACACCCTAAACCTAATTAATTAATTACATGTAAAACAAATAAGGAAAGCAAATAAATAATCACTCAAAACACATAAATAAATGCAAGACAATAAATAATTAAATACATACCCACTATTCACAATTAAACAATATTAATTTAAATACACACTATTAATCACTTAAGAAAAACAAAACAACTAAATCACATAATTAAATCAATTAATCAATAAATGAATAAATAAATAAAAATCCCAATTTTATCCTTTTTAAAACTAGGGGTATTACATTCTTCCCCCCTACAAAAAGGAATTCCGTCCTCGGAATTCACGAAACTCTGAATTAATGACTTGTCAAAATTCATTTCCGTTTCCGTGTGGTAAAGCTGTTTTATATGAGCTCCACCCAAATTCCAACACAACCAACAATAACCAGGTTTCTATGTTTAAGAAATACCATACCTGTACAACTCCTAAGTTGTATCTATCAACGATCCAATCCTACCCAATATTTAGTGAAGGGTAACGATCCCTATTCCTCCAAGTTCCAGAGAACAGACGCATATAATTCCTATGCATCCAGCGCTAACAAATTGGTAACACTAAGAAATAGGCTACTGCCTAAATCGATAAACAAAATCTTTGAAAAGTCAATGTAACACGTAAAACTGACCTTCCTCCAAAAACATCGCTTCCAATACGGAAGACATCCCAAGCAACCATTTCCTGATAGAAACTCCTATGTACGAGTTCAACAATGTACAAAATTTGATTGCCGCCTCCAAACCACGCTCAACCATTTGCAAAAGAGAATATTTATCTCCGATGTATCCTTAAATAAAGACAATGTCTTATTATATAACCTCGCTTCCATGCCAAACCAAACAGTGAGAGATTGGCACACATACTATCCAAAATCCCCAAACATCTCAGTCATCCCGACCTTCCTAGAATTAGAAAGACAACTGCCAGTCCTCTTTCAGTACCCTAAACTCATCTGAGTAAAGTACGACCTCCTGTGGGATCAGTTCAAATATTCTAAGTTGACCACCTCCATTTCCCTGGTAATAGCAAGTGTTATTATTTCCACATGCTAAACTCAATTATCTTATCAACTGATAAGATCATCCTCTTCCCTATTACTTCTATCGGACGAAACTCAATGCAAAGTGTGAATCCCCACATCTATCCATCTAAACTGTCTCATGATCCGTGTTATTCATAGGAACTGATATCTTACCAGATCCAAAATAAACAAAATGAAACTGATTTAATTATATCAGTCAGCCAATATCCCCACCAAAATCCTGACCCTTGTGTAGAATCAGACATCTCTCCTCTAGATCTGTGGAAACTACTCTGTTAGTCCCGTTCTAGCATGAGAAGTGACTGCAAGGATCTAAGGATCTTTGACGGTCCATCTAGATTACCTACTAGATATCAGACTTTGAGGCAAATCACTATGTCCCTTCTCCTACTTGTCTTCCAACCATCTGCTTCCTTTTTCGAAGCAGATCCACTAAGAACTAAGAGTTGTGAACCTCAATCCTTACATCCCCCGTCCAATTTGTCGAATGAAAGTATTATTAGTCTGGTAACAACAGCTTCCATAATTAGATGTTCGGCCTCATCTTCAAGTCTTTGACATCTTACTTGTCTAATACAAGTAAGTGTCTAATAGACATCCTGTCCAAATACAACTTCAGATAGAATCTCTTCATCCTCTAAATAGATTATAATTTCTAGCAACAACTATTTGTTGCAAATTGTGACCCTTAAAAAAAAAAAATTCCCGTATTCTTTGTGCAAATGAAGAGACTTTGCTTCATCCTCGATATGCAACTCCAGCAACTCCTCCTAATGACATGCTCTCATAAATCAAATTCTTGATTATGGATAGACTGATGAATAGTTAATCCGTCTACTACCCTCAGTCGGTGTCATCTTAATAAGTACTTAAACCAGTATAAAATCCTCCTGCTGACTTGGGAATTTTTTATTTTTTTTTATAGAAGATATTCAGTTAAGCCGTTTCCTCCAATTAACCATCGTGACACTACAGTTTATCAAATGAATCTATATCATTTGACTCGAACTGCAAGTTTACTTATCCCATCCTGAAAACGTACTATAACTACGCATGTCCAGGTTCATTAGATTGGCTTCAGGTAGGTATACTTACCAAATCCTATGACCACATGCCCAAAATCCTAGCGTAATTAATGCGATTCCTCTAAAATGATAATTAACTGTTCACTCACTTGCGTCCTCAACTAAATCGTATTCCCGATCCTGAATAATTAATGAAAAGAAAGCACATAATGCACTCACAAAAACACAATAAAATATAATAGAATCCTACGTAAAACATCGTTCCTCCTAGCAAAAAAAATCTCTTTTAGAAATCAACTTTACCGGATTGGTTCACAATCTCCTTTTCCAGTTCCAGAGGTAATCATCCAACCCCAAAACATAAGCTCAAATCATAGCTCATAACAAAAATCCATTTGTTTCAGAAAATTCCCAAGGCTTAACCTCCATCCTCCGTATACCTAGAATGCAACCGTCTAATGTAGCTATAAGAAAGCAACTTAGACCGTCACAACCTAATTCCCATACTCCCTGGAACGTGATATCACATCATTGCTGTGTTCCGATAATAACTCTATCCGATCCTAAACTCCTGAAGAGTTCTCTTTAGCAACCTCTTTTAAGGTAACACGAAAATTTTTAACTATATATAAGTCAATCCCCACCAACTCTATCACTATCGTTCATTATCATACTAGCGAACAAGATTCCCCTTGCGCGATCCTTGATTGACAAGATTCGATATCCTCTTTCTGGGGTGTGTTGCAATCTCCTCCACTACAATTCTCTTCGGACTCCTATTCCACAGTTGCCTCCTTTATGAGAACAACTAAAATCGTGTTGGTCCCTTTATGCGGTGACCTAAAACACACTCCTAAATCCTTCATTGGCTTATACTTCAAAAGTAGCGCCAATCGGAACTTAACCTTCGATCCCAAGTTTTACTTTTGATAGAGAACTCGATAACGTACTCATCGACTCCTTCGGGTCTGATTCACAATCGCCTTAGACCCCATCCTCCACCTAGTGTCAACCATTCCATAATTATGAAATATAATTGAAATCACATGCTCCTCCTAACGAACCGTAAAAGAGTACAACGAATCCTAATATGACTCTAAGTTTTAAGAGATGCAACGCGGAAGATTTCTAACGAAAGACATTCCTAAGGACACTAGAACCTGGAGTGCTCTGATACCAACTGTGAAACCCCTCGATTCTAGAGCCACGGGTGATCAAGTCCGGGCACAGATCCGAGGGATACCAAACAATCAATATGTAATTGAACACAGAATATAAAATAAAATAAAAAAATGAAATAAGATAAAATAATAATAAGCTGATAAGAATTCTAAATATGAAAAATCCTTTAAATAAAATTTTAATATAATTTAAACCTTCCAATCCTTACAACTCGGGAATCCACCAAGTGGACCCCTAATAATCCTCAACTGTAAATGAAATATAGAATTAAAACCCAAGACTAAAATAAGAAATAAACTCCTATATAGTCGGAAGAGTGAGTGTCTGTATCTGCATCACCACGATTAAGCCCTAAGCCTGGTACTCACGAACACCTGAAAAATAAGAGTGGGTCAGGCCCACATGCAAGTTCCATACTACTACAATCCATACATAAACCCGATACGCAGATACATCCTACATAGCTCGGCAATAGCTAAAATAGTCCATATAGATATAGATACACACTATAGGATGCTCACTAGTCCAATAGGTCTGTCTCAGCCTGAGTAGAGATACCATGCAAATCGCACATAATGTGGTCATGTGTATCTAGACCTACCAGGGAACAAGACCTGTGTCCAGTTATCCATCCTAGGCGATATACGCACCCTAACCATGGTCCTGAGATTCAAGCTCATTCCATGGCACCATAATGATATGTATATAAAGTCCGTATACTCCTAATACAAAATATCATCCATCTTTTGTAGTGGTCTGATATAAGTATAACAATCCATCCAGAAACCAAAGTAGGTCATTCAATTCATAATTGATATGACACAAATATGAGTGGGACTGAACCTTTATGGTAAATTCACACCTCAATCTAGAATAGGTAGGTTATAGTGTTTGAACTAATCCATACTTAGTATGCCACTGTCCCATACCGGTGCATACCATCCTCCATCCAATATAGTTGACAAATTAATAATAAATATTCATCAACCATACTCCAAAATAAACATAAATACAGTCTATTATATGTATGACCAAATTATGCATCCAGTATATGATTATAATCATAAAACTTCCATTTACATTGTTAACGCATTGATAGACAATTTAAACCATCCATATCCATCCAATTGACAAAATAGAAATTTCAATAGTTCATCAATTAACACCCACACCATGGTATAATGACTATCAGAAATATGAGCTGAGCACATTATACTAGACATCCCTAACCATACTCTCATACTAGTTCATTTAAATTATTAAAACAAAGACTAGTAATGAAAATCCTCCTTAATCCCTGAGGGCATGAAAATTATCGTTTCATTACATGACGTCCTTTTTAATCCTCCATGTTAAAGCCTGTGCTTGACATAATATGTCAACTAAGAAGTCTCATAACACATTATATACAACCCCAATGGTATTTTATACTTACCAAAATAAACTGGTTAAAACAAACCGGCAAATAAAAACTCCTCCACTCCTGACAGCATGCAACAATGTATTTAAATTACATGACGTCTACAACCACAACCCAACCAACCCTCAAGGAACTTAAATATATCACAAATATCTTTGGTACAACACCCCCAAAATATCTTTCAATTCAGTCCATTCAATTGGCTAACCAAACTAGAAATTTAAGACTTTCTCTTTCCTGGACAACATGCACATTAATCTTTTTTTAAAAATTCATGATGTCCATTTATATTAACACACTAGCATATACTAACTATTTTATGGTTTTAATAGGTTAATTTTAAACATCTAAAACCCCACACCACTTTCCATTAATTTTATTTAAGCCCCTGAAATCAGAAAAATCACAAAAACGCACTTACTGTGCATTACCAAAAGTGGAGCCGGCTCCATTATATTTTGGAGCCTGCTCTATCCTCTTGGAGCCGGCTCCAAAATAGTTTAGAGCCTGCTCCATCTCAATGGAGCCGGCTCCTTTGAAGAATGGAGCCTGCTCCATTAACTGAACCTCCGTCTTCTTCAATTCCGGACATTTTCTGACTTTTCGGTTGCCCCTGTTCAAGTTCCTAACCCACTGTTTTAAGTTCCTGACCATCCCAACTAATATAAGAAGTAGTTTTGCATCACTACATGATTCAAAACAAGTGTACATTCAAGAGAAATCATGCTAAAACAGGTATATAATCCAACCGTAAAAGCAATCCTAAAACAAATTCAATTTCATGCAATTAAATTCGTTTAAATTCAAGCACATTAATTAAATAAATTTTACTGTCCGTTTAAGTCCTAACAATCCTAGAAGCTTCTCCAATTCCAATATGAATTAATTGACAAAACATAAACCATAAACGAAACAGTTTATGCTTCCCCTGTTTGCCCTCTCTGCTATCGGCGAACTCTATCCTTCGGTTCTGAATTTTTTTTTTTAAAGTTTACAAGGTTCAATCAGAGTCTAAACAACCCTAGAAGCCCTTCATGTTCCAATGTAAATCAATTGACAAAAATCTAAACTGAAAACGACACAATTTATGCAAGTGAACTGAGACCAGTTAATTAAGCGTGCAACAGGTTACAGTCTGATAATCTTGTATCAACCTTCCATTTTAAAGTTAAATTAATTTCCTGGAGACCATATAGAATGCACAGAACACAAGTTTACAGGAAAGAGATAGAATGAAACTTGCCTTTAGGTTTCGGTTTGAAACCTTATAACGTCGTCTATGGAGTTTTCGACGAACGGACGACCGGCAACCTTCCTACTGCTCAGTTCCAATACCACAATCCATCCACTCCTTCCTCCTTGATACGACCTTCAGGTCACGGTTGAACTCCTAACTGGTGGCCCATATAGTTTCCTCTCAAAACCATTATGTGTGCCTCTGTTTTCTCTCTCAATAATTCTTACGTGCATAGGTTTGTTTTTAACCCTAGCAGACTTGTAAAGTTAAATATATAGGCTACCATAAAAAACTTAACCCTAATTCCAACCTCCTATAAGTCGGCACCCATAATTACATAATCGTAACACCCTAAACCTAATTAATTAATTACATGTAAAACAAATAAGGAAAGCAAATAAATAATCACTCAAAACACATAAATAAATTCAAGACAATAAATAATTAAATACGTACCCACTATTCACAATTAAACAATATTAATTTAAATACACACTATTAATCACTTAAGAAAAACAAAACAACTAAATCACATAATTAAATCAATTAATCAATAAATGAATAAATAAATAAAAATCCCAATTTTATCCTTTTTAAAACTAGGGGTATTACAGGATGTGCCGTGAATTGTAAGTTTGAGGATGGTTAGGTAATGTGATGTGAACATGTCTCGGGTGTTTCTATAGATGTTTGACCTGACCAGTATCTTGAGGACAAGTGTTAGTATTGTTTGGGTGTTATGTAACTAGAAAGTGATTATGGGGTTTCATTGAATAATAATAGGAATGGTTGACTGTGGTTTTGAGGTTTCAGGCATGAGATAGTCGTATTGTGTGTTTTAACGAGGTCAGAATTGAATCGAATAGTGTTATAGAGTTGTTTACCTGATATGGGTATTATGAGAAGATTAGAAAGCTTTGATGTTGGTCGATGATTGAAAAATAATTGGGGTTCTGAGAATAAGTATATAACTGTATGTTTGTTGAGGTTACGTATAGCGATGGATGGATAGTGAATGAATGTCATTATTATTTTGTGGACTGTGTGAAATTGTGTTTGAGGTGTGGACCTAAGGACAGGAACGTCGTCTGTATTTAGATCTGATCGATGATGAGAATGGCCTGACTAACCATTTCTCCTGAGTCAATCCATCTTTTGCACGATGTCGGGTCAAAGGTCAAGGATTGTTCCGACTTGTTAATGACGGTGAGAGCATAGTTTTGCGCGTTGTGTTGGTATGATAGTGTGAATTCAGGGGGTTGATCTCGGGTGATGAAGTATGTTAGGTAGCACCAAGTGTCTGATAAAGGGTTTATGGTACGATCATTGATTATTGAAGATCTTGTTTTGAGGATTTGTGTCCTTGGTACAGGATGACGCGTTTTACTAATTTGGTGACTAATGTTTATGTAGTCATTGGGGGACTCATTGTTTAATCATCTTGAAGTTGTTAAGTATAATGATTATCATATAGTGCGATTAGTAGTTATTGGTACGGTTATGTGGTGGTGTAGTTACGTACTAGATAGCAAATGTTCGGTCTGTTAGGGACATGTAGATTAGAGTTGAGATGGATTGAGAGATGGACGGGATTTCTTGTTTAGGGTTTAGTGTGTCCCTTAGAGGATGAGTTGGGTCAAACGTTGTTATGTCCGGTGGTCTGCCGACCATTCATTTCTCGGATTTTGGAACCTTTCGTGACTGTGTAAAGTAAACTGATATTCGTTTTAAGTTAAGCGTAGAGCCTAGTTGGTCTTATGTCATAATGAGGTGAGAGATGGGTACCACATTTGGTTTTAATGGCAACGGTATATGATTGCCTGGTGACGTCCGATGTCAAAGGCAATAAAGTTGGGGAATTCATGGTCTTGGGTTTTGTGAGGTTTCTCGGGAAGGTGTGTGGCTGTGAGCTTCCTTCTTTAAGGAGGGCAGATTTCGAGGATGAAATCTTCTTAAGGAGGGTAGATTGTGATGTTTCCGATTTTCACCATTTTCTTTTTTCTTTTTCTTTTTTCGAGAATTTTTGTCGTTGCAAGGGCATTTTTGTCTTTTACCGTTTTGCATTCCGGACACAGCGGAGTGCGCCAGTTGTGTCCAAGAGATTGTTTGGGACATTTCATAAAGTCCAGGACTCTTTGAAATGCAAGGGTGACCATTTTCACATTTTTCAGTTTTTCGGGCCTGACAGTCCCGTGTAGGACCCATTACCGGAACTGTTGCTTACGGGGAATTTAGTTGGGTCCAATTGCATTCCATGCATTTTATTTAATGTGTTGCATGTGGGTTTTATATGGTTATGTGTATATATATATTTTTTGTGGTGTAAATTAAAGGTAAAAGAAAAATGAAAATTATAAAAAAAAAAAAAAAAGGTGGGACCCACTTTAGTCTTTTAAAATGGATTAGAGACCTTACCGGAACTGTTGCTTACAGGGAATTTAGTTGGGTCCAATTGCATTCCATGCATTTTATTTAATGTGTTGCATGTGGGTTTTATATGGTTATGTGTATATATATATTTTTTGTGGTGTAAATTAAAGGTAAAAGAAAAATGAAAATTATAAAAAAAAAAAAAAAAGGTGGGACCCACTTTAGTCTTTTAAAATGGATTAGAGACCACATATGGTCTCATCTCTCTCTCACTCCTGTATCCTTCTCTCTCGCCCCCTTCATTCTATTTTTTCTTTTTCTTTTTTAATCAAATTTTAAGTGCCGATTGCGGCAAATCGAAGCCTACGATGAGATCTTCAAATCCATACTAGCAATTTCAGCTTTTGGCCACTCTAGGAAGTCCAAAAATTGAGACCCATTTTGAGGGTTTTTTTTTCATAATCTTGAGGTAGGGGTTCTTAATCCACAACTTCTTACTCCTTTGTGAGATTTTCTATGTGTTTTGTTATATAACATGCTCAATTGTGTTGAATCCTCCTTTAAATGACTTAATTGTGTATTTAAAGTATGCAATTATGTGAATTAATTGATGTAGTATGTAAAAGCATGTTTTAATTCTATAAAAAATAATTTATGCTTATATAAGTCTTGTGTATGTAATATGATAATTGTATATCATGTGATAATTAACCATATGTGTATTGCCTATTTAAATTGTATAAGATGACATGCTTAAGTTGAATTTATATACTTGAATTTTATGTGAAGGTACATGATCCTATGTGTTATTAAATGTATGTGACATGTTGTTGATTATTGTGTTGAAAAAAAAAAAATGCTCTAGGTGATTTTATTCCATGCCTTGTGTGTTTAAATTACCGTAATTAAAATGTGAAAGTATGGTACGTGTATTACACAAATTTCTCTTAAATGTGATATGTGGTTTAAATGTGAATATGTGAAGAATTATGGCATGGAAAAACATAATGCATTCATGCATAACATTGGGCAAGAAAAATGGGAAAGAAATGTTTTGAAATGAAAAAGGGGTGTTGGGAAAAAGATTTGAGAAAAGAATTTTGTGAAAACCCGAACGCCAATGGGGCACCGAAGGTCCGTGGCATTAATGTAGCCTAGCGTGGTTGAGCTATCTTGGCCTTAAATGACGCCGCGGGGGTACTAAGGGTTAGGGACAGTAACCAATCTTTCTCTCGTTGCTGAGGGGTTACCGAAGGGGGTTATATTAACGGTTTGACAAGTGAAGTATGGAGGTGATTTTAAGTATGGGGAACGACATTTATGGCATCACATATCATGGCACGACATTATTATTTTGAAATTGGATTTGATGTTGTATTCTTTCCCGGCATAGTATGATCCTTATTCTCTATTTATATTCATTGCTTGGATTCACGGGGTCACAAGAGGTGTTTCTTTGGCACCACCTACTGAGCAATTTGCTCACCCTTTATATTTAATATTTTTCGGGACACAGATGGCAAGTGTCGATCGACGCTCCTCTACAGGGTTTGATGGGTTAGTAGACCGTTTTGACATACTTTGTAGCTATAATTTCATTTTATTATTTATTTTATTATTTTTTTATTATTACTTATTTTTTTATAAATCCAGAATGACACGTATAATATGTATTGATGTAGGAAAGAATAGTGTTGTCTCTAGTTGACCTCGGGTTTGGTTAAGGACCCGGCTAACGGTTCGGACCTATGGGTTCTGGTCGTTATAAATTGTAAAGGCAATTTTGTCATTTTATACCGATTTAGAGGCAACTTGATAACATTTTTTTAGTTTATGGGGGTTTTTAATTTTAGTGGGGGTTTTTTATACCAATTTGATAGTAGATGGGGGTTTTGTGATTTTTCTCCATATATATATTGTAAGCATATAAACCCACCAACATCAAGTATATCAAAATTTCTTACTTCACAACTATGTTCTGCCATCTCGTCCTTACTCTACACATTGATTCCTTAAACCACTAACATCTCTCCTACTCTCCATCTTCAACCCAATCTCTCTCTCTAGCAGTCAAAATTGCGACCACTAGCAGATACCGTAAAAATTGTGGTGCTAGAACTACAACATGGATTCACGATTGCTACTCATAGATCATAGAAGTGGTCTTCGTCATTTGTAATTTGATTACAGGTGGTAGGTCTTCGGGCTCGTTGCCGTTGTTGAACAAGAAGATGGTGGGTCTTCATCGCCACTGCAAAAAGCCGAAGCTTCACTATCTGGTGAAGATCAAATCAGTTCCAATTGTTTCACAAAATTCCACAAACCTTAGGGTTCGATATCGAAGTTTTGTTTGGTGGAGAAGATGCCCCTAAAGTGTTATAGGTTAGAGAAGGAAGTTGGAATTTGGATGCAGGTCCAAAATTTTTCTAAGTGTTGGGACTCATGATCGATCGAACCACATGTTGGATCGATTGAAAGGTAGTTCGATCGATCGAAATGGTTTACAATCGATCGAACTTTTGAAAATTTGGAGATCCCGAGAGCATGCATTTTGGAATTTGGATGCAGGTCCAAAATTTTTCTAAGTGTTGGGTGCAAAATGAGAGCTGGATCGATCGAGTCCATAGTTGGATCGATCGTACCAATGTTCGATCGATCGAACCAAAACTTGGATCGATCGAAATTATGCCTAAATGCTTAAAATGACTTGAATGCTCATGCAATCCCTTACTCAGTTCCTTCCAATGTATATGAACCACAAAAACAGTATCTAGACTTCGCAAGAATCAAAATGCAAGATAGAAATGAGGGAGGAATAGGATTTTGACATCCTACGAATTTCGGTGCTAGTCTTTAACGTCTCTAGCAAGACCTAGGGTTCTTTTAACCCGGATCAAAGATTTTGTGATGCATCCCCTCCTTTTTGGGTTGAGAAATGTTTTGAGTTCCACCCAACAAATGGTTCTTGGAAGAACTTGTTGGATTTAACTCAAAAGATGTTTTTAAGTTCTTATCAAAATCTTCATCAATATGTTCATACACCGGGTCAATAAGATTTGCAGCCTCTAAATGTCTTTGAAAGACTTGACCCTCTATGTATGGTTTCAATCTTTGCCCATTCACCTTGAAGATGTTCCCCTTCTTTAAGTCTTGTATCTCTACCGCTCCATGCGGTGCAACCGAGATAATTTCATAGGGACCTTCCCACTTGGTTCTCAATTTGCCGGGAAAGAGTTTTAACCTAGAGTTGAAAAGCTAAGCTTTTTGACCGGGTTCTAAGGACTTCTTCACAATATGCTTATCATGGAAGGCTTTGGTTCTTTCTTTGTAGAGCTTGGCATTATCATAAGCATTGTGCCTTAGCTTTTCCAATTCACTTAATTGAAGTAGCCTATTCTCTCCGGCTTTGGCTAGGTCAAAATTGAGCTTTTTAACTGCCCAAAAGGCTTTGTGTTCTAGCTCAACCGGAAGATGGCAAGGCTTCCCATAAACAATTCTATAAGGGGACATGCCAATGGGAGTCTTATATGCCGTCCGGTAAGCCCACAAAGCATCATTTAGCTTTCTTGACCAATTTTTCCGGGTGGTGTTAACCGTTTTCTCAAGGATATACTTAATTTCCCGGTTAGACACTTCAACTTGTCCACTTGTTTGAGGATGGTAGGGAGTGGCTACTTTGTGAGTGACGGAGTACTTAAGAAATAATTGCCTCAAGAATTGATTGCAAAAATGCTTTCCTCCATCACTTATCATAGCCCTTGGCATACCAAAGCGAGCAAAGATATTGAATTTAATAAATTGAATGACCACGGAGTGATCATTCGTTTTGGTAGCACAAGCCTCGACCCACTTAGAAACATAATCAACGGCAAGAAGAATGTATTGATAACCATATGACATAGGAAATGGACCCATGAAATCAATGCCCCAAATATCAAAAATTTCAACAACCAATATATTGGTTAATGGCATCATATCTCTTTTAGACATTGTTCCCATCTTTTGACACCTCTCACATGACTTGCAAAAGTTGTAGGCATCTCTATGAATAGTGGGCCAAAAGAGCCCACTTTGAAGAACCTTTAGGGTGGTCTTCTTTGCACTAAAATGCCCATCACATGCAAGTGTGTGGCAAAACACTAGGACACTTAGGATTTCACTCTCCGGAATGCATCTTCTCACAATTTGATCGGGACAATAGCGGTATAAAACAGGGTCTTCCCAATAGTAATTCCGGATGTTGGCAAAGAAACGATTTTTGTCGTTCTTTGACCAAGAGGTTGGGAGCTTGCCTATTGCCAAATAATTCACAATATCAGCAAACCAAGGCATTATTCCATTTGAGACTTGAAAAAGTTGTTCATCCGGGAAGGAATCATGAATTGGAGGACTAGGGAAAGGCTCTATTTGTAATCTAGAAAGATGATCAGCAACCACATTTTCGGTGCCCATTTTGTCCTTGATTTCAAAATCGAATTCCTGGAGGAGTAAAATCCATCTAATCAATCTAGGTTTTGTTTCCCTCTTTGTTAAAAGATGTCTCAATGCAGCATGATCAGAGTAAACAACAACCTTAGATCCTAGCAAATAAGAGCGGAACTTATCAAGAGCATATACTACAGCAAGTAATTCCTTCTCGGTAGTGGAGTAATTCAATTGAGCTCCTGAGAAGGTTTTGCTTGCATAGTATATGGCACAAGGGAGCTTACCTACCCGTTGGCCCAAAACTGCCCCCATGGCATAGTTAAAAGCATCACACATAATTTCAAAGGGCAAAGACCAATTAGGAGGTTGCATGATAGGAGCAGATGACAATGAAGTGCGCAATTTATGAAAGGCGTCTAGGCATGCTTGATCAAAGACGAAAGGAGTATCCTTGGCAAGAAGATTGCACAAAGGTCTAGCGATTTTGCTAAAGTCCTTGATGAAGCGGCGATAGAAGCCGGCATGACCTAGAAAAGAGCGAACTTCCCTCACCGTTGAAGGTGGGGGTAGTTCAGAGATGAGTTCAACTTTCGCCTTATCTACCTCAATTCCTCTTCTAGATATGATGTGACCCAAAACAATTCCCTCTTGAACTATGAAATGGCTCTTTTCCCAACTAAGAACAAGGTTTGTTTCACGGCATCTTTTAAGCACTAAGTCCAAATTTTTGAAGCAAGCATCAAAGGAAGACCCAAAAACAGAAAAATCATCCATGAAGACCTCAAGATACTCTTCCACCATATCCGAAAAGATAGACATCATACATCTTTGGAATGTAGCAGGAGCATTGCACAAACCAAAAGGCATCCGTCTATAAGCAAATGTGCCAAATGGACATGTAAAAGTGGTTTTCTCTTGGTCTAATGGGTCAAGGGCCACTTGGTTGTAACCGGAATATCCATCTAGGAAGCAATAGTATTGTTGCCCCGCCAATCTCTCTAAGATTTGATCAATGAAGGGTAAAGGGAAATGATCCTTTCTAGTGGCGGCATTCAATTTTCGGTAATCAATGCACACACGCCATGAGTTAGCGGTGCGCTTAGAGATTTCCTCACCTTTAGCATTTTCAACCACGGTAATTCCCGACTTCTTGGGAACTACTTGTATAGGACTCACCCATTTGCTATCGGAGATTGGGTAGATGATTCCGGCATCCAAAAGCTTCACTACTTCTTTCTTAACTACCTCTTTCATGTTAGGATTCAATCTCATTTGGGCATCCCTAAAGGGTTTTGTATCCTCTTCTATGAGTATACGATGCATACAAATGGAAGGATCAATTCCCTTAAGGTCCGCCACACTCCACCCTATAGCTTCTTTGTTTTCTTTAAGTACATTAAGAAGAGCATTTTCTTGGTCCTCATCTAGGCTTGAAGAGATGATAACCGGAAGAGTGTCGTGAGGACCTAGAAATGCATACTTAAGATTAGAAGGCAAAGTTTTTAGCTTAAGAGTTGATGGAGATACCAAAGATGGAACCGGAGGAGTACTAGAAAGTGAAGGAAAAGGCTCAATTGGAGTTTTCCATGGTGGACAATTCAAACTTGCTACGAATTCCATTATATTGCTTACTTCTTTGATTGAATTTTCATTATCAAACCCACAACTCTCATACATTTCAAGAAGACATGAGGCAAGAGGATCATCGGATAAAAGAGATGAGAGATCATCCTCAAGCGGTTGTTTCATGATCATTGTGGGAATTGATTCCTCAACAACCTCATCTAACACATCAATAACATAACACTCATCTTCATCTATGGGATGTCGACTTGCATTGAAAACATTGAGTTTGACCAACATGTTGCCAAAAGAAAGATCCATGATTCCGGACCTACAATTGATAGTGGCATTGGTGGTGGCAAGGAATGGTCTTCCTAAGATGATTGGGATTTGGGTAGTGGGATTAGCAACCGGTTCGGTGTCTAACACAACAAAATCAACCGGAAAGTAGAATTTATCTACTTTGACAAGGATGTCCTCAACCATACCCCTAGGTGTTTTGACGGATCTATCGGCCATTTGAAGCACCACTGAGGTTGGCTTTAACTCATTTAACCCCAATTAGACATGCACAGAATAAGGAATTAAGTTAACACTTGAACCTAAGTCAAGAAGAGCTCTACGGATCTCGTGATTTCCAATTACACATGAAATGGTTGGAGCACCGGGGTCTTTGCATTTGAGTGGAGTATTTTGTTGAAGAATGGAGCTCACTTGCTCCATGATGAACACTTTCTTAGGACCTTGTCCTTTGTTCCTCCTCTTTTGTGTGCAAAGATCTTTCAAGAATTTGGCATAAGGCGGCATTTGCCTAATTGCATCTAAGAGGGGAAGATTTATGTTCACTTGCTTGAAAACATCCATCATGTCAAGTATTTTCCCATCTTGCCTCTCTTGAGGCGAGGTTTCTCTCAAAGCATAAGGGAAATGAGCTTTTGGCTCATGACATTTTGGCACTTGAGAAGATGATGAAGATTGAGTATTCCGATTTGGAACATTCTCATCCAAAGAGATAGGTATGGAATTGGAATTTTGATGAGTGACAACATTTGGTTGCACCGATTCACTATCCTCCTTTGGCAACTCAACCTTATTGTCAACTTGCTTACCACTTCTCAAAATAGTGATTGCTTGTGTTTGAACTTATGAGACATTCTCCAATGTAGAGTTTGCCTCCACACAAAATTGAGCTTTTGGGTTCCTCTCGGGTTAACTAGTTAACTTACCCACTTCCCTTGCATTCAATGCATTAGCTATGATTCCGATTTGGGATTCTAGCTTTGATATAGATTGAGAGTGTGAATGCAACAAATTTGTGTTCTTCTCTAGGCTATCCAAAGCCATTAAAACCTTATCTTCAAATGTAGAATTATTATGAAGTGCATGAGGAGGATGATGCTCCGTTTGGAATTCATACATTTGAGGATGTGAAGAATTATTCATTCTTTGATGATTTGAAGGAATGAACCCTTGAAAACTTTCATTTCTCTTGTGAGGTGGAATGTACTTGTTTTGAAAATTCTGATCTTGAAAAGAATTTGGATGTTCATTCCACCTTGGAACATAAGCATTGGAATAGGGATAAGCAAATGTAGCATTGACTTGTTCATAGTGTTCATTATAAGCATGTCCGTGGGGATAATCAAAAGTAGTGTGCAAAACACTTGAACATGTCATACAAGGCTCGTACATTTGAGAGGTATGATGATGAGGATAAGAATTGTTAGCCGGTTTTTGATTTAACAAGAATTGGTCAAACTTTTGAGAAAGAGTTTTAATCTCGGCAACAATTCCCATTGAACTCTCTATTTGACAAACTTGAGAATTTTTCTTCTTCTCTTTTCTTTCATGGTCAATTTGAGAAGTATAAAATTTTTGTAAAGAGTTTTCGCTCATCTTCTCAAAGAGTTGTCAAACGTCATCCTCATGTTTCCCAAAATATGATCCTCCACATGATGTATCAACAATGTCTTTATGAATGTCGGATAGGCTCTCATAGAAGTATTGAACCACTTGCCATTTTGGAATGCCATGATATGGGCATTTCCCTAGCAAGTCATTCAATCTTTCCCAAGCCTTATGTAATAACTCCCCTTCTTTTTGAGAAAAAGTTCTAATTGAAGTACGCATAGCATTGGTCAAACTCATGGGATAAAACTTTTTTAAAAATTCATTTTGCATTTGCATCCAAGAAGTTATAGAATTTGCTTCCAAAGGATTGAACCAATGCTTTGCCTTGCTTTTGAGTGTGAAAGGGAAAATGAGTAGTCTAATCACTTTCTTCGGAACATTCATATATCTAATGGTGGAACATATTTCAAAGAATTCATTTAGATGCTTATAAGGCTCCTCATCATTTAGACCATAGAAAAGTGGACACAATTGAATAGTTTCGGGCTTGATTTCATATTGATTTGTCTCGGAATTAGGCAACATGATACAAGAAGGTGCATGGTATGCATGGAGATCATAATAGTCACGAAGTACCATTGGAGCTTGAGCTCCGAGACCGTATTGATCGGGAGGGAGGTTTTGCATGAAATGCAGGTCTAGGTAGCCAATATTACCCTCTAGGTTTTCCATGTGAATGCCTAGAGTGAATGATCAAGTAAAGACTACAAATCACAACAAAGCAATCAAACAAACACTTCTCCTCCTCAACAAGTCAAATATCAACAACTTCCTCCATATACAATAATTCCCATACTCCCATGCTTTCAATGATATGCAATGCTACCACGTGGGCCCCCGATTTAACTAAGGAGATTGAGTAAGAAGGTCTCACAATGGTCCTTTAGCACTTCAACTCCAAATTTAAAAGCTTAGCTTAGCAAAATTTTTTTTTTTTTTTTTAGCAACTCTTCACTTTTAGCATTTTTTCCTTTTTGCTTGCTTTGCTCCTTAGCTTTGAAGTTCTTTGCTAGCTCCTTGCTCAATGCACCTTGTTAATGAAGAACAAACTTAATAAGTAAATAAAAAAAAACAGGAAATAAAAAGAAAGTAAAGACACGATCAAAAGAGTACTAATCCTAATTGAATTTCACAATTCGACATTGCCAATTTAAAATCCCCGGCAACGGCGCCAAAAACTTGTTGTTGGTTTTCTTGATGGAGTCGCCATAACCAACAAAGCTTGAAAGTTGTGTGTGAATTTAGGGGGTGGCCAAGTTTTACATTTATAGAAAGCCACTACTACCTTTCTCTATATAAAATATAGATAGGGCGAGTAGGGATCGTCCCAAGGAATTAGATGGTGTATCGAATTGTGAAACTATGATAATTAGGGTTAGTAGGTCGAATGATCACACAATTGTTGATTGATTGGTTGATTATACTAAATGAGCTAAACTATAATAAAGCAATGCAATAAGATAAAGAGTAAGTAAGAAGGAAAGGTCTTGGGGTGTAGAGATCACCACCAAATAATACTATTCCAAACCATAATCAAGTGACTAATGAGGGAAATGAATGTGTTGCAACAATGTTGTGTGTGTAAAAGACATTCAATTGGTAAGGGTGACTCAACAAGTGCAAATTGTCTCAATCAACATGTGTGAGGCCACAATACATCTATTGGTAGAAGAATATATTGTCTAAACATCATGTGAAGATAACAAAATAACAATTCAAGTCATTGAACCTTTCATTAAGCTCATAGTCCAAGCAATCTATAAGGATGACTTAGTTAAACATGCATTATCTAAACATCATGTGAGAGGTACAAAATATCTATTGGGAGAGGAATAAATTGTCTAAACACATGTGAAAGATACAACATATCATAACTAGTCATTAATCCTTCATTAAGCTCAAAATTCCATTACACCACAATATTAGAGCATATGCTTCTTGCATTCAAAAGCATGGAACATCAAAAAACAAGCATGAATTGTTTCCCCAACTAACACTACACTACTTAAAAGAGAAGCACAATCCATCAAGGAATAAGTATGAACCATCTAGAGACATAACAAGAGCATTACATTAAGAACTTCATATTTTGACAGTCTCAAGATTAAAGGCATTAATACACATAGACATGCATCAATAACATTAAATCTAGAGGTGAGCATCTACTCTAGCATACATAGACATATAGATAGAGAAAATGATCAATTAGAAGCATTAGTCCATAGAACTCAATGAATAATCAAGATCTTCATAAGTTCAAGAGTCAAAATATGCATTACAACACAAATCCCTCAAAATTACACAGGATTAGGTAAAGAAAACATGTTTGGGGCCAACTCTAGCCCCAAGAGGATGTCTAGCCACTCATGATGATGAAGCTCCAACCCTAAAGGGCTAAATCCATGGTGAAAATCTGCTCCTTGTTGGTGAAGGTCTCCTCCAAAGGTTACTCTAGCTTTCTCCCTTCTTCCTCTCCAAGAATAGCCTCCAAGATGATTTTCAATGTGTGACAAGAGACTCCCTCAAAAAGTGTATCATATTCCTTATATAGGTAGGTCAAATACACCCCATGATGAGCTGTGGTCGTGCAAGGCATATTCTCCAATGATTGGATGAAGGACGGAATAAATGAGCTGAACTTTAACTTTTTCTCGCTGGAGGAAGTTCGATCGATCGAACCTTAACTTGGATCGATCGAAAATGGGTTCGATCGATCGAACTGCATCTTGGATCGATCGAAGTGGTCTGACTCCTCCGGATAAGGACAAGGCTGAGATATTTCGAAGATATTTATGGGGAAAAAGACAAAAGTGGTTGGTAGGCGTACAGCTGTGGATAAGATCAATCATTTGAATAGGACAAAATAGGGTTCGATCGATCGAAGGTAATGTTCGATCGATCGAACTTGGAATTTCAGCAAAGGCCAAGGTTGGATCTATCGAGAAGTACTGTGATCGATCATAGATATTCGATCGATCGAACTTTTCAGCCGCACAACTTTGATTCCTTTTTGCTCATTTCTTTCTCCACTTTGCTCCCTCCTTTGGTTTATCTCAGGATTGCTTCAATTAAGCTCTTATTTGGCTGAGTTAGCTCAATTTTGGGATTAGTGCTTGAAAATATAAATAACACGTAATAAGTCTAAAACGGCAAAGTAAGATAGATAAAGGTACTAGAATGCTTAAGCTTAACGGGTTTAAATGCGCACTTTTCAGTGCTCATCAACCGCGATTGTGGGTTTTTTCATGGGTTCAATTGGCTGGATTTTTTGTGGGTTTTTTATGGGTTCATTTAATGGATTTTGGTTGTGGTAACAGAGGTTGTAGTGGTGGGTGGAGAGAGGAAAGAAAGGGGTGGGCAGTATAGGTGGGCGGGTAGTTGCGATGATGGCTATGGTAGGTCTGTGAAATGGTTGCGGTAGGTGTGAACAGGTCGGGTGGCTGTTAGTTTGGGTAGGGTATTTTGGTCCTAGTATGAGTAGGATATTTTGGTCAATAAAAAATAATTGTATTGGAAAAATTGGTAATTAAATGTGTGAGAAGACAATAATGTCAATTCATTGTGTGTCAGGACTATTGAAGTGTTTTTGTTAACTTTATCAAAATTAGAAAATATCATCATTCAAAAATAACCCAACTTACATATAGGTGTCATTATGTCAAGCTTCAAGGAGTATCGTCCTAATTAATCCTTAGCGTTTTTAGCCACACAAGTATTTTTTACTCGTAGTATATGTTATAATAACAACGTCACGTGTCGTATGTTGATTCGGTATCACACAGTTAATACAAACAAGCTAGGTAGTATGTATTAGAGCAATATGATCCAACTCTTCACATAACATCACACTATGTCGTCACAATTGTAATGCGTTATTCACAAGATACAACACGTGTGATGCGTAATCTGAGATCGAAATTATTGTTGAGATAGTTTTGACTAGGTACTAACAATGTCGACATCCCAAAATCATCACGTGATTATTTATTAAAAAAATCAACCATCAGTGGCAAACAGATACGGAGTATATATTAATCTAGTACCTTCCGTGTTGGGACCCAGAAAGGAAAATTAGTCAAAATTAATCGTCGGAAAATGGAAAGTAAGTGGAGTAGCATATTCATTCAAACTACTGTAATTTTTTTTTTACCTCGATTGGGTAACCCATACTGGACTTCTCATGAACGATTTTTTAATTATATTTTACTAATATATACGTAGTAATATTTTTACTTCTTTATATTAAAGAATTAAGAAGTTTATTAATCAGAGAAGTCCATGTGATGGAGTCGAGCCTAACATTAGTCATACTTGCATCATTTGATAACCAACCACACATTTTAGACTTGAATTTTGACTCTATAGTTTTATCTGACCAATAAAATTGAGCACAACTTTTGACGAGTTGAGCTTGAGATGTGAATCAATAATTCAGTTGATTGAAATATTAATTAATTAATAAGATAAATGTGTTGTAAAAATAATTTGACTTCTAATATAAAAGGAAATTCAATTGTATTCTAGAGATTTTTTTTTTTTTGTTCCTTTATATTGACAATCTAGGAAAGGTGAGCTAGAACACAGGTAAATCATTTTGGAGAGTTGGACGTCCTAATAATTAGGTCACTAAATGACACCAAGAAATTATGTTTAATTAGACAAAGTGATATGGGAATTTAATTTTGTGAAAGCTATCAGATAGTTTGCAATAAAGAATAGTTTTTAAACTTTGTATGGCCATGTGTGGCACTGTCCATGCCGTGTTACCGACTGTCGGGACAAATAGCAGCTCATTTTTTATTTAGGTCTTTAATTGTGCACTTTGGTTGACAAAAATGAATTCATTGTAGAAATGTAAGACGTTAAAATTCAATTTTACCCTTGAAAAAGGACTTTATTGTGTTTGTTTATATGTCAATAGTTGAATCATCAGCATCAATTTTTGAATACAAACTACAATGGTAAAACTTTACTTCTGCATAAATCAAATATTTATTATTTTAAAATTTATATTAAAGAACAGTTAATCTAGAATTTATTCATCCCATTAAATTTTTATAAAATTTATTTTGTCTTTTAGAAAAAAAAATAAAAGTTGAGAATAATTTTACAAAAAGTGACTGTTGATAATAAGTGTTATATATATACACTTGGCTTTTACAATAATATTTGGATGAGTGGTGACTAGCTAGCATTTAAGCCTTTGAATTTATCTTCTATACATATATAATATTCCTTTTGCAAAGTCAATCGAACATGGTTGATATATATATGTATAATTATGTATATGTCGGCCATTCTAACAAGTGGGTAGTTAGTTTAATTTTTGATACTTGTTGGATTAGTTTAATCCGTTAATTAAAAAAATAGCTCCACAAAAATATATTAATATATTATAAATAAATCTCAATGCTAATTTATATTTGATTAGTCTACTAAATATTAAATGGTCCTGTATCACGTAATTTACTTGTCGATTACCATGTAATTAGTCGAAACTAATAGAACCGAAGTCATACAAGAATTTCTCTGCATATACATTTAATGAGAAATTATTATTTGATCTCAAAACCGTTAATTCCAACAAAACACGTATTAACACATAAATAATAATAATAATATAAAATTGACACATTTTTCAATTATATATCAATACGTGATTCATTAAAAATCACCGATTAAGATAATGTAATAATTACTCCATATTTAAGCAAATCAAAGTAAAATGCGTCCGCGGCAAGCTCGAAGTCCTAGTCACCAACTTGGACCGTGAGACCACTAGGTAAAAAAAAAATGCTTATGATCCTTTTTCATTTATTTATTACTAAAAACACTTGACATTTGTTTAATATATATTGGAAGATGCCTTAGGGGTTCCTCAATTTGTTTAATCGGCATTCCATCTCCTTTTACCTACAAAGCAATCTTTTCTTAAATAATAATAATATACTATTTGGACACATTTATTAGCTTAATCATATGTCCAAAAAGACTAAAAATCGCACTTAGAGATTTAGAGAATAGGATTTTTTGACTCTGGAAAAGCCTTTAGAGAATATAATATTTTTTTTTACTTTTGAAAAAGGCTAAAAACTGTTTCAATTTGTATATAATTAGCAAATAAGTCTAACAATAAAGGATTATAGAATATAGGGTAAAGTTGATTACGGAATAGAGTATATAACCTCTTGGTACTCTCTTTTATGCAAATAGTAACTTTTTTGTATTGGAAATAATTACAACTTACATCTTGTGTAATAAACCTGAATAATTAAAAAATGTTGCATACAAGTCCTCTATATCTCTAACATACCATGAAAAAGGAAAAGTTATAAGATAGATATAATGCGTACATGTTATAGTCCCTTGTAATGTGTTTATAATGTGTAAACCCTCTTGCAATATGAAAATATCATATGCACAATTTTATGCATAGTGAAAAAGTATGTATTTGTAATTTTACAATCACGTGTGGTTTCTTTACACGTTTTTAGAAAGTTTCTGCATTTGATTATATGCATATTATAGGATTATTTTGCACCTTGCCCTAAAATTTACTTAAAATTGGGAAACAAATTTAAAGAGAGATTTTTTTTTTTTTTTTTTAGGTAAAAAAAATTTAAAGAGAGTTGATTTTCAACATTCATGGAATCAACCATCATTCGTTCGAAACATAAATTAAGATTCACGGGTTTCAAATTTTTTTTTTTTTTTTTTCCAATTTCATTAATAAATTCCCAATTAGCCGAAAACAACATAAAGATAAAAAATAATTCTACCTATAAATTAAGATTCACGGATTTCAAAATTTTTTTTTTTCAAATTTCATTAATAAATTCCCAATTAGCCAAAAACAACATAAAGATAAAAAATAATTCTACCTAGAGTAAAAGTATTTTCAATTAACACGAAATGCTAAGGATGACAATGAGGCAGAGATAAGGTGAGTTTGGCTAAACCCTACTCTGTTCCGTTAGAAAATCTATCATACCAATTCCGCCCCTACTCCGGGAGGGGTTTGTATTGTTATACCATCTCTGTCCTTACTTCGATAGACAAACTACTGACTCCCCCCATATACTCCGTTTAATTGCAAGGCGCAGCAGGCGCGAGCTTGGTTATGTCACTTTTATTATGTAATAAAAAACTAAAACTAGCCTAATGTGCTTAAATTGGACTGATATATAAGTTGGCCCAACTTTAAAATTACTAAATAGTGAATATACTAACGGATACTTCTAGTAAAGTAATAAGAGTCTTAAAAATATAAAATATATATTTTATATAAAAAAAAAAAATTTAAAAGGTACATATATAATTGGATCGGGGTCGGGGTCGGGGTCGGGGCGGGTTCATTACTAAATCCACCCCCACCCCAAATCCGCTTTAGGTTTTCAATTATTTTACCAAAACCATCCTAAATCCATTTAGGGGCCACTAAATCTACCCTATTAGGGGCAGGGTCAAGTAAAAAGAAATTGTCATTCCTACGAAATGTTGTGTTTGGCGGCATGAATTTCATGGTTCGCAATATCGGTCACGGTCACGCTATCACAGTGTAACAGATTCGGATAAAGTCAGTATAAACTTGTCGATACGAATTGCGTATAGGATTTAAATAGAGATCGCATCTCGAACGATACAACGAATCATGACATAAAATTAAAGTCTTGTAGTTATAATTAAAAATAAAAAATTAGTACAATTTTTTATTTTACTTTTTTCCAATTTCATAAATTAAAATTCTAAAAGTTCAATTTCATAACCTCCTAAGAATAGTATTACTCAACATTACTCTTGTACGTCAGCGGAGTCTTTGATGATGAGTACAAAATCAAAGACAGCCGCCAAAGATGCTTACCCAGACTTGATGTCTAAATACTCTGAACCAGCTCATACTTATTCGTCCTGTGTCTCTTTCTATATGTGTGTGTACACACACATAAGTATATATAAAGTTTTAATTTTCATTTATTTCATGAAGAAAATAGACTTATTTTGAAGCTACTCATAGAGACTCTGGCTAAATACTGGCACGAAAATATTGGAAAGAAGAATTTGTGGTTGAAATTTGAGTGAATCATTGTTTCAACGAAGTTGACAAAATGACCTTGACCGTTCAATGTTCTCCTAATTCTATCTCAAGTCACGTAATGTGTTTTAATAGTTGTTGCTTTGAGGGTATTTTTATTTTCATGATTTGTGTGCGTTCTCGTTAAACTTGTCACTTTTATAATTTTTTTTTTTAATTCACTCTCATTCCCGCGTGACTTAAATTCTATCTCCTCATATGCAATTAAATCAATATGGGTTCAATTTTATTTTAAATTTTTCATACTTAACATGAGTTCAATTTTATTTGGTTGATTGATTTCATTGTTGTTGAATGCAACGCCTGCCTTGTAAAAAAAAAAAACAAATTTTATTTACCATATTAGTCCCAAAGCAAGGGAAAAGTCAATATGATTTTTCAAATCAAAATAAAAACACTCCAAACTTTCAAAAAATGTCATATTTCAGTAAACTTACAAAAACGTTACAAACGTAATTAAGTAGCTGATGCAAGGGTATTACAGTAAAAATACGCTTGAGCATTACTGTAATCCTGTCGAATTGGTCGCCATCTTTTTGCTCAACAGCTATATAGCGACCTTTACTCGCTTATACGAGTAGTTCATTTCCTACTTTCAAACATTTTCTCGAGAAAATCTTTCTGTGTCTATTTTCCTTATCGAAATCGATTTCTCTTTTTCCTTCCAAGTCTCTGGTGATTTTTTTATTTAGGAAAACAAGAGGATGTGTGGCGGTGCTATCATCTCCGACCTCATTCCGGCGAGCCGCTCCCGCCGGGTCACTGCCGAGTATCTCTGGTCCTCCGATCTCAAGAAGAACCCTAGCAGTCACTTCTCCAAACCCTTGCGATCTATGATCAATGATGACTTTGAGGCTGATTATGAGCATTTCAAGGAGTACTCTGATGATGAGGGGGAAGATGTCAAGCCGTTTGCTGTCTCTTCTTCGAAGTCTGGGATTTATCATGGTATCGGATCATTTCTGATCTTCTTTTCTCTTTTCATTTACGGTTAAAGTTTGAATTGTTTCTTTATTTATCTGTTCCTGGTTCGAGTTATTGTTATTATTATTTATTTATTTTGTGGTGTTGTTGATCTCTCTCAGAGATTGTTCTTAGTTCTTTGTTACAGCTTCTATGTGAATATGATTGATTTTTTTTTTTTTTTTGCTGCTAAGTGTTGACTTTGATAGCTTAAAGTAGTTTTTAGTCGAATTTTGTTTGCTCTTCATTTAGCTTGAACTGGTATTGAATTAGATTATTTTATGCATTTTTGTTGCTTTCGAATTTAAGGAATTAATTCATGGGAAATTTCACAGGGCAAAAAAAAATTACTTCGTTAAGATCCCCTTTTTCCCCAAGAAAATAAGTTCTCAAAATGATATTTTCCAGGAGGAAATCTTTATTTCAATCACACAAATTTCACTTCCTGAAAATAAAAAAGAAGAAAAAAAAATCTTGTACACAGTAAATTTGGTTTCTTTTTCTCTCTTTGATTCTGTTGTAGACTTGTTAAGAAGTGCATGTTGTTAATATTTTTTTTTCTCCCTGATACAAGGTTATCAAAGATTTACATTTTGGAATTGGATTTTGATTGTACAGGAGCTTTATTTAACAAAGAAAGAAAAAGTACCAATTTTTTTCCTTATCTTTTGAAATAAAAAGAAAATTTTTGATAAGGTTGTAGTGGTGGTGAAATTACCCTTGTTAATTGGATTTATCTGAAGAACAGGATGATCTATGTTTTCCCAAGTTGAACTACTGAAATTACAATTACTTTTTCTCTATTAGGTTAATGATCTTTTGAAGCGTAGTCGGTCATTTATTTTCTATTATGTATATTATGGTGTCTAAGGAAATAGTAAGAACATTGGAGCTTCTCTTTCTAATTAGTTACCTGAAACAGGGATTGGATTAAAGCAGTTGCTAAACTGATGTTACCATATGCTGTTTTTGTGATTTTTTTTGTTTTTTTTTTTTTTTTGGTTTTTTTACTTGTGGATGAGAGAAGGAAAAAAAAGAATCATTTTTCTTTTGTGAAGTATTCTGTAGGCCATGATATGGCCTTTCCCGGTACGCATTTGTTTGTTTTTTGGTGATTCTATTTGTTATTTGTACCATAAGTTTGAAATATTTCTTTCTTTCTTTCTTACTGAAGATTCTAAATCTATCAAGTCAGAGGAGGTCCATGGAAATGTTGAAAAATCTGCAAAGAGAAAGAGGAAGAATCAGTACAGAGGGATCCGGCAACGCCCATGGGGTAAATGGGCTGCTGAGATCCGTGACCCAAGGAAAGGAGTTCGGGTTTGGCTCGGAACTTTTGACACTGCCGAAGAAGCTGCAAGAGCTTATGATGCTGAAGCACGCAGGATTCGTGGCAAGAAAGCAAAGGTGAATTTCCCTGATGAAGCCCCAGCAACTGCTCCGATGAACACCATCGGGGCAAACACTCAGAAACCACTTCCCACAGAAAGCCCAAACTTGGATCAGCTCAGTCTGAACCAAGATTTTAGTTTCATGAACAACACAGATCTTGATCACTACAGCACCGTGGGTTTTGTGGAAGAGAAACCACTAAGTAAGCAGTATGAGTTTGCAGATACCTATACTGCTGCTGGAGAGGTTGGACTAAAATCATTTGTACCATCAGATGGTTCAACCCTCTATTTCAATTCAGATCAGGGAAGTAACTCTTTTGATTGTTCCGACTTTGGATGGGGAGAACATAATGCAATGACCCCCGAAATATCATCTTTTCTAGCAGCGACTATAGAATGTGATGAAGCTCAATTTGTGGAAGATGCTAACCCTATGAAGAAGCTGAAGGCCAACACTGAGGATGTGGTACCCGTTGAAGATTGTAGTTTGAAGAATTTGTCTGAAGAACTCTCTGCTTTTGAGCCCCAGATGAATTTATTTCAGATGCCATATCTTGAGGGGAACTGGGATGCTTCAGTGGATACGTTCCTCAGTGGAGATGCAACTCAGGATGGCGGAAATCCAGTGGATTTTTGGAACTTCGATGACCTTTCTACTATCATGGGGGGAGCTTACTGAGCAAACTTTGCTCCCTCTTACTGGTTTTCTGTAAATAAGGCTACATGTTAGTAAATGTTTTCATTCTAGTAGCATCTCAATATCTTTTTTTATTTTGTGTTTTTCTGGTTTTCTTTTTGATAAGTTATCTTGTTTGATCAATTTTTTTGTTCTTTCAGTGTCTGCTGTTGGTGGAGATTGAGTAAATCATGCTTACGCCGAGAATGGAGGTGTTATCTACTTGCTTTTGGTATATGGGAGTGCATGCATAGATCATTAGGTTTGTTATATTTTCTAGACCTTGAATTTAGAATGTCGAGTATGATGTCTCTATGGATAACATTTGATGAACTTGAAGCTTAATATTTTATCAGTTTAGTTGTTTGCTTAAAAGTTATGACCCATCTTTCTCTTCTCATGGTGCATCAGCTACCAGGAAATATCACTGTTCATATCTTTATATTTATGTGACAGGCATTATTTGTTTAGTTATGGCTATGTTTTGGAAGCATGGAAACGGCCTTGGAACTGGAATTGGAGTAAATTATGTTAAATTTACTATCCTGATGTTTGGAACAAGAATAGTTTGGTTGAGGAAATCGTTTGTCTCTCTTTTCTGTTGCCGAGATAACAAGCGAAAGACAAATAAATTAGGAATATTTTATTTTTTCAATCCTCTATTAGGATGAGGAAAATTTGTAGGTGGAATAAAGATGGATTTCCAAATACATTATTGAACAAGGGTAATAGGGTTTTCTTTTTATTTTTTCCTTGGTTTTCGAGAGTAAAAGAGGGAAGGGTTTTAAAAATAGTTGTAATTTCCTTTTCATTTCCTAGTTATTCAGATAAGAATGGCTTGTTTTCTTTTAATTCTATTTCGTTCATTACTAATGCTATACTTTTCACTTTCAAATTCTCTCTCATATTTACTTATTTATTTTGATAGGTAAGCGGTCTCCCTCATATTTATAATGCTAATTTGAGAAAGAATTGTGATTTGATTATAAGGGATTGTTTTCGGCAATCTATTATTGAATGCAGAGTGTTAGGTAAGAAGCAAGGGATTCATTTTATGCAATTTGGCATATGATGGCCTGATGGGGTCAAAATTCCAATTATATATAAATAAATAAAACTACCACTTGGTGGATTAGGTGGAATGGTAGGTGAAACGGGTTGTTGAGGTTACGTTGGAGGATGAAATGAAAGGTTGTACGTGTGTGCACCAAATGAGCTTACTTCTTTTTCCTTTTTTTCTTTTCATTTTTTTTTCTACAATTTTATATAATGAAATTGTATCAGTAAAAAAAAATTCTTTCCTTTCAACCAAACAAAAAATTAATTTTCATCATTTCAAATTCCATTCATTTATTCAAATAGAACAAGCTTTTGTTCATTAATCTAAGCAACAAGGTTAGGGTTTAGACAAACACTAGGCACAACATGAATGAACCTTTAGAGTTATTACCTTAATATTATTAGTCACACGTCTTAGACTTATCGAACCAAAAAAAACAAAATTAGTCACTCGTCTTAGGCATGGTACGGACTACAGACACGTCTATCAACGTGTTGTAGTCGTGTCCAACGGTGAAATATATGCACAATCCTTAAACATGTCCCACACTTCATTTATTATTTATAATTTTAAAATAAATTTTATTATTTTAGACATAACGGACGTTCTCATACAATTTTGGTCAACACAAGTTTTATAGAACACAAATTCATCCAAAATCTTGAAATAATATAAACATATTTTACAGTTTTCATAAGTGAAGCATATAATAATAATTTTTCATATTAAAAAAACCATAGTTATAATATAAAGTACTGAAATAATAGCATTTATGATATAACAGTCATTACAATAAAGGCATAACTTCAACCTTTAAATTGTGTCGGGACATTACTCCTAGTAGACAGATCAAAATTAAATTACAGTTATGTAATAGACTAATTGTTACTTAATAAATGTAAAAATAATAATAATAATAATAAATAAATAAAAAGTACTGATGCTTAAGACTTAGGCAGAAATTGTTAGGCTTACTATTTCTGATTGGTCAATGCACGCCAAATATAAGAAAGTGGGATCCTCTACTTCATTATCTAATTCATTAAGGACCAATCAAATATAATAAGCCTAACAATTTTATCAGTTATAAGTATCATTATTCATAAAAAAAAATAAAAATAAAAATTCTACTCTGCACGGATCAATAGAAAGCTGTTAGATCCTCTGCCCAAGATTAGACTGAACCACATGGTCCATGAGTATTTTGACGAGCAATATGTAATTTCCAAACGCCCAAACAATGCCTGTTACATCTTTAGTAATAACATTTGTGTTGATTGTCAACTCTTAAAATAGAACCCACCAATTGTGTCTTGGATTATTGGGTTCAATGGGCCTCGTGAAAGAACATGCTGGTGGGAATTGGACTGTCCATAACCCATATTATTTTGATATATATGTTGGAAGAAATTTACGCGGTTCAATACAACACCGTTTTCTTGTAAAAAAAAAAAGTAAAAGATCAATAAATCTTGACGACGCCGATATGGTGTCTATCAAGAACTCTCTGACGAGCAAGTCAGTCACCAGAGGTCTAAAAAAAAGACAAGATTTAATAATCATTTTTCGTCATACATAATTGACTGGTAGGATCTCATTCTTATAGCCGCTCTCTCTCAGTTTGTTTGCGAGATCAGAGGAGATTCGTTTGTTGCCAGATTTGTTGGGGGAGATGATCTACCCCTTTCAACTTAAAATTGTACCAAAATTATCCTTACCTGTTGAACCACGTCATTTTATATATTGTTTAAATTATCCTTATCAATATGTATCATGAATTATGGGCCTCCACCTGGTTGGTACATAACAAACCTATAACCATACAATCAAATACTTGCGGTATGTTGAACAAAAACTATCTATCCAAAGACATTTGAAAAAAATATTCTAGTGGAAAAATATCCTTATTTCAATCAAGCACAATGTCATTTGGTATCAAAATTAAAATTTTTTTTTATAGGCAATCTTGAATAAAAATTAATATTGGGTCTTAAATCACACAATTCTTCTCAAGGGTGTCGTTCTCAAGTAACACCCATGTTCTCACTCCAATTCTCACTCTTTGTGACTTAAATTTTGCCGCTTTTACGCTTCCGCTTTCAAATTCGCTCATGCTCTCACTTTATGTGATTTAGATTGGGTCTATACACAATGAATTGATGGATTTAACATTAAGGACTTAATTTTTCTTTTTCTGTTCTGGTTACTTCAATGACGGTTTATTTGCCATACTAATTTCCCTTTTGCTACCAACAATTGTAGTGTATCAATGACAAAATCAATTTCCTTTCACTGCTTAGTTTGGATTGGCCACTTCAGCTACCATCTCTTATGGCCTTAGTAGGGATTAAATGATATTATTACAGATAAGAAATGGGGAATCTAGTCTAATTCTTTAGACATGTCTCTTAAAGCACTCGTTGGTTCAATTTCTCAAGTGGGGTCAGTCCGTTTTAAAAGTTACAAAAATTATAACTCGAGATACGAGAAAATTAGTCTCGCCCAGAAGATATAAAAACCCTCGTTACCACGAAAAATAAATCAACAAATAAGTAAAACTAAGAAATCTTATATATAATACTAATCTCTAATTACAATCTTATTTAGTCATGAAGAATCTGATACATAATCTACACTATGTAATCATAAGCTAAAAAACAACAAATCATACGTGTTCAGGAAATGTAGATAGGTCAAGGATCTTTGATGTTGTTACATGTTGAATAGTTGCTTTAAATTGTAAGGCCCTATGACCTTGGGACTCCCTTCCCACAACAACTTGGCCAATTGCCAATTACACCCTTCAGTGGTATGAGCTTGATCAAACCACACATACTCATAAGGATTGCTACATAACTCATAACCTGTTGTTCCATTGTTTCCTCCACAGTCCTTTCCTCTGTATGCTCCACTGCCACAACATGCTGCTTTTCCTTCCTTGAAACCTTCATAGTTAACCACCACAAAACCTAGTTCAAAACATGTTCATAGAAGACAAAGCTAAGTACAGATATATAATGAAGAAGATGGTCACAAATATTACCGTATTTGGCGGGGTTGAAAACCCTATCGTAGAGTGAATTGTAGTAATCGAATATCGAATATTTGAATCCCGGTAATTGGCTCTCTAATCTTTTGAGGGTGCGTGACAGCATTTTATTGTGTCGTCTTGCTAGAGCTGAGGGTAATTCATCACAATTTCCACCGAGACTAGTGTTCATAGCTTTTGTGCCCGGTGTGCAGCCCAAAGGCCCCGCATTCTGAAATGCGATATTCCTTCCTCCCATTTTGTATACTTCCTGCAACAAAGTTGAGCACATATATTGGAATCAATAACGGTCTTTTGGGTCAGACTAATTCCCTCAAGTTGACGTGTTAGTCCTCACACGTGTGCTAAATCAGTCCGGAGAAATCATGTGGGGCTGTCCTTATGATGGAAAAATACGATTACTTAAAATGCCGTTCTTACTTTGAGAACATTTGTTAAGTTGCCAATCACCATTCCGACGTACTCCTTCTGGTGGGAGGCAGTTACATTGGGGTTTTCCGTGGAGAAGCTAAAGTAATCGTTGCCTCCAATGCTGAACAAGTAAACAGCTCTCATCACCACCTTCTTGGCCTCTGCATCTCCTATTTTCTGCCTCAACCACTTGTCCACGTTCTTGAAATAGCTTAGCTGCAGATTTAGGTTTATCTGGAAAAAAAATATTTGGAGATGCAAAATTAAGTACTTATATGAAGTAAATGTAGTGCATAATATGTTAATTATATCTACTGATCCTTCCACTTGGAATTGTCCCACATGATTCTTCACTTCCTGATAAACCATTAGGATAAAAAATTTTCAAAATGAAAAACTAGGCCAAATACCTGATACAAATGGAAGATAAGCAATGATAAGATGACATCACGTGAAACCCACGTGAATATATTTATTGGGATCGCATTGTTTAATCAGTTTATTCTTTGAAACTCAATGGCAATACTCAAACCTCAAATCAATCATTGGTGGGAGAGAGAGCTAGTCTTTCCCTCCTCCTCTCCCCTTTACTAGCGAAGACTTCTTCCCTCGTTCCTTCCCCTTTCCTTCATTTCCCTAACAAACATAATTCTAAAAAACATGTAGCACATACCGTTCCAGAATGTGTAGAATCAAGAACTCCAGCACCAGCAGATGCAAAGTTGGTCCCATCAGTAAAATTATGCTCACCAGGCTGTAGATATGGTGGAAGAATTGGCAGCTTTGCAAACAAAGCTGCACCCAAATACCCCACTTAAGCTAAATTCATATACATGCATATATATAAATATATTATATATATATCCGAAAGCTTAAATTATTGAAGAGTGTGTAACTTTAATAATTGAAATCCTTCAACACCTCCTTCCCGTGTAACATTCTTTTGGTTCAACAAGTGTTTTAATTTTAATTATTTTGAAACTGCATGTTGGGGACGTCGTTTTAGCAGAATGTCTACAGGGAGTGTTTGTAATCCTTGGTTCGGATAGTGTCATTTGTAAGCTTTATGTGTACAAAGTTCATGTGCCTTGTTTCAATTGTGTGCATTGTGTGCTGAGTTTGGCTGAGACTTGATGGCCCAAGTGCCGAAGGCAAAAAGTTCTTGACCCTGTAACAATTGGACCTTGTCCAATAAAAAGCATTTATTCCAAATTACTCAAAAAGCTTAAACTGTTATAGAGGATGTAACTTTAATAATGTAAACCCTTCAAAATATATATATATATATATATATATATTACCAATAAGATCGGGGACTATTCGGCCATCGCAAACTCGTCCAGTGGGGTGCTTGAAGAAGGTTTCGCCATATGGCCTGTTGCTGGTTGCACTTGGTTTGCTTCCATTGATATACTGGTTATTCCCAGGATCAAATAGCGAGTCTCCAAACACGAACAAGGTCGATCCTGATCTGGGTTTCACGGATTCACCATAGCATTTGCTTGGAATAAGAAGGATTGCGATGAAAACGAGGACAAAGGAGTAGTGGAAATTCACACTTGCCATAGCCATAGATGTTAAAATTGTCCATCTTCTTCTCCCAAGTGAGACCACACACTTTATATAGAGATAGTAGTTGTTTGGAAATGAAATGCTCCTTATACACGTGGAGTATTACTGCTTATTCTAGTCCATATTCCTATCTTAATTTCCGGATCTATGTTCGAATTAAATCTTCTGAGCATAATATTCTTAAATTATCATAGTTTACAAGCCTTAAAATTATGTGAATCCGAGTACATCGTGTACTTCATGAATGATGCAAATACATTCGAAGTTCCTAAACCAATAAAAATGAAACTCCAAATGGATAGTCTATATTTGGATTTGTGATGATGAATCCAATGAGATTCATGGACTATAAAGCACACATGGATAGTCTACATTTGGATTTACATAAACTAATCTCTAATATTTGGATTTACATAATACCAAATAAATAAAAAAAATTGAGAATCTTTTACATAATACTAATCTCTAACTATAATGTTATTTAGTCATGAAGAAACTCATACATAGAGCCTCATACAGTCGTACATAATCTGCATAATCATAAAGATGACAATTAGTTCGTCCAACAAACAACAAATCATATATCTTCAGGAAATGTAGATGGATCGAAGTTGTCTTCTTTTACATGTTTGAATAGTTGTTTCAAATTGTAAGGCCCTGTGACCTTGGGACTCCCTTCCCACAACAACTTGGCCAGTTGCCAATTAGCCCCTTCAGTGGTATGAGCTCCATCAAACCAGACATACTCATTAGGGTTGCTACATAACTCATAATCTGCTGTTCCATTGTTTCCTCCACAGTTCTTTCCCCTGTATGGTCCACTCCCACAACATGCCGCCTTCCCTTCCTTGAAACCTTCATTAAAAACCGCCAACAAAAGCTACTTCAAAACATGATCGAATATCGAATATCACACAAGACAAAGCCAAGTACAGATATATAACGAAGAAGATGGTCACAACTATACCGTATTTGGAAGGGTTGAAAACCCTGTCATAGAGCGAATTGTAGTAATCGAATATCGAATATTTGAATCCAGGTAATTGGCTCTCTAATCTCTTGAGGGTGATGGACAGGATTCTGTTGTGTCGTCTTGCTAGCGCTGAGGGTAATTCATCACAATTTCCACCAAGACTAGGTTTCATCGCTTTTGTGCCGGGTACGCAGCCCAAAGGCCCTGCATTCTGAAATGCAATTTTCCTTCCTCCCATTCTGTATACTTCCTACAACAACAACAACAAATACTTGCTATAGCCCTCGGGATTGAAATTTATAAGCTTATGATGGAAAAATACGATTATGTAATAATACCGAATGTTGTTCTTACTTTGAGAACATTTGTCAAGTTGCCAATCACCATTTCAACATACTCCTTCTGGTAGGATGCAGGTGCATTGGGGTTTTCCATGGAAAGGCTAAAGTAGTCGTTGCCTCCAATGCTGAACAAGTAAACAGCTCTCGTAAGCACCTTCTTGGCCTCTACATCTCCTAGTTTCTGCCTCAACCACTTGTCCACATTCTTGAAATACCTTAGCTGCAGATTTAGGTATATCTGAAACAAAAGTGGGATGCAGAATTAAGGCACTTATATAAAGTAAAAAATCGTGCATAATAAGTTAATTACGTCTACTGATTCTTTCGCTTGGAATTGTCCCACGTGATTATTCATTCACAAGTTAAGAACCAAATCAAGTATTTTCAGTCAAATTTAAGTGAAAACAAGGCAATTGATAAGAACTTATAAACCACAGAAAAGTCACAAATATCCGTGTGTGGTTGTGGTTGCAGTTCAACATGTTGAAAGTGCTTCTTTAATTTGGAAACTCACTTTTAACTGTATTTGATAGCATAAGCAAATAATAATTTTTATATAATTTTAGGGCCACAAAGAAACTGAAATCTTGTAATCCTAAATTGTTCTTGCGGGTGCAAGTAAAATTTATATTTATGAAAAATATTATAAATAGCACACATGAGTACATTATCTGACCTTCTAACAGAAGAATTATTATTATTATTATTATTATTAGTATTATTATTATTATTGTTATTATTTTTTTATAAGTAACAGAAGATATTTCCTAGTAGGATAAAGGGTTTGATCGTGATTTACAAGGCTAAACATCAGTGATTAAATGATGACTTGATTATTCAAACTTTTAAAGGTAAAAGAAGAACATGGAGAGGAGGAATATGATTCCCTTCACCTCTTCCATTGCATAAAGCACAAGATAATTCTTTTCAAAAAGCAATGATAATTTAGATGACTCACGAGATTCGACACAGTCTTGTCGCACTGTTTAATCGATTAATTATTTCAAACTGAATAACATTACCCAAACCACAAACATGGGATGAGAGAGAGAGCTACTCTTTCCTTCCTCCCCATTTCCTTCCCTCCATTCCTTCCTATGACAAACACAATTCTGAAAAAACAGAGCACGTACCGTTCCAGGATGTGTAGAATCAAGAACTCCAGCACCACCAGACGCGAAGTTGGACCCATCGGTAAAATTGTGGTCCCCAGGCTGTAAATATGGTGGAAGAATTGGCACCTTCGCAAACAATGCTGCACCCAAATACCCAATTAAGCTAAATTCAGAAACATTGATGTAAATCTATACGTGTGTGTTTGTGTGTGTAAAGCTGCACTCAAATACCCCAATTAAGCTAAATTCATATACATACCAATGAAATCGGGGACTATACGGCCATCGCAAATTCGTCCAGTGGGGTGCTTGAAGTAGGTTTCTCCATAGGGCCAGTTGTTGGTTGGACTTGGTCTGCTGCCATTGATATACTGGTTATTCCCTGGATCGAAGAGCGAGTCTCCGAACACGAACAAGGCCGATCGTGATCTGGGTTTGTGGGATTCACTATAGCACTTGCTTGGGATCACAAGGATGGCGACGAAAACGAGTAGGAAAAAGGAGTACTGGAAATTCACAAGAGCCATAGATGATACTACTGTCTATCTTCCATCTTCTTCTCCCAAGTCCACTCACTCACCACCGTTTGTTTTTTTTTAGTTAAAGCTCACCACCGTTTGTTGTTTTGTTTGGCTTTATATTTGTCCTTGGACCAATTAAAATAGGTGTTTGTTTGGAAAATAGATGCTTCTTGTACGCGTAAAGTTGTCCGGTTTATTCAAGTTCGCATTCCTATATTATTAACTTCTGGTGGATCTATGTTTGAATTAAATCTTAAATATATAATCCAGCATTTGGTATGGTCCACTTTTTGTTAAATGAAAAGTAACTGGAGTTCAACTTGGCCAACTACTTAAAGTCGCTAATTGTTATAAGAAGTCATTTGTCTTGGATTCGGATAAAAAAAAAATAATTAGGTATAAATGAATGATTATAAATGAATGTGTGGAGGCAAAAAAACTCCCTCTAATAAGAAGCGTACACGTCATTACTACACATATTTACATTTCAAGGACATATGAGGCCCGTCCGGATCAAGCCCAAATTATATTTTCTTTCAGCCCAATACCACTTACGTTGGACCTTCAACACTGGATGAAAGCCTTAACCAGCCCAATATCACCTCATTGGAAGTACCGGCCCCTTCATGAAGTCATCCAACCCATATTACGTCCGGCCCAAGTACACCATCTATGGTCTAGTCCTAATAAGAAAAGGACTCAACACAAAGGAAGTTTCCGTGTGAGAGATATTTTATATAGGAAGAGCTATACAAAGAAAAGAACTCCATTTAAGGAGAATATTGTATATGGAAAAGGATTGGAGGACAAGCAATGCGAGTCCTACCATGATTCTACTATACTATTTGTGTATAAATAGAGGCCCAGACCTCCAATAGAGGTATCAAGCAATTCTACGCTTTTCTATACACTATTCTTATTTATTCTTATTGTTTTTGAGTGAGTTATTTGATTTTTCTCAATCATTATTGGTTGAGCGGAATTTTACACCTACACTTTGGCGCCGTCTGTGGGAATCGTATAAAAATATACTCCCACTTGTTCTTTAAATCAAATCCTTAGTCGTATCTGGAATGTCAAACGGAGAGTCAGCAATGAATCAACAGATAGAATTGATGCAAAAGATGCGAGAGGAGTTCTTGCACCAATTTGAGACACTCCGGCAAGCAAACGATACGAGTGTCGCCCAGATAGCTGCGCTTCAGCAGCAAACTCATACGCTGCACACGGTAATGGCCAGGCTAACGCCACAACCACCACCAGGCGATGCTGCAGCACAATCCCCCACCCAGAATTTACCTCCAGTTCACGAGCCTCCGGCCAACGGGACACCACCCAACGGGGCTCGACCTAATGAGGTTCAGCAACAGCAAGGGACGAGGTCCGAAGCGGTTGCTTCGAATAATCTCCCGTGTCGCACACAGGACGAACAGGCCGAGTCCAGCCATAGGCTTATGGTATGGTCCAATGGCGTTCCAGATGACGCATGCGTACAAGATGCCTTCGACGAAAAGAAGCTATTAAGAATTCAGACACCAGCTGAGATGGCTAGAGAGCACAAGAACTCCTTGGTCAAGACCCCCTTTACTGACGATGTGTACCTTGTGGAGAGACCAAGGAAGTTCACAATGCCATCCTTCACCCAGTTCGATGGGGCAGGAGACCCCTCTCGGCATCTCGATCATTATGCGTAAAAGATGGCACTGGACGATCATAACGATCCGTGGATGTGTAAGGTTTTTCCTACCAGTTTAACCGGAGCAGCGTTAGAATGGTTCAGGAATAGGCCACACAAGTCTATCCCTGATTATGAGACCTTGTGCATTATGTTCTTAGCCTAGTATTGTGGAAATAAGAAGCAGAAGAAAAGTATCGCCAGCCTTTTCACCATAAGGCAAAGGAAGGGAGAAACTCTGCAAGATTTCTTATCCAGGTTTAACATGGAAGCCTCGGAGATAGCAGATTGCCACCCTGCCACGGCAATCGAAACATTTAAGTTGGCAATGATCCAGGGAACCAAGTTTCACACATCTTTGATCAAATATTCCCCCCCGGATATGCAGACTTTGAACGCTAGGGCACAAATTTACATTCAGTTGGAGGAAAACGTAGCCCACTGTGCACAGCACGCTACCCTCGTCACAGTGGAAAACAAGTCTCGAGAGAAAGCTGCAAGCACAAGGATGCAGAAGGTTCCTCATGCCGCCACATAAGTCACCCAAGCGCCTGAGAAGAGGCAAAGGACAGAGGACAGACTTACCCCTCTCCGTACTACCTTAGCGCGCCTGTTCCAAGAGAATAAGACGAGGTTCGCAACTCGTCAGCCCATGAAACAACCTTTGGAGCAGAGGGACAAAAGCAAACATTGTGCCTACCATAGAGACTATGGGCATACCACTAATGACTGCAGGTCCCTTCAGTGACAGGTAGAAAGCATGATAGCGAGAGGAGAGTTGGTGGAGTATCTCACCACGAAGGAGTACGTAAAACCTTGGGAGGTTAACCCTCGACGGGTAGAGGGCGGTTATCCATGCCATACACGGAAAGTCAGAGGATGATGAAGAGCCTGAAGAGTTGTACAGATCTAGGCTGAGAGAGGCTTATAAGTTACGAAGATTGTCTTCGGTAAACACGGTTGCTCCAGGCAGCATCAACATTGGATTCGGTAACAATGATCTGTCTAGAGTCCAGCGCCCGCATGAAGATCCCTTGGTCATCAGCCTCCTAGTGGCGAATTATATGATCAGGAGGGTGCTGATAGACCCGGGAAGTAGCGCCAACATCATTACAAAAGCAGCCTTCGATCAGCTGGGGGTTTCACCATCGTCCATCAGGCCAACTTCCAGCCCCCTAATGGGGTTTGATGGTACTAAGGTGAATCCGCTTGGGGTGATCGATCTATCCGTTACTGCAGCAAAGAGGACTCTGAAGGAGAACTTTGTCGTGACGGAGATTCATCCATCTTATAACCTCATTATGGGGAGAGGTTGGATCCATCGTATGAACTGAGTCCCCTCTACCCTTCATCAAGTAATGAGGTGTTTATCCCCAGATGGCAGGGAGGTCATCGACCTCTGGGGAGACCAGGTTACTGCAAAAGAATGTTACATGCTAACGCTATATGAAGCAAAGAAGGCGTCGAAATCACCTCAGTCAGAGGCGAACCCCAAAGACGCAATCAAATAGCAGTTACAGTATCCTCTGCCCAAGTATCTTAAGGCAGAGGAAGAAGCCGAGGCTGAAGCACCTACCGAGGAGTCCCTCGAAGCTATAGAGGTAGTCCTCGGAGACCCTCAGAAGGTCACCTACATTGGCTCATCTTGCACAGCCGAAGAGAAGGAAGCATTGATCAGGGTCATTCGGTGCAATTCGGATGTCTTTGCCTGGGATCACTCGGACATGGTAGGGATCGATCATACGGTCTCATGCCATAGTTTGAGGGTTAACCCAGAATTCAGGCTAGTCAAGCAGAGGCACCGACGGTTCGCACTTGAACGGAATCGCATAATAGCCAAGGAAGTAAATAAACTATTACAAGCAGGATTCATTCGAGAGGTGCAATACCCACAATGGCTCTCAAATGTAGTAGTCGTTCAAAAGAAGAATGGGAAATGGAGGGTATGCGTAGATTATACCAACCTTAACAAAGCTTGCCCAAAAGATAGCTTCCCTCTGCCCAAGATTGATCAAATGGTGGATGCTACGACAGGTTATGAGAGGCTCACATTCCTCGATGCATACTCCGGCTATAATCAGATTCCCATGAATCCTGAAGATGAGGAGAAAACCGCTTTCATCACAGAGATGGGCACTTACTGCTGCAGAGTGATGCCCTTCGGTCTAAAGAATGTCGGAGCCACCTACCAGCGACTTGTCAATAAAATTTTCAATAATCTACTGGGGAATACAGTTGAAGCCTCTATCGATGACATGGTGGTCAAAAGTAAACGGAAAGAGGATCACCCGAAGCACCTCCAGAAGGTCTTTGATACTCTCAAGAGGTACAATATGAAGCTGAACCCACCAAGTGCTCCTTCGCCGTCTCTTCAGGATAGTTCCTCGGGCACATTGTAAATAAAAGAGGAATAGAAGTAAGCCCAGCTCAGGCAAAGGCACTCATACAGAACCAAGAGCCAAAAACCCGCAGGGAAGTGCAAGTTCTAACTGGCCGAGTTACGGCCCTCAGCCGGTTCATATCCCGATTATCTGATAAGTATAAACCTTTCTTTGATGCTATTCGATCCAAAAACAAAGATATGTGGGGACCTCAGCAGCAGGAAGCTCTCAATCAATTGAAAAGCTACATGACAAAATCCCCAATCCTTTCTGCTCCAACGCCCGGAGACACTCTCATCCTGTACTTGGCAGTATCAGCTGTAGCAACAAGCGCAGTGTTGATCAAAGAAGGAGGCAAGATTCAACACCCAATCTTTTACACAAGCAAAACGATGACGGATGTCGAGACACGGTATAGCAAGACGGAAAAGATAATCCTGGCGTTAATTTATGCCAAAAGGAAACTTCGACATTACTTCGAATCTCACAGCATAGTGGTACTTACAAATCACCCTATACGGGCTATCCTAGCTAAACCAGACTTGTCTGGTCAAATTACAAAATGGGCTATTGAACTTAGCTCTTTTGATATCACCTATGCACCAAAGGTATCTCACAAGGGGCAATCAGTAGCGGATTTCCTATTAGAGTATGAAGATCAATCTGAGGAGCCGACACTTCAAGAGCCGTACTGGGAGTTACGGGTTGATGGCTCTTCCAACCAAAAAAGGGCAGGGGCCGGGATTGACATTACAACACCCGAGGGTACCAAGCTGCAGCAGTCAATTTGGCTAGATTTCCCAGCTACTAATAACGAGGCAGAGTATGAGGCGTTGCTTACTGGACTTCGGCTAGCTAAACAGCTATAGGTACGGTGTTTAAAAGTTTTTAGTGACTCACAGCTTGTGATCAATCAAGTGACAGGGCACTATTATCCCAAGAAGGAACGTATGAAATCATACAAAGATGCTGTAGAGAGTGTCATCCAGGAGTTCGATCAAATCGAATTCCATCAGGTACCACGAGATGAAAATGCCGAAGCAGATCGATTGGCCGCAGCCGCATCATCTTCAGACAAAGAGTTGATTCGGCTTGTTCCAATCGATGTCCTCGAAGAACCTAGCATTAATCCCCGGCAAGAGGTGATGGTGATCCCGGAAGTTCCACGCGAGCCATGCTGGATTGATCCAATCGAGGCCTACCTCAAGGAGGGAGTTCTCCCTAATCAAAAAGCTGAGGCAAGGAAGCTTAGGCTTACCGCGGCTAAATACTCAATCATCAATAACCAGTTATACCGAAGGTCATTCTCCGGTCCTTATCTCAAGTGTTTAACCCCTACTGAGGCTCTCACAATTCTAAAACAAATTCATGAAGGAGATTGTGGAAATCACTCGGGAGGAAGATCCCTTGCACACAAAATTCTAACCCAAGGCTATTTTTGGCTATACTTGGCTCGGAATGCCGAAGAATACTCAAGAAGATGTGACAAATGTCAGCGCCATGGTCCAATAAAGCATCAACCTGCCGAAGGTTTGCACGCCATGGCTAATCCATGGCCGTTCGCCCAATGGGGGATTAATGTAGTAGGACCGTTACCCAAAACCGTGGAAAAAAAAGAGCATGTGCTTCTGGCTACGGATTACTTCACCAAGTGGGTGGAAGCTGAAGCCTTCTCTAGCGTCACCCACGAAGAAGTAAAGCATTTCATTTGGAGCAACATTATTTGCCGGTTTGGGGTACCAAAAGTCATCGTAATGGACAATGGTAAGAACCTCGATAACAGAAATACAAGAAAGTTCTTTAACGAACAAGGAATCCTGCAAAAATTAGCTGCGGTTAGTCATACACAAGGCAATGGGCAAGCTGAAATAACTAATCGCACGATATTTGGGTGCTTAAAGAAAAAATTGGAGAAATTGAAGACAAAATGGTACGAGAATCTCCCCCAAGTGCTCTGACCCTATCGAACCATAGCATATGGATCCGAAGCTGTCATTCCTACCGAGTCAATAATCCCAACCCTTCGGACATCCTTGGTACTGGAAGGGAACAATGAGTAACAACTCGAACATAGCCTTGATCTTGTGGACCAAAGGAGAGATGCCGCAGTAATTCGGCTCGCGGCATACCAACAGCAGGTGTATAATAGTTATAACAAGCGTGTCCGGTACCGTAGGTTCTTGGTTGGCGATTGGGTTATGAAGCAGGAGACAGCGTATGTTAAAAAGTTGGAACCCAACTGGACAGGACCCTACTGGATTACCGAAGTGGTAGGGAAGGGAGCTTACCGGTTGGCTGAAGTTGATGGGCGTCCTATTGCACGTCCATGGAATGCCATCCACCTTAAAAGGTATTACCACTAGCCAACATTGTCAATATCGTATGTATGTTTCTCTTTTTATAACAACGGGGATCCATACCTATATGCCGTGATGTTACCACAGTGGTACGGCTATTACAATTACAGTTGATTATTACAGTTACAGTTGGCAATTTTTAATAATTTCAATCACAAGTTTTTCATTTCAATTTATTTCGTTTAATGAAATTCAAGTTTCCCTCTTTGAGATTGTCAAAATTTCCCTTGATCAACTTCATTGTTGTTATGCAAAGAGTAAACACTGATTGGCAAAAGAAAGCAATCATGCCAAGTGGATCTTTATGGGTGGTTGGTTTATTTTTTGTATTACTATTGTCCCACATCGTTTAAAAATAGAACGAACACACAATTTGCCTCGGATCCTAAGTGTCCGAGACAGCTTCGGACCCTAAGTGTCCTATTCAGCAATATTCCTCCACGACTCAATGCCGAGGAACAATTCGCCTCGGATCTAAGTGTCCGAGACAGCTTCGAACCCTAAGTGTCCTATTCAACAATATTCCTCCACGACTCAGTGCCGATGAACAATTCGCCTCGGATCCTAAGTGTCCGAGACAGCTTCGGACCCTAAATGTCCTATTCAGCAATATTCCTCCACGACTCAGTGCCGAGGAATAATTCGCCTCGGATCCTAAGTGTCCGAGACAGCTTCGGACCCTAAGTGTCCTATTCAGCAATATTCCTCCACGACTCAGTGCCGAGGAACAATTCGCCTCGGATCTAAGTGTCCGAGACAGCTTCGGACCCTAAGTGTCCTATTCAGCAATATTCCTCCACGACTCAGTGCCGAGGAACAATTCGCCTCGGATCCTAAGTGTCCGAGACAGCTTCGGAACCTAAGTGTCCTATTCAGCAATATTCCTCCACGACTCAGTGCCGAGGAACAATTCGCTTCAGACCTCTGGTGGCCGGATTAGAACTTTTTCCTCCGGACTCCAAGTGTTTAATACCCTGTGGATATATCATAAGTTCATCATGATCCACCCCACATCAGGAACACACGAGAAAGAAAGAGTATGTATACGTCTACTGCAGGCAAGTCAAAGGCAAGAAGAGTTCACTTAACAGTTAGATCATTGTCCATATGAATCATCCTGAGATGTCAATTAAACTGTTAAAAGGATCTCCTTCTTCCCATCATCCTTACTTTTTCTCGGATAGCATAAATCCGAAACATAAAGACAACGTGTTTTGTTTGTCATAAAAACATTACCAGTCAGAAAAGTATGAACAATATCAAAAGCATACAGCAAAAACAAATCAGGTATTAAAAGCCTAAAACAAAAATTATATTTATTATCCCAAATATACTGTCAATAAAAACAAAATACATGATTCCACTTCCTCTTTGGATCGAAGGGAATAGATTCAAAAGCATCCACTATAGTAGGACTTGGGGTAGAAGGAATTGAAGCCGCAGGGGCAGAAGAGCCAGGAGTACCCTTCAGGTGCGCCTTCACCATCTCGGCAAAGCGGATTTCAGCTTCCAAAGCCTGTGGCCCTTTATCATATGGGAAGTGCACCCCCACCTGCTTGTCAAAAGCGTCCGGATCCATTGTCTTAGGGCCTGAGCCCTGATTATAGCCAGACCGGAACGCTTTAGCACTAGCCAGGTGTGCCAGACAGGAGTAGCGCCCCTGCATTTGCTTCTCCGCCTTGAAGCAAGTAGTAAGAGCCTCGGTCAGGCGTTGAATTTCGGCCTGAAGAGAATCCACCTTAGCCTCAGAGGCAGCCAACTGCCTCTTATACACATCCTTGGCTTCAGTAGCTATCTTCAGATTGGTAGAGGCAGTGGTGGCTCTCTTCTCTGCATTGTCAAGATCCTTCTCCAGCTTCTTGATGGAGAAAGATTGGGCTTCAGCAGTGGCGCAGAGGGCCATGGTGTGGTATAGACTCTGTATAAAAAGATAACAGAGGAACAAATATGAGCATAAATGGAAACATAAGTAAGCAAGAGTAACATAATTCTGAAGGAGCAATACGAACCTCTATGGCCCGGACCGGGGCAGAGGGGAGTAGTTGTTCCAACCCCATTTGGCTGATGGCTTCCTCGTCCTTTGGGAGCCACATCCCTCGGGCCACAGCCAGTGCAGCTGAAGGGTCTATGATCACAGAATCCCCTGAATGCAGGACTGACTTGTCAGCCCTGGTGAAGGAAGGAGTCCAAGGAGCCCCAGTTTCAGCCAGAACATATGCCTTGACTTCATCTTCAGGTTCGGCCTCTCCAGCCTTTTTCCCTCTACTTTTAGAAGGGACCTTGCCCTTGCCAGAGGATGGGGGGTTGAGGCGAGATTTCTTCATTGGTGGTTCCTCAACCTCCACCTTACCCTCAGTAGACCTAATAACGACCCAACCCTTGGGCATCTTCGGCTTTCTTTTTTAAAGCCTCAGCCCTCCGTATCTCCTCCTCAGTCATGGGGAAACTATCAAAGGATGGTAGAGACAGATCCATGAGGTTTGCAGCAACAGCACTGGAGGCAATATCCTTGAGGTTTGAAGAAGTTAGCAGGTCCTCGATAGGCGAGGGGTCACTCCAGACTCGTTCCTCAAGAAAAGAAAGTCTGTTCCTTATTGCGGAGGATGGGAATGTAGCTGAAAAAACACTAAGAAACTCATAAGTACGGCGAAACATTAAGACTTGGAAAGGAAAACAGCCAGAACACTTGGTATGAAGGGAGGTTAAGTATTCTATACCTAACTTCCCGAACTTGCGCGGGATGGGGAGCGTAATTGATTGGGGTCACGAACCATTTTCCTTTAACTATAACCATCCTTTCTTTCCACTTCTTCTCGGATGAAGGAAGGTTCGTGCATATCCTCTGATGAAGGGTAGAGGTAAAAAAAGAAGCGACCAGGCTCGGTCCCATGCTTAGATATATTATAAGTAAGTAGAAGGTCGGCAAAGGTCAAATCCAGAGCCTCTAATTTTCGGCACACCAACAGTGCCGAAATGATGCAAAAAAAATTAGGATTTACCTGAAGGGGGGCAAGACCTAACTTGTTGAGAACTAAATGATAAAAGGGGTGAAGAGGGAACCGGAGGGCGCTAAGATGCCCGACCGAAAGAAGTAACTCACTCTCTTCAATTCCCTCGCCGGAGGTAAAATCGGCACCCTCGGGATATTCTACAATTTTTACTCCCTCCGGAATATCAAATTCTTCCATTACCGAAGCAACAGAGAACTTGATGCGGCGAATAGAGATGATTGCTTTCCTCTCTTCATGAGTAAGAACATTATCAGAGCCTGAGATGGATGTCTCGGCTGGACGGGGGGAAGTACCTAATTGATTCAACGAAAGACGATCTGTAGAAACCCTAGGAGGGGGAACCCTAATGCAAATGGGGGAAGATAAAGGTGTGGATTCAGAATCCCCAATGTCTATACGTTCGGAAGTAGATGAAGTACTCATAATGAAAGATTGAAGAGAAAGATGCGAAAAAAAGCTAACCTGACAAGGCGATAGAATGAAGAACGCAGGAGTGCAGCTAGGGCGAATGTAACTCTTGCAAAATCTTGTACGACAGAGTAATAATGAAAGTCCTCGAACCATCTCTGAAGCAAAGTAAAAAACCGGTTTCAATTCCCTCTTTAATGGGAGCCGTCACTCAATTAAAAATGAAATTTGGGGCAAAGTGTGGAGGGAAAAAAACTCTCTCCAATAAGAAGCGTACATGTCATTACTACACATATCTACATTCCAAGGACGTATGAGGCCCGTCCGGATCAAGCCCAAATTATATTATCTTTCAGCCCAATACCACTTACGTTGGACCTTCAACACTGGATGAAAGCCTTAACCAGCCCAATATCACCTCATTGGAAGTACCGGCCCCTTCATGAAGTCATCCAACCCATATTACATCCGGCCCAAGTACACCATCTATGGTCCAGTCCTAATAAGAAAAGGACTCAACACAAAGGAAGTTTCCGTGTGAGAGATATTTTATATAGGAAGAGTTATACAAATAAAAGAACTCCATTTAAGGAGAATATTGTACATGGAAAAGGATTGGAGGACAAGCAATGCGAGTCCTACCATGATTCTACTATACTATTTGTGTATAAATAGAGGCTCAGACCTCCAATAAAGATATCAAGCAATTCTACGCTTTTCTATACACTATTCTTATTTATTCTTATTATTTTTGAGTGAGTTATTTGATTTTTCTCAATCATTATTGGTTGAGCGGAATTTTGCACCTACAGAATGGGATATATAGCATTACCTAATAATTTGAGCCTTTAGTTGTCACCCACATCGAATCCATTGTTAATCATGTGTAAAGATTCATTGTATATATAATGTGGAAGTGTGAACACATGAAATACATATAAGCAAGTTGTTTACTTAGATTGTTTTTGTAAGCTTGGCTTATAGCTATATATATATATATATATATATATATATATGGGTATTGATATTTATCCGAGATGTATAGAAAAAATAAAATGAAATAAAAATAATTTTGTCTCTCTACATTATGTCCTCTCCCTCTCTCAAAGTTTCTTGTTTTGATGTTTTTGTTTATATTAATTAATATTTATATCACGATAATGAGAATATCCAAAATAATATTAAAATAAAAATCCTAAAATGAGTTGACGGGTTGACCCGATCTATTTTTACACAAATCATATTTAACCCGTTACAAACGGGTTGAATATGGGTCACAATCCATATTTGACCCGTCCATATTTAACCCTACACAAACCCAACCCAACCCAACTCGCCCGTTTACCACCCCTACCAAGCACAATTTGGATACCATGAAATTAGTCTTGCGCACAACGTGGGAAACCCTCAGTGCCACAAAAACAAAAACAAGAAAAATTGAGAATCTTTTACATAATATACTAATCTCCAACTATAAATATTATTTAGTCATGAAGAAACTCATACACAAGAGACTCATACAGTCATACATAATCTGCGTAAGTAATCATAAAGGTAACAAATAGTTCATCCAACAAACAAGAAATCATATATCTTCAGGAATGCAGATGGATCAAAATCGTCTTATTTTACATGTTTGAATAGTTGTTTCAAATTGTACGGCCCTGTGACCTTGGGACTCCCTTCCCACAACAACTTACCCAGTTGCCAATTAGCCCCTTCAGTGGTATGAGCTCCATCAAACCAGACATACTCATTAGGGTTGCTACATAACTCATAATCTGTTGTTCCATTGTTTCCTCCACAGTTCTTTCCCCTGTATGGTCCACTCCCACAACATGCCGCCTTCCCTTCCTTGAAACCTTCATAGAAAACCACCACAAAAGCTACTTCAAAACATGATCAAATATCGAATATCACACAAGACAAAGCCAAGTACAGATACATAACGAAGAAGATGGTCACAGCGATACCGTATTTGGAAGGGTTGAAAACCATGTCATAGAGTGAATTGTAGTAATCGAATATGGAATATTTGAATCCTGGTAATTGGCTCTCTAATCTCTTGAGGGTGATGGACAGGATTCTGTTGTGTCGTCTTGCTAGCGCTGAGGGTAATTCATCACAATTTCCACCAACACTAGGTTTCATCGCTTTTGTGCCAGGTACGCAGCCCAAAGGCCCTGCATTCTGAAATGCAATTTTCCTTCCTCCCATTCTGTATACTTCCTACAACAACAACAACAAATACTTGCTATAGCCCTCGGGACTGAAATTTATAACCTTATGATGGAAAAATACCGAATGCTGTTCTTACTTTGAGAACATTTGTCAAGTTGCCAATCACCATTTCTACATACTCCTTCTGGAAGGATGCAGTTGCATTGGGGTTTTCCATGGAAAGGCTAAAGTAGTCGTTGCCTCCAATGCTGAACAAGTAAACAGCTCTCGTAAGCACCTTCTTGGCCTCTACATCTCCTACTTTCTGCCTCAACCACTTGTCCACATTCTTGAAATACCTTAGCTGCATATTTAGGTTTATCTGAAACAAAAGTGGGAATGCAGAATTAAGCACTTATATAGAGTAAAAAATCGTGCATAATAAGTTAATTACGTCAACTGATTCTTTCACTTGGAATTGTCCCACGTGATTAAGAACTAAATCAAGTATTGTCATTCAAATTTAAGTGAAAACAATGCAATAGATAAGACCTTATAAACCACAGAAAAGTCACAAAGATCCGTGTGTGGTTGTCGTTGTAGTTCAACATGTTGAATGTGCTTCTTTAATTTGGAAGCTCACTTTTAATTGTATTTGATAGCATAAACAAATACTACTTTTTATATAATATTGGGGCCACAAAGAAACTGAAATCTTGTAATCCTAAATTGTGCTCGCCAGTGCAAGTAAAATTTATATTTATAAAAAATTTTATAAATATGGGTACATTGCCTGACCTTCTAACAGAAGGTTTTTTTATTTTTTTTTTTATTTTTTTATTTTTTTGATAAGTAACAGAAGATATTTCCTAGTAGGATAAAGGGTTTCATTGTGATTTACAAGGCTAAACATGAGTGATTAAATGATGACTTGATTATTCAAACTCTTAAAGGTAAAAGAAGAACATGGAAAGAAGGAATATGATTCCCTTCACTTTTTCCATCATTTCTGCATAAAGCACACGATAATTCTTTTCAAAAAGATTAATTATTTCAAACTGATTAACATTACCCAAACCACAAACATGGGATGAGAGAGAGAGACAGAGAGAGCTACTCTTTCCTTCCTCTGACATACACAATTCTGAAAAAACAGAGCACGTACCGTTCCAGGATGTGTAGAATCAAGAACTCCAGCACCACCAGACGCAAAGTTGGACCCATCAGTAAAATTGTGCTCCCCGGGCTGTAAATATGGTGGAAGAATTGGCAGCTTCGCAAACAATGCTGCACCCAAATACCCAATTAAGCTAAATTCATATACATTGATGTAAATCTATACGTGTGTGTTTGTGTGTGTAAAGCTTCACTCAAATACCCCAATTGAGCTAAATTCATATACATAGATATATATATTTATATTACCAATAAAATCGGGGACTATACGGCCATCGCAAATTCGTCCAGTGGGGTGTTTGAAGTAGGTTTCTCCATACGGCCAGTTGCTGGATGAACTTGGTCCGCTGCCATTGGTGTACTGGTTATTCCCAGGATCGAAGAGCGAGTCTCCGAACACGAACAAGGCCGAACGTGATCTGGGTTTCTGGGATTCACCATAGCACTTGCTTGGGATCACAAGGATAGCGATGAAAACGAGGAGGACAAAGGAGTACTGGAAATTCACAAGTGCCATAGATGAGACTACTCTGTCTTTTATCTTCTTCTCCAAGTCCACTCACTTACCGTTTGTTGTTTTGTTTAGCTTTATTTTTGTCCTTGGACCAATTTAAATAGGTGTTTGTTTGGAGAAGAGATGCTTCTTGTACGCGTTAAGTTGTCTATATTAACTTCGGGATCTATGTTTGAATTAAATCTTAAAAATATAATTCAGCATTTGACATGACAACATATGAAGAAGATATTTAGTATGTAAGATACGTCATGCACCACGCAGTCCAGAATCGTTCATACACAACATATGCAGTATGTGAACACACACGGATGAACGACTCTAAAGACCGGCACACCATTTTTCTGGTGGGCCACCAATGAAATTGTTGTGTAATGGTCGGCTAAACAGATGCTCAGTCGGCATGTGTGTGAAACTGAGAATTCTAATCATCACATGTCAAGTTAGTCTTGGTGATTGATTTTTTATAGTACACAGTAAGATTGATTCTATTTCTCCAAAGTTTATCAAGGTCAAAGGAATCATTATTATGAAGCAAATGTCTAAATTATATGAGGTAAAATGCAGAGAATTTTAGTATCACACCTGTAAGAAAAATATTTTTAAAGTAACAATTTATACAAATTATTCTCCCCTAACACATTTAAGATACATTTTGTCCAAATTACAATTTATACATTACTTTTAAATAAAATATTTTTTTGAAATGACAACACCCGAAAGGTAAGATTAAAGTGCGAAAAGCACTTTACCATTAAAGTGGGGTGATCAATCACCCATTTATTTTTATTTTTTTTAATAAAGATTAAACACTTATTTATTTATTTATTTATTTTTTAAAAATATTAAACACTCATTTATTGCTATGTAATAAATATATATGCACATATATATTTTTGAAAATTAAGGAGTATAGCATTTAGTAAAGATTGAATACTAATTTATTCCTATGTAAAGAATTACACGTGCACACACATATAAATGTGTGAATGTGTGAAATTTTATTTTTTAAAATATATATTTAATGAAAACTTAAATATATTAAATTTTAATTGAGAATATTTTTTTCTTTTTTATAATTATAGAAAGAATTGGTATTTTTATTCCATATGAACTGTACATTAATCTGTGTGAGAACTTTCTTTTTTTTTTTTTTTTTGAGATATTTTTTTATTTCCATTTGACTAGTAAAGTTCTAATATAGATATTAAAACTTTATAATTATGAGTGTTATTAAGTCTTAGAAAATGTCAGGGTGGGAATTCGTGTTCGTGGATTATAATCGTATCGTGTCAATGTAAGAGTATTCTACTAAATAGGTAAACCCAAACCCAACCCATTTAATAATCGTGTCAGGAACCCTCAACACTATCCCGACCTGTTTATTAAACGGGTTAACTTTATGACCTGTTTATCAAAACGAGACATTTAATATTCAATCAAATAATAAATACTAGAAAAAAATTTGTCACAATTAACCCAAATATTCAAAATAAGAAGAAAAATCATAAGGCATAGTCAACGTTTATGTTAAAACGACTAACTTAACTGTCCATAGTAATTGGATTTAAACATGTAACATATTACATATGTTATATTCATGATTATGACATGTTGAGTTAAAAGGGTTATACATGTTGAACCCCCTCAACCTTAACCCGTTACGGTTAAGTAAACGGGATAATCGTGTCAACCCGTTTATGACCCAAACTTACTTATCTTGTGTCATATTCGAGTCGTGTCGGCGGGTCATGTCGTAATTTGCCACCCCTAAAAAATGTACAACAGTCAACTCAAAGAGAGATAATAGAGAGACAATACACTCTTAGGGGAAATATAGAGAGAGAATTTTTTTTCTTTTAAATACCTTTTCATTTAAAGACATTTTGCAAAGGCATTTAAATGGAAGGACTATTAGAATTAGGAAGCTCCCAAAACAGAACCCAAATTTATTTAGGTTACTTTAAGACGATACAAATCTCGTTTGTAGCGAGTGTGAACCTAAGTCACATAAAGCGGATGCAAGGGCGAATTTGAGAGCGGGAGTGCAAAAAACAGCGTGAGAGTAAGAGCGCACTCAGAGCGTAAGAGCCACATCCGTTGAGAAGGATTGTGTGATTTAGGTGTGAACTCTATTTATTTATTTTTTATTTTTTTCTCTTTGGGTGACTTGAACACGTTACTTTTTAGGATCAAATTGTATTGATACCTCTTGAGGTTTTGGTCAATGACACTCAACGAACGGTCAACGGCTTTTTTTATATTGACACCCCTGAAATTTCAAATGTCATATTTGCTTCTGATTATTTAATTTGATTAATTCACAAAATATCGACCCTATTAATTGCCAAAAATACCACTCGCCATCAAGCCTTGGATAGGGGGACACGAAACCCAACCACATACTTTCTCTCACCTCAATCAACTCATATTTCTCTGTAATCCCCTCTATAAACCACCACCAACACACCCAAACAACCACTAAAAAAAAAGGCATGGGTTAACCCAAACACAACCACAACAGATGATTTAGAAGCGATAGTCCTTTGACAATCAAAAAGTGTTTCATTGAATCCACAACAAAGACTCTATCAATAGCCATAACAGTCTTCTCTTTGATCTCCAATGACGAGCTCGAATCCATGAGCACCAGAACGATCCCGTGCAGCACCATCGCCGAGTTCTTCAACTCAGTCGTCCCAATCTACAATCGAGTTATCAAATTCCGAGCCTTAACTCGTATGGACTCCTTCTTCGACGACGACGACCTTAGAACAATGTCATCGTAGAGGACCCTGCTCTTGATCAAAGCATAAGCGTTGTGACAGTCCGACTTCGCCAAAACGGAATCGACAATGTTTTGGGTCTTAAGCTTGCCGTCGAGAAGGGTGGGATTTGACAGTCTTCTAAAAGAAAACGCGTTGGAAAAGGTATGAGAAACGGAGTGGAGGGGTGCTAGAGAGAATTGGGAGGTGGATCGGAGAAGTCGGTGAGTTGGGTCTTGAGATTGGTGAGTTGGTTCTAATCAGAAACCATTCGAATATGTGTGTGATGTATTAATTAAGTTTGGTTATGATAAAAAAACCAATCGATGTTTTCATTTTCTAGTTCATTCATTACTATTTTCTTCTTTTTTTTCTTTTTCTTTTTCTTTTTCTTTTTTTTTTTTTTTTTTTTTTTGATGATAATTGCATTTGAGAGTGAGTTGCAGTCTAGAGAGAAAGGAGTTTTGTAATGATGAATAAGCTGTGGTTGATAAACGATAGTTATTTTTAGGAGTGGCAATTCGTGTTGGCGTGTCACGTTCGTTTCGACATGATTATGACACGGACACAATTAAGGTTGATACGAACACGACACGATTATCTAAAACCCTTGACACAAATACGACACGATTATTATACGTGTAACACGACACGACACGCATAACCTGTTTAATAAATGGGTCAAGACTTGACATGATACGAAAAGAGACATTTAAGTCATTTTTTACACGAATACGACATATTTATTCTACACATTTTACTAAATGGATCATTTTTTACACAAATACGACAGGTTTATCTGACACTTTTAGTTAATTGGGTTAATCGTGTTTACAGGGTCAAATATGAACACGACACCGATTAGCCCAAACCCAAACCCGCTTATCTCATGTCGTGTTCGTATCGTGTTACCGTGTCGTGTCAAATATTGCCACTCCTAATTATTTTGGTCCTTCAAATTTAGTAAAAGGGTCTTGTACCGATAATTTAAAGGGTTAAAAAATAATTTTATATGATCTAAGATATACAAAGGAAGGGTCAATGCACATTTTTTAAACCTTATAAGTTGTCAATGTAAAAAAATCTAACCCTTAAAAAGTGCCAGTGTAATTTACCTACTTCTTTTTTTAAAAGAAAGATAGATGCAAGTGACCACAGCTTTAGTGTGAACTCCACACATCTTTGGTGTGAACTTCATATAAACTGTTTGTGTTTTAACAACTTTGACATTAGTAAATGATACCATGGTATTGATTAGAAATTTTCACACGCTAAAGCACCTAACACCAAAATTTGAGTTCTCCAGCTAAGGTGTTGCTTTGATATAATTGAAAATTTTAAGTGCTAAAGTTTTTAAATTGTAATAAAAATGATATTATATATATATATATATATATTTGAAGTGTTCTAGTATTTAGTGATGAGTGAACTTCATATTAAACGATATAAAAAAAAAAAAAAAAAAAACAAATATTGATCACATAGCTAGAAAGCCTAACATATTAAAGCAATTAAAACCAAAATTTGAGTTCATTAAATCTCTTATGATTTAGAACTTTATTAATTTAGTAGATAAGAGCTAGGACGGACATCCGAAGAAGGCCCTATTCGTGTTCACTGAATTTTTATTTTTATTGTACCCCTATATATTTTTTAAAATTTAAAATATATCCCACATTAAAATTATGAAAAAACTTTACTACAAAAATATGCCTCCACTAAAATTAGTTGCTCTAATCAAATCCCTCGTTCTATTATCATGTTAAGTTGTCTTATGTCATTATAAATATGCAATTTCAAGTGTTAAATAGTCATTTTACAAAAAGAAATAATTTGTATGACATGCTTATGGTCTAATGGTCCATCTCTATTTATAAGAAGAAAAAATTAATCTATCTAGCTTAACTTTATCCAAAATATTTTTTTTTTTAAATTTGAAGATAAATTTTAAACTTATGCTGTGGAAGCCATGGATAAGATGTATGTGGCATTGCCATTTACCCTATGAGTTGCAACAATTGCCATAGGTAGATATATATAGAATATTTTGTGCTATGAATATTGTGAAGAACCAATTGTAAATTCATATGGAAGATTAATGACTGAGTAAAATAGTTTGATAGTATTTAAGAAAATATACCTAACTAGTAGCATAGATAATTAAACTATCATGCAATGTTTTTAAAATATAAAAACTCATCAAGGAGAATTTGTGAATATACTCAATAATTTATGGGTCCATATCCCTAAATAAGGTGACATTAATATAATGAGAATAATTTATATGGTGTGATTTTAGGATTACGTAAACTTTAGATTTTGGAACATACTTATGTGAAACTTGATCTCAAATTGTGACAGCTCCCAAACAAATTGCAACATTCAACCAAAACCTTGAAATATCAAAAACCTACCTCTTTCGTTAAGTTTGAATCTGTGAGCTAAAAAAAAAATAAGTATTGTCATAATAATATATCAACAAATTTGAATATATGACCCTTTGACGTTAATTTCAGCGTACCGCGTGATGGATGACACCCTATTCTTTTTTTTCGTTTTTTTCTTTTTCACGACACTCTATTCTTCATGGCCTTTAATGGTCCTCCTCATGATGCGTGTGATGTAATTGTGGGTTGTCATCAAAAATAAAATAAAATCAGCAGACGCGTAGGACAAACTAGAGACTCGTTTCACATGCTTATAATTGCGCAGACTACACATTCCTCCTATGTAAGACGTGGGCAGACAAGCCTCAACCAATCGTCAACTTCCCACACTACCAGTCAATGCATGCTTTATTTTGGTCCACTTTGTTTTGATATACTTTTTATATGCATTTATATATATATATATATATATATATATATATATATATATATGATAGGTATATGAAAATTTTCTTTTTAAACAAAAAGAAAAACATCTAATAGGTAATAGGTATTTGATGATTTAACGTGAGATCGATCCTCCAAAAATAAATTTGTGTTGTTTAGTGGATTCATCATCTATCATTAAGCATGTATGATTTGTTTCATACCAACTAGTCCTTTTCTGTCTTTTTACGGAATTCCATAGGTTTTAAATTTTTTTCAAAGATATTGGCAGTGTTCCCACCTTTGACCTTTTACGTTCAGAGTCGGCAAATGTATTAGATGATTTGTTAGTAGGGTTATGGGCCAAAATATTAATTCCATGTGTATGCATGTGTAGTTCCCAGACCATATGTATGCATGTGTAGTTCCCAGACCATTCAGAATTTCCCATTATGTACCCTTAAAGAAAAAACGAAAAAATGCTAGATATCATATATATATATATATATATATATATATATATAGATAGATAGATATATTCATGTTTGACAGATGCATATATACCTTATTACAGATAAATTTTGTAAATTGAAAAAATATTTTATAGGGAAGAATCTTGACAAGTAATTACAAAGTGAGGTGTTTTATCTATAAACATCCAGGCATTCTAATTTTTCAGTATTTTTATTATTGAAATTCAAGAACGTCAACAAACACTTTTAAGATCATGCGAAATTTTGTAACACTCTATTGATTTGATCAATTTTATTTTGGGTCACATGATTCATGTGATAAGATGTACTCAGCTTCAGTTTCACGTGATTCATTTGATAAGATGTACTCAGCGAAGCATTTAATGATAACAGCATCAATTTCAATTTTTATATATGTGGGGTTTGAATCCACTAAATGTCTGTTTACCGTTGCAGTCTGAGAAATTTAATTCCAATTATTATCAATTTGTGTTTGTTCTTTGTTCTCCCAATAACTACTTTTCGATGCAAAGGATTCAAAATTCTTTAATTTGACAGCTTAATTTTGAACAAAGTCGATAAGAGAGATAACATGTAGTCATATTAATTCTTTCTAATTTTTCTACTAATCCTAATAACATGGACTTAATGGGCTTTAAATCAAAACGGCTGCAACAAATGTTACTTCCGACAGGCCTCAGTCATTTCGTTTGGGCTTGGTAAACAAAATTAACTTCAATTGTCTAGCTCGGACCAAGATAAAATACTCCTACAAAGCAATGCTTAAGATTTTATTTATATTACTTTTCTGGGAAGAAACTCATACATCCCATATACCCTATTAGTCTATTACCATGTTTAGTGGCACCTTATCCCGACATTTTGAACTTGGGATTCGATTAAAATTAGTATCAATTTTGAACTAAACTTCTTCACGATTTACATGACACTAGTCCCTCTAGATACAACGATCACCATCTACTAGTAGCAGTATTACACATCTATGATGTAAGTTAGAAAAAAAAAAAAAATGCATTAATGAATTGGTTTCATCCAAACCATTTGGTTCGGACTTCATTATGGCTCATTCATATTGGTGTTGGGTCCAAGTACAACTTGTACCACGTGACCTATGACTTCAACCCATATAGGTTGGGTTGATATTGAGAAGGGAAGATGATAGAAAAATGCATCCAAAGTGTTTTTTTATATTTAAACAAGGATTATGAGTATTTAAAGAGTAAATAGTGTCTACTGAGATTGGGTGTGCTCTTCAATTGTAACCTTCCATTTTTTGTTCAATCCGCACCACCGATCACGCACCTATTTCAATCCAACGTGTCCTTTTGTCATTAATCATTTGTTCACCAACAGTTGAACGTATTGGATGCATCTTGTCTTCTGGAAACATTTGCAACAATAGTCATGTCGTATGGATTTATACGGTACTGAGAGTGAGAGCAACAAACAATTTACCATATAGTATTTAATATAATTTTTTAAAAAAAATGCTGTAAAAAAATTAAAAACATAAAATATGGATAATAAAGGTCATTTTGGCAACAATTTCTATTTTGTATTTTCGATCTCATATAATGCAGAAAGAAAATTCTCTTTTTTGTGGTGTTATTTGTTCCAAAACAAAAACATGTTTGGTGGCTAATATGTTGCACAGTATTTCATGAAAATATATATATATATATATATATATATATATGTGAATTTTTTTTAAAAGAAATGAATTTATATTATAATAGTTTTTCTATTAAAAAATTCTCATTACATTTGTTCAACTACAATAGCAAAAGCAATTGAAAATGCATTTTTTTTTTCTTTTAGATTTGGACCTTTTAACCAAACAATCTATAAGTGTATAAATTTCTATTAACAAATTTAAAACTAACAAAAAGAAAAAAGAATAAGGAGAGAGAAAAGAAGGATTAACAAACATCATACATAATATATTAATACCCATAATATATATGAGACAACTTTAGAGGGGAAAAAAGATTTGATTGAAGAAAGAGAAGGCAAATTTATTTTTATTTTTGAAGAGTTTCAAAAAGGGAAGAAAAAAATTGTAAAGAATTAAAATAATAATGATTCTAGAGGCGAATTTTACAAATTATAAGGATAAATTTAAAATTTTAATGGGGCCATGGTGGGTCCATGTAATAAATTGCAGTCCATTTTAGTACAGTAGCCTGTAGGTTATTTGAATTTTTGGAGAGTCCAGAATTCATGAAATTCACAAGATTAGTGGGCCAGCCTAGCTCTGAAAATTAAATGGGCCTCTCTTTGACCTTCCAATTCCGAATTTATAAGTGTCTTTTACCATGGGCCGAGGATCATACCCGGAGCTCTACTCGCACGTGTTTCATGTGCCCCATGTTTAGGGGTGACGTGGACTATGAGAATCCAAGAAGTTACCTAACATAATGATTAAAAGGCTCGTCTTTTTAACGTTTACTCTTTAAATATATTAATCCCCACTTTCTCAATTATTGCGTCTCTACCTTGTCTTGTCTTGGTCTGAAACATACTGCGCAAAGAAATGCCAACCGCAAAAGTCAGAATAAGTCCCTTGCCACAACAAACATGTGATCAACTCAAATAATTTGGGGTAATTTACAGACCTTTCTTATAATTTATTATAATTACAAAGATTACTGTCTTATTTAAAAAATTATTCAAGTCCCCTTTAATTTTAAAAATATCTTATACGAATTTTCTTTACGTATGACGAACCTTTAAATATATTAAAGGACCTGACTAATTTGTTGAAATGGCCTTAATTTTTTATGCTAAATGACTGAAGTACCCTCTCGATATACTGAAAGTGTGTGTGAGAAAGGCGATCTAAAGAGACCAATGGTGGGTCGCCGTCAAAGAATTTACCAAAATGTCTTTGGCGTGATCCTAAACAGTTCGCCGTACTGATTTTGGGCGACTTCAATGGCGACGTGCTTTACGGCGGTGGTGGTAGTGAGGTTTGGGGTTAAGACGACAGTGTTGGGGTTTGGTTCACGGCGATGATGATCTTGGTCTGGGTTTTGCAGCAATGTTAAGACGTTGGTTCACGACGATGGTTTGGATTTTACAACAATGTTGGTTCAAGGCAGCCGGCGGTAATGATCTTGGTCTGGGTTTGCAACGATGTTGAGATGTTGGTTCACGGCGGCCGACGATGATCTTGGTTTGGGTTAGCAACGACGTTGAGATATTGATTCACAGCTGCCAGCGATGATAATCACGGTGCAAAGAAGTGGTTTTGGTAAGGTAGACAGTATAGCTCAAGAGATGACGAAAAAGATGGATTGCAACCTCATTGGAATTCTTAATTTCAAGAGCCATCACGGTGATAAAGTTGGGACAATTGATGGTCTTCCTGTAATGGCTCTCAGAGATAAAATCGTTGGGAAGATTCAAGATAATCGCGTCACTTTAATAGTCGGCGAAACTGGTTGTATTACTTCCACGCAAACAAACACACACTTTCTTCTTCATCTACTCTGTATTTACTTGTCAATTACTTTTTGTTTGATTTGAGTGGAGAAACATGGCTACATTTCTCATTCTTTTTCCGAATTTTATCATTATTTGTTGATCAATGAACAACAAATACGAGAATATATATATATATATATATATTATTTAACTTTTAGTTCCACCAAGAAACGAGAGATTACGAGGATTTATGTGTTGATTTTTGGTTTTCATGGGAATTAAATGAACTGAAAACAGGATTTCAACACTTCCAATCGATAATTCTTTACTCGAAATTTCTTTTGGGTAGATTTCTAGTTCTTTATCCAATGGTTCTGTTTTTAAGGTTTGAATTAATATAGAAGCTTCAAATGCTAGAAAGTCTGCACTCATTTGGATTTAGATAAGCACTCATCATCTATCTCATGTGCTTATGAATTCTTCATTCTACAGGAACTTTTCACTTTCAATTATATAACATTCGTATATACATATATAATATCATATATATATATATATAAATCGTTAGGGACAAGTGTATTTTAGTAATGACTTAATCAAATTTCGTTGTAGACCGACATTAACCGTAATGGAAGAGAGGTCCGTACAGGATAGTTTCATTTTCAATTCGAATGATTTTCCAAGCAGGAGGAGAAGTCTCTCTAATTATGGCAAATCAAAAGGTATAAAACATGAGAGGAAGTCCGAATAATTTTCCAAACAGCTATATTTTTACACAAAGAGCATAAAACATGTGATATATTTTCATCTATAACGCTCTTATTATCACATTGACTATTTACTTTTATTTTCGACTTTTATTTATATATATTTCCTCGGTAGGTGAAACTACATATTATTAACACCAAATTGCAATTGTTGAAGTAGTTGTCATCTCTCGTGATATCCACCTCCTTTAAGGGCCTACTCAATCGATAAAGTACCACGCAACACATGAGTAAATGTCGCTAGTTTATCCTTTTCATCAAGTTATCACATATTATCATCAGTCCATCACATAAAAATGAAAATTAATAGTTTTAAAAAAAAAAAAAAAAAAAATCACATAAAAATGGGTTTCTCAGTACCTCCACAAGTGGGCGATTGGGCCTTTAAACGTTCCATAGAAATGAATTTAGAGCTTCTATGGTCTGTCAAGTGGGGTCCCCATTGGCCCAAGTAGTGCAACATCGTGCTCACTTTCACGTGCTTATGATAAAAGGTCATTATAATGCCACGTCAACCTCTTGGCTGTCTCCAGCTGCCACTAAGATCTAGACACGTTGACCTCGTCCATTGTATTGTTCCTCTGATCTACTCCACCTCATAATCCACCACTCATTTTCTTCCTTTGACCGTTTCTGATAAACTTTAGGCGTTCCCATTCTGCGTCACGCACACACACGCACATGTCATGAAAGAAACAGCTAAAACTTTAATAAGGCCTCAAATATTTTTGTATTATTAATTGACTTCCTCTTGACTCGTTAATTTATCATATTTTTAGTTGTTGGGTGTGTAATCACAAATGTGTATTTGGACCAATGAAGAGAGAGTCTTTTTATGCAAATAGTGTATCAAGGAAAATAACAAGATGCGAGTTTCGTGTGTGTATTTTAAATTTTTAACGATTGACTTCTTAGTTCATCATTATACATGTATTTGCTTATTTTCTTGTCATTTCATATTATCGTATACTCTTCTCACAATTTTTAACTTGTATATTCTTCATTCATAATTTTATATTTTGAATAATAATTTTGAGAGCAAAGAGGGTCTAATAAGCAAGAGATGAGATATGGGTGCAAGTAACCATCAGCGGTCGTGAGGGAGGTCAGAAAAAGAAAAAGAAAAGGTAGGTGTGAATAAGACATATGTAACATATATAACAACGACAGAATGGCAAATAATATTTACTAAAATTGTAGTAATGGCATAATGGTCAATTGATTAATGGTAGATTAGTTAATTAACTTTATTGTATTATATGAATTATGAAACCTATTCCCGCCCTCCCAAGTCGTGTTTAAGTACAGTATTTCTTTTACTTCCATCTAAAAAAAATTCATTCATCAACAATAATATTCACCTTTGATACTTCCTATTTTTCAATTGACGGTTAAAGTTTGAGCCTTGGTGCAGATATATATGTGTGAGTATCAATTAAATATATATATATATATATATTCACCATTGATACTTAGACTTGTCGACGGAGGCAATTTGATCTAATCTGATAATACATTATCAAGTAATAATATTTTATGCTCAATTCATATCTAGATTTGTAGGGGCATTTAACTTATTTAACATGTGAATTTTTGTTGAGAAAAAAATATATATATTGAAAGTGAATGGCAAAGATTGCAATTTTTCATTTGTTTTGTAAAATATTTTTATTGGAAAATATTTTTCATTTTTAGGTAATATATTTTTTTTAGTTTTAGTTTTCAGTGTTTGAAAAAAGTTTAGATTGAGGTCGAGTCCATTGGGCGAGACATGTAAAATAACTTATTAAAAATTGTTCAATAATTTTTTTTTGTTGAATTAAATTTTTTTTTTCTTCATAAATATTTTATTACAACCAAACACCAAAAATAAAAAAATATTTACTTCTAAACAAACTAGCCTAATGTCATTGTGACACCATCCTTAACCAAAATGGGTTTTCCATAGCTATTTTCAAATATAACATCTATATGTAATTAGGGTAAACCTCGAAAATGTCATAGCATCTCGATATGTTAAGTACGGTATTTTTTTACTACGCCCGCCCCTGTTCCTAAAAAGAGTGTATCACACTCATCCGGATAAAATAAGTCATTTATTTCTTTTACTTCCATCTAAAAAAAATCCATTCATCAACGATAATATTCACCTTTGATACCTCCTATTTTTCAAATGACGGTTAAAGTTTGAGCCTTAGTGCAGATATATATGTGTGAGTATCAATTAAATATATATATATATTCACCATTGATACTCAGACTTGTTGACGGAGGCAATTTGATCTAATCTGATAATACATTATCAAGTAATAATATTTTATACTCAATTCATATCTAGATTTGTAGGGGCATTTAAGTTATTTAACATGTGAATTTTTGTTGAGAAAAAAATATATATATTGAAAAGTGAAGGGCAAAGATTGCAATTTTCATTTGTTTCGTAAAATATTTTTATTGGAAAATATTTTTCATTTTCAGGTAAAATATTTTTTTTAGTTTTAGTTTTCAGTGTTTGAAAAAAGTTTAGGTTAAGCATGTAAAATAACTTATTGAAAATTGTTCCATAATTTTTTTTTGTTGAATTTAATTTTTTTTTCTTCATAAATATTTTATTACAACCAAACACCAAAAATAAAAAAAATATTTACTTCTAAACAAACGAGCCTAATGTCATTGTGACACCTTCCTTAACCAAAATGGGTTAGCTATTTTCAAATATAGCATCTATATGTAATTAAGGTGAACCTCGAAATTGTCATACCATCTCGGTATGTTAAAATATTTTTTTGTGTAAAATATACACTGTCACTAATGATGTGTAAATTTTTTCCATCTCCAGCAGTCTATTAACCTACATTGCCATATCACTAATGTGTAAAAAGGTTGTATAAAATACACAACCTTTTTTACACGACAAAATCAACAAATTTCTTTTTCCATCCCTCTTTCTCATTCCATTAAATAATCAACCATATATTAAGTAAGTTTGTAAAAATTATGTGGGTCATGGCATGTGTATGTGGATCATAGCATGACACATAGTTGATTGTTATTGGAAGATATATTTTTACACAAAAGGTATAAAACAACCGTTTGAGCTAAAATTAAATAATTCAAATTTTTTATGTAAATTCATTACGACATATTAGATTTACAGAAAAATATATATATATATATATATAATGGTTGGAGATGCTCTCAGTCTACCAAAATATAACTCTCTCTCTCTATATATATATATATATTTAAAAAATATTTTACTTCCAAACAAATGAAACCTAATGTCATTGTGACACCTTCCTTAACCAAAATGGGTTTTCCATAGTCATTTTCAAATATAGCACCTATATGTAATTACGGTAAACCTCAAATCTATGTATATATATATTGCATATTGAGGTAAAATTACTTTGACTAATTTAATACGATCGGTTTGTTTTGACGTAAAATAATTTTGTTCAAATAATTTTTGTATGTTTTAGTGTTTAACAAATGTTTAGATCATAATTGAGGTCAAGTCTACCGAATGGAACGTGTAAAATAGTTTATCAAAATTTGATAAATAAATTATTTTTCTTAAATTTTAATATATTTTTTTTATAAATATTTACGATAACTAAAAACAAATATATATATATATATATATTTTAAAATATTTTACATTTATTGGTTCGCATGTCCACTTTATTTAGCAGTGACTTGTAATTAATGTTATACCTCCAAGTAAAGTTATCCATGTCAGAACAAAAAATCCGATTCCACTTCGTTGGTCATCAAAGTACACATATCATCTCTTCGTCATTTTAAGGTTAGACCGCTGTATGACCAAATTACCATATTGGGTCTATATGAGCATGACAATGATGCAAAAAGATGATTGAAAATATTTTTCTTTATTTACTTATTTTTTTCCCTTTCAAAGAACTTTCGCGAAGGAGATTCGCTGATATGACGCAAATCATAAAGGAGTAGATCTTTGTTTCTTGAAATGTATGAAATTGATTTCTAATTAAATAAAAAATTGAATATATACTGTATACTAAAAATGACACAAGTAATTTATGAACCCTTTATGATTTAAATTTTTGTACCACCAGAGCATCTCTCGCTGTTTTTTATTTTTATTTTTTAAAAAAATTTGACGTGTCCAGATTTATGTAAAAATTTTGGAACTATTAATTTTTAGGTCATGGCATTATTTTATGAATAATATTTAAGTCCCCATCAGTGAGAATCAACAAAATATTCACTATTTATGTGGATCAAAATAAATTGGCATGTGATATTTAATAACCAAATCAAATATAGTAATTGTTCATCAGCGATGGGTATATTATAGATCTTCACTAGTCAGGACTTAATATTGTCCATATTTTATAACTTTTGTATAGAAATGTATCGGTCAATAATAACGAACCAATTTCAATCATAGAAGAAGAACTTTGGATATAAGATTCACTTTTTGAATGAAGACGGTATTTGTTAATGGAATGAGAAATAAGGAGGAGAAAGTAAATATATTAATGTGACTGTGTAAAATATACAACAATTTTATATATATATTTTTTTAACTTAACATACTGACAGATATAAAAAATATATATATTATACATTACATATGGCAGTATATATTTCACCTAAGAAAATGTTTTAACATACTGCTGTATAAATGGTCTTTTGTCATTAATGGAAGGGCAAATAATAAATGTAATGGAATAAATAGAGCCAAATGTCAAAGTTACTGTGGCACGTATATTAATTACTTCATTTTTTCTTTATTTTTTTCCATTATTTAGTACTTCTACATATCATCTATGAAAAATGAGAGGGTTAGATGCTGATCTGTAATTATTATTGTGAATAAATAAAAAATGGAAAAAGGGGAGAGAATATAAAAAGTTATTTTTGAAGGGAGAGAATATATTTGGCGCTCCATTCTTCTTTTATTTTAAAATAATATTACCCAAATGTCCTTAGATTATACAATAATTGATTCTTATATTTTTTATGTCATAATTACTCTTATTTGATAAGAATTTGACCGGTAAAATTCACATATTATTCTCTCTAACTCATACATCCTTGTATTTGATCTTCTTTTGACTTTCGTTAAATTCATCAATTATTCACTTTGAAAACACACCTTTGTATTTGATCTTATTCGGATTCATACATATTTTAATGGTTTATAACACCTTCGCCGTCTTATAATGCGGACTCCATATGAATTTAATCAGACCCACTCCAGTTACAACAACAAACAAATTAGCAAAAATGTTTCAACTATTGATTCAACTCAAAATAACCACAAAAGCAATCCAAAACTATGTAATTGCAATGGAGTATTTGTTGCTAATCTCTCCACAAGATTTTGTCTATCCAGATCCTCAGATTGAAATTTTTCGATCCTCAGATTGAAATTTTTCGATCATACTTCTCCGTCACATGATTAGATTTATAGTGCAGTTGAATCTCAAATAATTTTTCACAAAACAAACACATAGATGTTTTGCATATGAATCATTTGTGCACAAATACTAGTTTTTTTCTTTGAAAAAATGTTGACCTCAATTTCACTTAGAGACTATCAAAGTTCAATCCAAGAATGGAAACTATTAAGGTTTCTATTAATCCTACATATAACTGCCACGATCACTCTCTATCTGTTTGATTTTTCCATTCCTCTTCCTGACTCACGATGCTCTCTTTTCCACTTTGTAAAATTGAAGGGAAAACAAAGCATTGAGAAGTCTCTATGGATTCATAAAATCAAATGGGAAAATACATATAAATGTATATGTTTACTTGAAGAGAGGAAAATAAAAAACCCCTAATAAGATTGAACATATGTATTCATGTTTTTTTTTTTTTTTTTTTTTCTTTCAATATATATTTTGGTTTTATATTGTATCGGTATTGGGGATTTAATTAGAAAAAAAAAAAAATAAAAAAACTTCCAAAGTTAAGAGAAATAATCAAGGAAGTAGTAGAACGAAGAAATTAGAGAGATAGAGAGGGGTCGTCAAAACTTCTTCCGTTTTTTTTCATATTATTTTAGAGTAAAGTGTAAAGAGTTGAAATGGTTAATGTTGGGAAAGTATATGTAATTAATGTGGTGAATTTTTTTAGTATGAGTGGGTGAATGATGGTGGGTGAACTATATTTATGTAGTGTTATCTTCCTTATAAGATACTAGTAATATAGGAGGTACAAATGATTAATTATTAACATATACTGACATAAAGGTCCAAGTAGATATAATTAATACTAAAAAAAGAAAAAAAACAAAATACTCACCAATACATATCTATACATACATGTACATTAAGATAAGATAAAATCCGCATAATTTTAAATTTTATATTTTACAAGTATATATACACAAGTATATATCCACAATTAATATTCGTATTCTGTAAATGACAAGTTAGGATTGTGATATAATCAATCAGAGGGAAATGTGGTGCTTCAAATCTTTTTTTTAGGTGAGATTCCTTTACTTTAAATCTTTATGCGTTGATCACTAAGATGGCCAAAACAATAATTTTTAAAGTGGAAATTACCATGCTGCCCAACGTAAGAATATTGGGATCTAGAGTGCCAGTGAAGACACGCCTGTCATTTCATCTCTAGATACAATTATTGTTGTGTGTTTATGGAGAAAATTCTCTGAGAAAACGCATATTAGAATATTCGCATTGTGGGTTAGATCAGTATGAATATTTATTTGTATTTATTTATTATTTTATTTCTAAGTGAGTAGTAATAATTGAAAATAGACCCTCACATGTCCACACCAAACTCAATATAAAATAGACATCCAACATAATGGCAACATTTCTAAAACAATAAGCTTACCATTCAACCAAAAAAACACATTTCTAAAACAATAAAAATAAAACTAAATAAATGAAAAGAGAAAAGAAAAACACGAAAACAAATATATATGAGGTGAAGTTGTCTCTACTTTTGGGAATATCAAATTTGAGCTTGAATTTGAATTGGTCGTGCAAGTGCCATCTTGCTAAGTGATTAGGTTACTCCTCGGAGAGTTGGTATTTGAGTCTTACACCATATTCTCTTCTGTAATCTTGATATTCTTGTCATTAAAAAAATTATTAAAATAAAAAATTAATTATATAGTCCGAATATATTATGAGTATTTTCTTGCATTTTTCGTATTTATTTGTGAGGGGATGGTAAAAATTGTCAAGTGTTATTTCAATTAATCATAGTTATTAGAAGGGGTGAAATAGACAAGAATTTAATTTTTGATAATATTTATACAGTAGAATTCTAACTCACATTTTTATTATTGATAGTTCGAACTTTTATATCAAGGAAGGAATGACTTATTTGAATTATAAATATGATCTACAAATTTTTTTTTTTTTTTTTTTTTATCTTTGTTACTCCATTTTACATAAAAAAAAAAATTTGTCTTTTATTTTAAAATTTTCATTCCAGTTCCATGTAAAATAATTGAAAAAATTGATATAACAAGATACGTTTAACACTGGAAAGAGAAAATAAATCACGAGGCATCATTTTTTTGAATAGGATTGTGAGGAATATGAATTATTGATAAATTCAAATTCCTTTTATTAAGTGGTTAAATAAAAACATTAAAGAGGCCACAGAGAAAAATCAAAATTTCCGCTTTTGGTTTTTCTATTTTTCTATATTTTTTTTTTTGTGTGGATGCAGTAGCCGGAGCTGTGGCTTTCCTTGCCTCTCTCGATCTGACCCCCCCTCCCTCCTCCTCTCCTCCTCTCTCTCTCTCTCTCTCTCTCTGAAAAAATACAAAACACAGTCCTTAAGCTTCTTCTCAAATCTTCTCGGTCTTCTCTGGTTTGATCTCTTCCATCATATTCTATATCTGTATCTACATCCATATCTATATAGTTTACTAGTTCATTGTTTTAATTGATTCTCTCCCTCCCTCCCTCTCCAATATATGTTTAGTTCTGACTTTGACTGAAGACTTCATTGTATATAGATTGAGCTCTAAACCTCGTTTTGTATAAATCTCATTTTATATCTGTTATATAAAGATTTAGTTTTGAAGTTTTTATGCAGTAAAAGACTTTTCAAAGAATGATATATTTGAAGCAACCGAGCAAAATCTAGGATTTGCAGCGCTGGGTTGACTTTCAATATCTTGCGTTGTATGTTCATGTAAAATAGACCGAGCCCGAGGCTCGGGATCCGATCCATGGCGACAGAGAACGATCAACAGGCTTGGATCGAAGATGAGCCCATTCCGAGCACGGTCTATTTGCAGAAATTCAGGCTCTATGAGACCCGCTCGGTACTTCCTTCTACGATCTTTTGAGTTCATAATGCAGTCTTCTGGATTTAATTTGTTACTTTGATCTTTACACAACTATAGATATTTTATTATTATGCAGAATTTTATGTCTTTTCTTGTTTTTGGCTTTGATATGGGTTGATTTGTTGAAAGATGGTCTAATTTTGCTAGTTTTTGAATTTTGCATTATGTTCTGTGTTTCCAAAATATACACATTCTTTCTTTGGGTTTCTCATTGAATTATAGATTTGGACTTTTGGGTTTCTCATTGAATTATAGATTTGGACCGGTAGGATTATATGCTTTCTGTTTCTTTATCCAGTTCTTTCTTTGGTTTGTTTTCCAGTTCTTTCTTGGTTGAACTTTGTGATTCAGTTTTCTTAGTTGCATAGAAGATAATACTCATTGATGAATCAGTACATTCAAAAAATTATTTTTAAAACTTATGATTTTCGTTCCAAAACTGAATCAACAAAAACAAACTGCATAGAATATAAGGCTTGGTTTTTTGGGTATCTATTATTTTTAATTTAGAAGGTATATTAAAGTTTGCTGCAAACTTCCATGAATGTATCTTATCAAGTCCATGATTGCTCAATTCAGTTTAAGATTTTTGGGGTTAATTCCGTGAGGAGTTTTTTCTTGTAATGTTGAATTTAGAGAGACGCTAACATGCATCCTGTTTTTTTTTTCCTTTCTTTTTCTTAGTTGGTACTCACACACACTAATTTGCATCCTGATCATAATCAGGTTGACTCTATCATTAGTCACAATCATTTGCTTTCTAGATTTTGGGAAGTTGAGGAGATACCACTGGACTACAATCCATGGTGGTGAATTCACTTCTAAATTTGCTTGTGCTTTATTTCTTCTTTCACTTGCATACTTCCAAAAGTTGATATTATTGTCAGATCTGTCTAATTTTCTTTATACCCCAGGCCACCGTCATTATCATCTCGTGCACTGAAAATTATTGAGAGATGCTTACCTTTTGATTTTTGAGTAAGAAAAGTAGTTGCAAGATTGTAATTTATCCAGAGATACGATATTGTCTAGGATTCATGTTGACAGGCTCATGGATCCTTTTCTAAGCTGGCAGGGGACCATTCCATGCTGACCAAAATTTTATTTTCTTAAAGACAATGATTTTTTCATTTAGGATGAGTAATGCAATGCATATATTAACTCAAAAGTCGGTGTTACTTATTCTATAACTGTTCAACTAAATGATGCCTTTCATCCCAATTGTTTGAGGTGAATGGACGGAATTTTTGTACAAATTGGCTCTGTGTTGGTATATGTCATTTATTGGGGCATCATCCTATCATTTCTCACTGCTTTAATGCACACCCTTGTTGGCCTTTATTTTGTCGTGTAGCAGCCTAAAGTACAATTTTATGTAACTTTTTCCTATTAACCAGTCAGTTGCCACCTTTTCTTGCGCTGACAAATTCCTTCCAGATGTTTTCTCCTTTTCTTTTCTTAAATCAATATTCTCTTTAATCTTTAGCGAATACATTTTTTTGTTATTTTTCCTGGATTGCAACTCACTATCTTTCCAACATCTTCTTCTTGGTTATATTCTTACTCTAAATGCTGTTTTTAATCCTTTTGTACATGTCATTATTGTTGAAGTGGCCATCTTTACAAGTATTTTCATATTGATAACAATAGAGATGACAAAGCACTTAGGAAGCAATTCCTTTCCTGGATTGATGATTCCCTTACCTATCAAGTTTCAACTAATGCAATCCTTTCTCATTCGGTCCTTTCCTGGACTGCTACTAATTTTATTCCAGCATCATCTTTTCTATTGTTCTTCTTCTGAATCGCTGCATTTGGAATGCCCTTTGTACCATATATTATGGTTATTCGTGCAGTGATCTTATAGAAAATTATCATTCATTCTGATAAAAACGACAACCACACATCCCTTGTAAAGCAATTTTACACTTCATATATCCCTTAATTCATTTGTAGTGACTAACCTTCCGTTATGAATGATGGGTCGTAGATACTTTCAGTGTTGCTTTAGCCATAATCAAATAGTTCTTAAAACATAAACTAAAATCTAAGATTAGAAAATGAGTTTGAGCAATTAAACTGGAAAAATTTACCATTTTTCTTTTTCTGTATCTCAGATTAGCATTTCTTTTCTTTTTCTTATTTAAAATTTAACTCATTCAATCAAATTAGTGCTTTGTTCATCTGATTTTCTAAATGGAAACTATCAATTTGTGGATTGAGGTATTGTTGCATGGTAATGACAACTGTTGTAGGTTTAAGTAGTCACAAGTAATCAGTCGGATTCGAATTCGGATGGCACCCCGCAGGGAGAATTGAGATTAAATTAATAATCTATTATTCATTACATTTTTTCATTTTTTTATCTTCATATGGCTGTTTTGGGCTCTAAAGTGTATTGCTAGTGTTTTGCTTGCGTTTTTTAATAATACATTATTTGTGATGATATTCATTTATATCTTATATTCGAATGGCTGTTTTGGGCTCCAAAGTGCAACTCTAGTGTTAAGCTGAAATTTTAAGTGGACCGACTTGGTTTCATGTCAACATACTGCCACTTATTCTGTTCTTTTCCTTGCAAAGAATCACCTGTTAAGGTGGGCCTCCGTGCGATTCTGATGCTGCCTGGAATGATTCATGATCAACCTTTTAGGTAGAGGGCAGTTTGCAAATTATTGTCCTTGCAGGAGTATCCTAATAGAAATGCAGTTCTAAATAGCAAGGGATGTGAGCTTTGAAAGCAAAACATTCCATCAGCTGACAGAAAGGGAAATAATCTGCATGAGATATAAGGGATGGAAAATATCCTTTTAGGATAGGATATTCATTACTATTAGAATTATAATTGGGTTATGAGAGTGCCAGAGAGGTTGGTAAAATGAAGAAAGTTTTTGGGCAAGACAAGAAAGGAACTTGCCCTTTGACATCAAGGGATAAGAGCTGATTGCTGGTCATTGAATAATTGGAACTTTGACGAATGACTAATTGACTTCCTTTCTTTCAGTATTCTTTTCCACTTCCCAGTCTATTAATAACAAAACGGGGATTGGATTTCATTTCTAAGACCTACAATGTAGTTCTCATGCTAACTTGCTGACGCACTATGGCTTTTCAGCCTTCTGCGGGTCCCTTCATTCCATTGCCTCCGCCTTACACGGGCCGATCAACACCCGGATCTTGATGCGGAACCCCGCTCTGTATTCCTGCGCGACCGGGTTTAACAACAGCTACCCAATATTCAGGGGATTCTTTCCTTGAACCCATACGTGTTTCTGTAGGTTTTACTGTAACCAGTTTGTCGGGAAAAATACATTCTATTATGACAACCTGAAAAAGCTTGCCCATCAGTACAGCAAGCCATGCTTCTTGATACATCATGCTAAAAAAATAAAATTAAAATGAAACTGACAAACTCGCTTGATATGGCTCGAACTGAAATAGTAGTTGTGCGATTCTAATAACAAAATCCCTTACAAACGTAGTATGGGAAAAAATATTGTAAAAGTAAAAAACCATCATCATTGCCTTTATATCATATGGGGCCGGGTAATGTAAATCCAACAAGTAATGTCAAGATTTTGACTAAGCTCCTTACATACAATGAAACCCCTAATAAATCATAATTAATAATTTTCAGACAAATAATCTTGGTTCAAGGTGACAAGAAATGTCTCTTTACATAATGGTTTCTTGTGAAAAATCAATAATACTATTAGTCACCGGAATAGATAATTATTTAGAATCGGAAAATGTTTTACCCACCTTTGCTTGAATGTCCTTGATATGCTTTAGAGTTTAGCCAGTGCTCGATTTGCAGCCTTATTTTTTATTTGTGTGAGATTCTGAGTGTTCTTAACACTTTATTCAAGCTTGATATTTTGATTGAAGTAACTGACTGTCCGCTAATCTTGAGCCATTTTATTGGACAAGGCTCCTACTTTCCACATCCAATAATAGTCCATCTGTCCCTTAAGAAATATTATTTTGAAAAATGTTCGGTTGAAAGTATTTGTATATCATAAACTACATTTGTGTTCATACTAAGCCACAATTTTTTTATTGTTGAACTATTTATACTAAGGTATTGGTAAAATTATTGGGTATGCAGTTGTCCCAGTTTCACTTTTTATTTATATAGACGCGTGCCTCTGGTCTTTTTGTTTTCTCCTTGGTGATATAATTGATAGTGTATTTTTTACTTTTACAAATCAGATGTATCATGCATTTATTCTTTCCTTTTCTTTTTTGGTGATAAACTTGTTCATCTTAACGGTGAACGTTGTCTTCCCCTCATTCAAGATACTTACATTTATGCTGTTTATATGCGATAGAATTTCTATATGATTGGACGGGACAAGAACAGAAGTTTCTGGAGAGTCCTAAAGATTGACAGATTAGAGTCTTCTGAGCTAAACATTCTTGAAGATTCTACGTCATACTCAGAAATTGACTGTTGTGACCTGCTGAAACGAATAAACGAGGGAAACAAGTCAACAGGCGGACTAAAATTTGTTACTACTTGTTATGGAATTATTGGTATGTTATATATATTCAAGTTTCAATGTTTTCTTTGTCAAAATTTTTTATTTGTTTTTCACTGATCTCATGGTATTTTATCTGATTATAGGGTTCATAAAGTTTTTGGGACCTTATTACATGCTCCTTATAACTAAAAGAAGGAAGATCGGCACAATCTGTGGCCATGCAGTATATACCATTACCAAGAGCGAGATGATACCAATTCCTAATTCTACTGTCAGATCCAATATGGCTTTTTCTAAGAATGAGAACAGGTCCTTTGTCAATTCTGCATGTAAATGTAAAATGTCCTTGGTACTTCTGAGGAGACCTAAGTGATTAATATTGAGAAATTTTTATAATTTCTTTGTATCTAGATGATAATTGTCTTCCATTGTGGTTAACTTTATCTTGATTTTAATTTGATTCTTTTTGGACTAATACTCTGAGTTTGGGGGTCTTCTTTAGATAATAAACAAGTTCTACACTGTGGAGGTAATTTCTGTACTATTTTGTGAATACACCCTTCAGTGTTATATCAATTATGTGGGCTTGTTCACTTCAAAATGTTTCCTGGTTGTCTTGATAGTTAAAGTTTGTCTTTTCCAAAGGTGGAAACAAATAACGCATTTGTGTAATATCTAAGTTAAATAAATACTAAATGCTACAGTTGGTGCATCCTCTTTAGTTAATATTGTCTCATAGAGGCCATGTGCAGTGTATTTCCTGTGAATGTACAGGGGCAAACTTCATTGCTGTTGTGATGTTAGTGTTACATGTTAAGTGAGACAAGGTATCAGCTGGGTTACAGGGGAAAGTTAATTTCTTTTTCCTTTCCTTTTCGTGTTAAAACTATGAGTCAGTAGCTGTTTCATTTATATTCTGTTTCCTCGATCATTTTAATGGATTTGAATTAATTTATTTTTCCTTTGCCTTTGAAATAGATACAAGAAGCTCCTCTGCACAGTGGATCTTACAAAGGATTTCTTTTTTAGCTACTCATATCATGTCATGCGTAGTCTTCAGAAGAACTTAAGTAATCAAGAGGCAGGACAGTTCCTTTATGGAACAATGTTTGTTTGGAATGAGTTCTTAACTCGTGGAATCCGCAACCACCTCAAGAATACTCTGTGGACAGTTGCATTAGTATATGGCTTCTTTAAACAGGTACGTATGCCAGTTAGTATATTTTCCATTTTTTTAAGGTGAACAGTTATGAGATATTTAAGAACAAACAATGTTTCAAGTGATGGAACATGTTCATAAGTTGTTTTTCCCATTTCTAGACCTCTGTAACAGGACTGCTGTTTGGTTCAAGGTTACTCTGCTGGAACTTTCATGCAAACCAAAATTTGGGTTTGTTTGTAGCGTGCATCATGTGAAATTAAATAGCTGTTATTGTGCGTGTCATGTTGCTTTTCTCTTCTATCGTTACGTCTTCATGTTATTATCTACTTGTTCCTCATCTTTGGAGTCATGAGGTTGTACAGTTAGATGCCGTTTCAGTTTTAATGTCAATGTTTCAGGACGTGCAAACAACTCAACAGAGAACACATTTCAGATCATATAACCAGCAAACATTGAAGCTAGCTTTGTAGTTAAATGCAAATGCTATATCCGTCTTTCCGCATGATTAAAAAAATTAATGTGATATTTACCGAGAAACACGGATATCTCTTAGAAGGGACTGTGTTTGTTTTGTTTTGTGTCAAACACCTAAGACACTTCCAATGACATTTTTGCCTCATCTTGATGTGACCTTAATTTAATACTAAAATTCTTAATTCTGAATACACACGGCCCACAATAATTTAACACTTGAAAAGATGTGATTGAAACTGTGAATGTTTGACAAACGAAATTTTCTTAACGCGGGAATAAGTATAAATGTTAAGAAAACCAAATTAATGGATTATGTGAAACTTGTTGAAAAGTTTCAAATTTTTTTTTTTTTTTGTTTTTTTTGTGGGGGATAAGAGGAAGGTATAATGTTAGGAGGATTTTAGTACAGTGAAGAAGAGGAGGAATTGTCTTAGTTAGGTGGTTATGTTTACATACACTTGATGTAAATGTATACATATATGTATTTGTATATAAGTCACTCTTTACTAATTCTTGTCAATATGACATGGGTAATTACTGAATCTATGATTTATCTTTTAAACATTTCATTACAGCACTAGACAATAATTACTTTATGATAAATTTATCTAGTATTTAATTAATATTCAATAATCAACCATGGCTATGTATAATTGGGAAAAGGCTCGGTTGTTGTTGAATCAGCCATGGCTATGTTTTTAATGTAGTTCATTGTAGAAAAAATATATTGCTATTATTCCTGTGTCATTGCCATGTTTATTACTTTTTTTTTTTTTTTTTTAAGATTTTCTGTGTCAACATGTCCTTGTTGTCTGTATAACATGTCCGTGTCCATGCTTCATAGAATATTCTATTGAATACATGTTCTGATTACCTTGAAACTTTAGTATGCAAATCATACTTTATGTAGAAGTGATCTTCATTTATTTATTTATTTATTTTTAAATTTTTTTATTTTTATACCAGGTCAAGTTTTCAATATCTGGAAGGGACTTCAAGTTGACCCTCATTGCTAGACGATCGCGTCACTATGCTGGCACCAGGTTAGAATACTTTTGGACTACTAGTAATATGCTTCTTTCATGAAATGAAACTAAGGTAAAACTGTGCTAATGACGTCCTTGGTATACACGAAGTAATTGGTGTACTTTTCATTGTAAATGTGAATTTTTTTATTCCCAGCTCTACAACCCATTGCTGTATGTACCACCTAAAAGGGTTCAGGGCACTGCACCTGAAATATTCTCAATAGCTGATCATATTTTCAAGTTTGCTTATAATCATACTGTGCATTCCTTGTGGTGTCTTATATGCTCACCTTTGTTGTTTGAGTGGTGTTTGATCAGAAAACTTATGTTAGTAGCTTTCCTTGGTAATTCAGCTCATAAAGCACTTCATATTTACCAAGTACAACTAAAATGAAGCTTCCATATCAATCTACAGAAAAGCTTCTTTTCCCCTACTTCTGCTCGTTGTGACTCTCATTTTTGTTTTTTCTTTCTCTGTGAAGATATTTAAAACGAGGTGTAAATGAGAAGGGTCGAGTAGCGAATGATGTCGAAACAGAACAGATTGTGTTTGAAGACGTTCCTGAAGGATGCCCAATACAAGTAACTTCCGTTGTGCAGAACCGGGGTTCTATACCCCTTTTTTGGTCGCAGGAAACGTCACGATTAAATATTAAACCCGACATCATATGTATGAGTCAAACACACTGATTTCTTGTATTCGAGCTGGTTATGTGCCATTGTGTTTTGCTGACTCTCTTTCTATTTCCAGTGTCAAAGAAGGACAACAAATACCTGGCCACTAGACTTCACTTCGAGAATCTTGTCAAGAGATATGGAAACCCAATCATTATATTGAATTTGATTAAGGTAGGCCTTTTTGCATTAATTGATGAACTTGACAAATTATTTGCTCAATTTGTAGTACTTGTATTTTGTGAATTTAACAATCCTCTGATGGGCTCTTCCTGTGATTTTATTTTCGTTTATGTCTTCTAATGGTTTGTGGTTAACAGACTCGTGAGAAGAAACCACGAGAATCTATTCTACGTGCGGAGTTTGCCAATGCTATTGATTTTATTAATAGAGATTTACCTGAGGAGAATCGCTTGAAGTTCCTTCACTGGGATCTAAATAAATACTCTAGAAAGTATATCATCTCTCCCTGCCTATTTTCAATTTTTGATATGCTGTTAACCAAGCAACATTTGATGTGACTGTGACCTTATCATTTTTCAGCAAAGCTACAAATGCGTTGGAACTTTTAAGCAAAGTGGCTGCCTACGCCCTAAACTTAACAGGATTCTTTTATTGTCATGTACCACAGACAGCTCGGACAAATGGATTGTCAAACTGGTCCCACTTTGAGTAAGTTTATCATAGAACAGCTTCCTTTGTGGCATGATATTCCTTGTCATTTCTAACTTTTGGATTGGGCATGGGTTGAAGACTTTTGCAACCCAAGCCTGGTCTAAGGTGCCCTTTTAATGTTATTGGTGCAACTAACATATGATATAATTGGTGATATCATATTTAGAGTCCTTTATTTATTTGTTTTATTTGGGGAAGTAGTTTGCAATTGAACAATTGGTCATGTACTTGACATCATTGACATCTACAACTAATATTAGAAATCAAACCTGAATTGTTTTTTTACTGCAAAAGCTGTTTAAAATTTTCTTTCATTGTATCAAAATTCTGCTCTAAGGTAAGTTTTATTGACTTACATGTGATTAACTCATTGGAAAAGATTAGAGTATACAAGAAATGATTAAAAATGATACTTTTTCTACCCCATCCTGTGTACATCTGAGCTTCAATTTAGCAACTGGACTATGCTGATCTTTGATTGGGTTGTTAGGAACTTTTCCACTCCTTGGCCTTGGGCTATGGGTCAGTCTTAAGTTGAGATCTTAGCAGGTAGTAGCATTGTTCAACCTTCCATAATATTCCAAATATAGTGATGTCAAGATTGCATGAGCCTTTGTTTCATTTTAAAATCTAAATTAAAAGGCTATATGGATCCTCAAATGAATTCTAAAAGTTTATAATTGGTTCATTAAACAATTCTTTGTAATTCAAGATTGGTGCATTCACACATTAAGGAATTTTTTTTTCCTGTTATTTTTTTCTTGATCAGCTTAAATGTTTTATTTTTTATTTAATTCTAGAGGGAATTATTGTTTCCTGAGAATCTCTCTTTCTTTCTCTGTAGGCCACAATGTAGTTTATTCCCTTTTGTTTTTGCCTACAGAATTTATTAGCTATTAACACACTTCACAATAAAAATGCTATGCAGGAAAAATGAAATCTGCACTCTACAAAACTGCGATAAGAACAAGGATGCCGACAACTTGGAAACAGAAGTCAGTGGTAGTAGCAGTGATGTCAGCACTGATCAGTCTATCAAGTCTCCAAAGTTTCAGAAAGGGGTCCTTAGGACCAATTGCATAGATTGTTTAGATCGCACAAATGTTGCGCAATATGCTTATGGATTGGTTGCTCTTGGTTATCAGCTACATGCTTTAGGATTTCTAGATGTCCCAAATATCGATTTAGATTCCTCTTTGGCGGATGATTTAATGAGGGTTTATGAGACAATGGGTGACACCCTTGCACTACAATATGGTGGATCTGCGGCACACAATAAGGTAATCATTCTCAAAAACAGTGCTAGAGGATACTTATTATTTTCAGAGAATTTACAAAGTATATTTGTATGCCAAGGACCTAGGAAATATCTATATTCTATTGTAAATTTCAACTGGAAGGGTTTCAAGGCTCATATGACTTATATTTGGAGCTATGTTTCGTTGTTAAACTGGTATGTCATTTTGTAAGAAATTTCCTAGACTGGAACAAGATGCCGGGACATGATTTATGCAGTTTTTTTTTCAAATGTTGGCAAGGCTCTTTTATGTTAACTTTCTAATTGATGTTTTGTATATTGGAATCCTGGGAATGTCTTTTAAAGTTGGCACAATCAGAGAGAACGATGTGTTTCCATGTAGTGTAAATTGTAAATACTTGTAATGTGTGTATTCTCATTCAAATGGGAAAAACTTTTAAGGTTGTTGACATGTTGTTTCGTGGGTTGGTAGTTCTTGTTTTCCCAAGGGCACAAGTATTGATGTGGTCACAGTTGATAAGAACAAAATTTTGTATCACCCATTCAAGAAATCATTAATAACTAATTAGCCCTAGTCATTACAAAATCAATTCAAGTTTTGAATATCATCTTACTGGTACACAGTTGTCTTGGAGAGCAAGAATATCAACACACAAATAATTACACAAGAGGATCTTTTAGAACTACAATTTATGTCAGCATACATGTATCATGAAATGGATCAAAGATTTTGATATTATATCATTATTGCATTGAAGTTAACCTAGACTGTTGACTCATTAAAAACAATTATATGCTTGTCATACAGTGTGAATTGAATGGGAACCATACATTCACTGTCATGCATACCATCTAGTTCGTCTTTTTGTTGATGCATAATTGTCTAGCATCTGTATACCTTTACATCTTTCATCAAAACCTCAACTAGACCTTAGTAATTGGTATTTTTTCTATTAATTGATTGGATACAATTTAATTTCTTAAATCTCGTCTCATTCTCGTGTCTCTACTTCTGAATATTTTTTCTGGAGCATGACAGCTCACAGTGAAGTCATCCAGGTTCTCATATTTTTCTTTCCTAGACTGGTTGCATTTACATTCTTCTCAAAGTATGTAATGATATCCATCTTATGTTCTATTGCTTTCTGATATGAAACAGATATTCTCTGAGAGAAGGGGTCAATGGAAAGCAGCAACCCAGTCCCAGGAGTTATTTAGAACTCTACAGCGGTTCTACAGTAATGCCTACATGGATGCTGAGAAACAAGATGCCATTAATGTGTAAGTCATAAAACTACTTCTCTAAACAAGTATATATGCTTATGCGAGCAACAGCATATTGCATCTTTGTATGCCTGGTGCATGGGCTTGCTAGTGGGCCTTCCTTTTTTTTTGGTTTCGTGTGTGGGCGGTGGGGGGAATCACTGAGGAAATTTTGGCAAATCTACTATTTTTTATATATCTTTAATTGGAAGTGATCTCTGTTGTATCCTCTATTGTTTAGGATTAAATAAATAATCATAGTTAAGTCCTCAATTTCTCCTTGCAATTGGCTTTATATTTGGGCAGGTTTTTGGGGCATTTCCAGCCACAACAGGGTAAACCGGCACTGTGGGAACTGGATTCAGATCAGCATTACAGTGTTGGAAGGCACAGTTTTAATTTTGCAGAAGAAAATGCGAGGTAAAAGTGGCTTTGTATTGTGATCATTCTGTTAATTTACTCTGAAGTAGTTTTAGTATGTTAACTACTATCAGTATGATAGATATAAGGCAACTTTTAGAAAAAATTGCAAAGGTATAAAGAGGCATTGTTTGTTTCAATGGGGAAAGCTCATGCTATCAAGCATGAAAATATAGTTCCGAGTCTGAGAGTTGCCACTTCGTGTCCATAATGCCAAAGGTTAGGTTAGGATTAGTCCTCAACTCCCAGCATCCTGCTTTAGTGGGAGCAACGCTGGGTAATGATTTCTCTCTTTCTTTCCTCAGCAAAAAAATATATTCGTATGCAGAGTTTACCTGAAAATACTTTCAAAAGAGCATTGCAGCAGTAGTAGAACAATGTCATTACCCAAATTGCATCCAAATTCCATTTTAGTTGCAATTTATCATTAATATGAGAGTTTTTTTAGTTTATGGTAGTTAATATGAGAGTTGCTTATTCAATTTTTTTGTTCCTAGACCACATTTTCGACCTTAAAAAAAAGAAGCATTTATCTTCATATATAAGCTCATCTGGATGAACCAGCTATAGACTAGTTCATTATTTACCCAAAAAGTAAAAGGAAAAAACAATGATAATATAAAATAAAGACAATGGACATTACAGGTTATTTGTTAAGGAATTAAATTTTCTTATTATTATTATTATTATTATTATTAATTTTTTTTTTTTTTTTTTTTAAGCTTCTTTTTAAATTTGGAGAATGCACTTATATCAAAATGGTTTTTGTTTCATTCTCTAATCACAGATGGAGACATTTCTGACATCTGCTTAAAACTCCATGCCTTCGGTGTGACTCATCTTTGAAATTCTGTTTTCTTTTAATGATGCCTGAGTTTGTTTAACCATATGTGTGAAAATCACAACTAAATATCTCAATTCCCTAATCGCTGATCTCTGCTTAGATGATGCTAAATAGGTAGGATAGGGTTTTTTCTATCATGTGTGCATGTGGGGCTTGAGAATAATATACTTGTGATGTCCATTTTGTGATTATATATGATAAAGTTGGTTTCATTTGAAGCTGTTAACAAAGCCTCTTTCTTGGTTGTGTAGGTCATTTATTAAGAGGTCACTATCCGATGGCAATATTCTTTGTGAAAGCAACTCATCTATTGAAGCAACAAATGCTGGACAGAATGAATATTCCGATCAGCTTTTGCCTGAGAAGTTGCATGGTGGTAACAAGGGTATTTCGGAGTCCACGCCAGAAATATCTACTTGTGAAAGTGATATATCTTATTCCAGGTCATTTTACATCACATTTCCATATCTGTTACCTCGAGGAGTTCCTTTATCTTCTAACTCAGAATTCTGTACGAATGTAATTGGGGTTTGCATTTAGTTAGTGTGTCAAAATAAATAATGGGCTGAAGTAACAACTATATTTGTGATATATCTTTTGAGAATGAACATTTTAGTGGAAGGTCCAGAAAGTACATGTTTTGAATTCTCGGGATCCATATATCGAAAACCCAGTTTGATAAGCCATGATTGCAGGCCAACCAAATGAACATGCAAGTTGTGATTCATTTGTAGAAGTGATGGAAAAATAGAAGGGAGAGGAGAAAGGATGGAAGTTGCATCTATATGGACACCCTCCTTTTGTTTGGTTGAGTTGAAAAGAAGGAAGTGGGGTGGTAATATTACTTTACTACCATACCCTTAATATATAAAGTAATGCACTTAAATGAGGTTAATATGTCTTCTTAATTTTATCTCATAACTACCCTTCTTTCACTCTCCTCTTACTTCCAGTTTTGAATGAAAGCAAAAGGTTGGCGCCGGAGGGATGACTCATTCATTCTCCAATCCTTCCCTTGTTCCTCTCTCCTCTATCAAACAAATGAAGCTTTACTCCATCCCTCCATTGAAACAATCTTTTGCATAAAGAATGGTGGAGTATACATGCCAATCATTGGTAACTTGATAGTTTTCAATTTTGGCATGCTTCAACCAGAACACGGTCGTCGATGCTTGATATGGGCAACCCGTTGCAAACTCCATTATGACATCTCTTATTTACATCTTAACAATACAAGAATGTAGAATGATATCTTTTTTTCTGTTAGTATTGTAGTTACATAATATAGGGTTCTCTTTCATACATATGCCATATTGTTTGAGAATTCCATTTTGGCAAATTGACTCCAATCTTCTGCTATTTCTCCTCTCATTTTCAGAGTGAAATTGTTAAAGCTGATCTCTGCATGTGCTTTCCACAACCAGTAAATTAAGGGTTTGCTGATGCTGTTATAGGTCTATTGGTCTTTTGCAAATGATATTGAAGTTTACCAAATATTCTTCAGTTGAATTTTTTGTCAATTTTGAATTTCTGACATATGAGATTAACTAATTTGTACATAATCCATTATGCACACAGTATTGGACTATTTAAGAGGAATTTCTTTTATTAATTGCATCCTTGGTTATGAAAATTTTCTTTTCCTAAAGTTGTTATGAAATTCAGGAGAAAATCCTTTGGCAACGGGAGGTATTGCATTAGAAGTTGTCATAAGGAAATTTTATTCACCTAGTTTTAGTTGCTTGTAAAGTTTTATCTTCTTAATCTTGCCTTTGTTCTGTAGGTATACCCCCTCAATGTCTCGCAGGCAGCTTTTCTCAGATGCACAACTGGACCAGTGTGAAACCGATCACATTTTTTTCAATCAATGCCGAGATTCATTCAACTGCTCAAATTTTCTTGATGTAGACTGGATTTCTTCATCTGGAAATTCATGTGAAGAAGAAACATATGATAGGTAATACCTGATATTTTACTCTCTTAGGCAACGCTTCTTGGAATACTACTCTGAATAATAAATATGCTGAAAAGAATTGTTTCAGTTTTCAATTGTTGCCATTACCAGCATCCCTTCATTAATTTGCAGTAGCCACCAGTACTACCATAACTTCTCTCTGCACGGTGTAGCCACCATAACCATCTCTTCATAAATTACTATCATCAATATCTGTACCAACTTTTGATATGCAGTTTGCAACAAAGAATAAAAGAGAGTATGAAACTTCCCTGTGTGTGTGTGTATGTGTATGCGTATGTGTACATAATTTTCTTTCCTCCAATGTATTCTGCAAGCATATACAGGATGTTTGTTTTATTTTTATTTTCATTCATTCTGTCTTTTTTTTTTTTTTTGTTTTTTTTTGGGTTCCATATTGGCACTTATCTATTAGACGTGGATGAAGTTGAGAACTCTGATGGTCTCATTGTTAGGTCCTTTGGATCTTCAAGTGGGATTTCAGGAGGTTCTTATGACTGAAAATATGACAAAATTTGTGTTATTAGTAGTCTTGTATCTGGTGCACGTGTGTCTTGCCAAGATCTCTAAACAATTTTTGGCTGCCTTTTCCATTAAGTTTTTGCAGCACAATAAAATGGTATAATCTTGCAGAATCTCTAGACATTGTTGCTACCCAAAACAGCATGAAAATAACGAAAACATATCTGTTAATAACCTTTCTCCTTGTGTTGGTAATCTTCTAGGTAGGATCCATCTTATATTTAAGCTTTCCAGGGAATTGTATGACAGATATGGAACTTCTTCTTGCCTGACCCATCATTTAAAATGTGTCAGTTTTAAATTAAACACAAGATGTTTGAGATTTTTTTTTTTTTTTTTTTTTTTACATCTTTTGAGAAATTAGCATCCGTAGTCCGAGTTTTCAAACCACTTTGGCATGTAATGGCTGTTGTGCAGATCTTCGCTCGTGTGCTCTCCTATTGCTGGTCTCTCATCAGATAGTTTTCTAAACGGACTTAAAGGGGAAACAGGACCTTCTGCATGTGAGCCTGGATCCAGTATGAAAGTAAGTAATCTATTTAATCTTACTGTTGGCACTAATATGAAATTGTGAATTTGACATTTTACCTGAACTGGGTTACATCTATACTACTATATAAATGTCAATAACATTTTTATATACTGTTTTTTAATGAATTTGAAATTTAATAATTAGTTTATATACAATTTTTAATAATTAATTAATCTGTGCTTGTCCATCTACATTCCTATTTTTTATGAACCTTTTTAAAAAAAAATAAATCACGTACTTGTGATAAGAGTTTTCACTTTACAGTGTCTCCATCCACATATTTTTACATATACATTTTTAATGATATTTAATCACATATATACTTTATATCTTTAGTCCCATACAAATATCAATAGCATATTTTGATTTTTTATATATAATAATTAATTAATCCGTGTCATCTACATTCCTATTTTTTATAAGAATAATAAATCTGTAGTTTTTTGTGTTTGTAGACTACTGTTAGAGACTAAGGTTGTGATTTTCTTCAATACTTCTAAAGCAGTCCATATTTTGCATCTCTGTAGTTTTTGGTGTCAGAGACTAAGGTTGTGATTTTCTTCAATACCTTCTAAAGCAGTCCATATTTTGCATGGGTAGAGATAAATTCTGTATAATAGCAATAATAAATCGGAAGGCCCTCATAGATAACATAAAATTTGGACTTGCTATATTTGATTTTGATCCAGGACCCTGAATCAGTAACACAACTGAGAAACCATATATTCCTTTTTCTTGGTGTCGACCTCTTATAGAATTCAGACAATTCATTTCTGAATGTCTGCCTCATATCAAAACATCAAGTGTTGAGCAATCTATAACGGTAATATTTTGAGGAAGATGCAGCCCCTCTTAGTGATTAGATAAAAAACATGATGCATAATTATGTAAATCTTTGTAATGTTTTATCTTCTGCTTTTCTACTTGCCATTTAGTAAAACATCTCTAATTACTCTCCCTTTTATTTAAAGGAAAGGGAGCAAAATGGGACGGAACTCACTCACGGTGCTGCAAAGAATTCTGATGTTCTCACCCAGTATTCTGAGAGCTTCATTCATTGGGTAAATCATGGAGAGATGCTATTCCCATGAAAACTTCGCTCAAGTTATTTTATAGAAATCAATATTCATTGTCCTCTTTATCTGATTCAATCAACCCATCCGAAGGATGTGGGTTTCCCAACAAGAATAAATGGCAGGAGATCAACAGTATATTATTTTTTAACCCAAAAAAAAAGAAAAAAAAGAAAAAAAAGGAAGAAAAAAAGAAGAAAGAAGAAAGAAGAGGAAGAAGGAAAGGAAAATTTTGTCTCTTGGAAGATTGATCCCACTAAACATAGATATGCTCAGGTCATTTAAAGTTTGCAGCATATTTCTGACCGGAAAATCCTTCATCTGAGAACAATACAAGAAGTACAAAGAGTAAATAGCGGCAGTTATTTTTTCGGGGCTCTCGGTTCCTCTTTCAGGTTGTAGAGATGCTGAAGTTTTTGATCTTGTAAATATTCTTCAAACATATATTCTGAAATTCTTAGCTCCATTTGGCAGATTTATTTTAGAATTTTCTTGCAATTTTTTTTTTTTTTTTTAACCATTTATCAATTCCGAATGTGAATTTATGCGGATGTGTGTATACTCGCGAAGTATTGTGCTGGATTTTTGGCATCGCTTTAGAATTCCATTTCTGGAGGACCAATTTAGTGTTAGTAGCTATTTAGCAGACAATCCAACTGGCATATGTTAATCATACGATTTGAATGGTAGAATTACATTCCATATGCCTGTTTTTGCTGCACTCCTCTCCCTTACACTGGAATTGTTTAAGGTCACCTGAGCTCCGGAGTTTGCTTTGCACTGGAGATTGGTCTTGCTACAAATTTTTTATTTTTTTTATGTTTTTTTGGTTAGTAATGTTTATTATAATTTGGCATCATCATCATCTCAAAGGTTTGGTTGGATGAATAAAAGTACAAACTTTTGTTTAGTAAGAAGACAGACAAAATCACGTAGTTGATTAAATTGCGTAGTTACAACTTACAAATCAAAGTTTGAAAACGATGATTACAGCTTTCACTTTCTTAGGAGATGTTATTTCGTTTTGGGAAGCGTGATTGAAGTATATTTAAGACCCTCATTTTCACTCTGATAACTTTTTTTTTGGGGAGCTCCTCGAAACCTTTGCTTGGAAGGGTCTCCCACTCAAAACGGAACTCTTACAAAGCGGAACTCTTATCTTCTTAAGGTTCTGTTTGGTTAGTTAGAAAAAAAAAGAAATAGAAAGTGAAGTGAATGAAAAGAATTTTTTTTTTAGTATGCATTTGGTTAGTATGAAAATTTATCCAAGAAAATTGTAAAAAAATATTAGTTTGTTAGTTTGGATAGTATGAAAGTGAAAAGAAAGTGATTCTGCATACCAAAACTACCCTTATGAATTAATAAATTATTAAATTCAAATATATAATTATTTATATTTATTTTTATTATTTATATTTAGAATAAGGCTTCGTAATATTTTCTAGGTAAAACTAATTATTAGTTTAAGATAAACAAATTAAAAAAAAAATTAGAGACTACTGTTTGGGAGAAAAATTAAATATTTCACCATATAAAAGATATATATATATATATATATATATATATACCGGATTATGAGTAATTAGAATTGTAACATAAAAGGATTAAAAATAAATAAAAATTATATTTAGAAGCAAGATCTATTTTACCATGAATTTGGTTAGTATTCAAGTCATTCGAGAAAGTTATGATAAAATATTTACTTATCAAAAAATAAAAAAAAAAGTTATGGTAAAATATGATTTTATTAATTTGGGTAGGATGAAAGTGAAAAAAAAAAAAATTCTACTTACCAAAATTACTTTTATATCCGTTAGAATTTAAAAAATAAATATTGTTCAATAGATGATAAAAAAAAAAATTATAATAAAATAAGACAAACTAATTTTTAAAGGTTGGATTACACATAGTTAGAGAGCAGAGGAGGCTCAACTAAATATTAATATTTTTTTTCTTTTATTTTTGAACCTTCCCATTAGATACGTGGATTATACTAAAAAAGATGCACCTATCCTATTTTATTGAAAGAAAAAAAAAAAAATTATTGCTTCATAAAAATAGTTGTTGAAAACTCACAAAGTCACAAAAGAGAGAATTAACCAACAACAAATACAAACGAGTTAGTTGGATAAAATAAAAAAGTCAAATAAAAGGAACTCACGGGAAAATATTTTGGCTTGTTATGTGTAAAATTTTGCGAAAAACTAGATTTTCTCTTTCTTTTCTTTTTCCTTCTATCCAAACTCCAAAAAAGTTTAAAATTTTCCTCTTTCATTTCTGTTCTAGTTGATTCCACCTAACCAAACGAAGCCTAAATAAATCGTACTCATTTAGAAAGTAAGTGTACAAGTCGTGATCACAATGCAGTATTTTATCCCTGTACCAATGCTGTAATGCATTACTCCCAGCTGTAATGCAATACTCCCTCCATCACACTCGAGTTACGGTTTCCCAAACATGACACTTATTAGGAGTCAGAGGGATAGCATTTTAACTAACAATGGTTCTTTTCTTCACCCATATCAAAAATTAACAAGGATTACTTGCTTGGAAACGAAAGGAAAAAAAAATATCAACTATAAATACAAGTAAAATAAACCCAAACAAGAAAATTTATCAGAATTTTGATACCAAACTATGTCGAACAATATCAAAAGAAAGATAAACCTCAATCATTACCAGACTTTTAGCCTAAATAAAATCCTTTCTACAATTTAAGTTCAAAAAGTTGAAAGATAATTGCATCAATCCAAACAAAAAGGGTCTGAAATGAGTACTCAAATAAAATTATTCCTAGCCAGTTGCCACAGGAAGAAAAGCATCCATTCCGGCCATGGGCACTGGTGCCGCTGGCACTATTCCAGCCCATATTGACAGCGCCATTTACTATTCCCAACCAGTTGGCGCAGGAGCAGGAGCAGCAGCAACAGGATCGATTCCAGCCGGTTCTGCACTTGGTGGCACTGCTGCACTATCCCAGCCCCCATCCAGAGTCACTGGAACTGCCATTTACAAGATGCACAACACAGAAAACTAGAGTTACCCATCTGGACAACAGAACATAAATGAAAAAACCAACAGGCCTGTGGCCTAGCGGTACAAGGCTCCTATTTCCTAAAGGGAGGTCAGGGGTTCGAACTTCAGTGGAGGTAGTGTGTGTGTGTGTGTCCCAACTAGGAATAAAAAAACATAAATGAGAAAAAGAAGCAATAAATAGACAATGTGATCAAAATAAACAAAACAAAGTAAAAATGAAGGAAACTAACCATAAAACTGACTCCTACAGAAATTTTGACAAGTGGTTACATATCACAGTCGTGGTGGTGTAATCACATGGTTCAATGAATATTTTTCCCATTATCTTTGAATTTCGCTTCTAAATGTTCTCTTTTTCAATTTCAAGTGAAATAGGCTACCTCTTGAACCCTACGGCCTTTAACAAGTCTCTTTGTTATGGTGAAATAGATTGCCAATTGAATGTGCCAGAAGGGTCTCTGTTTGGTTCAGTTTTCTAAAAAACAGTTCTAAACAGAAAACTGTTTTCAGTAAACTATAAAAGGTAGTAGTACACTCTAAAAAAGACCTTTTTTGACAAAATAAATATCTACCAAATAAACTTCTGTAGAGTTTTCAATTTTCTAAAAATTGAAAAAATTGAAAACTGAGTCGATAGCTTTTTATGTACAACTTGAGTCTAAATAGATCCACTCAAGCGGTAGACATTCATATCACCTGGTATTTGTGAATATAAAGCCACGGTGCAACCTTATGACTAATAAAGAGAGTTCATTGCCTTTGTTAAGTGGGTTATCTCATCGTACCATTTTACTTTATATTTAAAGAAAGACCAAAAAGTACCCACCCGGATCTGAAGTCCAACCAGCACCACCACCGGCAGCAGGAACTGCAGGAATGGAAGTTGCAGCCCCAGGCCACTGGGCATCAGCAATTGGGTTGGACCAATTATCAGCAGCAATACCCAATGGAGGGGCAGACGAATAATCTCCATAATCTGGGCCTGCAAGTGCTTCCTCTTCTTCTTGTTCTTTAGTTTCTTCGGGCTCCCTGTAGAAGAATAGATCGACCTGCAAACCGGAAGGCATATGCTACATTTAAAAATTTATAGCATTATGAATAACTCCACCTAACCAAATTCTCTTTTAAAAAATTACAACAGAAATTCATGTTCATAAACTTGAAAGAGGCCTCTACATACTTTCCACATCTTGGCCAACTAAATGCCAAACCCAACAAAGAAAGTAAATCAAACATCAGATAATAGTTCACACACTCTATTACAAAAGAGAATCATTTTGTTGCAACCGTTTGTTTATTGAAAACCAAAAGCATAAAATATTAGGCACAATAAAGCAACACTTTCTAACAAAATTTACCATAACATCCCACTTGTGCCCTTGAGGAATTGTGTTGCGCATCTGTAGAACCATCCTCGCCAATAGCCAGAACAGACAGCCAATGCTGTGCTTCCCCTTGTTATTAGCAGGTATGCCAATATCAACATACCCCATTGGGGAATCAGTATCACAAAAGGCAATGGTGGGAATGTTCCCAAGAGCAGCTTCTTTAATAGGCTGCAGTCATTCATTACAACAAATCAAATCAGGATCAGAAAGGGTAAATAGTATTGATTTAAGAACAATAGCATACAAGAATTTCACACTATGAGAACAGTAAACACAGAATAATTCCAGTTTCATCAGTTCTAAAAATTTGGGGATAATTACTAGTTCATTGGCCTATGAAGAAGTGCAGCAGTCTAGACTCCGCTTTATGCATTTTCCATGTACAAAGAATCAATTCAACAATCAATCACACGATGATGCATGTAAAAAAATTGAAAGAATCACTAACCTGGTGATCAGTTCGTGGATCAGTAAGGATGAGGAGACGAGGCTCACTGAATGAAGTCTGAAGCTGATTAGTAAATGTTCCAGGAGTATGGCGACCAGCAATTGCATGAGCACCAGTATATTGGGCAAACTTCAAGACAGCTCTCTGACCATAGGGCCTAGCAGACTGAACAATTATGTCATGAGGGTTCTCAATCGCAACAATAACTCTGGCGGCCATATGAAGCTTCTCCCATGTTTTTCCAAGGTTGATTATATATACTCCTGAACATTGAAATAGAAATGATTAAGCAGGAGGAAAAACAAACAAAAAACAAAAAAAAGGAAACAACAATGGAACAAGACCACTAGCGTATAGGATAACTAGATATTGTGACTAATCCTGTATCATTCATGAATCCCCTTTGATGGTGGTAGGGGTGCCATTTTCACACATGCGCTCAACAACATTGTCAAATATAGATATTGAAACCTAATAGAAGCCAAAGTCAATATTGGAATTTAAATAAGCACATCACCTATAAAAATTCTGCTTAACCCTTAATAAATCAGTCCATGTAAAAATGCCACAATGACAGTATATATAGTGACCAAAATAATGGACTTCGCTTGATTCATAGTACATGTATGTGTTATAACTGCTAACAAACAATCATCATTTACATTTTCAAGTAAACACATTCAAACCCAACAGAAAACCATTCAGCGAATTTGCTGCAACTGCTGTTTGATATATCAAAGAATTTACCTTCAGACTGCAAGCAACTACAACTGATAAATCAACATCGCTCTTAATTGGTTTGTGACCAAACTTATATGCCCTAGACAAACCACCATTAGCACACTATATTACTTGCGCTATGCAATAATTCATATTTAGGCATCCTAATCTAAAGCCGTAGTGTCATAAGTCAATGAAAAAGTTTCTGAATTATTACCGAACATGCCATAAAACCAAACAAATACACGGAACACACATTAATTATATATGTGTTTGCATCTATGTAAGGCAAAAGAAATGACATCCAAATGTATTCAACAAATTCTATAACTTCAGTCTATTTCAGATGAACAAAAGATTTCAATTAAAAAAATACAAATACAGGTTTAAAATCATCATATATGTAGAAACGAAAACTAAATTTAGTTCAACGAGCAGTAAATCAGCTCGAAGAGAACAGAAAACAAATCATATCTAACCAATCGCACTTTTAGATACCACCATAATTAGAAACACAAAAGCAGAAAAACATGTACACATACACGCAGACATATACATATAAAATCCAAGGTTAATGTAAAAAAAAATATGAATGCTAATTTTAGGCAAATATTAGAAGAATCAGATCAGAATGAAAAAAAGCTAGCTAGCTAAATAAACTTTCAGATCACAACACAATTAGAAACATAAGTACAGAGAAACATATATATACACAAAACACATATATACATGTGTGTGTTTATATGGATAGATTGAAAGTTAGAAAAAGAGAAAAGAACCATCGTTGCGGCGCTTGAAGACGTAACGTTCCATCTGGAAGTCGCAATTCTTGGTGCCGAGGTGTACGTCGGCAGCCAACATCATCTGTATGTCTGCCTCTTTAGTCGTCAGTGGCCTCGGAGGAGCCTCCATTTTCGCTCTGTTTGCCAAACCCTAGCTTTTGCCCTTTTTTGTGTGAGTTGAGAGGAACATAAAGGTGGCTCACTAAACCCTAATATATGTGAATATGAGAATTTATTTGCAAAAATACCCTTGAATTGTTTTGTTTTCTCAAGATCTGTATCTTTTGTCAAATAATCCCCCATCCCATCAAACAAATCTGTATTGCATATTGGATGTGTCATTTATTTATGTTCTAATAAGGGACAATATTTATGATCCTCACAGACAGCATGAATAAAATTATTACATGGCCCAACAAAATGAAATACAGATAAGTCCATATTTGGTCTCCCAAATAAAATTCTTTATTGGGCCTTTAACAACTTTAAACCCAATACTAAATATAAAATGTTTGTAAGCCCAACTCCAATAGCAAATTTACTTGTACATGTACTTGTACTTGTACTTTTCTTTTATCTTACCAAAAAGAAAAAACAATAGCAGTGGTTACAAACTTACAAAGCTAGGTGTGGTGTAATAGCCCAGATGGTAAGGGCGCTGTGCTTGTGGCCAAATCGCCCAGGTTTGATTCCCCGTCCTATATATGTCAGTTGCAAACTTTTTTTTAAAAAAAAGAAATTTACAAAGCTCCATCATCTCCTATTTCACACACTCTTGCTCTCTCTATTTTTTTAATTAAAAAATTACCAAGGGGATGAACCTTAACAAAAGGGTCATATATTCACCGTATTTATTTTTCATTATGTAAATGTATATGTATATTCAATATAAATAATGTATGAATATCACTGTGTACCCCTGGCGTAAAGTTAAAAAGTACTGTGCCAATAAGGCATTTTGAAGTTAAAATTATGGTTCTTCCCATTCACATTATATGGGCAATATAATGTATTTCTAATTCACAGTATATATTAAACTACTTTTTCTTTAAGTTAAACTTTATAGGGAGGCTTTGAGGCCAATGACACCTAACATTGTAGTAGGAGAAGTTTATAAGATATACCAAAAGGATAAACAAATTTAAAGCATAAATCGGAACAAATTGATTAATTTGAGTTAAAACTATTTGGAATGTGAATCAACAAATTGTAAATGCAAATACATTTACTACTTGTAATTGAGAAGAACGAGAAATTACTTGAATATCACAAGTATTTGTTTGTCTCTCTTTAGTTCAGTCGTACTATGTCACAAATTTAAAATTTAATCCGAAATTACATACAGAGGCATACACCCAAGGCACACTTTGAACCAATCAATCCTAAATTGAAATAAAAATCTAACAACTTTATGTCTTTTCAATTTTAAACACTTATTAATTTATTGCATGTAAGGGTCAGGTGCAGAAAATACTTCCCAAGTAAGTTTACAGTGCATCACACCCTTCTCGTGCAAAAAATACCCCTCAAGTTTCAATTTAGTGCAATCAAGTCCTCCTTACACATTTAAAACTAAACTTGACTAAAATACCCTTAATTAACAATTTTATAAAATATATAAAAATACAAATTTTGTAAAAAGATGAAAAAGGACAATAAACAGTAACTTTGTTATAGGAGAAAATCGGCATAGAAGAGTGAGGCATCGAGACTGTCGATGAGCTTGGTGTTAGGGTTTTTTTTATCAGAAAAGAGATGCCCCAGGTGGCGGCGACCTCGGAGGCTGTGGCGTTGATAGGGGAGACAGTGGCGGAGGCAACTGTGAACTTATGGCTTTCATCTCTGCCGTGCCGGAGAACAAGAGAGCCGGTAATCGAAAACCTAATTTGATCTGATCAAAGCTTTGTTTTCTATTTGCTTATTCAATTGATTTGTTTCTTATTCTGTTTGTTTTTTAATTTGTCTTTAAGCTCTGTTTCAATCACTGTTGTTCGAAGCATGTGGTCGTACAGTGAATCCGATGAACGGCGCCGTTGGTCTCCTCTTCGCCGAAAAATGGCAGCTGTGCCAAGCCGCCGTGGAGACAGTGTTTGCAAGCAGCGAATTGCGGCCGATCTCGTATCTAGATGGCGATAAAAGCTTCTATGCGTTTCTCGTTAACTTCGTGAAGTTTCCAATCAGTGTCGTTGGTCTCATTTCCGCCGAAAATGGCAGCTATGCCGAGCCGCCGTGGAGACGGTGCTCGCAGGTGACGAATTGCGGACGATCCACATTGGAATTCCGTATTCGGACGGCGATGAAGGCTCCTATGTGTTTCTCGCTAACTCGATGAAGTTTCAAAATCGGCTTTCCGGACACTTAACAGACTTCAATTTCTTTCCAGCGTCATGATGACCATGAACTCAGGGAATCGAGGTCGTCCTTTTCAGATAAAAGATCTATTGGTCAAGTGATCGATAAAATGTGAAATTGACGGCAAAGCACCCGATCAACAGCACCGCCGACAACGTCATTATAAACAATGGATTGTGGCGACGGTAAGCTAATCGATCAGATCATTTAAAACTTTGAGCGTTCTGCGGCCATGGCTGACTCATCCGAGTTGGATTCGGGGGTGAAGCGGATGCGAAGTGACGACTTGAGATGAGAGAGAGCCATGGCCACATAACTGGTCTGGAGATCTCTGCACATTCTGACACATCCTTCACCTTCATTATCATTGTCGCCAACAGCCACCAGAAACAATACAATTTGTTTATTAATATTAATATATAATTGAAGGCTAAATTGTAAAATGACACAGCTTAATGGGCATTTTCGGAAGAGTAAAAGGACAAAATGTGTATTATAGCAATAATTTATGTCAGATTTCTTATAAAGGGATAATTTTGCACAATTTTAAAAGATTAGGGATATTTATTACACACTTTTTAAAATAAAGAGTAAAAGTACTACGCAAAGTATACTTGAAGGCTGTTTTCTGCACTAACCCCATTGTACGTAAAGTAACAAAGAATTAGATTCATTAATAGAATTGAAGTATATAAATATCCCACCCTTTCAAACTCAAATGAAATTTGGTAAGATTTTATTTATGAACGAGACCAAATATAATACAAGCTAGAAATGGTCCCTGAACGGTAACCTCTCTTTACTTAATTTTCACATTTGCCCTCCCCTGGTTTTATATACGAACCTTGCATTCCACTTTCTCCTCCACACACAACTTCTCTCTCTCTCTAGAACTATTTTTCTCTCTATCTAAGTCAATCAAATTTGTCACTAAAAATGCACATCTAATGTGCCCTTGTGTGTATATGTATTATACAATATATATATAAAGATCATTTGTGTATCACGCACATTTGAATTGAAATGATTGAGAATTAGTTAAATTAAAATCAAATATATAAAGTATAAATTTAATAAAGATTTGAATATTAATAATGACGAGGACAACACATTTAGGCCCGTTTACTAACGCTTTCACTTTTTTACTTTTGCTTTCTCAAAAAGTAAAATCATGATTTTCATTTCTGAAGCTGAAATATAAAGTAGAATTATGTTTACTAATTTTTTATACTTTCAATATTTTCAAAGCAAGAAATTAGAAAGCAAGTTTGATAATTATAATTTTGATTTTGCTTTCTAAATTGACAATCAATGTTATATACTTTCTGTATATAATATATATATCATCAATGCTGCAATTGGCATCGGGTTTGGACCGCCAAAAACCAAGATATTGAGATGAAGATAACAAAATTCCAGATATGCCTTTTAGAATGAGAGAGTTCACTATATATATATATGTGTGTGTGTGTGTATATATCATCACTCTGCAAAATTTTCTAGAGAAAGAGACTGAGAGACTTGACTGATTTATGTGATGAAATTGGTGTGCCCATGCCCAGTAAAGCGTTGGTCAACACCGACGACGACGTTCTCTTCCTCATCTTCCTCCTAGTTGATTTGAGCCTCAATTTGCTTTTCTTTTGATGAATTCGAGCCACCTGACGGAGATTCCTTTGTTGAATCCTTCGATTTTGAGGTTGGGTTTTGTTAGAAATTTGTCTAAAATTCATTTATGACATGGCAAAAATCTTTTAGCTAAAGAAGTGTAATGGTGAAGCTTCCAAATTAGCTTCCGAAGGAAGTTTTGAAATTCTTGGGCAGCAAGAATTATTCTTGGGCAATAAATGTTGTTTGGCTTCCAAAGGAAGCTTTGTAACATACTTGGACACCAAGTATATTATTGGCTATAAATAGCCTTTGCACTTTGTCGATGAAAAGTATCGGAAGCTTTGTAACATACTTGGACACCAAGTATATTATTGGCTATAAATAGCCTTTGCACTTTGTCGATGAAAAGTATCCAAGAGTAAGATAATATTCGGATCAAGAGAATATATTGGTTTTGTGTGTGTGAGAAAATCCTTTTGTGTGTACAATTTTCAAGTAACATTTGAAGCTTGTCTTTGGGTGGGTTTTTCTCTTTGTGTAAACCACATACTATTTGGGGTATTTCTTGAGTGTCGAGTGAGTCTTCTTTATTGGTGAATGAGTGGTGTGAGAAGAGAGATTATTGTGAGGAAGAATCAAAACGTTCTTCAGTTTGTAATCTTTTTCTTTATAGTGATACGAATCATCATTGCTCGTGGACGTAATCCTATTTGTGAGGGTGAACCACGTATAAATCCTTGTCTCGTTTGTGTGCGTCTATTTATTTTCTTATCATTAATTTTTCTCTTATTCTCATAAACTCCTATTCGATCATTTTTTTATAACGAACTGGTGTCAGAGCTCGGGTTCGTGTGTTGTGTACAGATACTGTTTACACATATGGTACTGTGAACTGTTCATAGATATTATTCGGGTACTGTTCACAAATACGGTACTATTCATTGAGAAAATTTTTGGGGGAGTTTTTTGAGATGTCGATAAAATACGAGATTGAAAAATTTGATGGCAAGATTAGTTTTAGTCTTTGGCGTATTAAGATGCAGGCCTGCTTACTCAGCAAGGTTTTGGCAAAGGAAGAGTCAGAAAGAGGAGTTACAATCCTAATTCTCAAAAGGGTTGTGTGGAGACTACACAATGTGGTGGGAGAATGAAATACGTTTTTAGATGGTAACTGAAATTGCAGCAGTTTTTACTGGGAGGCAGACCCATAAGGATATGTGTGATATTGACTTGCAATAATCTTGGTGGCAATGAGATAGTGTTGGAAACGGGGGCATTAAAAACATAAACTTTGGATGAGATTTGAAATAGATTCCGCTAATAATTTTTTACGGATCTCTAGACAAGCGCGTTTCTCTCCGCAAGGAGATGAACGTGGTATATTTACTTTCTGAAATCCATTTCCGGATGAATGAGAAATTAGCTCCAAAGTGTGGTGTTTTGATAAGCCTAAATGGGTATGCAAAATGTGGGAAGTGTTTGTCCCACATGGAAAAAATGTTGAAACAAATTGAAATTTAAATAAGCTGAGTTTAGGATTTGGGCTTGGGCTTGGGCCTAATTGTAAAGTCCAGATTATTCTTTTTTTTTTTTTGGAATTTTGGATTGGGCCTAATTTTGGGCTGGGCTTATTTAAATGGGTTTCACAAATGAGTAGGGTTTTTGGGTGGTTGGTTTTTTAAATTAAAAAAACTACTTTTTAGTTTTTCTAAAAGGTTACACCTTTTAAATTAAAAAACCATATTTTAGTTTTTTCTAAAGGGTTACACCTTTTAAATTAAAAAACCACTTTTAGTTTTTTCCAAAGGGTTACACCTTTTTCCGAACCATCATAACCCATAGTTGCACCCACTCGAAAAGGCACATTGTAACCTATTGGAATGGATGTGTCTATTGGTGAACAGACACCATGTAAACCATTGCAACCTATTAGAATGGATGTGTCTATTGGTGAACAGACACCATGTGAACCATTGCAACCTATTGGAATAGATGTGTCTAATGGTGAATAGACACCATGTGAACCATTGCAATGGTTGTGTCCAATGATGAAAAGACGCACCCCATCCGAAAAGGCATTTCTATTTCTATAAATACCCCTCTTTGGATCATTTGCAAGTCATTCATTTTCATTTTCTTCTATCTCCCTCTCTAGACTGGAACCCAACCCAAGAGGATTCAAACCATAGGTTAAGTGGTTCGAGCCACTTCGACCCTAATCCAATTTCATCGAGCCATATTAAGATTGGTCCGAACCATTTGGTTCGGATTACACCCAATTCAGCATTTATATAGTATATAGATGCATTTTTGAGTCAGAGAGAGTATTACACGGAGGAGGTTCGCCGTATCCACGAGTTTGTAGTGCTGCTACTGGTGTATGTAGACCGTTGTATCCTGGGAGATAGACGCCACTGAGTCCGTTAGCACCATAGCGGGGCGAATCTGTCTTAAGGACATAGTATTCAATACTAGCCTCGGTCCAGGTTCTTTATTGATTATTATGATTTTATTAATTTATTTTGCATATTTAATTAAATATAGAGTTGCATATTTAATTAATGATTTCTTAACATATTGTTAATTATCTAATGACATATTAGTATAAGATTTGTTATATCTTAAATATCACATGAAGCATATATTTTTCCAACAATCTTAAGACAGATTTTTTCCTTGCGTAGATTTTATTATATGTTTCTATTTAAGATATAAACAAGTAGATATTATACTAATAGTTGAGATATGATAAAATAATGTTATATACATTATTATATGATAATATGTTAAATATTTATGCATTCAATATTATGTGAAATTGAAGCATGTTATATAAGTAGATTATTGAATTATTCAATATTGGTTAAATTATTTAATTTTGTAATATGATATTATGAAGTATATGACATTACCTTAAACATGTACCAACTAGAGGTGGAACAAAGTACTTCGTTACTTTTATCATTGGTTGCACAAGATACCGTTATGTGTATTTGCCACGAAGCAAAGATGAAACCTTAGAAATGTGACATCATATGAATTATGAAAAGGTTGAAAACCTTTCTATAAATTCTTAAAAGTGTGAGGGTGTCTATTTAAGGTTGCAGATCCTACTCCTATGAAAGGTTAGAGTGGACCTAAAATGTGACAACCTTGTAGGTGAGTGTGTCGTGGACGGGTGCAAAAGGCACTAACAGGCTACCACACTAGGCGAGCTACAAGTGCACAGTCCCTACACATAAAACCTTTGATAGGTTATGCTTATAACAGTATTGCATATCATTTCCTTGTGCATAAATCATACAATGAAAATAAAGATGAGCTTAGAGGTAGTAAAAAGGCCAGAACGTCTAAATCTTTTATTCCTGATTTTCTAGCATGTTTATTGGAGAACAAGCCACAAAGGTTTAAAGAAGCAAATTCTTCTCTTGATTATTATTATTTCTTATATTAATTATGTGATATAATTAATCATGTGATATAATATGAAACTATATTGTTATGCAAGTTTAATATTATTTTTATAAATGTTTACTTTCATTTGATACTATAATATTGAACTATGTAGTTGAATTACTTAATGTGTATTGTAATTCAAATTTACAACATAATTTATTTAATGTGTGATATTATTAATTTTGTATGAGTTCATGACTGGTTTGTGTATTTAATACAACAGACAAAAATTGATTAGTCTAAGTATGTCAATTCTTCCAATAGTCAAGGGAGAAAGATCTATACTAGTGTCTAAGACACGTATAACTGTGAATGGGCTAAATAAGAAAAGATTTTCCGATAACTCTAAAGAGTTTAATGGAAAGTGTTATGGATACACTAAGCTAGTACACTGAGACAAGCTAAATCAAACTAGTTAGCTCTAATGTACAATTTAGCTAAAAGCTAAAATGTTACTGAGTTGCAAACAAGGTAGCTTAGCTATAAGTTAAAATGATTAATGAGGTGCACAGAACCTAAGAGGAAGATGGAAAATCTGTTAGTTGGTTCTAGCTCTCAACTTGATAGTAAAAAACACGAGGGTGATGAGTAGCTATTTTAACCATAAGCTATTTGAGCTATTCATCATATCTGCTCATGTAGGAGGGAATAATACTACTTATAAAGTAGTAGTTTTTGAAGAATATTCTTCAAAACAAATTACTCTACTACCAAGGTAGACTACTTAGATAAGTGTACTAAAACTATGAACTACTAGAATTGATAGCTAAACAAACTTAACTTCAAGCTAGTGGTAATAGCTAAAAAGTGGGTGCTCATCATAACCTAGCAGTGAAATATGAGAAGAGTGTACTTAATCTAAGCTAGTAATGATAGTTAAGAACTCACTTTTGACTAGTAATGATAACTGAGAAGTGAGTGCTCACTCTGTAGTGATTGTATCCAAAGCTTAAATAATAAGATAATTATTTGCTTAAATGATTGAGTTATGTGATGTGTGACACATGAAAAGTTATAACATGTTAATATGACTGACTTAACATGAACCTAAACATGAATAACTCAATTTACAAATATAAAAAAAGTAAAAGCAAATATTAATTAGAACCCATTGTAATTAATATCTTTAGCATTAATTCACGGTAATGTCGGTGAATTATTATAAGAATATGCTAAAGATAAAGTGAGTACATATGCACTAAAGACTATTATATATGCTTGTTGAGAAGCGAATATGGAACCTTAAAAAGGTAGATGATGTGAAGTATTTAATATATGGTACTTTCATAGTTGAAAAATCATAATAAATACATTAGAGATAAAATTTCAGGATTATCCCAAAGTTGTGGGGAGATATTATCCATAGATGAAATTTGTTACGAGTCAATCATCTTAATATAAATACTTATAAATGTGGGGGGTTCCAAGTCTTAAGAGCTTTAGGATAGAACCAAAAATCATTTATATTATTATAACAATAGTACGTGCATATTATTTTCTACGAGGAAAATATTATGGAACAACTAGAAGAGTTCTTTTTTTTCAGTTGAAGTGCTGAGTTATTTGTTCCAGTTGAAAAGTCAAGTGTGTAAGCTTATAAGTTCTTGAATGGATTAAAGCTACTACCGAGACAATGACATAAATGTGATGCGTAAGTCATTGTATGCCTTAAAATATAAATGATATACTGATTGGTATATTTGATATGAAAGATTTAACATCTGATAATATAGTATATTCTCAATAGAGTGAGATTGAGATAATACTAGTTATGATAACAAAAGCCTAGCTAACTTTTGTAGATGTAAATCTCAAATATATATACTAACCAAAGTATATCATTGGTTGAGATTGCAAGGCAACTTAATAACTGTGTTTAATTGCACATTTTCAATCCAGGATCGGATCACTAAAAAACAATAAATTGGGTAGTTGAGATACACCCTAAATCCAATATTGCATAGATCGAGGTATCTAACTAAATTGGAGGTGTAACAGTGATGCAATCTGGATATGGGATATTAAAGACTTCAAATCCAATAGTGGATATGTCTTTTATATTAAAGGTGTAGTTCTATGTTCTTAATATAACTCAAAGTTAGAAACTTTGAATAAATCAAATAGGGAAGTCAATAGACTTCACTTAGAGGAAAATTCAAAGTAAGTCTACACCTGTGCCACTAAAGAAAATGATATTGCTAACAATAAGCAATTTTAGGGCACAAAGTATACAGTTGCTCTCACCTGGAGAAATCTCTGTAGAGTGTAATATTTCTAAACGCAACCTTGTGGCCACATATAAAATTGAAGGTTGTACTAGAGAGCAATTGTACAGTTCATCGAGGGGAATGGGGTTTAAAGCCGAAAGTTAACGAGTCACCTTAATGGAAACCCAACCTAGCTGACTGGAGATCCCAAGATCTAGGTTCAAAGGGACAACAGAAATTCTGAGTGACTCACCAAAAGCACTGGGAAGATATAAATCTTCTACCCATTTCTATGATGAGACAGTGCTACCTACAGCGATGATCAGGATAAGCTACGCTTTTAATGACTCTTATACCTTGAAAATTCAAGTGGGGTTTGGTAGGATACTCTTAATAAGAAGTTACCTATATGAGTGTGAAGTGGGGCCGCTTCTATGAGAACTATAAAGGCTAAGTTTTTTAGAGCACTCATTGAATACCAGGACTTGTTCAGGGCCAAAATGAACACAACAATGAGAACCAACTTTGTGAGGAAAGCTACTGTGTGTTTGTTATTGTCTTGGTTTACACAAACGGCTGAACAGTTCAAGACATCGCGTTCACTGGTTAGCCAATAAATCCGATAGCAATACACTAGGGAAGGTTCAAAGCCAAAAGCCACCTATCCTGATGCAGTAACTTTTCGATTATACTCTCTCTAGTGTCTGCATAATCATCTTTTGCATTTTACGCAAATTTCCATTCATGTGGGGGATTGTTGGAAACGGGGGCATTAAAAACATAAACTTTGGATGAGATTTGAAATAGATTCCGCTAATAATTTTTTACGGATCTCTAGACAAGCGCGTTTCTCTCCGCAAGGAGATGAACGTGGTATATTTACTTTCTGAAATCCATTTCCGGATGAATGAGAAATTAGCTCCAAAGTGTGGTGTTTTGATAAGCCTAAATGGGTATGCAAAATGTGGGAAGTGTTTGTCCCACATGGAAAAAATGTTGAAACAAATTGAAATTTAAATAAGCTGAGTTTAGGATTTGGGCTTGGGCTTGGGCCTAATTGTAAAGTCCAGATTATTCTTTTTTTTTTTTTGGAATTTTGGATTGGGCCTAATTTTGGGCTGGGCTTATTTAAATGGGTTTCACAAATGAGTAGGGTTTTTGGGTGGTTGGTTTTTTAAATTAAAAAAACTACTTTTTAGTTTTTCTAAAAGGTTACACCTTTTAAATTAAAAAACCATATTTTAGTTTTTTCTAAAGGGTTACACCTTTTAAATTAAAAAACCACTTTTAGTTTTTTCCAAAGGGTTACACCTTTTTCCGAACCATCATAACCCATAGTTGCACCCACTCGAAAAGGCACATTGTAACCTATTGGAATGGATGTGTCTATTGGTGAACAGACACCATGTAAACTATTGCAACCTATTAGAATGGATGTGTCTATTGGTGAACAGACACCATGTGAACCATTGCAACCTATTGGAATGGATGTGTCTAATGGTGAATAGACACCATGTGAACCATTGCAATGGTTGTGTCCAATGATGAAAAGACGCACCCCATCCGAAAAGGCATTTCTATTTCTATAAATACCCCTCTTTGGATCATTTGCAAGTCATTCATTTTCATTTTCTTCTATCTCCCTCTCTAGACTGGAACCCAACCCAAGAGGATTCAAACCATAGGTTAAGTGGTTCGAGCCACTTCGACCCTAATCCAATTTCATCGAGCCATATTAAGATTGGTCCGAACCATTTGGTTCGGATTACACCCAATTCAGCATTTATATAGTATATAGATGCATTTTTGAGTCAGAGAGAGTATTACACGGAGGAGGTTCGCCGTATCCACGAGTTTGTAGTGCTGCTACTGGTGGATGTAGACCGTTGTATCCTGGGAGATAGACGCCACTGAGTCCGTTAGCACCATAGCGGGGCGAATCTGTCTTAAGGACATAGTATTCAATACTAGCCTCGGTCCAGGTTCTTTATTGATTATTATGATTTTATTAATTTATTTTGCATATTTAATTAAATATAGAGTTGCATATTTAATTAATGATTTCTTAACATATTGTTAATTATCTAATGACATATTAGTATAAGATTTGTTATATCTTAAATATCACATGAAGCATATATTTTTCCAACAGATAGTCCATTTGAGTTCCATTAAGATGTGTGGGAGGCAAGTAGTTGGTCACAATAAAGATACGAGGAAAAGTCAAGGACGTTCTATTCTCCACAAGGGTGAGAAGATGACTTTTCATTACCAACCGATGGTTAATAGGCGTTTGGAGAAGGCTGTTGAAGGAAACGTCAAACTTGAAATTTCTGAGGGTGCCTTTGATAAGGGTTTAGAGTTTGATAGAAATACTGGAGGTATACTTGTGGCTGCGCAAGACATGTATAAGTTGAAGAATGAGAGCCCGAGGGTTAAGTTTGAGGATGACTCAAACTTAACTAAATTCTTTATTAATTTGTTTTGTGTTGGAGATAATGATGGCGTTATTTTTATTACTCACATTGTGTTGAAGAAAGACTCTTTATGATGTTGTCTTATCATTTCTGCTAAGGCGGATAAATTTTGCCAAGGATGGAGTTTTGTGGCTCATTTGAAATTTTTGCCAAGGTGGAGAATTTTAGTCAAGGTGGAGATTTGTTAGAAATTTGTCTAAAATTAATTTATGACATGGCAAAAATCTTTTGGTTAAAGAAGCGTGATGGTGAAACTTCCAAATTCAGAAGCTTTGAAATTCTTGGGTAACAAGAATTATTCTTGGGCAGCAAGAATTATCTTGGGCAACAAATGTTATATGACTTCCAAAGGAAGCTTTGTAATATACTTGGACACCAAGTATATTTTTGGCTATAAATAGCCTTTGCACTCTGTCGATGAAAAACATTTAAGAGTAAGACAATATTTGGATCAAGAGAGTATATTGATATTGTGTGTGTGAAAAAATTCTTTTGTGTGTGCAATCTTCAAGTGACACTTGAAGCTTATCTTTGAGTGGGTTTTTCTCTTTGTGTAAACCATATACTATTTGGGGTATTTCTTGAGTGTTGAGTGAGTCTTCTTTCTTGATGAGTGAGTGGTGTAAGAAGAGAGATTATTGTGAGCAAGAACCAAAACGTTTTTCAGTTTGTAATCTTTTTCTTTATAGTGATACGAATCATCATCGCTCGTGGATGTAACCCTATTTGTAAGGGTGAACCACGTATAAATCGTTGTCTCTTTTGTGTGCACCTATTTATTTTCTTGTCATTAATTTTTCTCTTATTTCTCATAAACTCCTATTCGATCCTTTTTTTATAACAGGTTTTGCCATCGACAATGGATCCGTGGGAAGCGAGTATTTGTAGAGAGAGAAAGAGAGACATAGGAGACAGAGGTGTTCTCGGAAGTGGTGATGATGGAGGTGGTTGTCGGCAATGGCGATGGTGGCAGTGGTCATTGACGACGAGGGTTTGCGCTTTCGTTATTTATTTATTTATTTTTTCTTTCTTTCTATATTGATTTGGGTATATTGTTGATGATGTGTGTGAGAGAGGAAGTAGATGGTTTGTGGCAGTTGCTATGGTGGGAGGAGGTAGCAGTGGGAATGACTATGGTAGGGAGGAGTTGGGTGGAGTAGATGGGTGATACGGCGGATAACTAGTTAGAAATTTTTTTTTTTTGTTAAAAAAAAAAAATTCTACATTACAAAAAGTAATTTATTTTTGATTCTCAATTTTAAGAATTGGTAATAAAAATCAGGAACCATTCCTGTTAGTAAACAAACCCTTAAAGTGTCTTCTGAAATGATATTCGAATTGATAAGATACTGTGGGTTAATAAGTGTGTATAATTATTGATTTTTTTTTTTTTGCTTCGTCTCTTCTTTGCTATTCTCCAAACTATGCTATCTTGAGATTTTGTAATTCAAATGACATGAAGATTTATTTATTTGTTAAACATATATATTTGGAATTTTGTGACTAAGTTTTAGTTTGAGAAAATTCAAAGACATAAACATTTGCAACATAATTAATGTAGTCGTTCTCTTGCAGCAATTTTACGAAAAAGAATGAATAAATTGCGGGTCAATCGGGTGGAAATACCAATATAACTTGTGATTACAAACGAGTGTGTAAGTTTCTTTTCAATGAAAAAAAAAATGTTTGGAAAAGATAGTCAAAAGAAAAGAAAGAGAATGATTTGCAACTCAAGCCCAGATTGATTTTTTGTAAGTTTCGTCAACTATTTTTACATTTAAGATTGAATTTGTATTAAAAAATATCAACCCAAATTTAATTAGTTTAATATTAATTGTGTGTGTATATATATATATATGATTTTATTTGAAATATATTATATAGAATACTTAAATTATGATTTTCTTTTTCTTTTAATTATTGCATGTTAACAATTTTGAGAATTAATTTTCTAATAATTTGTTTGTAATGTTTTATAAATTCGCATTGAGGTTTTTTTTTTTTTTTTTTTAATTAAAAAAAATTGTACTTAGGAGTATTAGATTGACAATTTATATGTATTAACTCGACTTTAAACCGAAACCTCAACCCCGAGTAATTTACCGAAAACAAAAATTATATTTAACAAAAAAAAAAAAAAAATACCAACCCTCCCAGCAACAATTACTAAAGCAAAAGTTAGAAAAGAGACACTAACAATGAACACCAATAGCATCTTGCTTAATCAACCGAAGATTGAAGGAGAAAGCGAAGATAGAATAAAGAACAAAGTCCGATTTCATATCATCCCAACCAAGTCCAATTCCATATCATCTCTTGAGAGCCCTGGAATATCATGGGCCACCTGATTACTATTACATCGAACATGAGAGATTGAGACCCAAGAAAATTGTTGTAGTGCGGTCCAGATACTCTAGCCTCCAATCCACATCGTTGACAAACCATATCCTTTAAGCAGCCTCTACTTACAAGAGCTGCCCCCACTGTATTGCACCACGGCAGCATCTACAAATGAAGTGACTGCACTTTGGAAGGCAGTTTACACCTCCACACCGTACTCCAAATCTACCCATTACCCGGCTAGCGAGCCTCCCTACTCATGTCGCTCATATTCTGAGCATTAGAGAAAAATTAAGTTAATTAAGCAATATGTTGACTTTACAGTGAACTTGCCCAGGTTTTTAAAAACCCAAATTTGGGAATTTCCCAGTTGTCTATGATTAAAAACAAATTTAGATATAGCTTGGGCTTCATACAGATTAAAAAGCTACACTTTTTGATTTGGATCGATTAAATAGCGACCCAACAAAAATTAGAATCAACTTCCCTTGGATTTAATGGAGTTGAGATACCACGAATTCGTTTATCCTTGCCACAATAATTCTCAACATTTATAGATTTACCATTCCTACCGACCATCTCAATCCTTGCCACAGTAATTCCAGAGAAGCCCAAATACTACTTCTCAACATTTATAGATTTACCATTCCTACCGACCATCTCAATCCTTGCCACAGTAATTCCAGAGAAGCCCAAATACTACACCACGTCCAGGACGGGTTCTATCCCGATCTGTCCAACCAACTTAAGTTACAGACCTTACAATGCAGGGATTAGTGGATCCCTCATTCTCCCTCCCTACTTCACCAAAACAAACACATCAAAGTTCTTATTCCAAATCATTTCCTTTCCTTTTCTTTCCTTTCCTGTTATTTCTATCCAAACAAACTGCCAAATTAAATTGGACCAAATTTACTTACAAGTGTCTTTTTATTTTATGTTTTTAAGTTATGCTTTGGAGTAATAATATGTAGTTTATTTATATTCTTAGTAACATGCAATCATGCATGCATATTCATGCAATTGCTGAATACTAAATGCATTAATTTTTTTGGGCCCATAGGAGAAACACTACTAAGACAACACTAGTAAAAAATGGTCATGCAAAAACAATGCATCGAGTTCATCCATAATTCATTGATCATCCTTTTTACATCTTCTAATAGTGAACCATTTCTATGCAAAAAATCATATATGCTTGGTTCAAGTATAGGATGGTTGGGGCATTAATGCATCTAACTTTTAACTCTATCCAATGTCAAATCTATATGGATTGTGAAAAAATATTACATCAATCCATCTCAATTTATGAGATATGGGAGAAAATTAAAAAATTACCATTCAATATTTGCTTTCCTTATTTCATTAATTCTGCTTTCGTATTTCAAGTTTCGTTATCAAGTACAACTTTAAGTTGTAACAAAATTTACTCAGGTTGAACAAGGGTTAAGGATTAGAAAGATTGAGTATTAGAATTAATAGAGTGTATCACCTAACATTAACTAGCAATATAAGTGCACTTTTAATAAATAATAATATATGTAATTTTGAAATAATTTTATAGATATATTATATTGATGACAAAATGCTAAAGTTCGGAGGTTCCTATCTCTTTTTAAACTTTTCATATATTCTCCGTTCAAAACCATTTACCATACAATTTTCTCTGCCCACTTAATATAATAAATTTACAAACAATAATTATAATATTGTAAGATTATTTATTTTTTTAGTTTATATTGATACCGTTCATTAATGGTTCAATGTATAAATTTCTGGTAAACGTATTTGTAAAGTTTTGTTTATTGACATGCTAATTCTACCTTCACCTAAACTGAAATTGAAATCTACTTGAGGATTATAATTTTGAACACTTATTTGTTTGTAGGTAAACTAACAAAGAATTGGATTCATCAATAGAATTGAAGTATATATCTATAAATATCCTTTTAAGATTTTAATTTATGAATAAGAACAAATGTAATACAAGCTAGCAGTGGTCCCTAACTGTGAAGAGAAACCTCTTTTTACTTAATTTCCACATTTGTCCCTCCCTCCCTTACCATGGCTTTATATATATACTAACCGCTCCTTGCTCTTTCGCCACACACCACTCCTATCTCTCTCCCAAACTATTTCTTTCTCTCTCTATATCTATAGAGTTTCAACAGTTTGCAACATGGGGAAAGATGGAAAGCTAACAAAGATCAAGTCTGCATTAAAGGAATGGCAATCCATCACCAAGCTCCACCCAACAAACACCACTTCTGTCGCAGTTGCTGACGACCGTTCTGCCACCGAAGAAGCCATCGACGTCGCCGGAACATTCCATCCCGTCTATGTCGGAAAATGTCGCCGGCGATACCTTGTCAGCTCCCAAGTCGTTGACCACCCTGTCTTCCAAGTGCTGGTCAACAAAACCGACGAATCTGATGAAATCAACATTGCCTGCGAGGTCGTACTGTTCGATCACTTGCTGTGGATGTTGGAGAACGCTGACTCACAATTGGAATCAATGGACGAGCTTGTTAAGTTTTACATTCACTGATCTAATTAATGGTCTTGATGAAGAGTACGTAATGTAGGAGGGTAGAATAGTAGTACTAGATTAGCAAATAAATGAGAGAGTCTTCTTCAACGGTGAGGATTACTTCATTGTATTTTATATCTGGTGATATCAAATATTTGTTATATAAACATCAGAGTCACCCAATTTGTATATTTAATTCTAATTTTATTTATAAAATATTTCCATGACTTAAAAATCAAGATAATCTTATCATACATGCATGCGTAAATGGTCAATCAACTACATATAAACACAAAAATATAAATAGGAACTTTTCGAACTCAAAATGAAGTTCCGATCTCTACCAAAAAAATAAAATAAAAAAAAGGAATATCCATAAACCAATCGGACGGATGTGATTGGAGATTTGCACAACACACAGTTTTGTTTTGTTTTTTTTTTTTTTTTTTGAAGTTGAAGCAAACACTCTCACTAGTACGCCCTAATAGAGTTCAAACTTTCAACCGCTTTTTGTAAAAGAATGGATGATGCGGTTATACCATCTAAACTAGAGATCCAGTGATACGCCAATTCATGTAAGACACTTGAATGTATGTATTGGGGACGATTATTTTGGCTTACACATACAAGTGGGTGCTCTACATAGATCACAATAGTCTGTAATGTACAATATCATGTTATTGTATCGAATCCTGTCACGTGAAGATATCCTTAATTATCACAAATATGTATGTGTATATATATATATAAATTATATTTTTATTTGAGGTATATATAGAGAGATTCCTTGGTTGGTGTTGATGGTATAGTACTACTACAGCAGGTACATAATTGGCTAATTGAAAATGGAAAGGGCAGTTTTATATATAAGAAGAATTGATATTTATGCAAGTGGGGGATTTGGAGCACATAGTTTGACACCAAACTGTCCGAAATGCCAACTGGATAGAGGTTGATGGTTAAGCACTAAGCAAACACTGGTGTTTTCGGGAGAAGAAGCAACTGGGAGACACTCAAAAGGATGTGGGGACGGTACAGTACTTGATAAGAGACTACATTCAATAGATAATGCATGTATTTCTAAACATACATGCACATGTTACATGTATGTGTGTGTGTGTGTATTTTCATGTGCAAGCACAAATTCACACACACTCTTTGTATACTGAACAGAGATCATCTTTAATTGTTTTTGGATATATATAAGTTATATATAACTTAAAATAGTTGAAAAATCATGGACACAGCCATGTCTGATCTGATTCTGGTTTCATATTTGTATATATAGTTCAGGGGCCTGGCTTGTAAACTGTGGGTGCCCCATTATTCAAAAGCTCATAGTTTTTATATGCATGCAAAACAACTTCTTCTTTTTCTTTTTTTTCAATTTATTATTGTCATGAACAAAGTTGACTGTTAATTTAATTACAAGACTTGGGCAAAGTGATGTTATAGTAGTCAACAAGTAAACTGTTATCAATTGTTCCTAAAGTTACTTTCCCAATGATATGGTATAAATATACTCTACCGTTATAAAGTTGAAATACTCTGTACCAAAATAGTTAGATACTTCCTTAATCACAATTTTCAAAGCATTCAATTATTTTGGGACGCTTTGACTATTTTTAATTTTTTGAACTACCCAATCCCGTGGAGTTTTTAGAAATGAAAGAAATTTAATTTAAATTTTTTTTTATTTTAAAGTTTCTGCTCTCAACTCTAACATTATATACAATAATTAAATTTAGTGTTACAACAAGTACTACTATTATTTAACAATTTTGTTTTTGCTGTCAACAAATATTGTTTATCAAATTGATAATAGTAAATACTATTTTTTTTCCCTCTTTAATTGGTGAAGTTGACAATAAACTTTGATAGTAAATACGGAGTACTACGTAGTAGTATTTTGACAGTGAAGAACCCTAATAGGTTGAGTCATAAGCTAAAATCCTAGGGCAGGGACCAAGTTTCAGAAGACATTTGTCTCACATTTGATTCGATGGTCTGATTTGAAGTTAATATGATGCAACTTTTTAGGCATTAAAATTGAACTGTGGCATTACAACTTGTCAGGTCGAAATTACGAAAAATGGAAGCAAGGAGTGGGGATGTCCAATGATGTATGTACTACTGTACTACGGACTTCAAGATTTATAAATTCTTGTTTTGGATTTGGGTAAATTATTCTCACAGTCCGTATGATAGTTTTAATGCACTGTGGATGTCATTACGAGTCACCGTCATAATTTGTCGAATAATTCGATACAATTTTTTTTTAGTCTGATAGGAAAACTGTATCAGTTAATTTATATTAACTTTATTTTAGTCCATTATATCGCACGATCAATATTGCGACTGTGACTTAAATTGCGAACCATGATATCAATAGTACTTCTATCTTAAACTCATCCTATAAATATAAGTCTTTTTTCAAACACGTGCTTTGCAGAATTCACACTGATTCAGAGCACATCGGTATACATATTGTTTTTCTTAAAAAAAAAAAAAAAATTCAAACTAAACTAAGTTTAAAATAATTTTTATACAAAATTTAAGTATAATCAAATATTTAACAATTATAATAATAAAAATGTAGTTAAAATTTAAAATTATACTAATAAAGAATGAAGAAAAAAAGAAAAACAATAAGTAATAAAAGAATATTTATTTTTTATATTTATTATTGACAGGACGGGCTTGGCAATACAAGTTAAATTGACTTCCAAGTTTGGTGTGACATTTTTCTATTAGAACTCCAACAGCATGCAAAATCATTTGCAAGGCGTTCGACATTGTGTAAAAGATATTATCTTTGTCCCTTTTTAGTTGTTCGTTTTGTAAATTGTAATTCATATAAATTGATCAATTATCATATCAAAATACTCTTTCTGTCCCTTTTTAATTGTCCGCTTCGTAAACTGTGACTCACATAAACTTTTATGAAGCGGACAACTAAAAAGGAATGAAGGGAGTATTTTGATATGGTAATTGACCAATTTACCTGATAGGACTCTTTGCTTGAATCAAGATATCCTTTAGACTTGTTCTTTGTTAGTGTTTTGTAGTAACTCACACAATTTTCTTTAACGAGTATCACTTTCACTCTTTGATCGCATTTTCGTTCTCACTCTCGTTTTCATTGTCACTATTTGTGACTTAATTTTGTCTTTGCTCTCGCTCCTGTTCCCGCTTTACATGACTTAAATTTTGTCCATATTTTTCAAAACACTACCAATTCATGTACAGTATATGATATAAGTAACTATTATTTTGTATATTTCTTCATTAAATATACAATTAGATATTATATAAATAATTAATTATATATTTAGTATAAATTTAGTTGTAAACCTTAAAAATAAAAAATTACAAATTATGCATTTACATACACAATAAAAAAATTTATATTCAATTATGCACATTAAAAATATGCAATTTCATATTATGCATTTACAATTGACACATTGCAAATATTTTTTTTTATTTTTAAAAATATGTAATTATGCATTTACAATTTATTTATTTATTTTAATTAAATTGAGAGTTTGCAAAATTAATCAAATGTAACTGTGCAAACTTACCAATTTCAAATTTACACATAATTTTTCAATTTACAAAATTACATTTGATTAAAGTTAAAATTTTGTTCAAGAAATTTGAAAATGTAAACTCTCAATTTAAGTTTAGTGTTTGATGTTAATTACATTTGGACTAAATTTTATATTTATAACTTAGAAAAATGCATATCCTCCTCCTTACTTTTTTTTCCCAAATATATGCATATAGTTTATAAAATTTACAAAGTATTAATTTCATAACAATTATGTTCAACTCATTACATTATGCAATTCAGGTTGAAAACCATTTGTAAGGTCAATAGGCAAATTAATCACACATATCCCTTCCAAACTCGCACTCAAGTACATCTTAATATTAAGTGCGTTTTTAACTTAGCGATATTTTTTCTATAATCTCAAGATGGATGGTGAGAATTTAAGGAAGAAAAAAAGGTATTTCATTCGTCTCAAAATAAGTGTTTACGTATATAATTTTTAATTGCTCCAAAATAATTGTCTCATTTAAAAAATTAATGTACTATTTTTTTTAATATTACTAATTTAACTTTCTTATATTAAATTTATAAAATATAACTCACCACATCATCACATTGTACTCCAGCCAATGGTGAATATTTATTTCTATGTTACAAGAAAAAATTATGAATTTTCATTACTATATAATCAGTACTCTCAAAACACTCAAGATTTTTTCTTGGAGAGGGGTAAGGAAGTGGTCTGGGTATTTAAGTCATTTAATGTGTGAGATATTTTTCATTTTTTGACTTAAAAAATATTAAAAACTGAGAGGTAAAAAAATTTCAAAGATTATATTGACGTGATTGTTTTGAAGTTGCAGGAGACCAAGGCTACAAGACTGAATCCGAGTGGAGAGCTAGATCTTGGTATATAATATAAAGGGACCACGACCACTGAATCTCATCCTCATAATTCTTGTTTCCAAACAAGTTGCCAAATTGGGATAATATTTAGACAGGTAAAAAATTCCTATTTATAGGAAATAGTACAGAAAAATGACCACATGGGCCTTTGGCCCACATATACATAAAAGCTTTGGTTTCCTAATTGTCAATGGTCTCCCACTCATACAAAGTTGTACTAGTACATGAAAACGACAACTTGGGCCCTTTGGCCCACTGCATAGAACAATTGGATTGTTTTGCGATTAAACGTGTTACAAGTTGTATACGTTAATCTCGGCCTAAGGACTAACGTGTTAAACGGGTTTTGGTAATCGCAAAGAGGGGGCGCCCTTAACGTGCTACACGTTAATCTCGGTCTAAGGACTAAGGCTGTCAACTGGCCTGTTTGGCTAACGTTTTTATTTCATTTTTTTTTATTTTTTTATTTATTTTAACTAGCAAACAAAAATTCAAAACATGTTTAGTAATGTTTGAGGTCAAAATTAAAAGTATAAAAATAATATTTTTATTTATGTAACAAAATGCTGTTAAAAAAAGAAAACTTTTTATTTTTATTTTTTGTTTTAAATATCATTATTATTAATTTTTTGCATTTACATAATCCATGTGAATATGTGATAACATATTAAGTTAGATAAACCCATTAAAAAATTGATAACATGTATCATAAACTATTTTTATTCTACTTACCAAATAAGGATCATTTCATAATAATTTTATATTACCCTATGTAAAATTACCTATAAATTATGTGAAAAATTAATCTTATGGTGCAGATGGGTTGGCTCGGCCCAACTATACGGACGTGGAACGGTACTACTCTGTGTGCCACTAGCAAATGGATCTGATTGTGCTAGTGTGTCTTCATGCGCTCCTTCCTCTTTTTATTATGACGGGCTCTAGTCCCAACACAAGCACGTGATTTCAATGGAGGATGGCTGAATATCACGTGGGTATGCACTAGGGGTCCTTTCAAATTGGACCACTTTTATTGCTATTCTTTTTGGTTAGGTAAATTGGACCACTTAGCCTTTTGCTTATCACACACACCTTATAAAAATCAATAATAAGTGGTGGTAGTGGTAGCGAATAGTCAAAAACTACGGAGTATTTCTCATTGCCAATTTAGATTTTTGTGGTCCAACTTATGAGAGGGACAACTGCTTCACGCACTTATTTTCTATTTATATGTCAACATGAATTATCCATTTTTGTATTCTAAGAAGTAAAAAAAAAAAAATATTAACGAATGCCTTCTAAGTTCTGGCAATTGAATTACTCCCGTTATTCTTAAAAGCCAAATTTCAATATTACAATACTTACAATATACGTTCATTTATGATATTAGCGCATACATCACCAAAGATTTCATTTATATAATCTTATTAATAATTTCAATATAAATCTCACTGAAGTAATCTTCAACTGTTATCTTATTAATGCCTACTCAAGTATGTTTCAAAATCATCACTTGTACGTTTTATTATATTTTTGGAAGGTGTCAACGCTTGTGATTAACTTTACACTAAGAAATGAAAAAGAAAAAAATAGATGAATGGGAATAAACAAAGAAGGTAGATGCATCCTAGACTTACTGTCGATGAAAAGTGTGATAAAACTTATTTATTTATGGTTGTTTGCATTTTTGTCATTTTGGTTAATTTTAAAAATTTTAAGTCACGTTAATTTACTTTTTCAGTCGTTTTAGAGAGCGGCAGAGCCCTACGAACTAAGAATGCCCATATTCTTGAATTTTATGTTAAATTATTAATTGCCTGTTTTTTATAAATTTTATCAATAGTTATATAATTGTATTTCAGGAAAAAAAACTAAAAAAGAGAGGAGAAATTCTGAAATTAAACAGGGTGGGGCGAGTGCCCGCATGGATGAAAAAGTTAAACGGGATGGGGATAGAGTGAAAAGGCCCCCCATTGCGAGAGTGGAGAGGGTACACCTGCCCAAAACCGTCCTCTTGTCGCAAGTTTAACTTATTTACAAAATAACTACTTTTAGATGTAATAAACAAGAATTTTTTAATTTTTTGGGGCATCCTTCTGGCCATTTCCCTGGGTGTTTGCATTTAAATAATAATAAGTAAATGTTTTATATAAAAATAAGGACAATACTTAGATCCTGAGGATTTATAGTACTGACTTATGTAGGTCAATAATAAATAGATATGTCAATCTTTAATTGCTAAATCAAATATGATAATTAGATACTCACTTACCAAATCAGAGATAGTGAATTTGATTACCATCTCTTATTTGATAATTAAAATAGAATGTGTCCATTTATTATTGATCCACATCCGTAGTTAGTATATTATAAAACCTCACGAGTAATGAGCTAAGTATAATAAAAATTAATAGTTGCCTCTTCCCTTTCACCATCGAGGTAGAATAGATGTAAATTATAGAACTCTTAGAATGCCTCAATAAAGCTTTTTTGTTTATGTGATTAATTAATTATTTATTTATCTAACTCTAAGAGAATAGTAGGAAATAGGTTGAAAGTTTGGATATCTTTAAATTATATTTATTTTTATTTTTTGTGATTGTCCAATGTAAGTTTTTTTTTTTTTTTTTTTTAACCAAACGGAACAACATTAACATGGAACAGAAGATACATCATAGTCAGGGAACAGAGTATTACAAAGCCACGCGGGCCAAATGCTCCACTCGACATTGCCACATTTGGCTTTTAAAGCAACCTTACTTAACAAGTGAGCCAATGTATGTGGATGGGAAGATTGTATCTGTTAGATACCGGGGATTATTACTTGTTTTAAGAAGACCAAAACTATCATCATACAAATAATAGTAGTTTATTTATTTCAACCAAACATAAGTTCCTACATGAAATAGAAATAGAGAGGATTGGGACCATAAAAGACTTGAAGGTACAATTTTATGCATGTCCAGTGAGAGATTATTACAGTCACAAACACTGAACAACACTGAATTCATTTTTCAACCAAGCATTGGAAATGACTTGGGATATTTTCCTGAAAAATTAGTGGCAACCCAATGCATATTGAGAGTGAGAGGCCCATTGGTACAAGTGGGCCCTTGTTCCTTAATTTAATGAGGCCTTGCATTGTCCACCTATTGTTGCAGACAGAGGCTTCACCAGTTACCACTGTCTTTTATATAAAGATACTCCTCCTCCTATTTGAAAAAGACTTGGAACAGGTATTACAGAACCTTCTGGACACACATCCTAAAATATCTATTTGAATCTCCAATCTGTACCATCAATAATCCTCATCCAATAATCAATCTACTCCATATGCAATCAACACAAAATAATAATATATCAGAATCATATATATATATATATATATATATATATAAAAGATCCTGTTTCTCGAGCTTTCTGTGCCTTATAGCGTTTTGGGAGAGAGAGCTGTTGATTCCTCCCAACACTTCCTTCCCTCAAACCATGCTAAGTTACGTGTTTTAGTCCACAAACATGTAGTCCTAATCCTGTAATCACATATATAGAGAGTGTTCTAAAGACACATTTAAAGGTGTTGATTCTGATTAATTCGTCGACAAGAAGTAATTTGGATATCTAGGTAGGTGCATACACGCATATATATATATATTGTTGTGTTGGGTTCAAGAATGGCAGCTGGAGAAGAGAAGAGCAACGATTTCTATGCTGTTTTGGGGTTGAAAAAGGAATGCTCTGCCGCGGAGCTCAGGAGTGCTTACAAGAAGCTAGCAATGGTCAGAATCTAAAACGAATAAAATGTTCAAATTTTCAAATCAATTTCTGGGTTTTCCACATATTTTCTCCGGAAACAAGGGAATTGATTTTTCCCGGTATTTCCTGGATATTTTGATTGAATCGTAGAAATAAATCGCTTTCCAGCGAATCACAAGTTGGAATTTTATTTTATTTTATTATTATTATTATTTTTTTGTGTTGTTCTACAACTTTTGGTTTTGACTTGTTATGTTGGAAAAACACTAAATACGATATTTGTCAATTTGCTCAGAGATGGCACCCAGATCGTTGCTCAGCGTCGGGAAATTCTAAGTACGAAGAGGAGGCTAAGAAGAAATTTCAGGCCATTCAAGAAGCCTATTCGGGTAATTCCTCCCTTTTCTCCATTATTCAATTCTAATCTCCTATTCATAATTTTAGAATACAGACATATGTATATATATATACAGTATAATATGTAGTAGTAGTATTATTGGATTCACGAGATGCTGATTCTCTTTTCTTTTTCAGTTCTTTCGGACGCAAATAAAAGGTTTATGTACGACGTAGGAGTCTACGACACCGATGATGACGAAAATGTAAGTCCTTTTGTGGGGTCAAGAGTTCATATGAGCTAAAGCGAGTTTGTGATCCTCTCATTTAGGAGTAATTGGTTTTGAAATCAATAGCAATGCTATTCAAAGTTAATAGGCTGGGAAATAGTCTGACCTCATTAATTGGTTCACTTTGAAAATCATTTTTCTTCTAGAAATTGCTAAATATTGAGATTTAAAACTAGTCCACCAATGCACTAACTATTAGAAGGGACCAGCATTCCCTCATGTTTAGAGCGTCCCATGCACAGTTGTTTGCACCAAGACAATGTCACTTTGGTGCACATCATGGAGCCCAAAGCGGGCCTCCCCGTATTGGTCTTTGTGCATCAAAACGACATCTTATGTTTTCTCAGAGTTTGCAAATCAAGACATATCTCATTTGCTAACAGTTTGTTGTGTAGTAAAATGACTTATTTACCCTCAAATTTGCAAATCAATAGACGGGCTAAATTCAAAAAAAAAAAAAAAAAAAAAAAAAAAATCTCTCTTTAAACTTTTTCAAACTTGCAAAAATCCGATTTATATAATTATTTTTGTGGTGAATTATACTGAATTTTTGCACATGCAAATGCAGGGAATGGGTGATTTTTTGGATGAAATGGCAGCTATGATGTGCCAAAACAAAGCCAATGTAAGCTTCTGCTCTCTGTTAGTACTTCTCATTCCACTGTTAGGAAGTCTCTACATGTGACACGCATATAAATGACTGGAGACTGCTATAATCTAAAGCGTGGGTCTTGGGGTTTTACTCATTCCATCCATAATTTTGGAAATTTTAAGCAACTTTTGTTTGTTGTCTCCTGTGAAATGCTAGACGCAGACTTCACAGAGTGTGAAAACTATCTATCGGTGGATGAGTGGGTCGTGTAACACATAAGTGACTCTCCAAAGCAGTCATTTTCTTCTCCCATGTTAAATCAAATTAGTCATGATTGAATCCTTATTGGAATTAGTCAAATTAGTTTGTTGGGAGACACCAAACTAGCAAAGGGGGTGTGTGGGACGCACATATTGGCTATTGCTGCTCCTTTTGGAATTATGAATTTTGATTCCTTCTTTCTTCTTTGGGTTTGTGGGTGTCTGTTAAAGTGATGGACTATCTGGTTAGCTAACAATGACTTTATGGGTCCTTTGAAACTGATGGTTTCATGTGGCCCTTAAAAACGTCCAGAGCACTCTCTGTATCATATGATGATGATTGTGATCTCTCCATGAACATGGAGCCCGGGTGCGCCTTAAGCTACTGATAGCAAATAAGGGTTTGCTCTTATTAATCCGGTAGTAATGATACTGATACGTTAGCTAATTACAGTCTTGTTCAAACAATATCTTGTTGTATGGAGCAGGTTTTGCGAGAAAATCTTTTTTCTCATGCTATCTTTTTGGTATTCATGTTAAGCGGCTGCTACTGATGGCTACAAGTACAAATGAGGCCTCCAGTGCCAGATGGTGCAGGCTGCAGGGCCTGCACTGAGCTCCACATCGTCGAACAGCTCATGAGGGGAAATGGTAACTCCAGTCGTGACTGTCACTAACATAATGCCACGATAAAAATGGGATCTAAATTGAGGCTTTACTGTACCTCCTCATATGATATGATGAATGTTGTGATTTTAGTGTTTATTTAACCAGTGTTGGTGAAATTTCTTTCCTAATAAAAGTGATGCACCCGTAATGATCAATGATGGTGGGTGTCATTATATTTCGCTAATCATCCGACATAATTGAATATAGACTCTGATTGGTGGACCTGCTGCCGATTATGCAAGTCTAGTCTATGAAATTTCTGTGTGTATTAAACTTTACACACTGTTAATTAATAAATTAATGGTTTGGTTATTTTGGTTTAGCAATAAAGTTTGTGGCATGTGGAATTGATTGACAGGGAAATGAGGGGGAGAGTTTTGAGGAATTGCAAGAGATATTTGAAGAAATGTTTCAAAGAGACATTGAGGCATCATTCAGTTCTACCTCTCAAACTGTAACCACTTCTTCTTGTACTTCTTCTTCCTATACCTTTTGCAGCGAAAGCTCTAATGCCACCAGTAAGCGTAATTCATTTGAAATGAACTTGGGAAAGTCCAAGGTTGAAGACTCTTCTAGCTTTGATGCTCACTTTGGCGGATTTTGCTTAGGAGGTTAGTGTTCTTTCTTCTCAAACACGAGCAAGCACACACACTTGAGTAAATGGGACGGCCATAATCTACATTTTTAGCATGCTATATTGTATTAACTATTATCTTTTCGTATTCAACTTTGAATGAAATATATCTTCTTTTATCACTAATGCATGGAAGGTAGAATTATTGGGTTTCATTGCAAGTGCAGTACACTCAATGACCTAAGGAACTCGTGATTACAGTGTTTTTATTGTATATATTTCAATGTATAATATTTACTTTTCAGTTCTTAGATTAAGTAGACAGATTCGGGAGTTTACCAAAATAATAATTGATGTTCTTACCTCAAATAGTGCATGATTATAAATAACATAATGTCATTTTCCTTGATATTGTACATTAGTACATATTTAAATTATAGTGGGATTAGGTTGAGCTGTTCAGCTTTGGGTTGAGAATTCTCTTTTACCTATACAAATAGACTGAAATCCCAGGTCAATTTGTTTTCGTCTCCGGATTTTGTACTAGTATGGATTTGGAGATTTATGAACTACAAACCTTGAATAAGCTTTTATTTTAGGTAATGAACTTTCTAGCTTATGAATAAGATTATTTGATTGAGGACTATTTTGTGCTTTTTCTTTCTCTAACTTGTTTTCTTTTGATTGATGAACACAGATGGAACATCCTCGGGAAAAATCCAGGGGGGGAAAAGGAGGAAACAGAGGGAGTCCAGGAGGGGTCGGAATAGCTAGACAGAGGACTAGCGGTGAACAGAGAACAAAATGTTTCGGCCACCCATGATGTGTTTTCCAGTGACCGTTTTAGGGTATCGGCTTGATGCTGCAACGGTCACTGAGATGAAGATGCATAATACCTAGCTGAAACAGTATCAATGGAATTAGGCATTTGTTCCAGCAATGTCAACATCTTGTTTTGTGCTGGGATAGAGTGGAGCTTGTATTAAGAACATTAGGCTCATGTTGAACAATTTTCGGGTGGCTGTGACACTGTTCTTCAATTGCAATGTCTTTGCTTCCATGTGTTCCTCTCCCTCTAAATGCCAGGTTCTAGTTTCTTTCCAACATGTCCCTCTGCTAATGCTGTGTCTATGTGGTACTAGTCAATTAATTATTTGAAGAGGGAAAAATATAAACATTGTCTACAAAGGTTTAGCAGTTAAAGAGAAAAAAGGTATGAAGCTTTGGGTTCGGTTTAATTTGTGGATTTAGTGAAGTAATGGAATAGAACTAGGCATGCTTGAATCATAATTGTTTTTCCGGTTTTTATTTTTTATTTTTTATTTTTTCTTCAAGGCAAGAATATTATGTTAGAGAAGTTAGAGATGTTAAACTCGAAGTCAACTCCAAAGACAACGGAAACAACCTATGCTGGCGTTGCCCTATTTCTAGCTTGGCTCGACTCAAATTTAAGTCATCTCGAGCCCACAAAACCGCAACACTTAGATATATGGGATATAGATTTGGCCCAAATCGGGAGATTGCAAAAGCATAAATTGTAGTTCTAAGCGTCCATTTCTGCGGAGCATGTGGAGCCATATGGTGGTAACTCGTAAGCTGATGTCCCATGTCTTTGGGCTTTAACTCCAAACCGGCCCATCAGGGACCTTGTCTAGAAGGCCCAAGACTTGCTGAGATCTACTATTATATAATTCATATTCATAGTTGTTTGAATTGGACTATAACAACCATGGAAGGTGGCTAGTGAGCTGTGAGGCACATCAACATTTTGTCCTGCTTAGCAGGGTTCAACAGATTGACATTGGCCCAATTGGAAAGCCCATGATGTAGATCAAACAACTTTGAGTGTCCTGACCAATGGGTCATGGTTTAGCGGTAGGAGATTTTTACTTTTTAAAGAAAGGTTAAAAATTAAAACTTTAGAGGAGAAGGGTGCACGAGTGAATTGCTTTGACTTAAATATAGATATATATATATTGAAAATAAATAAATATCCTAAAATAAAATTTGGAGCGCAGTGATATTTAGATATTCGGCAAAGTGAGTGTGTGTTTTTTTTGGTCAATGTAGTAATAATAATAATAATAATAATAAATTAGAACTTGAAATGGTACTTGTTTGATACCAAATTCAAGTCAATCCGATCATTTGAACTTGATTTCACAAGGATTCCCTTCAAATTTACTCCATTTCATTCTCTCCCGGTGACTTGATCTGAATAAGTTAATTCAGGTAGGGGGATGCTTTTTAGGTGAGTGAAAGCTACTAGCGGTCAGTTACGATAAACAAAATAATAATAATAATAATGAGTCAAAGTAATCAAGGGGATAGGATTGTGGAAAATACTTTTTTTTATTAGAGAAGCAATAAAATAATGTTATGTTCCATTTCACAGCTTACCAAACCCATTAGAATTATTAAAGACAATTATTGCATATATATACTTTAAAGTCTTTGTAGGGCCATTCTTGAAACTTTCTGCTTTGACGGAAATTAGGCGTATAGGACACTCTGGTGGGACCAATTTTGATGTTATATTTGAATGACTTTGATTTTAGATTGCAATAAGAGTTTGTTTGGTTCGCAGCACTTATTGAGAATGTAAAAAATTGTTTTAAGTCAATTATAAAAGATTTTTAAAATTAAATAAATTTACAATTGAATTTTTAAAAAATTGAATCAAGAAAAATATTTTGTATAAAAAATTTAAAATAAAAAATTGTTATTAGAATTACAAATTAAACAGGCCCACTTTGGCATTGATGTTACTTTTGGCTTAGAGAAGGATTGAGAAGGGATAGATAGACCTATTTTGTTTAATTAGAGAAAAAAGAAGAAAGAGAGAGAAAATAAGAGGGATGAAACGTTTCTTTATATTTTTTTTATATGCTCAATTTTGGGAGAAGAAAGGAGCGAGAAAATTAACACCTATCTATAAATATACAATTTTTAAATTTAACCTTTTTAAAAATAAATATCTACATTTTATAATTTTATATAGTGATGGGTATATTGGTAAAAAAATATAAAAATTCTCTTCCATTTTCTTTCAATCTCAATATATATGTATAACTTCATTCATCCTTTTAACTATTCATTACATTCAACTAAACAAAAAAAAAATAAAGGTGACACATTCCCTTGTCACCCATCCATCTCACCCTCTTTCTCTTTTTTCAATTTTTTTATCCCTCCAACCAAACAAAGCATGAGGATGAGTTTGGCGATAAGATTGTTCCATTATAATATGAAATTAAAAGTTTAAAATAAAAAATAATATCTTGTGTAAGATTGTAAGATTGAGCATATTTGACCTTTAGATATTGAATGCATTTGATCATCTCCAAATTTGACGAGGATCAAAAATTTAAAATTGTTAAAAAGATTATTTAGCTTTTTATAAAATATTTAGAGATTATGTCATACTAGTAGCATTATGTCATACACAATATGAATAAATATTTAGAGATTTATTAAAAAGATTATTTAGCCTTTTATAAAATTTAAAAATTGTTTCAATTCAGTAATCAGTAAATAAAAAGTTACTCTTCTGAGAAGATTCATTGACATTATTATACTTTAATAAACTGTAATTATAAAAAGATTTGATTTCTCATAGGAAGGAAAAAATAAATAAGAAAATAAGAAAGTGGAATTGAACTATATCGTCAAGTGGGAGTGTAGGTGGGACCCGCCATAACATCAACGTCCCCATATACAATCATATCCAATGCCGTGGCAAAATATTAGTATAAAGCGAAACCACCTGTCGATAACTCTCAAAAAGACAAAGACCAATTCAACTTCGCAATTTTTTTCTCCAACTCCTTTGGGCTCCGCTTCTAGCTCTCTTTCACCGTGTCGGCTTTTATTCGACTCGGCTCCGCTAACATTTTACTACTCGGCTCCGCTAACATTTTACTTTTGCTAAGATTTACCTGTTCATGGTCGTTGTTTTATTCTTGTCGGCAAATAAGTATACATATATTTATTGTGTCTCGAGTTGAAAAGCACCCATATAGGACACGTAATAAGGTACCAACGTACTGCTACCAAACAGTGACCCAGCCAGAAAATTGTGTAAGTGGAGGTAATAATATAAGTATAATTTATAGGTATACATATATCAAAATAAATAAAATAGTGGAGTATATAACTAACAAAAAAATTCAGGAACAATTAAATAGTTCCATCCCCTACGAAACTTAAAATACATATTTTTATGGAATGATGAATAAAATTATTGATTCATTACAAATAAGAATATACGTATTTAAGTGTGTCTGACGTCAAGAAGCACAAATATAAACACGGAACAAAATACAAACATGGTGCTAAAAAACTTAGAATATATATTTTTATAGAATCATGAATAAAACTACTAATTTGAAATTTAAAATTAAATGTTTGTTAATTTTGTTTATTACATTTAAGTTATTTTCTAACTAACGTATGATATACGGAGTATATTAAATTGCGGACCTAAGTAACACATGAGTGTAAAATTAAGTTTAAATGACATAGAACAGGGCGAATAAATGAATAAAAAAAGCAATTGTGAAGATGTAGGACATTGATCTCTTCACAACAATGTTCTTTTTAACATAGTGTATGACATCCACAAGTCCTTGGTTGGATGCGCGCCACACGGACAGCCAAAACAACACTGATGGATTAAGAGTGGTTATTCAAATGCAATCACTAAGAGTTTTATTTTTGGGGTTCACTGCATTCAGTTTGGTTGTTTATCGACATTGGTGCGATTGCTAATTTGCGATTAAAGCTTTTTAAGCGTGGAGCTTATGGTTTTTATTTTAAGTACGAGTTTGATTAGAGTTGCGGGATTAGACATGACCACGAGATGGTTAAAAGTAGGACTTGATCATGTTTTTTTTTATTTTTTTATTTTTTATTTAAAAAAAAACAAACTCAAACCTTTATCAAGTGGACCAAATATCTATTTTGAGTGCCAACCATACAAATCTTATAAACTATACTATTCACATTCTCTAAAAATTATTAAAATTAGCAGTTTACTTATCAAAATAAAAATAATTAAAATGAATATCACTTAAATTAAACAAAAAAGTGGATAAAATTTGATGGCCTTAGAGAAATGTGATTATCCATCCACCCAATACATTCCCAAAAAATTGGATGGCTTCAAACAAAGCCGTGTTAGCCGGAGCCACTCCTTCACTTTAAGCCATCAGATGAAGTTTCTGAATCTACCCCTTATCCCCTCCTCCAGTTCTCTCTCTATATAACAACCCCATCAGTCCTCCACTCCATCCCTCACGGAGAATCTCTCTGTAAATAAAATAAAAATCTACATCTTCTCTCTTCGTTTCACTGCCCCATCTCTTCGTAACAGTCGTGGAGGATTATATATACATATATAAATAAAGTTCGGTTGTTACAAAATAAGAAGACATGGGGTTCCTCCACAAGCTCTGGGACGAAACTCTGGCCGGACCCGCACCCGACGCCGGCCTCGGCAAACTACGCAAGTATGATTCATTCCCCGCCGTCCGATCCACTCCGAACATCCCTCCCGACGAGATTCCGGTCACTCGGAGCATCACAATCCTACGAACTAACTCCCTTTTACGCAACGTTTCCGGCGAATCGAGCTCTGTTCCGTCTTCTCCGGCCGGTTCGAGCACCCCTAGTTCGCCTTTCTCGCGTAAGTCTTTTTTATTCAATGTTTGATGATAAGAGGGTGTGATTGAAAGAGTTTTTTGTTTTTGTTTTTGTTTTTTTTAATCTTTTGGGGCTTTTATGTTATTTGTTGATTTTATTGGGGTGTATGATTTGGGTGCAGCGACCACGCCTCGTGGGGATTTCAAGAGATTGACGAGGAGAAAATCGTCACCGGAGGAATTTGAAAAAGCGGACCCTAGAAGTCTGACTACTTACGATTGGTTCGGTGTTTTGTTTTATTCACGTGAAATGTCATTTACACCATTATCTCCTTTTATTTTCACACACAGTATAAAATCTTGGAGTCCTAAAAGAAAATATTTAATTCCACACACCAGCTAAGTTAGATATTTATTGAATCCAAAATAATGAGACTATGAGAGTATATAATTTACCATAATATTTATTGAATCCAAAATAATGAGACTGTAAGTTTGATATGTTTGAAGCACCGGGCAGCTAAATTTAATTAAAACTTTAAACTACCTTTTTTTTTAAAATTTCAAATTTAAAGCACGAGTGTTCCCAACAATAATAGTAAAATTCAGAAATATAAATTGACCTACAATTTGCTCGGAAATATGTAACCTGCAAAATTAGAATTGGATTGAACAAATTTTAATTCTAAGCATTTTTTTTTTTAAAATTCTAAGATCAAAAGACTATGTTTGTATGTTACTAAACATAACTTTAGTTTAATATACAAAAATAAATATGATAGCTCAAATTGATTAGGTTAAGATAAAGGACACATGCATGAGTTTTCAAACTATGGTTTTTAATTTACAAGAGTTTGGATTTGAACTAAAGTTATAACAATTGATTAAAAAGAAAAAAAGAAAACTCCATATCAGTTAGATACACTCAACTAGAAGTGATGTAGAGCCCTTCGTTTTACAGAAGGTGCAAAACAATGATCTAACAACACTAAAAACTGTAAAATTGTTTGTTGTTAAGCTCAAGGGATAGAACAAGAGGTCATGGCCCACCTCCCATGTTATATTAGATGGATCTATAAGCATAATGTTCTAATAATTGATTAATATTGTCATGCATGTCTTGTGTGCACTTTTGACCTTAACCTGATTTTTCTTATATATGTGTTGCAGGATAGTGATAAGCGCTTTGGATCGTTGAGAGAGAAGTTACTGTTTTGTGTTGAGCAATCGACCACGACAAGATTCTGTACATAGAGAACCTTCATGGGTATCTTATATACTATAATAATATATATATAAATATGTATATATAATGTGACTGCGCATGTATATAATCTTAATTTGGTCTAATATATAGCTATAATAAGGCGTTCGGGTGAAGAGAAAATCACTCAAGGAACCACTGCTTCTTGGAAGTTTTCGAGAGATCGAGGAAGGAAGTTGGAGAGCTGACATTTGCTGAGTCTTGTTTCCAGTTTAATTATCTCCATGTTAATGGAGTTGTGCCTTTTGGTTTTGATTCCTTTTTTTTTTTTTTTTTTTTTTTTTTTGTGGGTTTAACAATTCTTGTACATATATGTGGGTGTTTGGTTTTGTTTTTGTAAATATGTGTGTGTATTCTGAATCCTCTTTCAAATGAAAACTTGTTTGCAGCCTCATGATTGTACCTCGTGTACTTTAAAATCTCTCTCTCTCTCTCTCTCTCTCACACACACACACACACACACACTGACAATGGATCCCCAATAGCTTGTCCAAGGTTACGCCAAAGACACACTTTGCAGGATTGAACTTTCCGCTAGAATCGTTATAGACTTGTTTAAGGTTAAGTAAATCATGTTCGTTTACTGAACTCGATCAACATGTTCATGAGCCTTGCGTATTGAACACGTTAAGCTGAATAACCTTCGATTGAGCTCATTAGTCTCTTGTTCGTGAATGGATTGCAGCAACTTATGAACGCGGTTCATTAATTTTTAATGCTCATTAGGACTTGCAACTATTTTGTTCTTTTAATCAATTTTGATATCAAGTTTTACCTTATTCCCTGCTAGCTCCAGCATAATTGGAGCTAAACTTGAACCTGATTTGTTTTCTTGATTAGGGTTTGAGCAAGCTCAAGTGGGCATGAATTTTTTAAACTACGCAATTATGCAAATTTTGATGCAATTAGTTTGAACATATATCTGAACAAGCTTATATAAACTGGTATAGAACAAAGTTTATGTCTGGTACATCTATGGTTCCTTTTATTAGAGGAAGATTGAAACAAAAGATAAGAGTTTCAGTTTATTTGAGACACCACCATTCATTCCAAAAAAGAAAAAAACTAGCAAAATCTCTGGTTGGGTTGAAACAGAAAATATGTGCATGTCAAGTATTTTATACTTGGTATGCCCGTCGAAGTATAAAATATTTATTTCTCGCCAAGTGGGGACTCTTCTATTAAACATACAGACTTCTATTTGAATGTGATTGAGCCTAAAGCTGCAGCTGCCTTGAGAGACTCAATCAGATCTGCAGCTTCTTGAACAGTTGCAATATTAGCTAGCAGCATCCCCCTTCTTCAATTGACAGGTCAAATTTCTGTTCCAGAGCCATCATTATTTCATTTTATTCATAAGTTAGGATTGCAACTAACAAATTTCATTAAAACAAGATTTGGTTATATACATGCAAGAGATTAATATAAATAAAATTGGAAAACGCATACAGTGTCAAGAGAGTCGGCACCCAAATCTGAAATTTTGGTTTGGGGAGTGACGGTGCTTGCATCAATTGACAGTTGATCTACTATTAGGCTCTGTACAATTGTTAGAGTTTCTGTCTGAGCCTGTACATAAATTGTGTCATTAAGCTTCACACATCTAAAACTATGATACTACAAGCAATTATACACACACACACACACACACACACACACACACATATATTTGAGTGATAAATATAAAATAGTTCTTACATTGGAGCATGAAATTGTAGTCTTGTGGCAGCGGTTGAGCGGCAATGATCCTTTCGCTGCATTTATGATTTGAATCTCGGGCACTAGTCTTAACCCACATACCATAGGACCACCCTGTGCAATATTGAGAACATATTTTGATATTAAAATGGCTAATGATTAACAGATTTAATAGTCTACTACTGATGCATTAAATAAGGCAAAAATTTTAATCTTATCCAACATATCCAAATGATAAGAAACTATCGTATACAAACTCCCTCAATATGTATATATATATATATATCTGTGTGTGTGTGTGTATTTGGTACTTAGAGTGGTAGAAAAGCTGGTGCTAAGTTGTTTAAGGGTGCATTTGGGTCTAGCGGTGCAAGGCACGTAGTGTGGAGGGAAAAATTCCCCTCCGGTAAGAGTCATCCATGTCATCACCATACAAATTTATACTTTCAATCCTTTAATAAATTACAGAAGCCCAGCCCGGGTCGAGCCCAAATTAAGTCTCCATCTAGCCCAAGATCGCTGGTACTAAACTTCTAACCCATCAGTCTAGCTTAGCTAGCCCAAGATGCATTCGGCCCAAACTATTTGGGAGTGAATGAGTCCTACTAAGCAAATGATCCTGCATGAAAGGAAAGTTCTACAAAAGGAAGAATCTGATATGGGGATAACTGTAAAAGGCAGTAACTTAGTTAGTAAATAATTGCATATGGGATTAATTGGAGAACCAACAAGACGAGTCTTACCATAATTCCACCACCTTTTTGTATATAAATGGAGGCCTAGTCCTCCAATAAAGATCATCGAGTAATATACGTTTTTCTCCGAATAATTCTTGTTACTTATTACTTTATCTTGAGTGAGTTGTATTATTTCTTTTAATTTATTTTATATAGAGAAATTTTGCATCTACACTTTGGCGCCGTCTGTGGGAACCGTATAGAAATATGCTCCCACAAGTGATTCAAATCGTTTATGTTACTACAATCTAGAATGTCAATCGGAAGATTTGCAGCAGTAGCTGATCAACAGATGGAGTTAATGCAAAAGATGCGAGAAGAGTTCTTGTAACAATTCGAAACGCTTCATCTAGCGAACGAGGCCAGCACGGCCTAGATTGCGATGCTTCAACAGAGGAACGATGCCCTCCAACCAGTTATGGCCCAGATAGCACTACAGTCACCACTAGGTGATACGGCAACACGTCTCCTAAACCAAAACATTCCTCCGGTTAACGAACCTCAAGCCAGTGAGGTTCGGCCCAATGAGGTTTGGCTTAACGACGTTCAGCAAGAGCAGAAGACAAGAACTGAAGTGGTCGCTTCGAACAATCATCCTCGTCGCATGCAGGACGAACAGGTTGAGTCCAGCCGTAAGCTTACGGTATGGACCAATGGCATTTCGGATGGCGCTGGCGTACATGAGGCCTTTGATGAGAAGAGGCTCCTAAGGATTCAGACACCCGCTGAGATGGCCAGAGAGCATAAGAACTTTCTAGTGAAGACTCCGTTCACCGATGATATATACCCTGTTGACACACCTAAGAAATTCACCATGCCTTCTTTCACTCAATTTGATGGTACAGGAGATCCTTCTCGTCACTTCGACCACTATTCAAGAAAGATGGCTCTGGACAATCATAACGATGCGTTCATGTGTAAGGTTTTCCCGACTAGTTTAACGGGAGCCGCATTGGAATGGTTCAAGAATAGGCCACGCAAATCCATCCCGAACTATAAATTTGTGCGCTACATTCTTAGCACAATATTGCGGAAACAAGAAGCCGAAGAAAACCATCTCTAGTCTCTTCACCATAAGGTAAAAGAGAGGAAAAACACTACAGGATTTCCTGTCCAGATTTAACATGGAGGCCTCGGAAATAACAAATTGTCATCCTGAGACTGCTATAGAAACATTCAAGATCAGTATAATTCAGGGAACCAAGTTCCATACCTCCCTAGTTAAATATTCCCCTCCGAACATGCAAACTCTCAATGTTAGGGCACAAATCTACATTCGACTTGAGGAGAATGTGGCTCACCAAGCGCAGCACGCCACCATCGTCACGGTAGAAAATAAGCCTCGGGAGAAAGCCTCGAGTTCAAAAAGTCAAAGAAGCCAACATGCCTCAGCACCAGTTGCCCAGGTACCTGAGAAAAGGCAAAGGATAGAAGAAAGGTTCACACCTTTCTGTACAACCCTAGCTCGGCTATTCCAAGAAAATAGGATGAGGTTCATAGCCCCTCAGCTAATGAGGCAACCCTTGGAGCAAAGGGACAAAAACAAACACTGTGCTTACCATAGGGACTACGGGCATACAACCAATGATTGCAGATCCTTTAGGCGGCAAGTAAAAAACATGATAACCAGATGTGAGTTGGCAGACTACCTTACGCCAAAAGAACACGTGAAGCTTAGGGAGGTTAATCCTTGGAAAGTAGAGGGAAACCAAGTAAAGGTTATTCATGTGATATATGGGAGGTCAGAAGATGACCAAGAGTCGGAAGAGGTGTACCGATCCAGACTGAGGGCAACCCATAAGCTAAGGAAGCTATCCTCTATAAACACTATCGCTTCGAGCAGTATTAGTATTGGGTTCGGCGATGGAGATCTATCTAGAGTTCAGCTTCCCCACGAGGGTCCACTAGTCATCAGTTTTCTGGTAGCAAATTGTATGATCAAAAAAGTTTTGGTGGACCCGGGAGCAGCGCCAATATTATCACATAAGCGGTTTTTGAGCAACTGGAGATCCCATCATCATCAATTTAGCCCACCTCTAGTTCTTTGCTGGGGTTCGATGACACAAAGGTGGACCTTATTGGGGTTATTGATTTATCTGTCACTGCGGCGAAAAAGACATTGAAGGAAAACTTTGTTCTGATAGAAATCCATCATTCTTATAATCTCATTGTGGGAAGAGGTTGGATCCACCGAATGCATGGGGTCCTGTCTACCCTTCATCAGGTGATGCGATATTTGTCTCCGGACGGTAAAGAGGTTATTGATCTTTGGGGAGATCAGGTCGCTGCCAAAGAATGCTACATACTGACATTAAATGAGGTAAAGAAGAGAATTAAGCAGTCCCAGCCAGATATGATCCCCGACAGTACTTCCAAATAGCAATTACAGAGCCCTCTGCCCAAGTATTTGAAAGCAGAGGAGGAAGCCGAAGCTCCAAAGCCTACCGAGGAATCTCTCGAAACCGTCGAAGTTGTCCTCGACAATCCTCATAAAATCACTTATATGGGCTCTTCCCCCACACCTGAAGAGAAACAAGTGTTAATTGATGTCATCCGACGGAATGCAGATGCGTTTGCCTGGGATCATTCGGACATGCTTGGGATTAGCCCTCCGATCTCATGCCATAGCCTGAAGGTGGATCCGGCATTCAAGCCGGTTAAACAAAGACACAGATAGTTCGCTCCTGAGTGCAATCGAATAATTGCTGAAGAGGTAAGCAAGTTATTTTAAGCAGGTTTCATCCGAGAAGTGCATTACCCACAATGGCTCTCGAACGTGGTGGTAGTTCAAAAGAAAAATGGAAAATGGAGAGTTTGCATATATTTTACCAATCTCAACAAGGCTTGCACTAAGGATAATTTTCCACTACCTAAGATAGATCAAATGGTTGATGCTACCACTGGTTATGAGAGACACACATTCCTCGATGTGTATTCCGGATATAATCAGATCCCTATGAATCCAGAGGATGAAGAAAAAATCGCCTTCATTATAGAGAAGGGTACTTACTGTTATAGAGTCATGCCCTTCAGGCTTAAGAATGCTGGGGTAATTTACCAACGTCTCGTTAATAGGATCTTCGACGAGATGCTGGGAAAAACGGTTGAAACTTATATTGAAGACATGGTGGTTAAAAGTGTGAAGAAGGAAGATCATCCCAAGCACCTCCAGGAAGTCTTTGACACTTTGAGAAAGTATAACATGAAGCTGAATCCTTCCAAATGTTCTTTTGCGGTCTCTTTAGGGCAATTTCTTTGCCATATTGTCAACAAGAGAGGAATAAAAGTAAACCCGGCTCAGGCTCAGGCCTTCATACAGAATCAGGAACCAAAAACTCGAAGGGAAGTACAGGTTTTAACCGGCCGAATCGTAGCTCTTAGCCGCTTCATATCTCGATTGTCAGATAAGTGTAAGCCATTTTTCGATGCCATAAGATCGAAGAACAAAGATTTATGGGGACCACAACAGCAGGAAACACTCAATCGGTTAAAGAATTACATGGCTAAACCACCAATTTTGTCTGCTCTGAAGCCTGGTGGAGCCCTCATCATGTATTTAGCAATCTCCAGTAGAGTTACTAGTGCCGTACTAATTTGAGAAGAAAGAAAGAATCAGTACCCTATTTTTTACACAAGTAAGACGATGACAGATGTTGAAACAAGATATAACAAAGCAGAGAAGATCATACTAGCCTTGATGTACACAAAGCGAAAGCTTCGGCACTATTTTGAGTCTCATAGCATCGTGGTCCTTACCAATTACCCCATGCGAACTATTCTTTCCAAGCCAGATTTATCTGGAAGAATTACTAAGTGGACAGTTGAACTCAGTTATTTCGATATAGCTTATGAATCAAAGGTGCCACATAAAGGACAGATGTTAGCTGATTTTCTATTGGAATATGCAGATAAACCCGAAGAGCCTGAGCTTCCTAAACCATATTGGGAGCTTCGGGTAGATGGCTCCTCGAATCTAACCTGTGCAGGAGCTGGAATCTAACCTGAAGGCACCAAGCTGCAGCAGTCAATCTGTTTGAATTTTCCTGCCACTGATAACGAAGCTGAGTATGAAGCCTTGCTTGCCGGGCTTCGGTTGGCAAACCAGCTTCAGGTAAAATGTTTAAAGGTTTTTAGTGACTCTCAACTTGTTGTGAATCAGGTGACAAACAAGTATCAGTCCAAAGAAGAAAGAATGAAAACATACAAGGAGGCTGTAGAGAGTGCTACACGTGGATTCGACCAAATCAAATTCCACCAAGTACCTCGAGAAGAAAACTCTGAAGCTGATCAACTGGCCATAGTGGCGTCTTCCTCAGATGAAGATTTGGTCCGGATAGTGCCAATCGACATCCTGGACAAACCTAGTATGAGTCCTCGGTAGGAGATAATGGTGATCCCGGACATTCCACGAGAACCATGCTAGTTGGACCCATTGGAAGCTTACCTCAAGCACGGAACTCTTCCGAACCAGAAAGCCGAGGCAAGGAAAGTAAAGTTCGCCGCAACTAAATACTCAATTATTAATAATCAACTGTACAAGAAATCATTCTCAGGTCCTTACCTAAAGTGCTTAAGCCCCAATGAAGCCCTCGTAGTATTAAAGCAAATTCATGATGGAGATTGTGGCAACCACTCCGGCGGCAGATCCCTCACACATAAGGTTCTAACTCAAGGCTACTTCTGGCCATATGTAATACCCCTAATTTTAAAAGGATAGTCCTGGTATTTAATTAATTGTTTAATTGTATTTTTAATTGTTTAATTGTTTTGTTTTAATTGTTTAATTGTGTATTTGTTTAGTTGAGTGAATTGTGTTAGTTAATTGAATAATTTATTTGCTTAATGGTATTTGTGTTATTTAATTAAATTATGTGTTTTTTTTTAGTTAATGGTTTATTATATTCTTTATTTAATTTAGATGAATTAAATGTTTTAATTGTTTTAGGGTTTTGTTTTAGATATCACGTTTTTGTGTAGCCGACTTTTAATTAGCTTAGGATTAGGATTAGGTTTTCATTGGGGCTTATATATAAGCTTGTATAAGTCTGCTAGGGTTAGAGAAAACCCTATTCACGTACTTAGTATATTGAGAGAAAACAGAGTAAGGTTGTGAGAGGTAGAGAGGAACCGAGAGTGGAACTTGGGTAATTAACAAAGCAATTCAAGGAGGAAGGAATGTGGTTGTTCTGGGTGGAACCAAAGCACTGGAGGTATAGAACTATAACCTAGGACATTGACAGAAAGTTCAGAGACGTGGATTAGAGTTTAAAATCTGAAACTCAAAGGCAAGTTTCTGTTCTTCTCTTTCCCTTTAATCTGTGTTCTGTGCATGCCTAGCTAAACTCCAGGAGCTTAATTAATGCTAAAAATATAATAATCATGCATGTTTAATTGGATTAAATTTGATACCCTCGGATTTCCGAATGCGGGTTGGCCAGGCCCACACCCGAATACCCGAGGATATCAAAACAAATTGATAATAAACGAACACAGAGTACAAAAGAATAAAGAAGAATAAATAAAATGCTGACAATAAACTAAAATGATAATCTAATAATAAACCTCAGAGTATATTTCCATTAGTTAATAAACTCTTCTGAGACAACTGATCCTCCAAAATACAACTCGAAAATCCATACTGTGTGGACCCCTAGAAAATCCAAACTAAACAAATGACAGCAATAACTGTCTAAATCAGGAAACTGAATCATAAAGGAACTCCTATGTAGCATCGGAAGAATGAAGTAGATTGATCCTTGCTCAGCACGAATAACCTCTACTCCTGACGAACACCTGAAAAATAATGGTGGGTCAGGCCCACAAACAAGTTCTACTCTATTACAGTCCAAGCAGAGATCCGATACACGTATACATCCTAGTCAATCCAACAGTAACTAGTAGTCCGTATATATATATATATATACACACACACACTAAAGGAACCTCACTAGACTATAGGGTTGTCTCAACCTGAATAGTATGCAACACGCAAACGCACATATAGTGGGCATGAGTACCTACGCGCCTGAACCACTGATCCTGAGACTCAAGCTCATATCATGGCACTATACTTATATATATATAATCTAGTAACCATCATATCCAGTATAAATTAATCCTCCATAAGTCATTCAACTTGTTCAGCTGACCTGACTTGAATATAAGTAGGATTTAACATTTTAGTTAATCCATTCCCTTATATAATAAATTAATCCTCCATAAGTCATTCAACTTGTTCAGCTGACCTGACTTGAATATAAGTAGGACTTAACATTTTAGTTAATCCATTCCCTTATATAAAATAGGTAGGACTTAACTGATAAGTTAATCCGTCCCTAGAATGCTACCGTTCCATACCGGTGTATTAAATCACACAATCCAACAATTGATGTAACGATTAAGGAAATACATCAAACAATCCAGAAATAAGTATGATAATATGATATTAAGTTATCACAAAATAGGAATGACTTATTATTTATTTAAGAAACCTATATCATATGTCCTACGCAAACTGAATCTTATACATGATAATATTTTATTATACCGTCAAATAAGCATTTTCCATATCCAATTCATCCTACACATTTAATCTTAATTGTTAAAACATTTTAAAAGATTAAATCCATTCGTTTGTTTAAAACATTCAAATAGCAAACATCATTATGATTGAGTCTATTTAAATTTATTTAAACCCAAACCTAATTCCTATTTAATGTTCAGGAATCCTAGGCATATTTCTACGTTTCATCATTCCACAGATATAAAAAATACATAATGTAAACATATAAAAATTCACACCGGAAATCAAATCAAACTCATGCGTTTATCAATTTATAACACAAGAACAGATATGAACTAAATTCATAAAACCTATGTTCTAATCCAATTAAAGATGCATAATTATTTAATTTTATGTGTTTAATAAATTCTGGAATTTCCTACGCATGTATAGAAACACGAATCAAAGGGAAAGAGATAGAAGAAGAACTTGCCTTAAACTTTCAGATCGAAAGTTAAATTTCTTCTTCCTTGATCTTCTTTCTACAGGGTTTTTTTTCCTCATTCCTTCTCTAACTCTCTCTCTCTCTAGAATATATCACGTGAATATTTCTAGCCCCCTTTTACAACCTATATATTTATAGGCTAAATAAAATAACCCTAACCCTTTTCCCAATTCAAGTCAATTTTAAAAAAATAAATATTAAAATATTAAAAAGGTAAGTAAAATATGTTACCTATATAATTTATGTATATCTTTATTAAATAAATAAATTATACACATCCCATTATTTATTAATGGATTATCCAATAATACTTAAGTTACCATAATATTACAAAGTAATTTAAAACATAACACGTATCAAATTTATGTATATTTTTATTATTTAAATATAAAACATATACATCAGATTAAATATTACTACCCAAGTTACCATAAAAGTAATTAATAAATTACTTTCCTTTTATATATATTTAAAAGGTAAGTAAAATATTTTACGTATATAATTTATATATATGTTTATTAAATAAATAAATTATACACATTCCATTATTTATTAATGGATTATCCAACAATACCTAAGTTACCATAATATTATAAAGTAACTTAAAACATAACACGTATCAAATCTATATATATTTTTATTATTTAAATATAAAATATATGTTACCCAAGAATTGACTCTAGAGGGGGGTGAATAGAGTCAATGGCCAATTTTCGCAAATTATAAAAGTACAATTTCTAATCAATAGTATAACCAATTATGTAATAAACAAGATATGAAAGTAATCAATTTAGCATAACTGTAAAAGAGATAAGGGAAGAGAAATTGCAAACAATAACACGGCGATTTTTGCGAGGTTCGGAAACTCCTACTCTTCGGCTCAAGATCCCTCTTGAGACTTCCCAAATTCCTTAGACCTTCTCCTTAATGGTGGAGAGCAAACCTTCAATTGAAGCAAGACCTTGCTTCTCTTTCTTGCTAGGAGAACACCCTTTTCCTAGGCTTCCTTTTGGGTCACACCAACCCTTTACAGTATCCTTGCTAAGAGACCACCTCTCTTAGTTTTACATAGGCCACACCAGCCCTTACAATTTCTTTACTAAGAGAAACTCTTCCTCCTAGGCTTACAGCAGATTTGTAGATAGAATTTGTAGTACAAGAAATCCTCTCAAGAACTGATACAAATCAAGCCTCACAATAGAGTATATATGAAATCAAGTGAAGCTCAAACTCTAAGTATGAAATGTATGAGAGATGATGAGGAAAATACAGAACAAAAGCTCTGATGAAATACTAGAACAAAAGTTCAGCAAAGGCTCACTAAATGCTCTCTGAAGTTCACTCTGATTCAACTATGGAAGCTTGTATATGAGACAAAGATCGATGTCTGAATAGAGGCTCTATGAGTGAGTATAACCAGAACAAAAGCTCTGTATAAAGGTAGAGCCAAAAGCTCTCTTTGATGCACTTGAATGAATGTTCTTGAATGCTCTCTCAAGTAGTATAATAGAGCAAAAACTCTATGAAGATTAAAACAAGAGCAAAAGCCCTTTTAATCTTTACTGGAATCTCTCAAGATAGAATAAGAGTGAAATGAGAGAGATGAAGAGAAGATTGAGAACAAAAGCTCTGATTGTAATGTGATTTAATGTCTCTTAAATGGTGTGTTTATTTGCAGACAAGCCCTCTGTATATATATAGAAATTCGTAGCTCAATATAGCTGTTAGAAGTGGTTAGAGGAATTAAATGCAGAAAAAATGCCGTTGTAATTCAAAACCCTCAAAGGAGCCGGCTCTTTGCAAAAGTGGAGGCGGCTCAATTTCAAATGGAGGCGGCTCCATTAGAAAAGTGGAGCAGGCTCTTTTTCTGAAAAGGAGACGGCTCAATGGAAAAGTGGAGCCTTCTCTAGATTTTTAGAGCCTTCTCTACTTTTTGGTAGAGCCCTCTCTAGTTTTTCATTGAGCCTTCTCTACTTTCTTGAGCCGTCTTTAATTTTGTAGAGCCTTCTCTAGTCTTTGAGAGAGCTGGCTCTATTTCTTATAGAGGCTGCTCTTGCTTCATGAAGGCTGCTGCTAAATTGGACAGAAAAAAGTGCATGACTTCAAATAGACATAACTCAGTCCATGAAACTCCAAATGAGGTGAAATTTAAGTCTAAATTTATTGTCTTGAAGTTAGCTATCTAAATCCACCGGCCTTGCTCAAAAATTCCAACCATAGAAAAAGTTATGGCTGTTTAAGTGAAACCTGGTCAGAATTTTTGCAGAGCAGAATCAGGTATTTTGTGAAGCTCATATCTCAGTCATTTTTAATCCAATTTAGGTGAAATTTGAGTCTAAACTCAAGGGCTCGAAGTCAGCTTTCCAATGCCACTGGCCTTGTGTAAAAATTCCAACTACACAAATAGTTATAGCAGTTTTAGTGCAAGCTGGTCTGAAATTTTCTAAGCTGAAAATAGCTTCTTTTGAGATATCCATCTTTCTAGCACCTAGGACTTTGATGAATGATTCAATTAAGTTCAAGGCCTATTTCTAAGAGTCTTGGGACATATGAAGATGATAAATTTCAAGTGCATTGTGTCCAAGAGTTATTTACCAAATTTTGGCAACAAAGGCTTTAAAGATGAAAAATTAATTCAATGCCTTTTCCTTTTCTTTTTAGAGACCAAAATAAATATAATGATTAATGTGCATGGTCCTAGAATTTCTAGCTTAAAAAATGAGTTCTTTCAAAGCTTATCAAACTTGAACTAACTCTTTCTTAGCAAAGATTTCATATGACAATATATATAAATGAAGTTCCTAGTCTATTGCTAATGGTCATAGGAGCATATGAATGATATATGATATGCATGGTCCTATAATTTTGAGCTTCAAAAAATATTCAAATATACTTTGACATTGAATCTTAAGCTCTCACCATCCTATCTACCATTTTCTTCATTCTTTGACCATGATCGTTTAGGCTTGATGAAGACTTGCTTTCTTTCTTTGAAATGCTTTGTGTGATCTTTGAAGTCCAAGTTTTTCTTTGATTTCTTGCAACTTTGATGCTTCCTTGAATCCATTGCTTGAATGTTTGGAATGCTTTGGAATGCTTGGAATGGATCTTCTAGCTCATCATTGAAGATTGAATGTTGATCAACTATATATCACTCAATTAAAACATTAGTACTTAAACATCATTAATGGTTTGTAATCATCAAAACATAAGATTGACCTTTAGATAAAATCCTTAGGCCAACAATCTCCCCCTTTTTGATGATGACAAAACATTGATGTGTTTATTGTCAAAGTGGAGTTGCATTTGAAAGAATGCTCCCCCTATCAATATGCATATTTTGAATATCATAGCATGCTTGATTTTATAACAAATATATTAGACATTAAAGTGTATAAGACTCCCCCTTTCAACATGCATCTAAAATAAGTGAAAAGCAATATACGCATAAGCATAACAAGTATAATGAATCACACATCTTTCTCCCCTTTTGTCATCTCAAAAAGGTGGGAGGATAATCTAGTTTCTTGCCATATTTTGAAGTAGTAGAGCATAAGAAACTTGAAAGATTTAAACAAATAAGAAGAAATTTGAAGCAAATTTTCACTTTACATCTATAGAAGCCATGGATATTTTTAGAGTTTAGACTGAAATTACAGAAAGAATTCTCCTAAAAAAAAAAATCCAATTATCATACAATGATAATTTCAAGACTCAAATTAGTTTTGACTGAAGATTAACAGAGGTACTTAAAAGGATGTTAAAACAATGAACCAATCTAGTTTAAATTTCACATTCAGTCAATTTGAGTGCTAAAACAAATTTATACTTGAAAACCCCAACACAAAATTTTATGTAACAAGATTTAAAGATTGAAATGGATAAATTCAGCCTAAAAGTGGAAATCCAGTAGAATCTTGAAATATTCTGTCCAATTGAACCATAGACAACACATGTTGAAAATTTATTCAAAGATAACTTCAAAACAAATGGGGTTTGATAACAACATTTGTGCAATATATCTCTAAGATTTGATCTATATATAATGTATCAATAGATTAATTAAAGGACAAATGATAATTTGTGCATAAATTTTGAATTTGCAGACCATAGACTAAGCAATTCTTGCTAGAATAAGTCTTTTACATGTGAAAGAAAAAGGCTACATTGCAATCAAGGGTCTCATGGAATGATGAATTAAAGGTGATGGGTTTGGAAATTAATTACTAGAAATTAATTACTAAAAATCATTTAAAAAGCAAGAGTTGCATGAACTTTAAAGAGAATTGTGATGAAGAGAGCTTACTTATGAAGATGCCCAATCAACATGAAGTAGTCCTAGAGTTCTTAGTTCATGTTTCTGGAAGTTTCAACTGAAATGCCCAATATAGAAAATGCCGAGACTAATATAACAACAAAGATGGAGCCGGCACATAGCATTGTTGGAGCCTACTCTTGTGCTCTTCTTGAGATGCTGAGAGACTGATGCTTATAACCATCATGGGAGCCGGCTCTTATGTTGTATAGAGCTGGCTCTATAAATTCTTAGAGCCTGCTCTTGTTTTATAAGGAGCCTGCTCTATTGTTCCATTAGAGGCGGCTCAACATTAGATAGAGCCGGCTCTTTTCCATCATTGAAAAGATCCCAGAAGGAGGTTTTGTAAGCAAGCATATGTGCCCTCAAAATTTGAAACCCCAATAATGATGCATATACTCAAGCTCCAATTGCACTACCACTTGTCACTTCGTGTTTTCAATTATTATGTTAAGTGACAAAAAACTTTCCACACAGTATCATTGAACCAACCCACAAAATCTCTTTCAATATTCTTTTTTGCTCAAAGATATGACTGTATATTAAAGCTCGATCAAAATTGAAACTTGCTTGGACTGAGATTCAATTGGACGAACTGTGAAGCTTGCTGGAATCAATGATTTCTTCGTGCCGAGATCAATGGAAACTTCACCGGACTGAAATTCTGCTTGTTTGATCACCGGAGCTGAAACACTATGGAATGGAACTGTTTGTGAAGCTTGCCTGAACCATTGCTGTAATATGAAGCTCGCCGGTATTAACAGAGATAGTTGTGTCTCGCCGGCGGACTGAAATTGTAGCTAGGAACTTGTGATTTGGTCATCGGAGTTTTAATGCAAGCTTAGAGCTTTCAGTTTTTGGTCTTATTGATCTGAGCTATTGCCGGAAAGTTGATTGCTGTAGCATTTTCACCGGACTGATATACTCAATTCTGAAATAGAAGGAAGCTCGTCGGAGGTTGTGGATGATGTAAGCTATGGCAGCAGCTGTTGCAGCTTTCGGTTTGGTTTTGGAACCTCACTGTAGCTGAACTGTACCTTCGCCTTTTAGGAACTGAAACTCACCATCGTTTGAATCTGCCATTCATCTTCACATTAGTGGAGCTACAACTGAGTCTGAATTGGTTTGATAGACTGAAGCTTACTTGGTCGGAGTTTCACCGGACTGATATGGAACTCAAAGGTAGCTCGGGCGTCACCAGAGTCAATAGACACTCGAAGCACACCCAAGACCCGGAAGCTCTCCTCTTTTTTTCTTTTTTTTTTTCTTTTTTTTTTTTTTCAAATCTACAATCATGTATCAATGGACCTCACTGGTTTTGAATTGATGCTCTTTTCTCCCCGTTTAAGCTTTCCAAGACATTTTTCTATGAAGTTCAGTAGAGCTCATTGTGATGGCTCAAAACATTATATATTTTCTTTGCTTTGCCGCTCGCTACAGCTGAGTCTGAATTGGTTTGATAGACTGAAGCTTACTTGGTCGGAGTTTCACCGGACTGATATGGAACTCAAAGGTAGCTCGGGCGTCACCAGAGTCAATAGACACTCGAAGCACACCCAAGACCCAGAAGCTCTCCTCTTTTTTTCTTTTTCTTTTTTTCTTTTTCTTTTTTTTTTCAAATCTACAATCATGTATCAATGGACCTCACTGGTTTTGAATTGATGCTCTTTTTCTCCCCGTTTAAGCTTTCCAAGACATTTTTCTAATGAAGTTCAGTAGAGCTCATTGTGATGGCTCAAAACATTATATATTTTCTTTGCTCTGCCGCTCACCCACATCTTAGATCTTGAGAGAGTAGATTTTAAAGCAGTTTGGCAGCAGGCTCGGATAATTTGTGGAGACAGCTCTTAAAATTTTTGTGGAGACTGCTCGAAAATTTTTGGAGACGGCTCTTAAAATTTTTGGAGACGGCTTAAGATTATTTTTTTTTTTGAGCTGGCTCTTCCTTTTTGTTGAGCAGGCTCAATTGTCTGCAGAGGAGATCCCAAGAGTTGGAAGAAAAAAGCACTGAAGGAGCCGGCTCTACCTTTTTCTAGAGACGACTCTTCCTATTCCAATTTTGTATGCAGGTTGGGGAGTCGGCTCTTGTTTTTATAGAGCAAGCTTTTTCTTAAAATTTTTGAGATCCCGAGAGCAAGCAATTTGATATCATCTGTGGAGACTGCTCTGCCTTGTGTAGAGACGGCTCTTTTTCTTTAAAGAGAGGGCTCTACTCTGAATGGAGCTGGCTCTGCTGCAGTTTGTTGGTTCATTTTCTCACAAAAGCTCAGAGGTTAAGCAATTCATTTCATAATTTAATTTCAACCTCAAAATCTGTTATAGACCAGTTTCTGTAGAAACTCTGCACTCAGGGACAAAGCTATAAAATCACTGCACCACTGCATTGAATTCGAACCTCTCAGATATATTTCATGTAAATACACTTGCTCAGACAGTAATTACATCAAGATAAGCATGGTAAACAATTTTCATAGTTTGAATCCCAGATTTTCAGGCCTTAAACCTTAACAGCTTAGGTTTACTAGGCCAAACTTCAAGTTGGTCAGTTTTGATGTAACTTCTGAACTTCACTAGTCTCTATTAAACCACAGACACTTGCTAGAATGATTGGCAGATGAATCACAACAAGATATAAACACTTCCTTTCATAAATCAGAGGCTGAACCAGAAAATAAGCTTAAATGAGGGTTAGGGATATGAAAAACTTACTTCAGCTCAACTTTATTCAAGTGAGCACCTCCTGCAGATGTAAACATGATATAAGAGCTTATTTAAACCTTCTTCAAGCTAAGATAGTGATTCCAGCAAATTTAAGTCCTTCCAGACACCTTTTGCACCAGATTTTCAGTTTCTTAAGCATCCATCATCACTTCAATGTATTTTACATTTGCTCTCTGATTTCTGAGAATGTATTCAGCTTTCATTCTTGATTAAGAACTCAGGAAATCATGTGTTCATATGGCCTCTCGAGACACTCTCATTTAGCTTTCTTTTCTAGGGTTTTCTTTTTACTTTGAGGCTTACCCTTTCAATTTGCTATAACAGCCTTTGTATAGACCACACACTTCTGACCCTTAGGAAAGCAATATACATTCTCATTCTTCATTTTAATGAGATGGCTCTTCCAATGAGATTTGTTCCTCAAGTTGAACAACCTCATTTACTATATGTATGGAAGTGACATAAATAAGTAGATAAAACATTTAAGATCACAAAAGCATATAGATGACTTTTTATACATTGCTACTTTAATACATTTGATAAGGTTCACATGAAATAGAATTGATGGTCTACATTAGATAATGTATGCTTTCATTTGATGTCATATCTTCCAATAAATCCATCACAAAGATTGGACATAGTTAATCTAAAGATCATTTGAAAGATAGAAAAACATTTCTTGTTAGCATGTTCATAACTCATAAAAAAAAAAAAAAAACTTTTATGCAAAATATCAAAACATAGACATTTTTACATCTATTAGGAACAAGTAGCATATCAAGAGCGCCATGCTTAGAATTTCATGATTGAATACTTTATATAAGAGCAAATTAATGAGAAAGGAAATATTTATCCATGGTACTAACTTCATTAGCTTGGAAGTTGTTTCTCAAATAGATGCATCATTTATAATCCTTGATTGATGCCATCAAATAACCCTATAAGAAAGGGTTGCATATTCTTCTTTTGGTACCCAAATTTTCTTGGGTCCATATAAGTTAGGTAATGGAACATAAGTTCCTTTTGGAACCCAAACCTTCTTTGACCTCAACTTCTTTCTAAATGGACAATCATGAATTGTGTGTCCTAGCCTCTTACAATAATTGCATTTAAAGGAATGGGTACCACTTTTGACAAAGTGATCATACAAAGGATTTCTTCTTCTCAACAAGCATGCATCTTTAGTATGAGGATCATGTCTTATCTCATTTTTGAAATAAATAACTCTTTGATTTCCAAGTATAGAACTTAAGTTCTCTTTTCCTTTGGTTGTCTTTGCTAAAGTGCCATTTTGATCATCAATGATTTCCTTTGAAAAATTATACTCGGAAACGCAATCAATTGATGGTGGTTCTATAGATAGTACATTATCCTTTTCCTTTTTCAAGGATTCATTTTCAAGTTGGATCTTTTGTAATTCTTGCACAAGATAATGGTTTTTCATTTTCAAAGAATCATTTTCCATTTGGACTTTTTCATATCTTTGAGAGAGATTGTGATTTTCCTTTTTAAGAGAAGAACATTTCACAGTCATTTTATCTAGCACACCATGTAACTCTTTAAACGCATCAAGTAATTCATTATGTGCATTAACTAGTTCATTATACGAGGCTTCTATATCAAAAAATTCATGATTAGGATTTACCTCATCTTTATCGGCCATGAGACAAAGTTTGTCCAACTCTTTAACGTCACTTGCTTCTTTGCTAGAAGCTTGGAGAGCAATACTCTTCTTTTGAGTTGCTTTATTTACTTCACTATAGGAAGAAGAGTAAGTTCTACTAAGAAAATTCAAATGATTAGTAATGTTAGTAGAACTAGAATACATCTCACTAACTAATTCATTTTCATTTATGATGGAAACATCATCTTTTTCAATAAACATAGGCATATATGATTCCTCACCATTAATTGATCCTCCATAGGCTAATTCAAGTGAGTTCCAAATTTCTTTAGCCGTTTTACAAAAGATAATCTTATTGAACTTATTTTTGCTTAATGCACAATAAAGATGGCATATGGCTAAAGTATTACACTGTATTAATCTATGATCATTTTCGTCCCATTCCCCTTTCGACTTAGGAAATTTATTTCCTTCAAGAACTTTAGTTGGGATATGACCACCATATTCTATAACTTTCCACACATCAATATCAATACTTTTTAAAAATGCCCTCATTCTAATTTTCCAATAGATATAATCATTTCCATCAAAACAAGGAGGTTTATCAATGGGATAACCTTCTAAAAGTGTCATACTACCATTGTTGGCCATGATCGTGCTCTAAGACGGTTAAGTCCTTTAATAGAGTTTAGGCTCTGATACCAATTGTTACCCAAGAATTGACTCTAGAGGGGGGTGAATAGAGTCAATGGCCAATTTTCGCAAATTATAAAAGTACAATTTCTAATCAATAGTATAACCAATTATGTAATAAACAAGATATGAAAGTAATCAATTTAGCATAACTGTAAAAGAGATAAGGGAAGAGAAATTGCAAACAATAACACGGCGACTTTTGCGAGGTTCGGAAACTCCTACTCCTCGGCTCAAGATCCCTCTTGAGACTTCCCAAATTCCTTAGAGCTTCTCCTTAATGGTGGAGAGCAAACCTTCAATTGAAGCAAGACCTTGCTTCTCTTTCTTGCTAGGAGAACACCATTCTCCTAGGCTTCCTTTTGGGTCACACCAACCCTTTACAGTATCCTTGCTAAGAGACCACCTCTCTTAGTTTTACATAGGCCACACCAGCCCTTACAATTTCTTTGCTAAGAGAAACTCTTCCTCCTAGGCTTACAGCAGATTTGTAGATAGAATTTGTAGTACAAGAAATCCTCTCAAGAACTGATACAAATCAAACCTCACAATAGAGTATATATGAAATCAAGTAAAGCTCAAACTCTAAGTATGAAATGTATGAGAGATGATGAGGAAAATACAGAACAAAAGCTCTGATGAAATACTAGAACAAAAGTTCAGCAAAGGCTCACTAAATGCTCTCTACAGTTCACTCTGATTCAACTATGGAAGCTTGTATATGAGACAAAGATCGATGTCTGAATAGAGGCTCTATGAGTGAGTATAACCAGAACAAAAGCTCTGTATAAAGGTAGAGCCAAAAGCTCTCTTTGATGCACTTGAATGAATGTTCTTGAATGCTCTCTCAAGTAGTATAATAGAGCAAAAACTCTATGAAGATTAAAACAAGAGCAAAAGCCCTTTTAATCTTTACTGGAATCTCTCAAGATAGAATAAGAGTGAAATGAGAGAGATGAAGAGAAGATTGAGAACAAAAGCTCTGATTGCAATGTGATTTATTGTCTCTTAAATGGTGTGTTTATTTGCAGACAAGCCCTCTGTATATATATAGAAATTCGTAGCTCAATATAGCTGTTAGAAGTGGTTAGAGGAATTAAATGCAGAAAAAATGCCGTTGTAATTCAAAACCCTTAAAGGAGCCGGCTCTTTGCAAAAGTGGAGACGGCTCAATTTCAAATGGAGGCGGCTCCATTAGAAAAGTGGAGCAGGCTCTTTTTCTGAAAAGGAGACGGCTCAATGGAAAAGTGGAGCCTTCTCTAGATTTTTAGAGCCTTCTCTACTTTCGTAGAGCCTTCTCTACTTTTTGGTAGAGCCCTCTCTAGTTTTTCATTGAGCCTTCTCTACTTTCTTGAGCCGTCTTTAATTTTGTAGAGCCTTCTCTAGTCTTTGAGAGAGCTGGCTCTATTTCTTATAGAGGCTGCTCTTGCTTCATGAAGGCTGCTGCTAAATTGGACAGAAAAAAGTGCATGACTTCAAATAGACATAACTCAGTCCATGAAACTCCAAATGAGGTGAAATTTAAGTCTAAATTTATTGTCTTGAAGTTAGCTATCTAAATCCACCGGCCTTACTCAAAAATTCCAACCATAGAAAAAGTTATGGCTATTTAAGTGCAACCTGGTCAGAATTTTCGCAGAGCAGAACTAGGTATTTTGTGAAGCTCATATCTCAGTCATTTTTAATCCAATTTAGGTGAAATTTGAGTCTAAACTCAAGGGCTCGAAGTCAGCTTTCCAATGCCACTGGCCTTGTGTAAAAATTCCAACTACACAAATAGTTATAGCAGTTTTAGTGCAAGCTAGTCTGAAATTTTCTAAGCTGAAAATAACTTCTTTTGAGATATCCATCTTTCTAGCACCTAGGACTTTGATGAATGATTCAATTAAGTTCAAGGCCTATTTCTAAGAGTCTTGGGACATATGAAGATAATAAATTTCAAGTGCATTGTGTCCAAGAGTTATTTACCAAATTTTGGCAACAAAGGCTTTAAAGATGAAAAATTAATTCAATGCCTTTTCCTTTTCTTTTTAGAGACCAAAATAAATATAATGATTAATGTGCATGGTCCTAGAATTTCTAGCTTAAAAAATGAGTTCTTTCAAAGCTTATCAAACTTGAACTAACTCTTTCTTAGCAAAGATTTTATATGACAATATATATAAATAAAGTTCTTAGTCTATTGCTAATGGTCATAGGAGCATATGAATGATATATGATATGCATGGTCCTATAATTTTGAGCTTCAAAAAATATTCAAATATACTTTGACATTGAATCTTAAGCTCTCACCATCCTATCTACCATTTTCTTCATTCTTTGACCATGATCGTTTAGGCTTGATGAAGACTTGCTTTCTTTCTTTGAAATGCTTTGTGTGATCTTTGAAGTCCAAGTTTTTCTTTGATTTCTTGCAACTTTGATGCTTCCTTGAATCCATTGCTTGAATGTTTGGAATGCTTTGGAATGCTTGGAATGGATCTTCTAGCTCATCATTGAGGATTGAATGTTGATCAACTATATATCACTCAATTAAAACATTAGTACTCATCATTAATGGTTTGTAATCATCAAAACATAAGATTGACCTTTAGATAAAATCCTTAGGCCAACAATATATACATTAGATTAAATATTACTACTCAAGTTACCATAAAAGTAATTAATAAATTACTTTCCTTTTTATATATGTATATAATATATATCTATATATTACATAACTATCCATGGGTAATAATCTATACATATCCAACCTCCTATCCAAGTAATCCATGGGACCCAATTGGTTGGCCCATTACTACTAACCATAACCATAAAAGAAAAATAAAATAAAATAATAAAAGAAAAGAAAACATTTAATTTACAATTAATCAAAACACCATTTAAGCATATAATCCAATTAAACAATTAACACATAGACAAATACAAATAATACATAGACACATAATCAAATAATCAAGTAATACCAAATTCAATTAAACACATAAGCAATTAGTCAAATAATCAATTAGATAATTAACAATACAATTAAAACAAATAAATAAATATCGAGACTATCCTTTTAAAATTAGGGGTATTACATTAAAACAGAGAGTTTCAGATTTTATATGTTTCTTCATGATTTCTTTATTTCTTAGATCTTTAAGCATGAATTGTGGTTTAATTTGAATCTTTGTCTGCTAATCATTTAAAATAATTTATTATGGACGTATGGGACATATGTTTAAATTTGGAGACCTTAACAATGGAGTTTTAGGGTTTACAGAGGCTGAACAGACGAAGAAGACGACCTCCGCACTAACTTAGGGGGCTGAGTTTTTAACTTAGGGGGCTGAGTTAGGATTTTTGGTTTCAAACGCCCAGATTTGTTTTAAAACATATTTTAATTAAATCAAATGGGTTAAATTGACTAGAGAATGTTCTAGAGTGTATAATACATCTCTTAAGCCTAAGGAATTGGACAAAATGGATTTGAAAATAATTTTATAAATTATTTAAAGGATGAATCAGTATAAAAGCATACAGCTTAGCATACTGATAAGGGATGGAAAGAACCAAATTGCTTAGTTAAATTTTGGGCAACATAATGGATTGTAATAAGATTAGAAATCTTATATTTGGATGCATGATAGATTATTTTATGTTTAAAGTTTGAACTATGCATGCTTTGGATGTTAATTGTTGGAATATCAAATTCTCTAGTGCAATTACATGAATTAATGCTGGGATGTATATTGCTGAATTTTAATACTTTTTTGCAATGATATGGATAATGGTTTGGATTGTAAATTACTAGCTTATTATGCATGTGTTGTAATTTACAAGGATAAGGAGGATTGTATGCACCGGTATGGGACGGTGACATACTAGGGATAGTTTAGTTCAAAACGCTTAAACCTAACCTATCAGATTAAAGGAATAGATTGAAAAATATTGAATCCTAATTATGACTAAGTCAGATCTACTGCGACTAAGTTGAATGGCTTCCTGGATTAATAGATGGTAGTTAAGTCATATCAACTGAATAAGTTGAGTGACTAACTAGTTTGTATGTTGCATGTCATCTTAATAAGTATTTGAATGACATACCCTGGTTTTGGACGGACTTTATATATATGTTTATGGTACCACGAGATGAGCTTGAGTCTCAGACTTGTTGGTTAGGGTGCGTATATACAGTGGATGCGTAGCTGGTTAAAGTAGGTTGAGGTGTACCCTGTTAGGTCTAAGTACTCATGCCCACTTTTGGGTGCGTTTTCGCATGTTGCCTTCTATTCAGATTGAGACCCCTACTGTAGTCCAGTGAATGTCCCTTAGTGTGGATATATATATGTATGGACTAGATAGATATTGTTGAGCTATCTAGGTTATATCTGCGTATCGGATTACTGTTTGGATCGTAGTAGAATAGGACTTGCGTGTGGGCCTGACCTACTCTTTATTTTCCAGGTGTTCGTCAGTTCCAGAGTTAGAGCTTGGACATGCAGAGCAGATACAGACACTCACTCCTCCGTTTACGTAGGACTACTCTCTATGTTTAGTTTTATATTTCATTTCAGTTATTTCAGTTTCAGTTTGGGATTTTATTAGGGGTCCACAAGGATGGATTCCCGAGTTGTTAAACTTATGGAGTTTTGGATTATCGGATTTTAATAACTATAGCTTGAGGATTTTTAATTTAGAATTCTTTCAGCGTTATTATTTATTTTCTTCATTATTTTGTAATCCGTGTTCGTTTCAAAATACTTTAATTGTCTGATATCCCTCGGGTTTGGGCCTGGGATTGATCAACCCGCGTCTCGGATTCGAGGGGTATCACACCATACATGGCTCGAAACGCTGAAGAGTATGCTAGGAGATACGACAAGTGCTAGTGACATAGCCCAATAAAGCATCAGCCTGCTGAAGATTTGTACGCAGTGGCAAATCCATGGCCATTTGCACAGTGAGGGATCGATATGTTCGGACTCTTACCCAAAGCTGTGGAGCAAAAGGAGTACGTGCTATTGGCCACGGATTACTTCACAAAGTGGGTAGAGGCAGAGGTTTACTCATGTGTAACTCATGAGTAAGTAAAAAGTTTTTTATGGAACAATATAATATGCCGATTCGGAGTGCCGAAGATTATCATGATGGATAACGGTAAGAACTTGGACAACAGAAGTACAAGAAAGTTCTTTGTCGAGCATGGAATTAGACAGAAGTTGACCGTGGTTAGTCATCCACAAGGGAATGGGTAGGCTGGAATAACTAACCGAATCATCTTCAACTGTCTGAACGAAAAGTTAGAGCAGCTCAAATCAAAGTGGCACGAGAATCTACCTAAGGTAGTCTGGGCGTACCGAACCATCTCTCGACGGCCAATGGGGGAAAACCCTTTTGCAATGGCCTATGGGTTCGAAGTTGTCATCCCCACGGAATTAACAATTCCAACTCTTCGGACATATTTGATGCTCGAAGGAAACAATGATAAATAGATAGAGCACAACCTTGACCTTTTGGAGGAAAAGAGGAATGCCGCAGCAATTAAGCTCGCTTCATACCAATAACAATTACGTAACAGCTATAAAAAGTGAGTCAGGTTCAGAAGCTTTGTAGTAGGCAATTGGGTGTTGAAGCAAGAAACAACACACGTGAAGAAGTTGCAACCCAATTGGACCGGACCCTATTGAGTCACAGAAGTGATAGGAAGAGGAGCTTACCGATTAGCTGAAACTGATAGGCGAACAATTGCACGCCCATGAAATGCAATACACCTCAAAAGACACTATCATTAGACAATATAGTCAACTTGTCTTTCTACAAATATGGCTGCTTATGGCCCATATAATAAAAGATTCTTGTTAATCTATACACCTTTTTTTCTAAAGTCATGATGTGGAAGTATGATAGATACACGAATGGTCAATAGATCCATGTATCCAATGATCACAATTGAATTAGATGTTAATGTGGGATACTACTTATTACTATTTTCTTTTTCGTCATAGGGGGCAACACATATATCATATTATTGATATTACGACAAAAGAAACTATATTTTTGTCTTTTTGGTTGTACTTTTATCCCACATCGATAAACTATTATTCTACAAGTCCTTTTACATAGGGCATACTTTAGTATGAACGTATATTACAACGAGTACCCATTGGAAATTAAGGCATGTACTTAGGCCATATATCCAAAGGACACTCTTTGTAATATTTTCCCTCATTTTTGGACACAAAGCCCAAATCTATTTAGTCCAAAGCATGTATTTTGGTGTGGTCCCACATTGGTTAGGCATAGCCTTAAGCTTTCCTTTATACAAGGAACAGTGAAAATATTTGGGTGTATTGCAAAGAAGGTCCGCTAGTAATTAATAGTACCAACGGGTATTCTTTGCAATAATTCTGTCTTTTTAAGCCAAGGCTTCTGTCCCAAAATACAAATTCTGTTGTTGTCCCACATGGACTAGAAATAAAAAAGTGTTTATAGTTAATATAGTTGTGGCTCACCACATCTAGTCGCCGCGAAGAGAGTTTTCGTGAAAGATAGTCTCCCAAACAAATGCATGGGAGACTTCTTAGTCACGGTTACTCTTTTTCGTGGCCTCATATCATTTTTGAATCTTCGACCTTTAAGCTTATCATATATACGAGGTATTTTCTCCACCTCAGAACTCGGACCTCAAGCGTCCGGCACAATGCAATTCCTTTCAAGCTCATAGCTGATGAACTACATACCTCGGACCTAAAGAGTTCGGTACTCGGACCTCAAGCGTCTGGCACAATACAATTCCTCCTAGGCTCATGGTTGAGGAACATACTACCTCGGACCTCAAAAGTCCGGTACAATGTAATTCCTCTCATGCTCATGGCCGAGGAACTTACCACCTCGGACACTTTGAGTCCGAAGTTACGTCAATAGGTCTGAAACCAAGTGGGAGCAAATATTCTTTATGGCTGTCACACCTGTAGGCTCTCATACTTGGCCTAATAGTGTACGACCTATAAAAGGTTTTGTCCCATATCAAAAGCAAATGAGAAACGCGAGTACAATTTATAGTGCAACCCCACATTTATTGGTCGCCAAGAAAGGTGCCCCTTGATAAATAGGTCTTCAAGTAAAACCGCTCAATCAGAGACCAACATATTAAGGGACCCTCTTTCTTGAGCCTATCCTTTTCGAAGTCCTCGGATTATGATGATATGCGTGCCGCACATACTCCAGAAAGTTGAGAATTCAAAGGCATCAATAAGTTTCCTCTATGGCATACATAGAGGCCAAGGAGACACACTCTGGACCTCAGGAGTCTGAAGATACCAGTCAAACATATGCCTCAGATCTCAAGAGTCCGAAGGCATCAAAACATTCCTCTAAGGTAAGGAACTTCACGCTTCAGACACTAAGAGTCTGAAAATAAGTATACGGGTCAAAAACCGTATGAGCCAGCCAAAACCTAAGTAGAGGTTGATGTATCCTTTGACATTTTATTCTCAAAATCTATGGATTTGATCAAGACACTTACTAAGACAAGTAAGTAATTTGTCCCATATCGAAATAATACAAGGAAAAATAAGTATTAATATACTTGTTCTACACAAGGTTAACGGCAAGAAGGGTTCCCTTGATGGTTAAATCGCTAAATAGTACAACCATCTCTAGCTAATAACTTAACTGTCATAGGAGTTCCCTTCTTACTACCGTCCCTGCTTTTGTCTCGGACCATGAAGAGTCAAAAGCTTTAAGTGCATCGGACTATGAGGAGTCAGAAGCTCTAAGAGAAAACATTTTTTTCTCAAAAACATGAAAGTTGCTTAGCACAAATATGCAATTCTAAAGTACTAGAAAATATGCAGATTCTAAAAAACAAAAAAAAAAAAAAAAAAAAAAAAAATTAAATATCAAAGTTATTACAAATATTGTTCGCGCAAACAAAATAAATACATCAAGTTGAAGCAAGTACATAGATTTACTTCCCTTTAGGGTCAAAAGGAACAGAGTCGAAGGCATCCACCACGTTTGGGCTTGAAGATGGAGGTAGTGAAGGGCTATGAGCTGCTGGAACTGAAGAGCTTGAAACTGAAGGATCCCCCTGATGAGACTTCACTATTTTAGCGAATAACAACTCAGCTTCTTGGGCCTTTGGACCCTCATCATAAGGGAAAGACACCCCCATATCAAGATCAAACGCCTCAAGGTCCTTCTGTTTATCACTCGAGCCTTGGTTGAAGCCGAACCGGAAGGCCTTTGCACTTGACAGGCGCACCAAGGACGAGTAGCTTTCCTGCATCTGCTTTCCAGCAGTTGTGCAAGTATCAACCGCATCCCTTTACCACAGGTTTTTCGCCTCCAGCTCTTTCACCTTAGCCTCAGTAGATGCAAGTTGGCTTTTATACATGTCTCTGGCGTCATAAGCCATCTTGACGTCCAAAAGCGCATGAGCTCTTTCTCTATTTTTTGGATATATATGGATTAAGCTTTAGCTGTGGCATACAGGGCCATGGTATGGTACATGTTCTGCACAATCAACAATGACGTAAGGAATATGAAAAGAAAGTTAAGTAAAAATCAAAGTAGAAGCAAAATGCAAACCTCCATAGCACGAACGGGGACAGAAGGAAGCAGCTGGTCCAGCCCCATGTTCCTAATGATCTCTTCATCTTTGGGCAGCCACATCCCCCGAGCTACTGCCAAAGTAACAAAGGGGTTAGTGACTATCGAGTCTCTGGAGTAAAAAACTGACTTATCAGCTCTTGAAAAGATGGGTCTCCAAGGCTCTTCAGCATCTGTTAGGACGTAAGCCCTAACTTTGTCCTCGAGGTCAGCTTCATTAGCCTTCTTCCCTTTACTCTTGGAGACATTTTTACCCTTGCTGGAAGAAGGAGGGTTCTGCTTTGCCTTCTTCAGAGGAGGTTCATCAACATCCTTTTTATGTTCAGTGGAACGGATAATAACAATGGGCTGATCCTCCGCCGCTTTCTTCTTAAGAGATTGATCTTTTTTCTTCTCCTCATCAGTAAGAGAGAAGCTGTCGAAGGAATGAAGGGCCAAATCCATGAGGTCAGCTGCTGCAGCGATGGAGGCGATTTCTTTGAGGTTGGACGAGTAGAGCAACTCCTTAACAGATGGAGGGTCACTTCAAACCTGTTCTTCGAGAAATGAGAGCCTGTTCTTAGCTGCAGAGGAGGGGAAGGTCAATGAAAAAACACCAAGAAATTCATAAGTGTGACGAAAGAGTAAAACTCGACATGGGAGCAACCAGAGCACTTGTCATGAAGGGAAGGAAAACATTCTATACCTAACTTCCCAAATTTGCGTGGGATTGGGAGTTTGCTCGATTGAGACACAACCAAATTCCCTTTAACAATTATCATTCTCTCTTTCTATTTCTTCTCGGAAGTAGGAAGGTCCGTACATATCCTCTGTTGAAGAGAGGAAGTAAAATAAAAACGGTCAGGCTCGGTCCTATGCCTAAAGATGGTGTAGATAATGAATAGGTTAACGAGAGTCAAGTTAAGACTCTTGAGCCTTCGGCGGACCAAAAGTGCCGAGACTATTCGAAGAAAGTTAGGGTTTACTTGAAGAGGGGTAAGACCTAACTTATTGAAGACCAAGTGATAGAAGGGGTGAAGAGGAAATTGAAGAACATTGAGGTGCCCAACCGATAAGTGCAATTCATTCTCTCCAATGCCCTCGCCGAAACTGAAATCAGCCTTCTTAGAGTATTCAACAATTTGTACCCCTTCAGGGATTTCAAATTCCTCTATTACAAACTCAATGGTGAACTTAAGATGCCGAATAGACAAAATCATCTTTCTCTCCTCTTTGGTGAAAACACTATCTGAGCCGGAAGTAGATGCTTCAGCTTGAGGTAGAGAAACATCCTTTTGATTGACTGAATCGTTCGCAGATTCAATGGGTCAGAAACCTTAAGAGGTGGAACCCTAATGAGAATAGGGGAGGACGAGGGTGTGGACTTAGAATCCATAATCTCTATGTGGTCATGAGTGGGTGAGGTGCTCATGATACGGGATCAACAAAGTAGATGAAAAACTAACCTGGTTATACGATGAAGTGAAGAACTCAATGAACGCAGTGAGAACAAAAGTAAGTCTTGAAGAAGCTCTTGGACAAAATGGTAATGGACACTCTTCAAACCGCCTCTTACAAAATTGGCAACCGTGCAACTTTAATTCCCTTTTAATTAAGAGCCGTAATCCAATTAAAGAGGAAATTGGGGGCAAAGTGTGGAGGGAAAAATCCCCCTGCAGTAAGAGTCGTCCATGTCATCACGATATAAATTTATACTTTAAATCCTTTAATAAATTACAGAAGCCCAGCCCGGGTCGTGTGATACCCCCTAATTTTGGAACACGGATTGATCAACTCCGCGCACAAAATCAAGGGATATCAAAACAATTTAAGTATTTAACAAGCACAGAATACAAAGATGAATAATAAAGAATAAATAAACCGCTGAAGAAAACTAATAAATAAATATTACTTAATGATTCTCCAACAATTACAATTCGGAAATCCCATAACTCAAGGACCCCTTAAAACATTATTCAATAATCCAATACTATTTAAAAGTACACAAGATGAATAGACGAATGACAGTCTCCCAGCTGCGGATCCTCAACCTCGAGACTGGAACCTCTAATAACCTAAAAAATAAATCGTGGGTTAAACCCTACGAGCAAGTTCACTTTACCAGGCCTCTGAAAACCAATAAGCAGATCATCTCTGATCAAAACCAAACCTAATAAAGTTTTAACTTTAATAAAGCACGATATACATGTCTATATATAATTATATATACTATACTAATCACATCCATTATTAGGTTTATTAAATTTCCATACCTATTAAATAATTATTAAAATAATATTCATACCTAGACCAATCTACCATTTCATTTTATAAAAACTCCTTTGACCTTAATCCCATCCTAGTCAGTTGTTTAATCATTTAAACAACAAATTATAATAAAAGAAATACTCTATTTAATCCCAACCCGATAATGATTTTAATTGTTTAAATCACATATCCAAAATCCAAGTTTTGACAAATCATCCACGTCTTCCCCAATATTATTTTATTAATGTAAAATAATACACTAACCAGTAAGTACTAAACTATTCTCATTTAAGAATATCTAACCCTAATCCAATCCATACATACAACAACCATAGATGATATTTTAATCATCTAACACATAATAACGTAATTATGCTTTGGCAAATCAACCATGCCGTTACAAATATTTTTATTTATATATTGGCAATTCAACCATGCCTCCATAAGTATATTTATTTATACATTGGCAATTCAACCATGCCTCCGTGTATGTATATTTATACATTGGCAATTCAACCATGCCTCCACAGGTATATTTATTCATACATTTAATTAGCAATTCATCCATACTTTCCATATATGTATTCTATTCATACAAATATTTAGGTAATATATTTAATCATTTGACAATTCATCCATGCCCACACTTTAACCATGAATTAACTTTAAAATTAACAATACGCTAAATCATACATAGCCATCACATGCATATTATACGCATATCATTAATTTAACAACCAGCCTATTAAGATATGCCAAATAAGAATGATAATATTAATCATCTTAAATGATTTATATATATATATATACCTACACATATGTTATTTAATGTATATATGTGTTTAACACCTTCTTTAATAATCCTTGATTATTTAAAATCAATATACATACATACATACATATATATATATATATATATTCATCCTTCCATACAACTCATAGACAAATTAAACTATATATACCCATATATAAATAATTATATATATATATATATATATACACTTCCTTCCATAACAAATTATTAATTTATTATATTTACACAAATTAGTGCAACTAAATATGTCAGAAATAGTTTCCTTTAAATACTCCATATTGGTTTAAATAGTTTTCCGACACTTTCTCACTAAAACATAAATATCTCCTAGTAGGATAGGAATCTGATAATGAAATTGGTACCATTGGAAAGAAGACGAAAAATCCTTGAATTTGAGCTCAAGAATGACCCAATTTCGATTTAAAATGACTAAGTTATGACCGTTTTAATTTCTAGTGTCGAATTAGGCCAACATAGTTTCCCACGCGCGCCCACGTGCTTACTATGCACTTGCACGCGCTGGATTCAAGCCTCCTTGTGTGCTGGTATTGGCTAAGCTCTTTCAGCTACCGTGAGCTTACCACACTGAATCCATCACTTCCTTTATGCCGCATCCAATGGTCATAAATGAGTGCGCAAATGAACACGCTCACACTAGATTATTTTCTATTAACTATAATAGATCTAAGGTCCAGATCAGCGAGTGCACCATCTTCTCATGGTCTGCAATACACCAAATAATCCCATAGTTGACCAGACCACTTCTATGGTCCAGATACACATGCGCACCAAAGTTTTATGCGCCGCGATGCACCATATCAATTCACATAAGTTTAATTAATCAAATGGCCCTAATTGGCGTATACACCCTATTATCCTACACCGCGCCGCACTGGATCAATTCTTTATTGTGCCGCCGCTCCACATGCGCCAGTTACCTAGTATATATATATATATATATATATATATATATATATATATATATATATATATATATATATATAATTATTTTCCTAACAAATAATAGGAAAATAAATCCTAATAAATTCCTAAAAATATCAGAAAAATTCCAGAAAATTCCAGAACAATTCTAGAAAATAAAGAAACCATAATTAACTCTCTTGGGTCACAAATCCACCTATAGATTGATTTTAAAATATACATAACACCTATATATATCAATTAAAATCCAATAATCTAAAAATCAAATATAATAGTTTATACTTTTTAATTATTCCGATCTAACCATAATTTTTAAACAAATAAATTTAATTAAAGCCTTGATACTCAAGGTGAAATCCTTATGAGTTCTAAGAGGAAAGTTAGAGAAAACTCGCCTGAAGGTTTCGAAACGAAACCGACGCTTTAAGCTTTAATTATCTCTTCCAATTCCGACGTCCTCCTTTTCAGATCCGACCTCCTCCTTGTCAGCCCTTCTTCTTCCTCTCTCTCTGTCTGTTTTATTTTTCTAACGTGTAAAACCTTTAACCCTAAAGCCTTATGTGTATTTTTATACACCTTAAATTTCAAATCCTATTCCAACTAGTATTATGAATTAAAATAATAATCTTTAAATAATTTAAATCTATAAACATATATATATATATATAAATATATATTCCTTCCATAATTAACTCATTAGTTAATTAAATCATATATACTTATAAATATCAATAAATATATATCTATATATATATCTTTCCATAACAATTATTAATTAATTATATTTATATATAATTATATATATATATATATAAATATAATTAATACAAAAGTGATCATTTAAATAATTAAATAACCACGGACCTTCATTAATTAACCCAATAAGGTTTCATACAAGCCCAAGACCACATCTTTTGGTCCAACTTTCCTCAAGCCCAATCCAATTAATTTAAATAAATAAGATAATTAATTAAATACAGAAATTAAAATAACTAATTACATGAAGCACATAAACAAATAAGAATTTACAACTAAGTCATATAATACCAATAAAATCAACACACCAATAATTCAATCAATAATCAACCACACAAACAATCAATCATCATACATAATCACGAAATATAACTTAATTAAAATAAGATAATTAATCTAGCACTCAATAAAATAAAATAAATCATTGAAAAATAAAATAAAATAATTAATCCTAATTAATAAATCTTTTAAAATTATCGGGGTATTACAGGTCGAGCCCAAATTAAGTCTCCATCTAGCCCAAGATTGCTGGTACTAAACTTCTAACCCATTAGTCTAGCTCAGCTAGCCCAAGATGCATTCGGCCTAAATTATTTGGGAGTGAATGAGTCATACTAAGCAAATGATCCTGCAAGAAAGGAAAGTTCTATACAAGGAAAAATCTGATATGGAGATAACTGTAAAAGGTAGTAACTTAGTTAGTAAAGAATTGTATATGGAATTAATTGAAGGACAAACAAGGCGAGCCCTACCATAATTCCACCACCTTTTTGTTACAAATAGAGGCCTAGTCCTCCAATAAAAATCATCGAGCAATATACGCTTTTCTCTGAATAATTCTTGTTACTTATTACTTTATCTTGAGTGAGTTGCATTATTTCTTTTAATTTCTTTTATAGAGAGAAATTTTGCACCTACAGGTAGCAAAAGGAAAAAATAAAGCTGAAAGAATGGAAGCCATGATATAATTAAAGAAGAAAATCAAGATCAAAGTATTTTCTTATAATTTTTGTCTTAAATTTCTTTTTTATAATTTTTTTTTTGAAGAGAATTTTTATTTTTATTTTTTATTTTCTTGTTAGTATGCTAGCTTAAACACCCTTATTAAGGGAGTGATGAAGCTACCATGGTTGAAATATAAATAGTTGTATCTTTCATGTTATGTTAAGTTTTTTTTCTTTAAAATATTATTTTATTCTTCTATTCTATGTTCTTATATTGATAAAAAATTAGAAGGAGGATTCTTCGTATTTGCCAATTAATGGTAATTCGAAGAATGCCTACTTTTATTTACTAAAGGTATATCGAATTAAGTAAAAATATGCTCTCTCATATATAAGCAAATATTATTTAACGTTATAATTTTTCTTCAACTTTTCAAGTTGTAATTGGACTAGTGAATAATTTGCTTATCGGAGAAAAATTTACATAAAAAAAAAAAATACAAATTTATTTATATTGAGCCGTAGTGGTGGATTCCTTTGAGAATTTTCAATTATTTAATTACAACCCTTCAATTCTAGTTTTATTTTTATTATTTTCTTAAAAATTCAAAATTGTTTTAGAATTTCTTTTTCCTTGAATTTTGGTTTTGATTTTGAGTTCACGAATTTAAATCTTGAATGTGTGATTCAACCCTGCTTATCACTACATCATTTTTAGTTTAGTCTTTGTAGGTTTTTCTTTATTTTTGCACGAAGTGTAGAGAAGCAACAATAATACCTACAAATCTATAGGAAAAGTATCAGCCTCACTTCCTTTTTTAAAAGATACTTCCTTCTCACCATTTGACGAATATATATTTGTGGATATTGTTGTTACTTCTCTACACTTCGTGCAAAAATAAAGAAAAACCTGCAAAGACTAAATTAAAATGATATAGTGATAAACATGGTCGGACCACACATTCAAGATTTAAACTCATGAACTCAAAATCAAAACCAAAATTCAAGGAAGAAGAACTTTTAAATTAATCTTTATTATTATATTTTTAATAATGAAAATAAAAACTAAAATTGAAGGGTTGTAATCAAATAATGGAAAATTTTCAAAGGAAAGAATCCACCACCACGGCTCAATATAAATAAATTTGTATAATTTTTTTTTTTTAATGTAAATTTTCCTCCGATAAGTAAATCACTTCACCAGTCCAATTACAATTTGGAAAGATGAAGGAAAATTATAGCGTTAAATAACACTTATTTATATATGAGAGAACAATTATTACTTAATCCGATATATCTTTTGTAAATAGAAGTATCCATTCTTCGAATTATCATTAAATGGCAAACACGAAGAATCATTCTTCCAATTTTTTACTAATATAAGAGCATAGAATAGAAGAGTAAAATAATATTCTAAAAGAGAAAAATTTACACAAGTGTATCTCAACCATAGTGGCTTCATCACTCCTTTGAGAAGGGGTGTTTAAGCTAGCATACTAACAAGAAAATAAAACATAAAATAAAAATGTTTTCATAAAACATGAAAAATTGGGATAAACATATTTATTTAATAGAAAATATTAATTAAATATTTATTACTAAGTATAAAATAGCAAGTTTTGTGCACCTATTAACTTGCTAAACTGAAGAATGGAGAGAGACTGAGAGGCCCATTGATTTTTTGAATCATACCAGTATATATAATGCTTCTTTCAAAAGATAGATGTAGTTTAAAATAATGGGAGATGATGACAACAAGATCTGCCTTTTCCCGGGGTAAAATGGGGTGTGTCTATACCTAGGGGCGGAGCCAGAATTTAAATTCAGGAGGGGTAAAAAAAAAAAAAAGTAATAGGAAAAGAAAAATGACAAAATTTTGAAAGAAACTAATTAGAGTATGATTGAATAAGGAAAATATAATTTTTTTAAAAAAAAGGAAATTAAAGAAATTTAAAGAGTTTAAGAAATTTTTTGAAACTTAATATTGTTAGGGGAGCATAATATACAAATTTATATATATATGTAAAAATAATTTTAAAAATTCAAATATATTATATAAGGCGGGCCCAGCATGTGCCCCCTAGGCATATGCTGGCTCCACCCTTGCCTATACCTTATACCATGTATTTGTGCGTCTCTAGCAATTCTAAATCGTAAGCCCACTCTGACACCGCACTCTCTCTTACACCTTCGTTAATGGGGCCACGTGGCTGCCTCTTTCTCTAATCATGGCCGGCCACATGTCGGCTCATTCTTTTATTTTTTTCCCACTCGATCCGCTCCATCATTTTTTTTTTCCCTTCCCCCTTACTTCAATCGTACTTGTTATTTTTCTTTAAGAAGAGTACAAATGAGTTGATAGTGTAATTTGTTGTATAATTAAATTTTCAACGCATCACAACTAGGGTTGCACAAAAATTTGGTAAAATTGAAAATTTAAATCGGATCCTGTAACGACCCGAACCTGTGGTTCTGAACCGTTAGCCGGGTTCTTACCCGAACTCGAGGTCAACTAGGGTTACACCCGTCATTTCCTACATCATTACGAAGCATAAACCTCATCCATAACCCTACAACCCTCCCAAACTACCAACATTACAGAAGGAACTCAAGGCAGGGTGGAAGAAGAGAATCGGCTGGCTGATGCTCAAGGTTAGTTCGGCTGACCTAAATGGTCGGTCGGCCGAAACGATGCACAATTGTGTATACTCTCAAGACTTCCAAAGAATGGCCTATCGGCCGATTGGAAAATTGGATTCGGTCGGCCGGAAGAAGAGGTTCGGTCCTCGTCGGCTGACCGAAACGATACTTCCAAAGACTCAACTCTCTGGAATGCCCCAAATTATACTGTCGGTCGACTGAAGCTCCTTGTCCACCGGCCAACAGGCTCTGGAGTTTTGTTAGCTGCAGCTGAGAACACAAGGAAACTGGGCTCGTTGAGAGCCAAACCTGATAGACAATCTAATCCCGAATTCATGGCAACATAAATAGCATTCTATAGATATATGTATTAATCAATTTCCCAATTTATACATCATTTTTCCATTCAAAGCATAACATAGACATAGTCCCAAATACATCAAAATACTGTCGAAATTATAATTACAAAACATGGCTATGCTTTACACAAACAATTACATTTCCAAAGTATTAGTTTACAAAAAAGAATGGGATCCCATATACAAAAGACAGTAAAATAACTTCTAGTCCGTCAAGCTTGTGGTGGATTTTCTTTCGCCATTTCCTTTCTGTGTCCCGAAATTGTTAAGATAATGGGTGAATATAAAGCTCAGTAAAAGTCGCCTAAGGCATTAGTTTTGGACTCCCTTGAGCCACATAACACAAAAAGGGATACAAGATAAAGGGATCATGCATTAGGGTCCATGAAATACTTACGATAGGTAAAGCAATATTCTCAGTAAATAACACAAATTCTACTAATGTCGTGCATGATATTAAATGTAATGCATCCCGTTTGAACTCGGTCTGAACCTTCTTAACTCACAACTTTTGAAAAAAAAACTCACTAAATGACTTTACCGAGGCGAGATTGATAACTATCCCTGGTTCCAATTCTGGCAAGGCCTGGCAACCGTTAAAGGGCCTAGTATTAACTTTTTCACGCCCTATACCGGGCTGCGCTCCCTCTAGGTCAAGCTAGCCCCGAACTCGCGAAATCCGGTTCATTTTAAAAAAAATCCCAACTTCAAACAACGACCTTCCTTTTAAAAGTCCATTTTAAACTTTCTCTGAAATTTCCCTTTCCCTTGCCATATGATGCAATGCATTGTAATATCAATGAGATCAACATGACAATTTCTAGACAATAAGCATGATAAACATTCCATATTCACATTCAACAATAATTTTAACATGCTCATGATAGAATTACCTACACAACAACAATTATTCAATTCATAAGGTTTCCATGCAAAATTCTTCACATGCTCCCAATACAATATAGAAAGAAATCATATACTCGACATTTTACATATCTTTTACATTTTTAAGACACATTTCCAAGTCATAAATCAAGATTTCCAAGCATAAAGAAAAGAAACTCAAATTTCGCTCAATTAAAGTTAAAACTTAGACATTAGGGAGACCCCTACCTCAATTAGAGAGCAACTCCTCAAGAAGCCCCAAATTCACCCCAAACCCTAGAATTTTGAAATCCCTAAACAGTGGCTAAACAGAAATTGGCTCCAATCAAAGCGAAGATCTCAAAGCACTCGTCAACTTTGCTTCAAGTAGATAGATTTAATTCCCAAACGTGTGGGAAAGATCAAGTTTTGAAATTCAAGGAAAACGAAAAAGAAAAGGAAAATTGAGGGGGAGAGAGAGTCTGCCAGTAGAGAGAAAGAATGAAAGGCCATGTAATGGCCTTATGGCCATTACATTGACATGGTGGGTCCCATAGAAAAATATCTCACTTTACACATTAATATATATATATGTATTTATATATACAATTTAACTACAATCACATAATAACATATATCCACATAAAATGCACTAAATAAATATGCATGAAATGAAATGGACTCGTGATACAACCCCCATACATAACAATCCTGGTAGCGGGTTCCACCTGGAACCTTTAGGTCCGAAAACAAAAAAATATCAAAATGGCAACCCATGCATTTTCAAGAGTCCTGACTCCAGAAAATGTACCAAACAACCCTCTGACACATCCGGCACACCCCAAGGTGTTTGGTTTGCATAACCTCAAAATGACAAAAATTGAAAACATTACAAATCCGATCGAATCGAACAGTTTGCACAAAAATTCGGTCAAATTGAAAATTTAAATCGGATCCGATCGAATCAGACAGTTTGATTCAATTTGGTAACGGTTTGATTTGGTCATTGTTCTAAATTTGTGAAACCGTAAAATACGGTTTGATCACAGTTTGAAGTCTTTTAGGACCGAACGGAACAGTTTAGTTATATATAAATATAATATAAATCTATAATTCAAATCATTTAAAAGTTTGTAGCAACGATAAATCATATTGTTCATTTTTAATTCTCTTAGGTCTTATCAATTCATTAGATAATTCTTATTTTTTATTAATTTATTGTGTCTGAATTTTGTTGGTTTTATGAATTGTGGCGAATGTTTGTTGTTGAATTAAGAATCTGAATGTATAAGGTTATTAAGAATTCTGAATGTATTTACTTCAGTTTCAAAAGTGATAAAGAAGAATGAATTAAAAATTATGAATATATTAACAGTTCTGAATGTGTTGTTTAACTTGGTTTATTGTTGTGTATTTCAATTTTGAAATATGAATATTTTTGTAACAAGAACGAAAAATTGTAAAAAAAAAAAAAAAAAAAAAAAAAAAAAAAAAAAATCGTAAAATCGAACGAAACCGATTTCTCACAATTTGTTTTCTTTGGTTAAATTGTTCGGCTTGGTTCCAAATTTTCTAGAGATTTCAAAAAAAACTCTTAAACTATTCCAAACTAAGTATTGTGCACTCCTAATCAAAACATAGGTGAAACAAATTTTTAAAAAAAGGAAAAAATAAAATCACAAATAAGTCATAATTGTTATTATTATTATTATTTTTCAGGGATTGTTATTAGTTAAAGAATTTAAAAATCAATCACAAAGGTTCGCGAGAGGCAAACAAGTGTAGAGCAACAGGCTACTCTCTCTTTCTCATTTTTCTCTCTTGGTAATTGTTGTTACCTTATCCTTTTAAGGCGGCGTCCACTTTTTAGGTCTAATTTGGGTTGAGCAATAGAAAATCAAATTTGAATATTATTTTTATATATGTATTTTTTTATTATATATAATATTGAAATTATGATCACTTTTTTGCTTTTCAATTAATTTCTTTATTAAATTTTAATTTATAGTATGTTAACATTTAGGATAAATAATTTTATAAAAATTTATTTGTAATTTATTAAAAATTTGCAATAATTTCTTTATTATTATTTTTTATTTAAGAGTAATTTAATTTTAAATTAATTCAGTATCACATTAAATTTTCAATATAGAAATTAGTCATATGGGTAACCCGAATTAACCTTATTTTTTAACCTGAAATATAAGTCCATGTTGTAAATTCAAATTTAAAACTAGAAGGATGAGTTAGGCACGGACTGAATAGTTGGGGTTAGAGTTAAACTCGAGTTGAACATTTCATATATCCAGTTGCACTCAAGTTACACTTCAAGTTACACCCATTTTCCCTGTTAACCTAACTCTTTTTAATATTTTTTTATTTTAGTGGTTGGATAAATTTTCAAATGTACCCTTCTATTATATGTCCACGTAGGATTAATAAACCTTTGGTGTACAAAGTCATGCAGTCCCCTAACATAATATGGTATCGAACAAGTCTTCGTCTGCCAAATCTATGGTTCTTTTTATTAATGGAATTAAGAATGAAACAAAGAGAAAGTTTCAGTTATTTGACATCCTTCATTCCTTATCAAGGAAAACTGGCAACTGCTTTGAGTTACAACAAAATCTCTGGTTGGGTTGAAACAAAAAACAAAACAAATTCTTGATCGCCAAGTCGGTACTCTTTTACTAAGCATACAGTCTTCAATTTGAAGTAGTAGTATATGCTAAATTTATGGCTTGATGGTGATTGAGCCTAAGCTGCAGCTGCCTTGACTTTCTCAATCAGATCTGCGGCGTCTTGAACAGTTGCGATATTTGCAGCTCCCTCTTCTCCAATTGACACTTCAAATTTCTCTTCCAGAGCCATCATAATTTCCACCTGTACGTTTCAATTTATTCACATCACTATTGCAACAAAATTCATTCAAAATTAACAACTATTTCAATTTTTTTCTTTTTCCTGTTTAACGTACATCATGTAATTACATTCATCATTCATGCAATAACCGTATTTGCAGAACAAGCCCACACACACACACACACACACATATATCTATATATATAAGAGAAAATGATATTGTATTGATGTGCAGAGGATATGACATACAGTGTCAAGGGAGTCAGCACCCAAATCTACAAATTTGGTTTGGGGAGTGACAGTGCTTTCATCAACTGACAGTTGCTTTGCAATTGTGCTCTGTACAATTGTTAGAGTCTCTGCCTGAGCCTGCACACACACATTGTGTCATTAAGCTTAAAACTAGGACACTAAAAGCAACTACACATATATATAATTATAATACTACATATGAATATGTATTAAAATGAATATAGATTTGAGTGATATTGATTAATTCTTACACTGGAGCATGAAATTGTAATCTTGTGGCAACGGTTGAGCGGCAATGATTTTCTTGCTGTATTTTTTATTTGAATCCTAGGCACAACTCTTAACCCACCCTGCAATATTCACAATGAGTATATATTGATATTAAAATTATCTTATTTTCTCTCCCCCAATATATATATATATATATAGTATATGTGGTACTTACAATTGTGGAGAAGCTGCTGCTAAGTTGGTTGAGGGCACATTTGGGCCTGGGAGTGCAAGTAAGGGTAGCAGTAGGAGCAACTGAAGCTAAAAGAATGGAGGCCATGATATGTTTTAATAATTAAAAGAAGAAAATTAAGATCAAAGAAGGTGTTGAGAGGCCTAATTGCTAGAGCGATTAATGAAATTAGTATATGAGAAGAGATTGAAAGGCCTTTCGATGTTTGATTCATATATAAAGCTTTGATGGATAGATAGTTTCCAAATGACGGGCGATTATGTCAAGAAGGCCTGCCTTCATGGAGGTGATCAATCGGGCGGTCTATACCATGTATTGTGTGTCTCTAGTGCTGTAATGCTAGCCGACCTTACAAATATCATGTTTATTCTTTTTTTAGTCAAATAGTTATGTTCCGGTGGGGTCTAGCGTTACGAGAGCCAAGTGCATTATATAATAATAATTTAAATAAATATATATAAAACTTGTCATGAGAGCAATTTTTTTTTGAGAGGGTATTTTCTCAATATGAAGGGGGTGCGAGAACAGTTTTTTTCTTTTCTTTTCTTTTTTTTTTTTTACAACATTTTTTCTTATTTTATTATTAAATTAATCATTTTTTCCTTTGCAAATAATAGGGTTAATTACAACGACACCCCTTGATGTTTGACATATTAACAGTCATATACAACTTAATTGCTTTTTGGACAAAGACACCCCCTGTGATAATTTTGATCCAAATAAACCCTTAAAACGTTAGAAAAGATGAGATTACCCTTTAATATTTAATTCATACCGTTAAATATCAGAACTCATGAAATATCAAATTTGCCCTTATATATACATTATTGCAGCGGGGAAGAGAGAGCACAAGTCGCCGCCACCCTCATCGACGGCGCCATACCCAATTCCCCAACGTTCGTCCGCCACCTAATTGAAGACAACCCAAGAAAAAACCCACCCCTTCGATTTCACCCACCACCACTCAGTACTGCCCTCGATTTCACCCACCATCACTCTCACCACTGCCTTCAATTTCACCCATTTACCACTGCTTTCAACTTACACCATCTCTAATCAACCACGGTGCCGCCACCGCCACTATCTCTCTGCATCCACTGCCACAACCACCATCTCGTCAAATTGTTCCACCTCTTACCACCATTACTTATCACCACCACAGTCCACAACTAGGGCTACAACCACCCCCAAAATTTGCTATTTCCCTTTCTTGTGCGCGCGCAAGCACACACACACACATATACATATACACAGAGAATTGAAATTGATTCTTCCATCTCTTGCACACACACATACACAAACATATACACACATATAGATACATATATATATACACAAACAAATTGCGCTTCTTCCCTCTCTTGCGCGCGCGCGCGCACACACACACACACATATTCATAGATACATATAGACAAACAAGCACACATAACCACACCCACCCGAAATTGCATTGGAATTGGAGTTATGTAATTTTTCCATCAAAACGAAGACAAATAATTGAAATTGCCACCACCGTAACCACATATCTAAGTGCAAAAAAGTCGACACCACTGAGGACGACGACGACGACTCAACCTTCCTCGACCTCTCCCTCATCAAAGCTATCGACAGATCTCAAAAAGGCATCGTAGGGATGTGATATCTCTCTCTTTCTATTTTGTATTTGTGATATTTGATAGCTGTATTTCGAGTACCATGATGGTGGGTATGGTGGCGGCTATGGTAGGGCTGTTAAATGGGTGGTGGTGGGTGTGAACTGGCCGTGGTGGGTGTAGTGGCTGTTGGTTGGCTTACTAGGGTATTTTGGTCAATTAAAAAGAATTGTATCGGATAAATTGATAATTGAATGTATCAAAGGATAATAATATCAATTTACCATGTGTAATGACCATTGGAATGTCTTTGTTAACTTTATCTAACCTGAGGGAGGTGTCTTCGTCTAAAAAAGAGCTAAGTTATATATAGTTATCATTATGGCAAACCTCAGGGGGTGTCATTGTAATTAACCCCAAATAATAAAAGTAGATATATTAATAATTTAAAGTGGAAATGGATTGAGAAAACGGAATGGCACTTGATTCTCATCCCAAGGGAAGAGAAAGCCCAAAAAAAAAAAAAAAAAAAAAACTTACTGCACCCTTGTGATAAAGTAAGGCAAGCAAGTTTAATAGCCCAAAAAATGGGGATGTAGCTCAAAATGAAACGATGAAGTGGATGACATGCCAAAATATGAAAGCATGAAACTCATTTTAAAATCATACGGTCATTTATCATAAAAAATTGTACTATAAAATTGAAGTTTTCATTTAAACATATGTGCGTGTAGGACTGTTAATGGATCGAATTTGGATCAGATCGATCAAATCCATATTCGATTTGTTAAGCAAACGGATTATTGGATTCGAATCACTAATGGGTTCTCGGACTGAATGTCCCAATCTATATCCTATTTAGCTCGGACTTGGATCGGATCTGATTTGAAATCGGATTAAAATAATATTCACTAACATATATAATTATAAAGAGTATGATTTTATTAGTATGTGTACTAAGAGATTTATTAGCATATAGATGAGAACACCACAATATTTATATATAACATTATTATTATTATTATTTTTGAATTTTTGGGTTACCTCTAATACAATTCTAATAGGAGTATTGATATATATATATATATATATATATATATATATATGTAAATTATTGATAAATAATTATATATATATAATTTCAATCGGATCGGATTGAATTTTTATCGGATCGGATCATCATAATTCATACCCGATTTGTTAAGCTAACGAATTATCGGATTCGGATCGTAACCGGGTTATCGGATTTTTTGTTTAATCCATTTCTGACTAATCGGATCGGATTTAGATCAAGATCCGCTTCATTGATAGGTCGTGTGAACTTTATTTATATAAAAGATATTTATTGCTACAATTCAAGTGTATAAAAACTTTAAAATCATATGAAAAGAATAGGATTTCTTTCCATCTATATGCTACATTACTAAGTAAAATAATAATAATGATAATTCTTGTACAAACCAAAAAAAAAACTAGTGGATTGTGTCAATGTGTGTCAAGATATAAAATCATGTAATTGATATGTTTTGGTCACGTGTAAAGAGATAATGTCATGGAGATAGTAACATCCAATTCATGCATTTTCTTGCAAAAATATCATGCTAGATTTACATGATTAATAGATTAAAAAATGTTAAGAAAATTGATTATATATATTTTCAAGCATTTTGAGAAACTCATAATATTTGATGTGATTGACAGAATGTTAGCTTTAAATTACCGAGTGAGTCCGCCGTATTGTTTTAATTCATCGACAAAGATAAAAAATAAATAAAGTGACATCAAACCTTCTTAACTATCAATTATAAAATATTCAGAAAAGTATGACGAGTAGCTAGAATGTGGTTGACAAAGAAAATATAAATTATTGGAGGAGTAAGCCAATAATAAAAATTATTAATTATTATTATTATTATTTTCATAAAAAATTGATAATTTATCTACCTCCTAACAAAGTGAATGATGAAAATTCGAATAAAAAAAAAAAAAATTTCATTCAAGTAATATTTTCACAAAATGTGTGTGAGTGAAGAGTGCGTATGTAGCTATTAACTTATTTATTTCATTCAAGTAATATGCACTAAAAACTCAAAACCTCACCAAATAGCGACAGATATATGAAATAGCTTAAATTTCTTCTCTGTGCAAATCTTCTGATCAGTGTATTTAAATTAATTTTCTTTAGGCAAAAATAAGAAAAAATAACCTATAATAAAGGCTAATCAGCTCTATCTCCTTTTCTTCTCTATCCTGCTATTAGGGATGGCAACGGGGGCGGGTTTGGGTGAGTGTACCCTCCCCTGCCCCCGTAACCGTTTAAAAATCCCGCCCCCATCCCCGCCCAAAATAGTAAAAACGGGAGAACTTTCCACCCCATCCCGGTAACCATTTAACATTTTACCCCCGCGGGTACCCGTCCCGCCCCCATTAAGACCATAATTTATTTATTGTTGAAATAAATTTTTTTTTTTTTTTCCTCATCTTTAATTCTTCACCATTGCAACTTTTTTTTTAATCAAATTCATTTCTTACTTTAATATTGTTATATGGGATACTTAATATATAGTGGTAAATATATATACTAATGAAATAAGGGTACTTAAGTAATTTGTCTATCTAAACGGGGCCGGGCGGTGGAGGGCGACTTCCCCCCGCCTCCGCACCAAACCCGCGCGGGTTTTTATTACATCAAACAATCCCCGCACAAATAAGCAAAACGGTCCCTCAAAACCGGCAAAAACGGAACGGGGTGGGGCAGGTAACCACGAGGGCGGGTCAAATTGCCATCCCTAGGGTTTTTATTACATCAAGCAATCCCCGCCCAAAAAAGCAAAACGGTCCCCCAAAACCTGCAAAAACGGAGCGGGGTGGGGCGGATAACCGCGAGGGCGGGTCAAATTGTCATCCCTACCTGCGACGGGCTAAGTATATGAATCTGCCGAAGCCCCAAAACAACTATTGATTGACTCCTGTATCGGCTTTTTTACAAAGAGTTGGTTGAGAATGAAGCCCAGGGGCGCTCAAGTTCGGTATGAAATGAGGATCTCCAAATATATAAAAAAAGAAAAATCCTTTCTTGAGTGGTTTATATGAGTTGAGTTAAATGTTAATAAAGAGAGGTTAAGATGCAAGGCATTTTGCCATGTCTTGAAAGTTCACGATTGATTAACAGTTTATCGGGTAAAGTACACCATCATCTTCTGAGATTTGATATAAGAATAATTAGATGAAAGTTGTCTTATTTTTTAACAATCACACCCTCTCAAATTTGATAAAATAAACAAAGTTACCCTAACAATTATGAATTGACTTTATTACTCTTTAGTATAAAATTGATAAATATAGTTAATTTAAATACCCTTAAACCAAATAACTTTAAAAGGTTATTAATAAAACCCATCTGATAAACCCAAAATCCTTACATTTTTCTTCTCTTTCCCCTCTTAAGACCCTAACCCAAACAACTAATACACACGCACATATATCATCACCACCACAAATCTCGTATCACCACCATAAATCAGCCCCGTTGCCACATCATCATCCCTCAACATCATCGTCATCAATTCATCACGGTGACAAGCAAGGAAAATAGAACCACAGGGAGGTGAATTAGAGCTTACGGAAGCGAAAGGCTTTTGTCTCCACAGTTGGTGGTGAAACTGAAGCCGTAGGCTCACTCTGGTGGTATCGAAGGAAATTTAGGAGATCGGCACCCACTTCCATGAGTTTCGACTTGGGTTCTCTCTCTCTCTCTATTTATATATATGCAGAAAATGGATTGGGTTTCCCTTTGGTATACTGGCACATCAATGCACAAATGGTTGAGTTTGATCTTTGTAGTATACTCGCATGTCAATGCACAAAATGGATTGAATTTTATCTTTCTCTCTCTCTCTCTCTCTATATGTATATTTGCACAAAATGGATTAGGAAAAACTAGGAAAAAAACAAAATGGATTAGTAATCTATATGTATTTGCACAAAATGGATGGACTGGGTTTTCCTTTGGTATACTGACACGTCAAATACAGAAATTGGATTGAGTTTGATCTCTGTATATATTATATATATACACATGCTCTGACCTGAGTAACATGGGGCACGTGGAATCTCGTGTGCTTGACCAACCATTAGGAGAAGCAAATACATGGGGTATATCTAGTTATATATACCAAATAGAAAGCAAAATGGGTTTGATGAAGCTTTTGGGTCTGGGTTGGGGGGGCTGGGGTGGTGACTGTTGTGTGTGTATATATATTTATATATATAGATACACAATATATATAGAGAGAGATGAAAAAGGGTAATTTGGTTATTTAAGTATTTTGATATTTTATAATTAAAATTAATAAAATAATAAAGGGTAAAATAGATTTTTCACATATTTTAATGCTCTGTTTGGATGACAAATTTCACGTGGGGACATGGTTGTCTAAAAATAGACAAACTTTTATTTGTATGGTCTTATCCCAAACCTCAGATGTCTCTACACTTTACCCTAGTTTGTCACTGGTATTTTTGTATCAAGTTGTTAGTTAGGAGGTTTATTGCAATTTAGCCTAAATAATTGTTGACAACTAGTTAAATATGGTTCGGAATGAAGCATTTAAGTAGATGATCTTCCCCCGTGTTCAATAATATGGCCCTCGATTATTACTAGCTATTTATATATATATTGTGATTCTTAAAAAATTTTACTAGCAAAACTATGGAATTTGTGCATCAGAATTGGAGTTAAAAAGAAAATTTGTTTTAAATTATTTTATAATTTATTTTTAAGACACTAATTCTATACATACGAATATAATTACTCTTCCTTTAAACTAAGTATACACACGAAATGATCAAAACTTTAAAATTATATGAAAATAATAGATTTTCTTTCCATCTATATGCTCCAATTGATGAAACGAGACCGAGTGGAAACCTGAATTTTTTTATAAAAACAAAGCTATTTTTGGTGATTTTTAAACTATTATCCCTTATATATATTATAGGGGTAAAGTGTAAAAAACACCCTTAATTAATGGTGTTTTTTAAACTATCATATCTTATTTTAAAAAGTGTGTTATTAACTCTTTATTTTTTTAAAGTTGAGTGAAAATACCCCCTCAAGTTACTTTTTACACAAATGTGATATAAAATAATATTGTAATATTTGTTTTGTCCTTTTACTATTCCAAAAATATCTAAGAAAAGGTATATGTTAATAATCTCGTGGTAGAATGCTGTTTTGAGCACATTAACTATATTTAACCCACGAATTTTCTCTCATTTTTAAAAAGACGACAACAACAACAACAACAACAACAACAATAATAATAAATTTATTTTTATATATTTTCTCTAATAGTGTATTATCTCTATATGGGTTGAGAGTTTTACACTTCTTAAGACTTAATGTCACTAGTAAGATCTGATATATGTATTTATTGGTAATATAAAAATAAAAATAAAAATATCTCAAAAAAAAAAAAAAAAAAATTAATAAAAAAAAATTTGTTCTCACAGAGTCACACTTATCCTATTGACGTACAATATTTCCTATGGAATGTAAACCAAAGAAGTCTGAAAATTTTCTTTCAAACTATTCAATCAAATTACAATCTCAATTAAATTTATCGTCAAGATCAAAAGATTTAAAATAACAATAATTTATAAAGTAAAGTGTAGAAAACACTCTATAGTATATTTAGGATCCATATCACACTACTCATGTGCTAAACGACTTAATTTTGCTTTGTGTCCATTTTTGTCTTTTGCACAAAATATTGTATTTTTAAACGAGATTAAGTGCAAAAAGACATCTCAAACCTCCCTATGAAAATATATATATACAATTCCCTCTATTATTCATTTTTGGAGCAAATTGTCCCATAATCATCAATTTTGACCAATTTTATAATAGAAATTCAAAAATACCCTCCATGTAAGCAAGAATTTTATTTTATTTTTTCCCATCCTCTCTCCAAAACGGGCACCATTTCCGACGAACCCATTTCCGGCAAAAAGCTTCTGGAGTGTCGTCTGATATCCATCTCGTATGATATCGATCAGATGGTTTCGAAGTTGTACCATATATCAATGTAATCCCACAGCACCTTATCCATTAAAAAACGAGTCATAACATCAGTCCAATATCCAAAATTGGAGCCATGCAAACCAAAACTAATAGAACAGTATATATCATTCCACACTGTAAAAAACACCTGCAATTGGGTCTTCAATTATCCTTTCAAGTGATTGTTTAGGCAAATTTGATTATTGCATAATCAATTTTTTTAGAGACCAGTGATTGAAAGACAGAAAAATAATTTAATTAGATGCGGAGGTATATAACTGAAAATCAAATTCTGAAGACAAGTCGATACTAAAAACAATTATTTATTCAAAGAGAACAAAAGCATCTAGTGATGATGAGACATAGTCTATAACATGCCCAATTGATCAGAACACATTCCCTTCCAAATGGAATTGCTCTCTCCTGCAACGGCGGTAACAATTCTTCAGAGAGCCCATTCACAATGGCTCCAGATCAAATTTGCACACTGCAAACATGGTTTGGGATTAGCAGGGCTCTCGATCCGGTGACACTGCATGTATGTGATGAAGCCACCACTGAAATTAGCCAGATGGAGTTGCGATTGTGAAGAAACTGCAATACCCAACGGAAAGCGAGAACCGAGGATGATTTGTAGGTACAGTTCGATGTTTCTCATGGTGGTAGTCAATAAGGAGGTGCTCGACGGCCGGGGGTGGGGGTAGGGGTAGGGGTGGCTGTGCAGAGAAATAAATAGAAGAGAAAATTGCATGTACGTGTGTGTAAATATATATATATATATAATAAATGTCCAAATCATGACACTTATTATATTATAGCGTGAATTACAATTATCAAGAGTCACGGTTATCAAAACATTACACTTAGTGTTCTTCTATTTTTTTTTCTTTTTGTTTTTTTGTTTTTTTTTTTTTTGGCACTTTAACACTTTTAAAAATATTGTAAAAAGTGTATATAACGGCCGTAAATTACATAAATTTCACGCCAAATGTGTCAGGTGCAACTTATTTGCATAATGTAAGGGGTATTTTCAGCGCATGAAAAGCCTGACCTGCACTCATGTTTTTTACACTTTACTCAAATATGTATATATATACTGTCAAGACTATTATACAATAGAGGATGAAGACGAACTTATACTACTATAGGAGTTTATGTTACAATTTACTGGTACTTTGTTGAGTTATTACTCCATTTATTATTATTTTGCTACAACACCATTACAGTTGGTCTCATCAGCAGCACATTGCACATAGTGACTATCAAAATAATTTCGATGATAGTAAAGCTTTCTGCAACTTATTTGCTTGATTTATGCAGTATAAAAAACATTCCAGCGAACCTGATTTTTTAGAGAGAGAAAGTGAGACACAGATGGCCATTGGTTGTGGTAAGTCTCCTCCGTCGCCGGACCTCCCGTGGAAGATCAGACTCTTAATCTCTGCTTACACCTTCGCCATGGATGTCTGTCTCCGCTCCAACGCCACCATCAACCGCCGCCTCGGCAACCTCCTCGATCGCAAATCCCCTTCCTCCAACAAACCTGTCAACTCCGTCACCTCCTCTGACGTCACCGTCGATCACTTCCGCAACCTCTGGTTTCGCCTCTACGTGCCATCCGCCGCGGCTGACTCCAAGCTCCCCTTAATCGTCTACTTCCACGGCGGCGGATTTGCGCTCTGCGGCGCGGATTCAACGCCGTACGACGACTTCTGCCGCGGCCTGGCCTCTGAAACCCTCGCCGTGGTTGCCTCCGTCAACTACCGCCTCTCGCCGGAATACCGCTTCCCCGCACAGTACGTCGACGGCTTCGACGCATTGAAATTCATGGATTCCACCAAAGATGACACATTTTTGTCCTCGAACGCCGATCTCAGCCGATGTTTCATCGCCGGCGACAGTGCTGGTGGCAACATAGCGCACCACGTGACGGTCAGAGCTGCCGAGAACGGATTCGAGAAACTGAAGATTATCGGAATGGTACTGATGCAGCCGTTCTTCGGCGGTGAGGAGCGGACAGAATCGGAGCTCCGGCTTGCCAGAGCGCCGATGTTGAATCTGGATCTGACGGACTGGATGTGGAAAGCCTTTTTGCCGGAAGGATCGGATCGAGACCACGAGGCAGCGAATGTGTTCGGTGGTGGAGGATCGAGATCAACTGATATCGCCGGTTTAAAGTTTCCGGCGACGGTAATGTTCGTCGGAGGTTTCGATTTGTTGCAAGACAGGCAGAGAAGATACTACGAGGGATTGAAAAAGTGCGGGAAAGAAGTGAAATTGGTGGAGTATCCAAATGGGATCCATGGTTTTTATGGATTTCCGGATTTGCCCGAAACTGCTTTGCTAGTTACGGAAGTGAAGGATTTCATTCAAAAGCAATCATGGGAGTGAAATAATCTTTCTATTTTTTCTGGTAATTAGAATGAAATAATCTTTGCAAGAGAGAAGCTTGGAAAAATCCCAAATTTGTTGAATTTTCAATTATAAGTTAATTTATGCAGTAAAAATCCCAATTTTGTTGATTTTTCAATTAGAAATTAATTAACATATGACAGAATTCTGAACGGTTCGACAAGCAATTAAATAAGTTCATTTTCAACAAATTAATATTATTTTTTTGGATGGAAACGAAGTATTGAGAAAGACCCATTAACTTTAGCTTGTGGATCCTACTGGTTTTCAGTTGAAAACTTTTGTTTAGGGTTCTGAAATCACGTTTTATGGTTTTATACGAGATTTGCTAATTATTTAAGAATTTTTGTTCAAGGCCTTAACGAACTCGGATTTATTTAGTTTCTTATTCTATTTTGTTTGTTTCGGAATTTTTTACAGAAAAATTTATTTTTATACTTATTTGTAGAGTTAGTTTCGTTGTGAGATTAGATTTTAGTTTCTTTTTAGTATTAGATTTTATCTATTATAAATATTGATGTATTGCAAGAGCAAGATTTTAATTTTTTTACCAATAATATTTTAGAATTTTTTTATGAATTTATCTTATATTTTGTGGATTCAAAGTAATCATTTCCTTGTAAACAAATTTATCTCTTTCTGCTACGTCATATTACTCTATTTATAAGGTTGGAAATTGAGTTATTGGTGCTTCAAGTTCGACCTCAACATTTAAAATTTGAACGTAATTGTAGTGAAGTTTAAATTTAAATCATACAATCATTCTAAATGGATGTCACCTCACACTTAATGCACGTTTTTACACTCACTTTATGTGATTTGAATTTTATAATTTTCTATTTCGGTGCCCTTGAATTTGCTCTCACACTTGGCCTTTGTATCTCAAGTCTAAATATGAATATTTAATTTCAATTCTATGTTACTCATGAAACTCAGAGCCATATTAGTTCGTCATATTAATGCTCCAGTTTGGCCACTGCCATGGTGAGCTCTGTCCATTTATGTAATTTAGCATATTTCTCAATCAGGCAAAGGCTTGTCATCAAAAATTGATAGGTGAAGATTGGATCACAAATCCAAACTAGTCTCAATGAATATCACATTTTCATTAACATTTTAATAGCTTAACAAGTTGAGTTACCAATTGTTTGAAATTAGGTTGTTTATATAGTGAGATCGAATAAAAGTTGATCATGTTGTTTGTTTGTTTAACAAAGAAATATGAACCAGTGATCTGAATTATTCGTGAAAAATTGTGGTTATCATTTGATTCTCGTATATATAAATGCTAGTAAGAAAAATTGATGACCAGTTGCTGTTAGCTGATGAAAATTAGTGGTCTCCAATACCAATAATAAATAAATATAATATTAAGAGGCTTCACAGCATCACAAGGGGATGTAGCTCAAATGGTAGAGCGCTCGCTTTGCATGCGAGAGGCACGGGGTTCGATCCCCCGCATCTCCAGGCTTTGTCATTCTTAAATAATGTGGTTTTTGTTTTGCACTTTCATTAAACAAATCCCATCCCACAGTCGACACAAAGACGAAAGACAACCTAATCATCTGAGTATCTCAATACCGAACAAAAAGGCTCGTTTTTCATTTACTATTATGTCCTTTTGTCTTCTGTTTTCGTTCACTTGTTCACTTTTATGGGTTTATGTCTAAATCTCAAATCATGTTATATCTGTGTACTCCGTATGTGTGTGTGTGCGCGTGTGATCTGCTGGCTTTTAATTGATTCTGAACAGAGTCCAATGGGTTTTATGTTAAAATTTCAATTGGGTTTTCGTTATTTTTTTTTTTGCCAATTTGAAGTCTAAAATGTAAGTTGTGCCGTGTATCTATCTCCATCCCTTTGGTGCCGCCAATAGTGTGCGTGTTAGTGCCACTTAAGTGTTTGCTGTAATGTCACTGAAGGAACTCATTCTTAACTGAAAATGGCAACCGAAATTCTGTGACATTTTTCACTGATCTCACAAAATTACCATCTTTCATGCCTCAGGCTTCGTAGCTGTCACCATTATTATGGCTATTTCCAAATTATCGCAGCTCGGAGCTCAGATGATCAAGAGTTTAGAGAAAGGTCTGCTATTTTTATTTATGACACACAAATTTAGTTAAAAGGCAATATAAAACACCAATTTTTGGTGCTTTGGCTTGATGGGCTTATGTTTGTATTTCTTTTCTTTCAACAATAACTCTACAATGTGAAAAAAATTGCTCTAAGTGAGGTGGATATTGCACATGTTTAATGAATGTTGAGTATGGAGCTACGTATAGTTTGTGCTAGTATCACTACCAGAATATTGAACAATAGAGAAACCAGTACCTAGTGATGGTCCTGTATATGCCGAGAGTCGGAAGAGTAGGCTGGATATGCACGTGACTTTTAACATTGTTTGCATAATGTGGCTTCCCACCTCAGTTCCTTGTTCACATGCTTGATCGCCTTAGATTTTACTAGTGTCATATATTGGATAAGTGAGTTAGTATCAAAGAGGGAAAAGTGCATTATGCAATTTTATCTTAGATGTGACTGCTTATTTACTTGGCTTTGTTTGTAAGAGAGAGTTGTTAAAGTTTTATTTTTGGACTCCTGTTAAGAAGAATTTTTAATATTATCATAGTTCTTAATCTCATGACTTTATTTTGCACTGTTTACAAAATTGGGTTTTAAGCATTTGTTGGGACATTTTTTTTTTACTAGTTTTTATCCTCTATATGTCTAAGTAAATAATACTGCACTAAATAGTTATATATGCCGTCATAAGGTCACAATAGGTTGGCTCAATCAACTTGACCAATTGAACCAGGTGTATCAATCAGTCCACTTGACTAGATTGGTTACAGAACCAGATTTCCAGACATTGCTTACAGACATTGTAGATGTTATAATTATCAATTTCACGTATTTTTATTATGTACTTTTGTCTTTCCTTTGTGATGGTGTGAATGTGTGATTTTTTCAGCAATTAAATAAATTGGTGTGGGCTACAAGGTTCTACCTTCAGTGGTAAAATATGGAGGGCCTCTCTAAGTGGAAGTTAATGGATAATTGATGACCTTTGGGAATTCTCCTTGGTTCAATTCCTTTATACCATATCATTTATCTGTATTTTTTTTTTTCGGTATGAAGTTGTGCTCCCAACTCCCACAATTAGCCACTGTTGCTCCTATTGAGAGTTAGGACTTCAACCCTCAAGGAGGAGGAGGAGAATCCACTCGAGTCTAAAAGGCTCGGGGTCTCATGTTTAAATCATATGCATATTCCATCACGGAATTTGCAACTTCAGTTTTTATTTCATAATTATTATTAAAATTCTGCTTCAAGCACCATGGGTTGTGTGGGGTTCTTAGATTCTTAGTTTTCTGTGAGGTTTATTTTTAGCTGCTTAAATTCATTATGCTACTTGAGTTTAGAAATACATTGATGGATGAAATCAATAATGTAGTTTGACGACACTTCTCTTATTTCTTGTGTATTTTATTTACTTTTTTTTTTGCTTTTCAGGTGCACCAGGTCTACTACTACTTACCTCTAGACCAAGAGCAGTATATACCCATCATTTTCGTAACTGTTCTTTGCAGCCCCTGGTTAGTATTTGTTCATCTTAGTTCCTGTAATACACAATATAAAAGAGTTGTAAGGAGCACAAAGGCTTACAACGCTGCAGACAGGAAATAATTTAAATTTTCATACTCTGGATTTTGTAGAACCCTTGCCCATGGTGACTGTAGTTATTGGTACTTAAACTATCTGGACAATGTCTCATGTTTAAATCATTCTTATTCCATCATGGAATTCCCACTTCAGTTTTTGTTTCATAATTATTACTAAAATTGTGCTTCAAGCACCTATTTTACCCTTTGTTATGGGTTGTGTGGGGTCCTTAGAATCCTAGTTTTATGTGAGATTTATTTTTAGCTGCTTAAATTCATTACGGAATGATGGAGCCTCATACAATTGATTTTAGATTGGGTTTAGTTGTTTAGGTTAAGGAAATCTTGTGGATCTAGGACTTCAATGAGTGGTAGAATATTTGTTAGCATTACGGAACGGTTTTAAAGATGTTTGGTCTCTTATATTCTAAGAAAAATGCCGATGGAAATTTGGACAGTATTTAAAGGTTTTGGGTGTTAAGAGTTTTTTTTATTAAAGACCATTGAGCAGCATAAGAGACGATTTATGGGGCTATAAAGTATAAACAGTTTTCTGTAGCTTTGGGTTGCTTAATGTCACGATCCGATTCCTAACGACGCCATGGACATAGAAGAAACGCATGCTGGTTGGCTAAGAACATTCATTGACTGGGAATGGTTCCAGGGAAGGGGCGTGCAGGACCACAGGATGGTACCTCTTCAGAGTTCAGGCAGGTTGACTCGGTTCAGTTCGAGGTGCTTGTCGCTGGTCGTGGACTTGACTATGAAGAAGGGAGTTGGCTATCCCTGCACAAACTGGTCGGGAGCTGGAGCCGTTCCCCTGACGAGGCCATGACAGGGCAGGTCGTGGTGGTTGACCAGGGCGCTTGAGTGAGCTGAAGCAACGCCTTGGTGCTGCACGGGCCGTGCCGCTGCACCAAATCTCTAGGCCCGTGACAAATGGTATCAGAGCAGGACTTGGGGTAAAGCACGGTGGGGTGCCCCCTTGTCGATCCGGGGGTCTTGAGAATGAAGACGGTGCACTGAAAAAGTGTCGGTGGGCAATCAATGCTATTGAAGGAGAGCCTCCATCTCCCCATGAGGACGCGTCCTTTAGGCCGGAGGGCCGCGCGCATCGGATGGCCGGAGGGCCGCGCGCACCAAAGTTCTTGCAAGTTCAAGAGGCGTGCAAACCGTTGTGAAGGGCGGGTATCAAGTCAGCCGGAGGGCGTTTGTTTGCTCGGGGTGTCGCGGAGGCGGCATAACGTGGGGTTGCGTCCCGAAGAAGTGGGCGTCCCTTTAGCCCGAAACCCTATCATTGGGCGAGTGTAGCCAGGGGTTGTACAAGGAAGCGATGGTGGGCAGGCGAGCATACCACTTGGAGGAGAGAGACTTTGGAATGTTGGACGCAGCGGAGTCAGCGCCGCACTGCGACGAGGGCGTCGCAGGATTTGGGTGGGGGAGAATGTCACGATTCGATTCCTAACGATGCCATGAGCATAGAAGACACGCATGCTGATTGGCTAAGAACATTCATTGACTGGGAATGGTTCCAGGGAAGGGGCGTGCAGGACCACAGGATGGTACCTCTTCAGAGTTCAGGCAGGTCGACTCGGTTCAGTTCGAGGTGTTTATCGTTGGTCATGGACTTGACTATGAAGAAGGGAGTTGACCATCCCTGCACAAACTGGTCGGGAGCTGGAGCCGTTCCCCTGACGAGGCCATGGCAGGCCGAAACCAATCAGCATGTATCCTTGGGAGGGCAGGTCGTGGTGGCTGACCAGGGCGCTTGCGCGAGCTGAAGCAACGCCTTGGTGCCGCACGGGCCGTGCCGCTGCGCCAAATCTCTAGGCCCGTGACATTAAGCTACTTATTCAATGGAAAGAAAGATTATTCAAAGATGATTTTTCAGAAGTGGAACAGGTGAAAATTAAGGTCTGGTTGCAGGTTAATAAAGTGTAGAATATCAAAGAGGAAAAAAAAAAAAAACACCATAAGTGAAATGGAACCAGCTACTTATTTGCTCTAGTAAAACATATTATGAGGCTCAATGTAATGCAAAACTTAGAAATGCAAGATTCCAAGTGAACCCCAAATTGAAATCAACTGTTTTATGAACTGCAAAAGATAAATAAATATCCACAGACATTCACACACACACACACAAAACAAAGAAGGAATAGCAGAGTATATGAATTATTTATTTTCAGAGCCATCTTTTAGTTTGTATCTTTCAGGATTTGTCCAATTACATTTCTTTCAGTTTCATAGTGAAGCTGCTATGTCAGTCAGCCATTTTATTAACTTTTTTTTAATTGCCAATATCTTGTCAACTACTATGGCTAAGTAATCCTTATCTCTAAACTTCATTTTCAATTCAGAAGCATGAACATTTTTCTACCATGGCTGCCAATAAGGCTGAGGAGGATGGGAATGAAGAAGAGCAAAAGTAAGTTCACACTTTTATTTTGCTATTTTAAACTATTTTTACTTTTACTTTTATTTTATTTATTATGTAATAGGGAGACAGTGGTGTAGGTGACATAAATGTTGTTAGTAGTAGTCAAATACATGGGTGGATGAGTTTCCTTCCTAGTACTAAGGGAGAAAGCTAAATATAGGAGCTTAAAGAGGGTTATATGAGGGGCTTGGGAGGAGGAAAAGATGATTAAATCACGGAAAAACTAGCGGGATAATGTAGTCCCCTCTAAAAGATAGTAAGGAGTAGTAGCAGCCCTTTTGGCCAAGACATTCACCAAATTTCCCACTTGAAGGACCAAGAGTGGTATTACAGATGGATGCTGAGATGTCCAAACCTCTTAAATATAATGCAGATCTCCCTTAGTCCCTTGTTTCCACATTGGATATGTTATACCAACAACTCAGTCACACTCTAGCAAAAGCCCTGAAGTGCCTCTTGAAATTGTTTAGTTGCTCTATCACTTAGTTACATAATATTTGTCAGAGACAGTAATTAAAGGGGTGAATTGGTATATCAATCATAATGTTGGTCAGGCAGTGACATATTGCTAATCAATCACATACAATTTTCTGTAGCAGTCCACTATCCTTGATGCTATGTGAATGGCCACAAAAGTTAACAGACTGAAATCTACAGTCATATTATCAAACTGCTCTCTGTATATCCTCTTGTTTGATTCTCCAGAATATCTGTGACATTTGTTGACAAAGATGGAGAGGAGAAGCATATTAAGGTTCCTATTGGATTGTCTATGTTAGAAGCGGCCCTTGAAAATGACATAGAACTTGAAGGTAAGCTCTTAAGCATGTTATCCTGGGGTTTGCACCTTACTTTGATTCATTTTGTGTCCTCTTCATGATATTTGTTTTTCCAATTATATCGCATTAGTTTTAAAGAATCCAAGATGAAAGGTTTAACGTCATTCAATTAAACTTATGACTTAGTGATGTGTCATCTAGCCCTTGAGATTATATCATGATGAAACTATCTAAAACTTGCCAAATACAGAGCTTCTAAACCAAGTGATTAAACTAATTTTAATTTGATTACAGGAGCATGTGAAGGATCGCTGGCCTGTTCCACTTGTCATGTGATTGTGAAGGTACCTTATTTCACAACTGTGTTTCTAGAAGGTAGATCAATCTTAGCAAGAGAAGAATTATTGCATACTAGCACTAAAACAATGACTTCATGTTGCTCTGGATGACTTCTTTCCAGCAATTCAAAAAATATGACCATCAATTCCTCACTGAAATTTGTCTCCTCCTTTTTACTTTTTCTTTCCTTTTTCTTTTTTTTTTTCTTTTTTTTTTTTTTGAATTAATTTATTTTGAGATATGGATTAAGATTATTACCATTGCATTAACTTGATGTGTTGTGAAGCTAACTTTTGAGACCTTGATTAGGATATGGAATACTATAATAAGCTAGAAGATCCAAATGATGAGGAGAATGATATGCTAGATCTTGCTTTTGGCCTCACAGAGACGTTGGTCCCTCTATCTTGAAACTGATCTTTACATCCTCATCCAACCCTTGATATTTTAATTCTTTGCAATAATTCTCTGCAGGTCCCGTCTAGGTTGTCAGGTGATCGCAAAACCCGAACTTGATGGAATTCGCTTAAAACTGCCTACTGGTACATGAAAATTTCCACAGGTATAAGCCAAAACCACATTAAAGATCTTCTGATAGTAAGACAGGCTGGAAAAAGATTTTGAGTGTAGAGAATGGAACTCTTCAAGTTTTGTAGCTTGTTATGTTTTAGTGGATTAAGGGTACTGGAAACTTACTAGTGATATGATTACTATGATAGGATCTCATTCCTCATTATATTGTTCATTTCATATGTGTTTTCATTTTTTCCAAATATAATAGGGCCTATGTCTAAAGGAATATTTATGCATAAATAGGGGCAGCTTGTTTACTTTGGAATTGGATGATCCTTTTTGTTGGCATCTATTTCAAATAGTTCCTGTAATTTGCAATAATATTTTCAAGTTTTTATCTAAAAACAAGAGTAAACTTCCATTTTCAATATTATTTCTACATCATTTACTTTCTAAATGTTTTTTTATCTACTTCTCATCCCTATTGGAGATTAAACAGTGTATTATACCCATTTTATAATAGTTGCTTGTAATTATTGAAAAGAAAAAAAGAGAATGGTTTGTAAATTTGTTTTCTTCAAATAGAGTTGATAAAAATTAAGGCATGATTGGTTTGTGATTATGAAAATTGTTTTTTGTTTTCAGAAAATTGAAAACTGAAAATAAAAAATTGTACAAATACTCTACTTAGTGCAGTTTTCTAAAAACTCAAGTTATAGATATATTTATTTTTAGATAACTATAAAATATTTTATCTGAAAACAATTTTATGATTTTTGAATTCCTGAAAAATGTTTTCAAAATTACAAATCAAGCAGACTCTTAATATTTCAAAAATTGTTGTTTCTTAGTTTTAGAGCTCTCTGAAAATTTTGGTTTTGGATTAGTGATTGTTTAGATAATTTTATTTTAAAAGGTAAAAAAAGAATAAACTGTTTTTTTATAGTTGTTTGAATATATATTTTTTTTTTTCGGAGAAATGAACAATTTGATGAACCTCTATTATCTCTATCCAACAAGAAATCTGGAGGTGAACCCTATAACAAATCTCCAAGTTAAAAGAATATTTAGGTCATCAAGCAAATTCTTTAAATAACAATTTACACCGACTTTTTCATACATTTCTTAAAACTACAATAATTTACATGGCTTTCCTCGTAACAAATATTTTCTCAAAAATACTCTCGAGGTTATATTATAATACAAATATTTCCTTATGTTTTTTTGGGATTTATTACTATTACTTTTAGTTAACGACAACATTAAAATTTTCCAAAACAAAAAAAGGTTGTTATTAGTATGTTTTTTTAGTTTTGTCAAATAAAAAAAGAAAAAAGAAAAATGAGACTTCCCGTTCCTGACAATGTGTTTGTGAAGGGTGATATAGGCATTTGAGCCAGAGGGGACAGATTTGTGTAAATATAAGAAAAGGCAAGGTGTTTTTTGTCATAGTGATTCTTATCAGATAAAAACAGGAAAGGTCCGCCAACCGAGCCGGCAGGGTCATCACTCCGGTGACGGAATTCCGAAACCAACCAATCCAATCCAAACACGTATCATATTGGCCCCCATCTTCCTCCACGTGTCCTACCCTTCTGTTCTCCTCCACCGACGCCGTCAAACCCCTCAGTTTTTCCCGTCAACCGATACAAACAAGTTTCTGTATCTATCCAATACCCTCCCCCCTCTATCTCTCTCAATTTTCTCTCTCTAGAATACCTCCCTCCGATCATTTTCCTCGCCATCAGATCGGCGATTTCCAACGCTCACCGGCGCAAGTTAGCTAACCCACCATGGAAGACGACGAAGAAATCCAGTCACAACCGTCGCCCGGTTCCGGATCTCCGGCGTCGCCGCCACCGAACGGGCGGATAACGGTGACGGTGGCCTCCGCACCTCCTCAAAACACCCTAACCCTCGCCCTCCCCATCCAGCAGCCGAGAACCACCGGCAACGGCGGCCGTGAAGATTGCTGGAGCGAAGGCGCCACGGCGGTGCTAATCGACGCCTGGGGCGAACGGTACGTGCAGCTCCGCCGAGGGAATCTGAAGCAGAAGCACTGGAAAGAAGTCGCTGATATAGTCAGCAGCCGAGAAGATTACACTAAGATCCCCAAAACTGACATCCAGTGCAAAAACCGAATCGACACGGTGAAGAAGAAGTACAAGCTCGAAAGATCCAAGATCGGCGCCACCGGTGGCGGCGGCGGCGGTGGCGGTCAGAGCAAGTGGCCTTTCTTCACTACCCTCGACCGATTAATCGGTCCGACGGCTAAGATCCCCACCCCTGGCGGTGCCGGTACATCATCAGCCACTCTAGTTCCACACCCCGGTGGCCCCAAAGTCCCAGTTGGAATCCCAATCCAATTTCAGCAGCAGAAGCAGAAGCAGAGGCCGAAGCAGAAACAACAGTTGCGCAGACGAGCAGCACCGGTGGATTCGGAATCAGATCCGGAACCTTCGCCGGAATCATCCGACGGTTTTCCGCCGGAGACATATCAGCCAAAGAGGGCCAGGGTTCAGAGAGAAGTGAATAACTTGAATTCGAGCTCAGTGCCTGGTGGGTCAAATCGAAGAAGGGATGGAGGGGAGAGAGAGAAGAATTGGGGGAATTCGGTGAGAGAACTGAGTCGGGCGATACTGAAATTCGGAGAGGCGTACGAGAACACGGAGAGCTCGAAGATGCAACAGATGGTGGAGATGGAGAAGCAGAGGTTGAAGTTTGCCAAAGAGTTGGAGTTGCAGAGAATGCAGTTCTACATGAAGACACAGTTGGAGCTTTCACAGCTGAAGCATAGGAGGGTTGAGAATGGTAATCATCATAACCATAATAATAACATAAACAACAACAATAATAGTAGTAATATTAATAATAATAATAGTGATAGCAGTAGTTAGATTGCAGTTTTAGAATGAATTTGATTGCGTTTTTTTTTTTTCTTTTGGTTTTAAATGGGTTAAATTAGATTAGACTATTGTGGGTGTTAAAAATACACCCATGTTGTAATGTTGGGAGATATTTGTGTCTTTAAATTTGGTAGTTTGTATGTCTTATCTATCTCTTTTCTTTCTTTGTCCTAATTTAAGTTCTTGTCAAATGCTCAATGTGAGAGTTATTCAATGCTGAACTGAATTTGTTTAATGTGCAGCCAAAAAAGGCCTCTTGCTATCCAAAGATGGATGAATTCTAAGAACAACTCTTATCTTTATATATATAGTGCATATACTTGTGTGCATATATGTATATGTAAATTGTGAGGGTCTAGATTTTATATAAGCCACCAGGACACAGAGAGATGTGTTTGACAGAGCTTATATATGCGTTAGATTGAACCTGAAGTAGATCAAGCTGAATTCTAAGCTGTGGTTTGCTTTTGGTGTTGATGTAACATACTTGTCCTAGGATGTCTGTTGTGCGTATCGATCATATATGCTTGAGTGATAAAATATGTTTATGTTGTTGCCTTTGACAGCACCAAATTGGTCAAACTCAACACTGATATGGTGCTTACAAGCATAAGCTTAGAATTAATTATTTTGCACTTCTTTTTAGTCCACGCTTTTTTAGAAGTTTATAATAAAATAAATATATGTACCAGAAAAATTGTAAATCCCTCTACAGGCAACACTAACCTGCACTTAGTTAAACCATCATGCAGGGATGGTTGTCTGTTCTACTTGAAAACTGGTAGATCAATCTAATCTAATCTAATTTCAGTTTTTTTTTAGTCTCGGAAAATGATTTTTAAACCTTGAACAGGACTTGGCATGGAGCTTTGATTGAGGTAATTGAAGCAATTTGAACCGAACGTGGATCGAGTAATTCAAGTTGAACTCACATTTTAACCCCAAGTTTTATACCCAATGGAAATTTTTGTACATTTTTCTTTCGTGTTTTTTTTTTTTTAATTTTTTTTTACATTTTTCTTCACCAGTCGTTTGTAATGGTTAATTAATGTCTTTTCTTTTGCAATTCTTTTTATTATTATTATTATTATTATTATATATTTATATAATGCTTTTTTGGTGGACTTGGATTGTTAACTCTGATCTAAAACTCTAGCTCGAGGACAAGGGAGTGGCCAGTGGGCCTCCCTTGTCCAATCAAGTTCTAATTAAAAAGTTGTTTGTTAAGGTTAATACTTCAGTACTACTTTAAATGGTAAAAACTCCATTAAGGTGTGAGAAAAATCCGGAGTTGATGCTCTGGCTGAAAGATATGTCCATTTGTCACTCTCAAGTCTCGCTTTCAGAACAGTTATCAGAATCTACCTACAGCTAACCCTCACAACTTCATCATGCAGTAGAATTTCTAAAATACCCTTTCATTTTGCAAAGTGGTCCATCCAAATTCCAACCAATCCACTGAGCCACCAATATGTTTGGTTTAATTGAGACCCAAATTTACAATTTTAGGGTCTTTCCAGGTGTCCTGTTCAATTTTTTTTTTTTTTGTTTTTTTTATTATTGTTAATAAATACGCCACTTTGCCCTACAAAAACTCAATCACCCCATTTACATGAGAGGTAAGGAAGATACCATTATACAAAATAACATGAAAATCAATTTAGATGATTAAAAGAATGTCTATTTCTCTTTTATTGTTATTCAAAACATTTTTCAGTTTTCAAAATAGGAAAATTATTTTTATCATCCAACGCTTTGTAACCACGACGTTTCAATTCATCTTATTAACTTCATCCAACAAGTAAAATTGGATAGCCATGACTGTTATACCACAATTTTTTTTCAGATTAAATCTTTTTTTTTTTCTTGGACTTATTGATATTAAATTACACACATACAAACATAACAATCCAATCTCAAACACTCAAAAATAATTAAAAATAAATTTAACATTACTCTTCTTGCTACAATAGTAATTTGCATCAAAGAGTTTTTTATTTACATAATTATTTTCAAACACTAGACAATTATTTCTAACCAGACGTGTACTATAATTCATTATTTTATTAAATTCACGCATTTGCAATAGAATTTTTCATCAATGAACCATTAGTTTAGTTGATATTATTCTCTTTTTTTCAAACAATAACGCCCAGTTTGGTTGGAGAGAATTGAAAGAAAAAGAAAAGAAAAGTCTTGGAGGGATATGCTGTATTGTGTTGGTATAAATCATTAAAGGAAAAGGAAAGAAACACACGAACTTGAAGGAATTAGGCAGAATAGTGGGTTTTGTTATCTTTCAAAAATACCAAGGGTCTTATAGTTTAGTAGTATTTTAATTACAGTATGAGTCTAGAAAGGAATAAAATGGGTGTGTGAGTGATGTGCATGAATTTCTTGTCAATGAAAAAAAAAAAAAAAGAGTTTAATAAAACATTTTTAATACTAATTTTACCCTTATTGTTGATATTTTTATAAAATACAAAACCTATGAAAAGGAGTATGATAGTAAATTCATTAAATAATGCTTTTTTCTTTATTTTTTCAAACCTTTTTAATCAACCAAACACAATAAATGATTAATACTATCATCTCATTTCTTTTTTTTCTTTACTAACTAACTAACTAGTGTTATTATTCGTTTTCTTTTTTATTATACTAAACATAGCATAAATGAAAAATTGCAGATACCTCGATAGCCGAGTAGGTTAGTGTGTCTGGTAAATTTTGGAATGCCAAACTTTGACTTTCTACACTTGCTTAATCTAACTTCTAACCCTTCTTGCTTTGTAAAAAAAAAAAAAAAAAAAGAAAAAAAAAGAAAGAGGGATAGGTGAAAAGTTAATACTCAATTTTTGTAGAGGTATGTGTGAGTATTTTTATCCAACCAAAAATAAATAAATAAAAAAAGGGTAATTTCTCATGAAGCTTGGAATTTGTTAGACAAACAAAATAACAAGAGGGGTATTACGGTAATTGCGGAACAGCTATTGTCAAGTATTCGTTTCTTAATTTTGCAACATAAACCTCTGGAAGTCTTTTCCTCCTAATTGAGATTGTTATAAGTGAAAAAAAAAAAAAAAAAAAATCTTGTCTGAAGCTTTCGAATATAGTGTGAGAGAGAGAAGACTGAGGAGTAATGCGAAAACCATTGGCGTCAGCTACCAGTCAATCCATTTTAGGGTTTTCGTGAATTCGAAAAAACCAAAAAGAGAAGAACAAAAGATAATAAAAGCATGAAAAAACCAAAATGCTGATTCGGATGTGAATTGAAATCGAACCATCCATTTCCGCAATCGAAGATCTCCACATTGATATCGCCAAAGTGAGTTTTGATTTCGACCATCATCTAACATTTCTCTCAAATTTGTACCTGAATTGCTAGTTTTGTTTTTTGTTTTTTGTGTTTTTTTTTCCAGCCATTCATTAGTTCTCTGTCACCGACACCCATTTTAGTTGCTAATTGCAAGTTGCTTTTCAGAATTTTTGGACTTAGTTGTAATGTATCCATTTGGCTTGGCATTTGAATATTATTTTCATGGATCAGATCCGAGGCATTATTGGGTTTTAACTAATCTGGTATGTCATTTATTCTGGTGCATAATAGTTCAATTTTAGGTGCAGTTCATTCAAAGGCAGGTGAAGAATTGAATTATGTAGCTTAACTTATGTCTTTATTTTGGTGTCAAATATGAATCAATGAAGAATTGGTTTTCTGATTTCCAATTAAGTTCTTCACCTTCTCCTTCATTCTTTATCTCTTTCAGTGATTTTTCTCAGAATTCGTATCTTTTTGGTATATGAAGGGAATTATTGTATTAGGTTCTAAATTAGTATTGAAGTTCTGAGGCTGAATTAATCAAGGATTTATAGGTTCTAGAATACTAAATGCGAAGAAGCAGAGTCATTTATATGACGGAGGTTGGGGAAGAGATGGTGTCAATATAATTGAAGGAAGATGAAATCCGACACCCCTCTTGATTATGCTGTATTTCAGCTATCGCCAAAGCGCTCGAGGTGGGGATAATCCATTGATGGGCTTTATGCTTTTAGGGGAAATTTTAATCAATCAGTTTTGATACTTATGTTTTACTTTCTTTTGGGCAGATGTGAATTGTTTGTTTCTAGTGATGGAAACACTGAGAAACTCGCATCAGGATTGGTGAATTCATTTGTGACTCATTTGAAGGTTGCCGAAGAACAGGTGGCTTTGGCAGTTAAGTCAATTAAGCTTGAAGTTGAAAGATGTAAAAATGCTGAAACATGGTTCACAAAAGGAACACTTGAGAGGTTATGCACATTGCCAACTGAAATATGACTTCAACTAACATATGAACTTTAACCTAATTAGGACTTCTTGTCACCAGGTTTTTGCTGTTTGTTAGTATGCCAGAGGTTTTGGAACTGGTCAATACATTTGATGCAGAGATGTCTCAATTAGAAGCAGCCCGGAGAATATATTCACAGGTACTAGGTCCAATAGCATTTATAGTTGTACCTATGTGACATATAATAATTGGGAAATAGCATTTATAGTTGTACCTATATGTCATATTCAATGGGAACGGAAGTTTTCTTTCTTTCTTTACTTTTCCTGCTTGTTTCTGTCTCTCTTCTCCTGAATTTGAAAAATTTAATCTCAGGAAGTGGGAGATAAGTTTCCTGGCACATTGGGTATGTTCTATTACCTATCATCTAGCTTCATTTAGTTATTCATAATCTTACATTGAATTGTTCTGAATATAACAATACACCCGGAGATCACATCTATGTTACTGCTTTTAATCCAGAATATGTTACATATGGCTCATGAAGTTCTCATGTCATTATGTACTTTCCCAACAGTAGGCCAAATATTATTGTATCCTAACTATGAAGTTGTTTTCAAACTTCTTTGAAGATCCAAGAAGTGTTAGTTCAGAACATATGAGATGTTTTTACTGGATTGAGACTGGCATAGTAGTATCTTCTGATTGGTTTCATGATTTTCATCCTTCAAATTTTTTTTTTATTTGAAAAGAGGAGTGTGTTGAAAACACTGTTAGTTCAGAACGTATGGGATGTTTTTACTGGATTGGGACTGGAATAGTAGTATCTTCTGATTGGTTTCATCCTGCAAAAAAAAATTATTTGAAAAGAGGAGTGTGTAGAAAACGTTGTTTTGTTTTTACTGGATTGGGACTGGAATAGTAGTATCTTCTGATTGATTTCATCCTGCAAAAATTTTTTGTTTGAAAAGAGAGTGTGTTGAAAACGCTGTTTTCTTATTCGTTTTTTTTTTTTTTTTGGTTATTAGTCCGTTATTTCTATGCTGGCCTTTTCCCATCTGGCTATTTCTAATATCAGTTATGTTATATTGGACTTCTGCATCTACTTCATTGTTCTTGGCTGTTCGGCATCTGAAACTCGATAATGATTATTAAATTGGGATTATCAGCATGTTCCTAGATTCTTGATGAGTGTGAGTTGTCTACCAGTACTTTGACACAATATTGGATACGTAATTTGCTCCAGGTGGGGACGGAGTTGGAGCAACTGCAGCAGCTGATTCAACAAAGTAGTACTAGCTCTCACTCTCTCTTACTGTACCTTTAATTTGCTTCAGGATTTGACAGATTTTGGTTGGTGGTCACTGTTTATTTTATTGTCTTGAAATTGGTAAATTCATATATGTATATATAAATATATGTTTATGGCAATAGTAGCTCGTCTATATTAGCTTACTTTGTTCCTCGTTGCCTTGTGGATGTTTTTGTCAGCTCATAACTGTCTTGTGCTGAACCTCCCCACATAAAGAATTCTTAGTTTATCATTGCAAGGAAAATGATTTAAGATGAGGCGTTCTCTTTTGTCCACATAAATGATTTGATCCGGTTGTGGAAGTTTATCCTTTGTTAAGTGATTAGTTGGGGATTTTTGTGAAACTAAAGGGCCATTATGTGGGCATCTAATTGAGCAGGCAGGAAGTTAGAAATTAGTTAAAAAATCCAGTTTTATGATATAACAATGTAGCATATCGAATAACCGTCACTGAACAGTGACAGTTTTGACCATGCCTCTTGATGAAACTGGAGAATTGATGTTCACAAGTTACAACTAGAGTCCAGTGCTGATCTTAATTGGTAGGAATAGCAATATTTTGATTCTTACCATGCTTTTTAATATCAAACAGAAATTATAAATGCCAAAGGGCCCCAGTGTGATGCAAAATAATATGCTGAATTGCCCAGTGTCTCAAAGCTGTTCCCTGACCTTTGTTTTTTCTTTTTCTCTTTTCACAGGAAGGAGCTTCTGAGAGCTATTGATGTACGGCTTGTTGCGGTTAGGCAGGACTTAATCACAGCTTGTTCTCGTGCAGCATCTGTTGGTTTCACCCCTGGCACAGTCTCAGAACTTCAACTGTTTGCAGATCAGTTTGGGGCCAGTCACCTCAAGTAAGAACTTTGGAACCCCTCATCTTCCTCCCTTTTTATTTACTCGTAACCATCTCTTTTTCTCAAACACAGACAGGAAAGGAAAAAAGAAAAAGAAAAAAAAGAAAGAAAAAGGATACAAACAGAAAAAAATAAACCCATTCTCTCTGTCTCTGAAGTGTTGTAAAGTTATATGTTTGCTATTGTGGTAAGATCGTCCTAATATCTGTAAAATAAGGAAAACATATTGCATGATAGGAGTCCTCTTTTGCTGCCGTATACTGTATGTGTTTGGTTTGAATTGGTTAGAGAAGCATGTAAGGGAAGTGAATGGAGAGAGTACTCTATGGACCAGTTACTTTTTTCACCAAATTAGAAACACAATGAGGATGCAGTGCAAAGCAATGGGCTCCATGGGAAATGCTTCATTTTCCCATGGGACCATATTTTGTGCTAAGGTGATGTTTACTAAGACAACTAGACAACTTACCAGCCCTTTCCCCAGTGACTAAGATTAGAGAAAAGCAATATAGAGGTAGATATTGGTACTGGTCATCCTTCTTTTGTTAAACCTGTTGCTCCTTTGTCTTGGCTCGGAGAAAACATCAGTCAAATGGCCAGGCTTATCAGTTTTCTGATCATCATCAATTCATTTTGTTGCCATTCTCTATTACAAACAAAATGAAGTTTTGAATTGAATCTTCTCTTATGGTTTTCTCTGACCAGTCTCAATTGTACATCTCTGTACTCAATGCACTAGTAACAACATGATAGTATCAGAGGTTTAGTCAAACTGTATCTGCATACAATATTCACTGCAGGGGCGATAACTTGATGATTGTGACATAGTTCCACTTTCTGTATTCAAATGGCTAGACCATGATCTATAACATTCTGAAATGGTATGTTATGACTGTGGTTTGATCAGATCACAGCCGATACTATAGAATCAATTGTGTAGGAAGCACTGAATGAGTTAGTGCTTAATTGGAAATCCATAATCAAGAAATATTTCTACTGGGTTTCTATTTTTATTTTTATTTTTTTGTCTTGGTTGCTAGCTTTTTTTTATTTATTATTTATTTTTTTTTATTTTTTTTTGGCCTTGGATATTCTTTCACCCCTGGCTGGGCTATCATTACAGTAGTTTTGGTTTGGGCTTGTATTCCATATTAGTTTGTCTCTGCTCTCTTGGTTTATGCTTGTACAAAATGAAAATGTTCTAACAATGCTCATTTGACTATTTTCTTGCATTTGAGGTTGCAACACTGATTACATGTCTATTATTTTATAGGGTAAAGTGCAAGAAACCCCCCTCAACTATACCCCCCTAAACTATGAGTTTGGTTAAGTTTTAGGGCAGAGAAGGTTTTTAAGGTAATATCCTATCTCCGGAAATATGCAAAGACTGTTTTAGCCCCTCAATAAAACGGTGCCGCATCAAGTCATCTCCTATCACAGAAATTTGTAAATCAACATCCTTAGTAAAACCACGCCGTTTTTGCTGTAAAATAGGTCAATAGGCCAATAAAATGTTGACAACACATTGCAAGGGATAAGGTTTGGTTGACCATACAGTCCAAATCTTTTATCGATTAAGAATGAAACCAAATCCGATCACACAGCAACCCACATCTTGCACCAAATCCGATCAACACCAATATATTCATATATTGGTTGTCGAAACTCAAAGACCCAAGTACTCACCTACAATTTCTACGTTTGTTCTCACCATCTAAGCATGCATGCCATCAATGGATTGGAGTGGGATGATTTGGTTATTGGCATGGCAGATGGTTGTATTTAAGGCCAAGAGAGAACTTTTCATAGAGAGAGAGAGAGAGAAGAGTGCTGGTGGAGACGCGATGGAGGTGGAGATGGCGGTGGAGAGAGAGAGAGAGGGTGCATCACCTCCTTGCCAATCTCAGAATTTTAGACCTCTTCAGTAATCGATTGACCGGCGCAATTCCCTCTGACATCAGCAAATTGAGTCACACTATAGTCAACTTCTCTGACAATCAAATCTCCAGCGTAATTCCCACTTCTTTCGTCAGCCTCATCCCTCATGTGTGTGTGTGTGTGTGTGTGTATACATACAGAGACAGTCGTACACCCTTCGCAAAATTGAAAGACTGAACGATAATATATATATATATATATAGACAAAGAGAGATAAGTGATTGAAAGGGAATCATGTAAGTTCGGTGAGAGATCGAGCAAGATGGCCTGAAAGATGCCTGAAAGGGAGCTGGGAATTTTTTTGGAAAGAGAAATAGGGCAACGTTGGTGGGTTTGGGTCTATACTAATAAAAATGGCAATATGGTCTTTAAGCTTCCAAGGGTTGTATGGTCATTTAATGAAAATTGGGTTGTCAGGTGACCGGCCAGTAGTCGGGATGGGTAAGTTGCAACCAAACACCTTAAGTTTAGGGGGTTTTTTTGCCACTTTAGAATTTCAAGGGGGGTTTTTGCTAATTGAGATATAATCAAATGGGGTTTAATGCACTTTACCCTATTTTATATTGCTATTTTCTTGAGAAATGTTGTAATAACCATGGTCCCATATGTTCGGTTCTTGATTTCATGTTGAACAAATTAAAAGATTGTGCTAAAATGGAGACAGCTATTGTTTGAAACTCTGAATGATTGATTAGGATGGAATCTGCTCATTTTTGTGTGGTTCTCAATTGTCATGATAATGAATGCATGGTAACATTTGAACTGTACAGCAAATGAAATTTTAGTGTATCATGAACTTCTTAGATGAAAATGAAAGAGAAAAGTGATATAGGGACTGGTTTTTTCCAGGCTGAAAGAATAAGTTTGCTTGATATGGTAAGCCATTATGGTTCCATGAATTATACTGCAAAACTGTACTGTAATATCTCTATGATTCACTGGAAATTCACCAGATCACGCATTAAAATAATAATCTATATCAGCATTGGTAACGCTGAGGCTGGACATCCTGGGAGTATCATGTCATCGCATAAATGTGGTCTTCTGACGGTAGAAACTGTAAAGTGGGTTGCGGAGTGAAAATTGCTTGGTAATCTGTCTAAATGGTGTTGTTTGATTGGATGGGAATACTACATCTGTAGTGATATAGTACCCGAGTACCCAATAATTTTGTCAGAGCCTCAGACGTAAAATCGTGAAAGTCTGGCACAACACCCATGATCTATTGATGGGTGACTCCTATTAAGCTTGCTAACATGAAGACTTATAAAGGTCTATGCTCCTTGTGTCTCCACATTACATGCCGCCTGATTTTGGCTATGAATTGTTTCTTAGGGAAAGAAAACCCCAGGCACGAGGCTCCTCCCATTGCGGGATCTGGGGAGGGTCTGATGACGTAGCCTTACCACTGCACGCATAGAGGCTGTTTCCTTGTTTTGAACCTGTGACCTTGTTTTGAACCCATGACCTCCAGGTCACAATAAAATAAATAATATTATATTAATGATTATTATTGTTATTATTGTACCAAATAAATAATAAAGATGGTTACACATTCTGTAACAGTATGGTTGGTATAACCAAAGGGCCTCTAGCCCAATGGTATGATCTCTCCTCCCCAAATGGGGAGGTTGAGAGTTCGAGTCCCACTTGGGACATGTTGTGGATATAATGGGTTTGTGTTTGCTTTAACTTTCCAACAAAAATAAATAAATGTTTGGTATAGCAGTTGCACTGGTGTTTTCCTGTTTTGATATTTGATCCCTTTGTATTATTTTGGTGCAGCGAAGCATGCAGAAAGTTCATATTGCTGTGCGAGAGACATCCGGACCTGATCAATTCATGGAAAGATGGAGCAGAAGATCGAACCTTCCGATCTTCATACTGGTCGGAAATGTCCATCAACGAATGCCACACCGAAGAACAACTTAGCGGGTTCCACCACTCCCAGCTCCACCACGAGAATAAGCACCCAACAATTCGAGAACTAGACACAATCCAAAAACAACAACAGCATCATCTCAAGCAACTAAAACCCTTCATCTGTCATCAGCCCAAGGCCTCCACTGTCCCCATCCTCATACAACATAGTAGGGAGTCGAGCATTGACAAAGATGATGGCAGCGGAAATGATTTGGCTGCTGAGAAGTTGAAGAAAGAAGAGAGCATTGAGACTGAGTCGTCTCAGACTTCTCAGCCTGCAAGGCAGCTTAGTGTGCAGGATCGAATCAGCTTATTTGAGAACAAACAGAAGGAGAATTCTGGTAGTGGTGGCAAGCCCCTCGTTGGGAGGTCTGTTGAACTCCGGAGGCTTTCTTCGGAGGTATCATCTACCCCTGCTGTCATCGAGAAGGCTGTGTTGAGGAGATGGAGTGGTGCCAGTGACATGAGTATTGATTTGCATGGTGAAAAGAAGGGAATTGAGAGTCCTCTCCGCACACCCTCATCTTCATCAGTTTCTCAGACCAAGTCTGATGACCGAAAGGGACTAAATGAAACAGCAACTTCTTCAAAGCCCAAGCTCAAGAATGTTACAGATAGAGTTGATGATAGTTGTTCAAAAGATCCAACTGATTCTCGGGCTAGGGCTGGAGTTACTTGTGGCAGAGAAGAGATTGGGACAAATGCTGTTGACCTGACAGTTTATTCTGTCAGCTCCGATGATGCTTTGGAGTCTGATAAGTTGGCCTCCACTTTGGGAAGAGTCAAGAATGATGTTTCGAAAGATCAAACACTTGGAAAGATTCAATTGAGGTCATCTTTGGCCAGGGCTGAGGATAACATTTTGAAGGATCAAGCAACTTCTGAAACCCTATTCAAATCTTTGCCTGGTGAGAGAACAGAGCTGTTTGGATTGATGGATCAAGGGAAGTACGGTGGTTCTATGGGCGATGGTGAGGAGCAAGGTAGAAAGGGGCGTTTAGCTTCCAAGACACAGATTGCTGGATCGGAAGACCTTGCTGTTCCTTTAACCCAGTTTGGATCTTTTGCAAGCAGGCAGAGTGACGTTAAATCTCCCACTGTATCTTATGATGCTCCACATAGTGAATTCATGGACAAAGTGGAAGACGTTGGATTGAGAGATCACTCAGTTTCTGTATCACGTTTTAGGAGCCCTCTGAGGACAGCAATGGACTATGGGCAGTTGGGTGGTGTCTCTGATCTAAAAACTCAGGAAGCCTCTGCCTCTCAGTTTAAAGGGACTGAGGATGATTCATTGGCATCTCTGCGCCAGAGGAGATCTTTAGCGGAAGTTAAGGAGGTTTCAAAGAAAGACTTCCCATCATCTGAGAAGCAACTGCATGATTCTAGACCACAAAGAATGAAGTTCAAGAAACAGGTTTCTTCCTCTGAACAGATAAAGAAGTCGCAAGGCAGGAGAGATGAAAGGTGTTCTGATTATGAAAATAGCAAGACACTCTACTCTGTTAAGATGGTTTCAGAGGGTCAGGGGGGCTTTGGTTCGATTCCAACGGCATCTTTACAGCAAGTTCGGAAGGTAAGGCATTTGAAAGGGAAACAGGAACTCAATGATGAACTGAAAATGAAGGCGAATGAGCTTGAAGACCTTTTTGCGGAACACAAACTTATGATTCCTGTTGATCTGTCCAGTTCTACACAGAGAACCAGTCCTTCTGAGATGCAGGTCGAACAGGCGGCATGTTTACCTTACAGAATCCCAGCAGTTGAGATCGCTCCTGAAGAGTTGCCTGGCAAGAACATAGTGGCTGATCCTGCTGGTAGTTCTAGAAATGGGGCCAAGTTCAATGCTAGTTCATTGATGAAAATGTTAGACAATCGGGACTATGGTGATGCTTTGAAGCAGAAATTTTCTGAGCTTGGTTTCTTGGATGATTCTAGAGGAAAATTTTATGGTCAATATATGCAGAAAAGAGATGCAAAACTAATGGAAGAATGGGATTTTAACAGGTCGGAGAAGGAAGTCAGGATGAAGGCCATGCAGGATAGCCTTGAGCTGAGTAGAGCTGAGATGAAGGCCAAGCTTTCAGGAACTGCAGATAGACAGGATTCACTTTTTTGCATTCGTCGACGGGCAGAAAGACTCAGATCCTTTAATACTCGGTCATTTATGCAGAGGGAGCAGGTATTTAGCATTTTAGTTATGTTATTTAGCAATAAGCACTGGTGATGACTGATACGATTAAATGCTTGTTTTAAAAGTTGAATATCAGAATTCCTGTTTTGTAATCTGCAACTTACTACGAAAAGGATTTTCTTTTGACAGCAGCTATTAGATTTTGTGAATTGTGAAGAGAAGGATCTATCTGCAGAACAGAAACCTTTTGTTCACGATATGTCTTTTGATGAGACATCTTTTGGGGATGATGCTTGTAGAAGCATCCAAAGTAAGAAGCTTTTACCCAATAGAAATTGGTCTTCATCCACCCCTCGCACCTCAGCAGCACCAGTTGCAAGATCAGCTGTCAAAGCTTCAAACTGCAGTTCTGGAAGGCAAAGAATGCGATCTGAAAATCCTCTTGCACAGTCAGTCCCCAACTTCTCTGACTTGAGAAAAGAAAACACCAAGCCTTCTTCTGGAGTTAGCAAATCAACAGCCCGCCCAAATTTTGGGAGGTATTCCTGTAGCAAAAACACCTGTGAAGATGTAGCACTTGTCAAGGAAGAGAAACAACAGTGGTTGCAATCATTGAGAAAAGGTTTTGCAAGTCCTGCTGAGTTCAAGGACGCTTCCCCTATGAACTCTGAAAGCATTGCTTTGACACCATTAAAATTTGATAAAGAGCAATTTGAACAAAACCTCTACCACAAATTTACAGATAGTGTGGAGTCCAAGCCTTTTCTTGGGAATAATACTGGTATAGGTCATGGTGATGGAGCTGGCATTGCCAAGCTTCGGGCTTCATTGGCATCTAAGCCCATAAATCATGAAGAAGTATCTGATGTGTTGGCCTTTGAGCCAGAAGATTTTGTGGATGTGGTCAAAGATGAGGATGAGCTTGAAACCATGACAACTGACAATAATATCATGGATAACAGAATACCCAGATCGAGCCAGGAATCTTCCAAGTTGTTCAATTCTGAGTTTGAAAATGGTGGTGTCCTGAGATTTTTTTCTCAGGTGGATCGTTCTTTGGTGGCTGGATTGCCTGCCGCTGTGCCTTCCCCTTTCCACTCTTTTTGGTCCAAACAGGATTCACCAGGGGAAAGTCCTATGTCATGGAATGCACACATTCCTTATTCATTTTCTTATCTACACGAGACCTCTGATATTGGTGCTTTTGCAGACTCTCCAATTGGGAGCCCTGTATCTGGGAATTCACTCTCTTAATCAGACACAAGCTGATGCAGCCAGAATGAGGAAGAAATGGGGAAGTGCTCAGTAACCTATTCTTGTTGCTAATTTATCCCATAATCAGTTCCGCAAGGATATGACAGAAGGATTTAAGCGGCTACCAAAATTTGGAATGAAATCTTGTGGCAGAGAGAGTTTGGTTGACTGGATTTCTGCTACAACTTCTGGAGGAGATGATGATACTGAAGATGGATGAGATCACTCCAATCAATCATCAAGATCTAAGGTAATCAAGAATAGGATTTTCCCAGGGGCATCCTTCTGATGATAGCTGCAGTGAAAGCGAGTTATTCAGTGAGCAAGGTGACCTTATGTTCGTATTTTGTTAATTTTCAATATTATTCGCGGAAATTTGACTACATACTTAGATAAAATCAAGGTTTGAGCATCATTCTTTTGACTGAAACTTCTGCACCAAAAACATTGCCTGCTTTGAGCTTATAGTCTTATTGAATTTAAAACACATCAAGGGGAGATCTTGCAGCAAGTAATGAGGCTGCTATTGCTGCCTCTTTCTGGCAAGACAAAGCAGGAATTCCGAGGGGGTAATGTCTGAAGATGGAACAGCTAGGTAGGAGTTCCTGTGAGCCTGTTCAGTGGGGAGGTTTGGTTGGTGGTTTGGGATGCTGAGGAAAATAGAGCAGATGGCGTCAATAGTTTGGGATATCTAGGTGGTGGTGATGGTGTCTAAACTATCAGATTGACTACTATTGACTTCGTCCGTCAAAGAAGTTTCTATTGTGTTCCAGAATCAGGAGAAAAGTGGTCTGGAGTTTCTTTTCTGATGATTGACAGATGGTCGTTTAGGGTTGGCTGCTCTGGGGTGCTAACACATTAGAAGTGGATCTGTATTATTGGCTTGACAATATACTTTTGGCGTTCCTTGTTTAGATCATTTGGGAGAAGCATGTACGTGTTTTGCCAAGGTGGTGCTTGATTTGTGTAAGCACAGAGAAGGCCAGATTGGTGCTTTTTCAGGGAAGAGGATCCCAGAGATGATCCTCATTGCCAATGATGTCAACTACTGCAGAACCTTGTTGGTAGATGTATCTATGACAGTTTGTGCCACCACCATTTGGTCATCTGCCTGCCAATAAGGAAGATGATGGAAGGTGAGACAGAGGCTGATACGTAGGCGATTGGGCTGGACCAAATCTCGTGTTAATCTCGTGTTAACAGTAAATTAGTTGCGTGATGAGCCTTTGAAGCTAATTGAGGAGAAAAACAGGAAGGAGTGGGCAGCTATAATGGGCTTTCACCCTCTGAAAGCATGTGTTGCCAAAGTTAAAGCAAAGTAGGTTGGCTTCCTCGGATGTTTTGTGTATGAGAGGATGTGTCTTAGTAAACTCCAGGGAGAGAACTAGAGGCTTGGATTTGGCCTGGTTTTGCATAGTGTCTGTAGATTAATCCCGAATGTGCTTGAGCTGTTAGTGGTAAAGAGCAGGCAGGCAGTCTTGCAACTTGAAAAGTAGGCAGTTATAAGCATCTTGGTAATGCTTGCTTTGAGGATGCTCACCTGAAATATCTAGTGGAGACAAAATGTAATTTTTTTAGAGAGAATTTCATGATTCACTAATAACAGTAATTTACTGATGCCATTGTTAAATTATTAAGCTTCACTTTGATGGAATGATTTGAAATGGATTTATATCAATTATTCGGAGGATTATAGAACAAATTTGGAGCAAGTAATTTAGGTTTAAGTTTTAACAATATGTATTTATTGATTTGAGAGCCTTATGTGTATGAATCTTAAATAAATACTGGATTGGCAAGGATTTTAACTACATAATGATTGCAATAAGATATGTTTTCCTACCTTTAATCTAGTAAATCCTTGCGATTTGGAATCCTACTTCAATAAACAAATTTTTGTCTTGAGTTCAAATCCATTTTTCCTTTCCAAACTCCTAGTATTTTGTCAATTTCTTTTGTCTTTGTAACTCCAAATTACTTCCTGTTGTAGCATTTTGTTAGCGTAAACATGTTTGATTGATTACTTACACACAACTTAGCTTAAAAAAAAAAAAAAAAAAAAAAAAAAAAAAAAAAAAAAAAGAAAAACAACCGTACACAGAACTTGGGCCTGGTTGAAGGTCCTTTTGAATTAAGTGGGCCCACTCTCTGTTTTGGTATAAAAGTTATCCATTGTTCTTGAATAGTTCCCCTCTCTCTTTCTCTCTCTCCATCGTTATCTCAATTAGGGAAAGGGAGGGGAGAGAAAGAAGAGCTCCACTCTGTATGCATGCCATATGTGTCAACCTTGTGTCATTTAAGAATTAAAAAAAGAAGACAAAAACAATTTTATAAAATGTGTTGTCTTCAATTTGTTGACCTTCTCTAAGGAGTTCCCTACTTGCCGTTTGGAAGTTCGGTCAAGGAACTATCCCATATAAGGGGACGTATAATTATATAAACTAACCATTTTATTGTTGATAGCTTAAATAAACTGATTAGCTTTAAGCCTAAGACATACACACACACACACACACACATATAGAGAGAGGAGGGTTTGGCTTGTATAGTGAAGAAACTATCCCTTGGGCGACACAAGGAATCAACTATAGCTTGATGGCTTAAATGAACTTATTGGATGCAACATGTATGATACATTCTGTTTTTCACATGTTTACTATTCTGAACCTTACAATGTCACAAAAAATATACTTCAATAAACATACTATTCTTTCTTTATTATGAAGCATTTACCCAATAAATTAATTACTCTGAATCACATAATGCCAATCATTTGCGCACTCAATTCGCCGGGCTATTCTTTATTATGAAGCATTTACCCAATAAATTAATTACTCTGAATCACACAATGCACTCTCAATTCGCCGGCATTAACGACAGCCGGCCTATCACAAAAACAGATACATATGATTGACAACTGACAACACCACCCTTCCAACCTGCTTGCTTTGGTATCATATAAACTAACTTATTCCAAAATTTTGTGATGTTAATGACGGTGTAAGCTAAATATGTTCATGAACATCCACAGCTCACACTAATGGGATGATCATTCTTTTTTTTGTCACATGATAGCTATGAGTTATAGACTGAATTGTTTAATCTAAAACTATATATTACACCAAGAAAATGTTGTAACAAAGACACGAGGAAAAGTCTGATATTCTTAGGGCCGTGTTTTGTACATTAGTCCAACCAAGTTATACTACTAAACAGACGGATTGATCAAAGTACATTGACTCCTAAACTAAGCTAGACTCTTATGACAAACTACTCATGACTCAGTTTCAATTCTGTTCATGACATATTCATCCTTTTAGTCCTTTCTCTTCATACCCTTTACCTCTCTTTCATACACTACCATTCATGGCCGAATTCTCCTTTGAAACAGATCACTCTGTCTCTGCCAGGCGTCGCCACCCTACACCTAGCTCTCGCTACAATTCTCACTCTTTCACTGCATCCAGCTCCCACTATCCCACTCCAGGTAGGCTATGGAACCTTACTCCGGCTAATCCATTTGCCTCCGGGGATGATAAGTCGTGGAAAGGCGAGCTTTCATGGCAGTTTGAGCCAACAGGGTGGCGTGACAGTCGCGACCTAGGTGCAGTACTTAGCCCGTGGGTGGTGGCCACACCGGCATCAAATGGTGGCGTATTCAGGCGGTCAGCTAATGACTATTACCTTTCGCGTACTTCTGGCTATGATGTGGTGCCTTCGGAGAGGCTTGAACTCCGGAGCTATGTTGCTAGAGATGGTGAAAGCTCGGTTCTTGGAAGAAGTTATGCTTCTGGTGCATTTAGTACCAAGTCCCATCATAAGATTTCAAGCTTGGCAACTGCTAAGGAGGGGACTAGTGGTGGACATGGAGGTCCTTTAGCTCAGAAGGATGATCTTAGTTTTACTGATTATGAGGACGATGATGATGATGGGGATGGTAGGGATGGTGCTCATGGTCATCATCATAATCGTCATCATGGGATGATGCATGATCATGGTGGGCATTATGAGAAACATGGCCACCATGTTGATGGTGGTAGGGAATTAAGCAGCCATCACTATAGGGGTGATGATGGTTACGACGACATGGATCGGGAGTCTGATGAAGAAGATGACGTGGATGATGGAGTGGCACCTAAGCCACTTGGACTTTTCAGCTTATTCAAGTATTCAACAAAGTTGGATATGGTTCTTGTGTTATTTGGTTGTTTGGGAGCTCTGATAAATGGAGGGTCTCTTCCTTGGTACTCTTTTTTTTTTGGTAACTTTGTGGACAAAATTGCTAGGGACACTGACAACACCAAGATGATGAATGATGTGCAAAAGGTATGATTTGTATTGTTGGTATCTTTGCAGGAAGAATACATTGATACATTATATGATTTTGGAGTCCATAGACTATAATTTTTGTATGGCTTTTCTTGTTCTGTTGACTAGAGGATTTGATTTTTTTTTAAGACTGTCAATGATTTAGCAAATAATTATTTGAAGTCTGTAATGTGCTTGTATTAATAATAATAATAATAATAATAGTGATGTGTAATTACTACTGCTTTTGACTCATATATAAAATTTGTTGGCATATGATGTTCAGATATGTCTGTTTATGGCTGGATTATCAGCAATTGTGGTGGTTGGAGCATACATGGGTAAGTAGAAGTCTCTCTCGCTCTCTCTCATGGAGTCTATCAAATTTTAATCTAGAGGGAAATTTGTTAATCACATTGATGGGATCATTGGATTGGCAGAGATTACTTGTTGGAGAATGGTGGGGGAGCGATCAGCTCATCGAATAAGAACAAAGTACCTGCGAGCAGTTCTGAGACAGGATATCAGCTTTTTCGACACAGAAATTAGTACCAGCGATATCATGCATGGAATTTCAAGTGATGTTGCACAAATCCAAGAAGTGATGGGGGAAAAGGTTAATCTTAATAGTAATTTTTTTATTATTATTATTAATTTTTTTTTTATCTGATCCTTTAGGTAGGTTGTAGTTTAGTTCATGATAATATGAGTTTACCCCCAAATGAAAATATTGAGGAAAACAACTTCAAGGAATAATTTATTTGGAACAAGTCTAGAATTTCTTATAGATGACTAGGGTGCGCATTTAAAAACAAAGGCAAAATTTTCATTAGTGTAACTTCAGATAAATACTTCTTTATCAACCTTACGAACAGATCTATCTTCTAGTTTCTCCAAGAATTCTACTTTTAGGAATTTTATTGTCAGTGACATTACTTTTCTATTACTAAATCTGAACAAAATCCCATTATGTGCTTTGGTTCTGGTCATTTTCTTTCCTGTAGTTACTTCAAACTTCCAAATTACATTATATACTTCTAGTCATTTTCTTCATAAGGAGGGCCAAGTGATACATTAATTTGCACGGATCGTTTATATTAATTGTCTAATATATATTTTTTTCAAATTGCAGATGGCACACTTCGTTCATCACATATTTACCTTCATCTGTGGTTATGTGGTTGGTTTTCAAAGGTCATGGAAGGTTTCTCTGGCAGTTCTTGCAGTCACCCCACTAACCATGTTCTGTGGTCTTGCTTATAAGGCTGTATATGTTGGCCTAACTGCAAAAGAGGAGGTGAGAGGCAAATAATAGCCAACTATAGAAACTCATATAAATTTTTAGTTAATTTATTTTCCCTAATTTCCTGAAAAAAAAAAAATTGTTTTGTTTTAAAGGTCTCTTATCGGAGAGCTGGTGGAATTGCAGAGCAAGCCATAAGTGCAATTAGAACTGTATTTTCTTTTGTGGCAGAGGATCATTTAGCTGCAAGATATGGTGAATTGTTGGAGAAATCGGCGCCCTTTGGGGCGAAGATTGGCTTCGCCAAGGGTGCAGGGATGGGAGTTATATATCTGGTTACTTATTCCACATGGGCATTGGCTTTCTGGTACGGATCAATCTTGGTTGCCAAGAAAGACATCACTGGAGGTGCAGCCATTGCTTGTTTCTTTGGTGTCAATGTAGGAGGGAGGTAATGAACTCTCTCTCTCTCTCTCTCTATATGTGTGTGTGTGTGTGTGTGTGTATATATATATATATTTATATATATCACATGCAAGTTAGAAAAGAAAGAGTTTTGTGGAACAAGCGAAACAACGATTTGAAAATGATTTCTCATGTCACTGAGGTGCCATGGAGACCAAAAGAACAGGAGATTGAATGTGCTTAGAGATTGCTATGACTAATTTAACAAGCCAGAATTAGAAATACTGTTGGTTGAAGGGAACACCTTCCATCAAATTTTCATACATATTGAGTTAAATATTGATCTTTATTAATATTAGTTGATTAGTGAAGAATGAAAAAATGTATACAATTTCTGCAGGGGCTTGGCATTGTCACTATCATATTTTGCTCAATTCACACAAGGAACTGTAGCAGCTAGCCGAGTGTTTGAAATTATAGATAGAGTTCCAGAGATTGATCCCTACAGTCCTGAGGGGAGGAGGCTCTCTAGTGTACGTGGAAAGATCATGTTAAAAAATGTAACTTTTGCTTACCCTTCTCGTCCAACTCTTCCGATTCTTCGCTCTCTCAATCTTGTAGTTCCATCTGGAAAGACACTTGCATTGGTTGGTGCCAGTGGAGGTGGCAAGTCCACCATTTTTGCTCTTATAGAGAGATTCTATGATCCTACCAATGGTAAGCATATTATATTTCTAAGGTGATAATATCATGCAGGGATGGTTAAAAGAGATCAACGGTCAAAATGGCTTCAGTCCATTGATGTTAGTTGGAGTATTCTCAGATGGGTATTCATATAATTCCTGATTTGGTTAAGTTTCAAATTATTTTGGCAGGATCGATCACATTGGATGGTCACGATTTAAGGACACTGCAAATTAAGTGGCTGAGAAGTCAGATAGGTGTGGTGAGTCAGGAACCAGTTCTCTTTGCCTCCTCCATACTAGAAAATGTGATGATGGGAAAGGAGAATTCCACAAGGAAAGAGGCCACTGCTGCTTGCGTTGCTGCCAGTGCCCACAACTTCATCAGTGGTCTTCCACAAGGCTATGATACTCAGGTACATATAATACACACAAATGAGAAACTGTCTATGCATGAATTGCACATAGCATCCACATATCCATGTCTGATCACTTGACTCACCCCTTCTGGGCAGGTTGGAGACAAAGGAACCCAACTCTCAGGTGGTCAGAAACAGAGAATTGCTCTGGCTCGAGCCATGATTAAAGATCCTACGATCCTTCTGTTAGATGAGCCCACTAGTGCCCTGGACCCCGAGTCTGAGTCCATGGTCCAGCAGGCCATTGACAAGATATCTATTGGCAGAACCACCATTGTCATTGCCCATAGGCTAGCAACAGTAAGAAATGCTCACACAATTGCAGTTCTTGACTGCGGCTCTGTTGTTGAGATTGGGGACCATCACCAGCTCATGAAAAATGCTGGGGCTTACTATGAACTTGTCAAGCTCGCTTCAGAAGCAGTTTCAAAGCCTGTACCAAAGCAAATGGATAGTAAAAGGGATGCCGAGTTCTCCGTGTATGAGAAATCAGTTAATGATGTCTATGAAATCTCACGGTCAAAGTACTTAAAATCAATGCAAGAAAGTTATGAAGTGGAGGAGGAAGAACAAAAAGGAGCAAAGCAGAAGAAATTTAGACTTCAAGAGGTATGGAAGTTGCAGAGACCAGAGCTAGCCATGCTGCTAATAGGATTACTCTTGGGTATGCTAGCAGGTGCAATTCTCTCCATCTTTCCTCTAGTTTTAGGCCAAGCACTTAAAGTCTACTTCTACCCAGATGCATCAAAGATGAAAAGGGAAGTTGGGTACCTCTGCTTGGCACTGGTTGGCCTTGGCCTTGGGTGCACAATATCCATGACAGGCCAACAAGGTTTCTGCGGTTGGGCAGGGACAAGGCTCACAAAGAGGGTTAGAGATTTCTTATTCCAAGCTATACTAAAACAAGAACCAGGTTGGTTTGATTTCGACGAGAATTCCACTGGAGTACTAGTATCAAGGCTCTCAATTGATTGCATCAGTTTCCGGTCAGTTCTTGGTGATCGGTTCTCAGTCTTACTGATGGGATTGAGCTCTGCTGCTGTTGGTCTTGGTGTGTCATTTCTTCTCGAATGGAGACTAACCCTCTTGGCCACTGCTCTCACTCCCTTCACACTTGGTGCAAGCTATTTCAGCCTGATCATTAACATTGGGCCTAAATTGGATAACTCTTCTTATGCCAAAGCTAGCAATATAGCTGCAGGTGCAGTATCAAATATAAGGACAGTGATGACACTTTCAACTCAGCAACAGATAGTTCATTCCTTTGATCGAGCTCTATCCGAGCCACAGAAAACATCGGTTAGAAGGTCACAAGTTCTTGGGCTAGCCCTTGGATTCTCTCAAGGTGCAATGTATGGAGCTTATACTCTAATGCTCTGGTTTGGAGCCTACCTTGTAAAACTAGACAAGACAAATTTTGGGGATGTATACAAGATATTTCTAATACTTGTCCTGAGCTCATTCTCTGTTGGACAACTAGCTGGCCTTGCACCAGATACTTCCATGGCCCCATCTGCTATACCTGCTGTTTTTGATATCATTAATCGTAGACCATCGATAAGCAATGATCAACAGAAAGGTAGGAAGATTGACAGGTCGAAGCAATTTGATATCGAGTTCAAGATGGTAACATTTGCATATCCATCTAGGCCTGAGGTGATTGTTTTGAGGGACTTCAGTCTGAAGGTCAAAGGTGGGAGCAGGGTGGCCCTGGTAGGAGGAAGTGGTTCTGGAAAATCAACTGTGGTATGGATGATACAGAGGTTTTATGATCCAATAAGAGGGAAGGTACTCATGGGAGGGGTGGATTTGAAGGAGCTTAATGTGAAGTGGCTGAGAAGGCAAATAGCTTTGGTGGGTCAAGAGCCTGCACTGTTTGCTGGGAGCATAAGGGAGAATATTGCATTTGGAAATCCGAATGCTTCTTGGAGTGAGATTGAAGAAGCTGCAAAGGAAGCTTACATTCACAAGTTCATTAGTGGCCTCCCTCAGGGCTATGAAACACAGGTATGTCTAATGAGTTGGAAGTATAGAAACTCCATTTCAATTCATATGAATCCTTAGCTTTTAGGCAATACCAAACAAATTGAAGGCCATAATCACATAAATTACATACCCAACTTTAGACATTATTTGCATAAAGTGACTACTCTCACCACCAACATGCCTCCTTAGTCATTGAATTAAGAGAAGCCTGTCAATGCAATATTTGAGATGGTACGTTCAAGGTGAGAGCGTCTCATGATAGACTTTAATAGTATCCCAAGGCTTTATGGGCATGTCATCCTTCGAGTGGCACTAATCCTGATTGGGTAGTTGTCAGTCATAACTGTCCAAAGCATTTCTCTTATCCTGATTGTTGCTTCTTTCATTATCATTAATAGGTTGGTGAGAGTGGGGCCCAACTATCGGGTGGCCAAAAACAAAGGATCGCGATTGCAAGGGCAATACTGAAGAAATCAAGTGTGCTACTCCTAGATGAAGCTAGCAGTGCCTTGGACTTGGAATCAGAGCAGCACGTCCAGAATGCACTGGGGAAGATTTCCAAGCGGGCCACCACTATTGTGGTGGCCCACCGGCTTTCAACGATCAGAAAAGCTGACCTCATAGCGGTTGTTAGGGATGGTGCAGTGGCGGAGTATGGAAGCCATGATACACTCATGGCTTCCCATCTTGATGGCATCTATGCTAGTCTGGTCCGTTCAGAAACAGAAGCAAATGCTTTTTCTTGAGTGATTGCCTGGTATGTACATACATGTATGTGGAGATTTGCAGCTCAATTTTGTTAAACATTGAGTGAATGTAAATAACCCACCATCTTATGGGTTTCATTTTAGCCAACTTAATGTAGTGTGCTCAAATTCAAAACAACTCGATAAGCCACATTGAAGTTTAATTTCTACTCAAAAGTTGTAGTTCTCGACTCCATGGAACATTTGTTTTGAAGTGAATGCTAAGTTTGTTAATCAAACTAAACTTTTGTGTAAATATCAAGCAAATAGGGACCCGTTATAGTATGCAAAGGTCCTTTCTTTTGTGCTTCAAAGGCATCATTCCCCTTCGTTTTTAGTCATAATTTGCACGATTGAGTTACAATGGCTTTAACCACTTTAAGTTGATTAAGAAGTAAAAATTTTGAGTACTAATATTGGAAGAATGGACTGCGAGTAAAACTTTGTCATGGCCAATATGAACTGATATTGAAAGGATATCTTGTTCATTTTATTTTATTTTATTTTAATTTTTTGGGTATGAAGCGACTATTCACACCTAGTAGGTGGTCAATCTCTCCATTTGAGAATTAGAGGAGATACCATTGAATTAGAGTCTTTGGTACGTAGGTTGAGCAAATTAACAAAATTATCTCTAGTATTTTTCTTCGAAAATCTTGTATCGGCTGGACTAGTACTGGATATTGACCTAAGATTAAAGAAAGACATGAACAAAACATGCTCTTATCCATATAAAATTTTCTTTTTGAAGCAAAACGTACAATTGAATCAATCTAGCCGTTGTAATAATGTTAAAAGTAAACACAAGATTAGGACAGTGCAATCTCCTTACCTTTCCAGTAGCTCCATTCCCTCTTCCTTAATCCAATGACCAATCTACCCACTCAAATTGCTAAACATAACCCCAAAACACTAATCCACACAAGGGACATATTTGTCATTTCGTATCACAGGATGAATCCATGGACATATTCTATTGTCACTTGGCTTGAAAGGCAAGAGAAGTTGTGGTTACGTGCCTGCTATGCAAAGCTATAGAGATGTTCTTTTGGGCATCACAATATTTTGCCAATTTCAATCACACCACTTTGTTGTGAAACTCAACTTCTCTATCATTTTCTCTCTATGAAACACAACTTCTTTACTTCACATATTCACCTCTTTGTTTTTTCTTCTGTCTTCTCCCCCATTTGGAGCTCTGTGCTTCCTCTCTCAGGTAACCATCACACTGCTCTCTCTCTCTCTCTCTCTCTATATATATATATATATATTTATATATGCCACACTAATGTAGACAAATGCAGCCTTACTTTTTATGCAAGTCCAAGATTTTTATGTGTCCTTGTGATAATTTAGTCAATACAGCATATATTGTATGATTCATGAAGCATCACCTCTCTCTCTCTCTCTCTCTCTCTCTAACTTTATTAGGTTTTTTTTTTTTTTTTCCCTTTGTCAAGGTCAATCCACATTTCTACTTTCTTTTTAAATTTCTTTCATTAAAAATTCAGATAACTATATGACATTCAGCTCAATAGTTTAGATCCCAATGGGACAATGTATAAAAAACACTGTTTTTTTATGATCTGAAATCAGAGTTCTCTCTTTATTATCATTTTTTATTGGCACATTAAAAGGGCTAATTACTAAATGCACCATCTCTTAGGTTGATTTAAACTTAGAAATTTAGACTTTAAAGTACTCTACATGGACTTATTGAGAAAGACATTATTTGGTGAGTAATTATTAAGCAAGAATTTAATGAAGTTGATGTTAGTTTTTGAATATAAATGTAACAAATGGAGGGGACAATTGTTCCTCCTATGGAAATTAAATGATGTCAAAGAGGATTCAGTGAATTTAAATTTTGATTCTGTTATAACATATATGCGAGTCTTAATTGTTTTGTTATCATAGTTGCTTTAATTGTTAGTTTGAAAATAAGGGTATAAGACTCACAAAGTTCTGGATACTGCTCCCACCAACATGGGATTCTTGGAGAGGAAGAGTGGAGACAAACTTGACATTATTTATACTGCTTTTAGACTCAAACCCTCATCCTCGCATTGATCGCGTTGAGTTTTTCATAATGCTTCTTCCACCAGCTTCTTAAAATGCCTCACTGAGCATGGAAGGTTGTTCTTAGACATCCCTATGACCCTATAATCGTGAGTATTTTCTATACAAATTTTTTTCAAAAATAATGCTTCAATTTGATATGCAGTGATTGATATTTATCAGATACACTTACTAATATTTTGGTCATTGATCAGGTGGACTTTTGAAATCTGTACAAACTGGGAATTCCCTTTGAGAGTTCATACATTGAAAACGAGATACAAATGGCATCCCTGACACCCGGAGTACTACTTAAACTTCTTCAGGGAATGAATTCTGGTGCAAAAGTACGTGGTGAATATCGATCTGTCCTTCTACAAGTGATCAGCATTGTCCCGGCCTTAACTGGTCCAGAACTATGGCCAAACCATGGATTCTTCATAAAAATATCGGATTCTTCCCATTCAACATATGTCTCGTTGTCAAAGGAAGATAATGAGCTCATCTTAAATGATAAGCTGCAGCTAGGCCAATTCTTCTATGTGGACAGGATGGAATCTGGAAATTTGGTTCCTGTTCTAGTTGGGGTGAGGCCGGTTTCAGGACGACATCCATTTGTGGGTAACCCCAAGGACTTGATGAAAATCTTAGAGACGTCCGAGGGCCCCATCCAATTTGATCAGGAAGATTCAAAATTGAGTGAATTGTCAGAAACCAAAGAGGAGAATCCTATAAAGAAATTTGTTATCAAAGAGGAGAAGGCGAGCGTTGCATCTAGGTACATGCAGGGTGTCTTAACATCGAATACAAAATTAAATGGAGCTGATTCGAATATCTGTGGAAAAGGCAACGAGAATGAGATTGGTGGAGCATGTAAGAAGGTTGGAGCTGTAAAAGGCAAACAGCATGAGCTTAAAGGTCAGGTATGATCTAGCTTTTTTTTTTTGGTCCAATCTAAATTCATCTAAGAATCTAATTTTTCAATCTCGACCTCGTTAAGCCCACTTGAATATGGCATGATACAAGTCATACAACAGTGTTAGAACTATTGAAAGATAATTTAAATAGAACAATGGGATCGATTGTGAACCATGAGTTTATATAAGTGATATTCTGTCTTTGCACCATGAGTACATGTTATACTAATTTTGTCTAAGATTGTGACCTTATTTTTGTTTAGTATAATAGATTTCTAATTCTTGTTGAATATGAACTTTTTTATGTTTGTTTAAATGGAAAATTAAGGGAAAAAGTGTGGGTAAATAACATTGCATCAGACAAGTTTAATGTGTTTGTGACGTTGGCATGATCTTTCATTCAAGTTTTCAGAATAATATGAGAAAAAGAGAGAATTATAGCCCAAATTATTCAATCCACTGCATTCCATCTAACATACGTTGTAAATGACAAGAATTCAATTTACTTGTGTTACAGACACTAGTTCTTCGAGTTTATGTAACCGTTTCAGGATCTTGCTTTTCCTTAATCCCAGATGGAGCCTCTAAAAGGACAACACATTGCAACTCATAATTTTTTATATATTACAGAAATTGATCCATTTAGTGACAATCACTCATACTTGCATTACAGACACGATCAACAACTCCTTCCATCAATCGCCCTGATGCAGGCAAGCCACATCCAGATGTTACAGTATCTGACACCAAGGAGACCTTGGCACCATTGAAAGTCACGACGACAAAGCGCACAAGTAAACAAGAAAATGTGAACTCGAATGGTTTGTCAAAGAGTAAAGATAAAAATCAATCATCTGAGGAAATATCTTGGTCCTCTCTGCCTGCCAAGCTTTTGAAGCCTGGGAAGGTATTTTTCTCATCTCATCCACTCCTTTCGCAGAATCAATCAATATGGTGCCTGTTTCATATTATGTTGTTATGCCCAACAATTGCATTGTAATGATAATTTTCATACAAATGAATTAATTCTTTTGCCTTGTTACAACAATTAATGGTTGCTAATTTGTTAGAAAAATGATAACATTGTTTTGCTAATTTTCTCGACATGTAAAAACTAATAGACAGAATCAATGAAAATATTACAATGTAATGATACTTCTGATCTTCTATTGCTACTACAAGGGGATACTTAGGAGGAGAAACTTAGCTTCTCTGGTAGCAGCAGAAGCTCATAGAGAAGCAACTACGACTGCAATTCTTGTCAAGTGCCTCGGGTAAGTGTACTTACTTGTTCCAAAACCTGTCAGCCTATCATCAAACATCTGCAAAGTGATATCACATTCAGAAACAATGAATGGTTCCTTGCTTAGAAATAAAGAAAATTAAATTCCTTCAATACAATTCTTACTTCAATCTTTTCTTTCAGTATGTTTGCCGATCTGTGCTCATCTGCCTCGCCTGAGAACCCTCACCTCTCTCTCACCAAGTTCTTCATCCTCCACCAGCTCATCAACCAACCAAATGTCACAACCCCATCTAAGGATAAACCACTTAATTTCTCTAATAACTCCTCAGCTCAAGACACGGAGAAATCCATTAAAAAGAGAGGTCTTGGACGTGGTAAGAGTACATTGAAGTCTCCAAATCCATCAGTAGAGCTAAGTGGTGCTGAGAAACTAGAGTGGGCAAAAGGAGATTGTTCAAAAAATATCAAAGAACTTAGAGAGATTCTGCTAACTGAAACACAATCCTGGTTTTTGAAATTCTTGGAAGGAGCACTTGATGCTGGTTTTCGTGTGGGTACGCAGGAAAAGAGAGGAAAGGACAGTGTGGGACGGCGGATGGAACCGGACAACCATATTGCTGTCACATTATCTCAGCTTAAGAAAGCAAATGAATGGTTGGATAAACTAAAAGGCAACTTGACCTCAGAGAAAAAAGGATTAATTGAGACTGTTGACCGTTTGAAGCAAAAAGTGTATTCGTGTTTGCTTCTTCATGTGGACTCGGCTGCATCAGCTCTAGAGAGCCGATCTGATCGCGTTTGATTCAAGACAAGTAGATTGTCATACAATTTATGTCACGTGGTATTTATAAATAATTTATAATATTTAATTTGTATTTGATTGCTAAAGTTCCTCGAGTGAAATTCAAGGTCACCTGGAATGCAGATCATCTATATATGAAGAAGTGTTTTTTGTATAAGAAAATAATGAGGCCATTTAAATCTCAAATTGAGCATTTCCAAATTTTCCCTTCAGTGGTCCTTTTTTTTTTGGTTTAATGCTCATGTTGAAGGAAAAAGCGAAGTGTTCCTCTCTCTGAAGGTTCAAAGTTCTCTTTTATTCTAAATGGAACGTCCACCCAAATGATACAGACAACAGGTTTGTCCCACTTGATTTGAAAGCTTCATTGTAACTTGTTTGAGGTGGCCAGCTACCAAATGTTTCTTTCCTCCAACTCCATCATCACCGGCCGGCTACCTAATATTCTTTTGTCTAGCCCCACCAGCACCATGAAAATGACATATAGAACTTAAGATTTGAAGTAAAGTAGTAGCATAATGTTAATGTCATGATAATGATGTGGTGGTTCAAATAGATCATGTTAAAACACATACTAATTAGAAATATTCATATTAAAACACATACTAATTAGAAACTTACCTCCATTGCCTGGTGCAATCCCTGATTTTTCTTTGTTTGTGTTATTATAGGAGAGGGCCCGAGCTGGAGAGCAAGAGCACACGCAACATTCTCGTATCAATGTCCGAGCAATCTAGCATGTGCCCTGCTTCTCCAGCATGGATCACCCATTCCTTATATTTGCTTCATGATTGCTAGTTTTTCAATCAAAGAAGAAATCCTGCAACAACTAGGCCCAGAAGACTGAACTCAAGGAAAAACATATCCTGTACATAAAACATGCCTCCTATTACCTAGAGGAAAGAAACACGGTTAAATGAAGGGATAAAAGTACTTATATATAGCATTACACAAAGAGTAAAATATAATTGTGGGTTTGGGAGCATTTTGTTGGTGAGATAGGTGGTTGATCTTGTAGGTTTGCTTACAAAATCAAACATTTATGTTGTGTTCTTTAAGCAAATCCAATGGTGAGTTAAGACTAATGAGTTTTGGTTCAGTGACTGTTGAAGTTTGGCTGCCAAAAAAAAAGTGGTGAAATTGCTAGTAATTCCATTGAACAATGAAATCTAATAGATGATGTAACCTAAGCAGGCCACCCACCATAGGGTTTTATGATCAGATGACTAAACTCACCAGCCAAATCCAATATCCAACCTTCACTTCACAATTTTTAAGTTACACTGCACACTTTATATTCATATTTGCACCTTGTCCTCTAGACATAAATCATAGAAAACAATTCCAAAAAATTTGGTTAAAAGTTAAATGAGAAGGAATTAGAGAAGCTCAAAAAAAAGAATAATCCGAATTCAGCCAGTATTTGAAATTTTTTTGAGAAATTTGGCTGCAGAAGTTTAAGCCATTCTGTCTGCTATGAATTTCATGAGTAATGCTGCTCATGTTCCAAATATACATATATGTACCAGGAGCATAACAACCTTGTTTTTTTTTCTTTCTTTTTTTTCCCTAGTTAACAACCTTGTTTCTCTGAACCTGTTACTCTCAGACCTGTGGCCGGAAGGTAAAAGTATTGAACTCCGCTGCATTAGATGTGGTTCTTGACCACTCATTCCATTTTCTTGGGTTTTAATCTAATCCCTCCTCTTGGGACTCATGAATTAGGATTCCATCTCTTGCACAGGGGAGGGTGGGGTCACCCCCACATGGGTCGGCAGAGTAGACGCTCCATGTGGAGTGATTTTCACCCTCCTCTATGCACTGGATGGCACTCGAGGGAAATCCAAGTTCAAACTTTACTGTCAAATCTCCAGAGAGTCTGATTCGTCCTCATCCCTAGGAAAGCCAATCTAATGTAGTTGTAGCAGAGTTCACTACTTTTACCTCTGGCCCGTCTAATGGGATTTTTCTAAACTTTAAACTTACCTGGCATTCTTGAAGATTAGGGATACCCTCATTAGGGAAGAAAACAAAAATTACATAAAGAGAGATACAGTAATATACTAAAATTGCAGAGAGAGCTTAATTTTTGTTAGGGCTTACATGATTTCATTATTTTACATTTAAAATACTAATCATAATTTTTGTTAGTCTTTAAAGCAAATACTTCCAACAGATATTTACTGCATAGTGAATCATCTCATATTCAGTATTTCTTCATGACTATATTAGAAGTAGAATGAAAGAAGAGAAAGGAAAAACAACCTAGAAGCAAATTGTAGAAGAAACTAGAAAGACAAACCCTAGAGGGCAATCCTAACTGACATATGCATGATGCTGCAAAGGATCTGTAAAGCTTGGGCCTGAAGCTTGACAAAAAGATCAGTTTGATCTGCCCACACCAGATTGTAAAAGCAAGCCCAAGCTCGACCCTTTTAGAAGTAAGCCCAGCCCAGACTGTCCTAAACATTTTTAATTGATAGAGATAAGAATTGAAACATCATTAACGTGAAATCTTCATTTTTATATATGCCATGGTACAACTTTCACAATAGAAGACGAATATAGGGATCAAGATACGAACGAAACTTGAATCAATATATGCATGTGTGTGATTAAATATGACACTATATCTATATGTTAGGTTACTCAATTAAGATTGGCTAATATATAAGATAGCTCCCCCATTATTACTATCATACTATATGTTAATTTTTGGAGGGACCATGACCCCACTTGCTCTGCATTTGAATATGAGCTAGATTCGGATTGGGTTGTATGGGGTGACATTTTTGTCTAACAATTTATGTGTGATGGAAAAAAATTCAACCTAAGCAATAAAAATAATTGTCATTGTTTGACATTTCTTTCTAACAATTTATGTGGGATTGAAAATTTTCAACCAACCTACCACTATAAGTAACATAAATAACTGTCCAAAATCAATTCAAAGATGATGGAGCTATTTTACTAAAAGTTGTTTGAATATTGTGCACATAATTGTACATGTAGTACGGACACAAGATACGAAGATGATATATTGACACGTCAAATTTTTAAAAAGTAGAACACATATACGACTTGGACGCATCTATATATATGAATTTTTATTTATTTAGTATTAAGTAATAGTATTATAAAATTTTAATTTATTTTTAATTTTTATACTAAGAGTTATAATGACTTTTATATGACATATATATATAGTTATTCCACTACTTTGTCATTAACAGTATTTCTATTTTAAATGAACAAATATCATTTAATATTTTACTTGTGATCATATATATATAATGTCAATTTTTCTTGTAAAAAAAAATTGAAATACTTTAGAATGTGTTCATATTATTTTCAAAATTACCGAATAGGTTTATATTAGAAATGTTTGAAAGTGTAACCGAAGTGTTCAAGAAGTGTCGAAAAAGTGTCCAAAATAATAAAAAATTATTTTTATTTACGAATACGTATATAAAATGTCGGACACGTATCTAATGAGTGTCCGACAAATGTCGATATCCAACACGAATGTGACACCTTAATAGAAATGTTCGTGCTATATTGACCGTCCACACAACGCGCCCAATATCTCAATTCCCAAGCTTGTACGTCTGTTCTCATTATAAAGGCCAGCGCTGCCATGCGGCATGTCTGGACAAATCCAAGTGCTCATAAAGTTGGAAGTTGGCAAAACCTTCCTTGGTAAACCAAGGAATCAGATAATATACCATGCCATTAAAGTATATCTTTCATGAACGTCCTATTCAAACCATTAAACAATCCTATCAATTAACCACATCAACATAAATTTGTTGTATATACCTAAAAATTGTTAATAAAATGAAGTTCATTTCTAAAACAAAAGTCCACCTGAAATTACCCTTTCCCTCTTCGTCAATTTGGGGGCAGAAGCATTGATTCAAAAGATGAAGTTATGAACTAGTGTGAGTCCCCCTCTCTTTTTCTATGTTGGTTCTTGTTTACTTTTTCATGGGGTTGGGTGGGTGCCAATTTTATTACTATTTTTCAATCGTTCGCACTCATCATCAACTATTACTCTTTCTTGCTTTCACAACCTATATCTATATGCTTTCACAACTAACTGTCTCTTTGTATCACTTGGTTTATTGCTAACCAATTGCCCCATTGTTGACCTAATTGTTACCTAGTCCAAGGAAGGAGCATGAGAAAATTGCATATTTTTAAATTTATTTGGATTATTTTCTTTTATTTATTTATTTATTTTTTTTTATTACGACGAGAGGAAAATCTCGGCCAAGATGAATAGTCTTCATAATAATTTTCTTGGACATTTTTATTTTTCTTACTACTACATGAAGTATAACGGATCATAAAGTTGACATTTGACCGAAAAAGAAGAACATGAATTATTTAACACTATTTTGTTCAAAGTGAAAAGATTTGTGAAATGTAATTTCATGTCAATTTTAAAGATTTTATAATAAAATTAGATTAGAGCAAAATTCATTACTATTTAAAAAATTACTCTTAGATAATCGGACTAGGGACTGTCCTAGTAGCAATTGCCCCCTGAATTTTTTATTTTTTATTAATATACCATGTTATTTTTTTTTTTAATATATACTCCTAAAATATTGTTAATGCCCCCTTAAAATTATTACAAAATTTCAATCTTGCCCCTTCTTACCTAAAATTTTAAGTCCGCCCTTGATCGGACTGCTGATTAAAATTTTCACATTCATATTACTTTTTCTTTTCCAATTTTTTTTTTTTTAGTTCAAATAAAGTAAAAAAGATTATCCGCCATCATCATTATCCTCTAATCCCATGATTATTTTAAAAAAATTATATGACTAAAACTTTTTTAAAATATTACTTTTTCACTAACAAAAAAAAAAAAAAAAACTGATTATTTATTTATTATTATTATTATTTTTATTTATTTATTTATTTATTTTTTGATCACATTCACATCCATACGTATATATCCATTCGTATTTCGTACTCTGATGTCTTTTTCCGTTTCAGTCTCACACAGCACTTGGCGTTCACTGTGTCAGAAGGAACTCAGGTTCACTTACACCAGTCGTTTCCAACTGCTTCACATCCAAGAAAGCTCTGGTTTCCTTCTCGCCCTTTTCTATAATCCAAACTCACAAATCTTCTTCTACTTCTTCTCCGAAAACCCACTATAACCCTCTCCAAAATTCAATGCAAGTACTCGATTTCCCTCTGTTTTAATCAAATCTCTCGCTAGATCTTTGTGGATCACTAAATTTTCAATTTGGGTCTCTTCCATTTTGTTCAAATTTGAGGTTTCTTTGAAGAATACCGAATTTCGGCAATGGTGGCTTCCTCTGTTGCCTCTCCGCTCTGTACATGGCTCGTCGCTGCTTGCATGTCGGTCGTTTGTGAAAAAGACATCACTCTGAAATCAAAATCTATGTCTCAATCTCAGAAGAGGCTTGCTTGTTTTGCGAGACGAAGGAAGGCCGTGACTCATTGTGGCAATGGTGGTGGTGTAGATAACCTCTCTGTTGGTTTGGTTTCGTCATTGTGTGGAACTGGTATTCAAAATGCGATGCGCTCTTGTCTCGCTTTCGAACCATGTCAGGAGTACTACAGCTCCAAAGGCCTGTCATCTTCTTTGGCCTTCTTTGGTGATAATGGATTCTCACTTTTCGGGTCGAAGACGGTGCCGGCAACTCGCAGGCAGAGACGGATGAACCGGGATGCCCATTCTGGTATTAACCTATGAATTTGATGTTGGAATTGAATTATTTTTGGTTCAATATTGTTAATTATATGTGTGCTTGTTTGTCATAATATTAATTACAGAGCATGCTATAATTTTTTTAATGGTAACTTCTATTTTATATGCAAAACAGCAAAAAGAAAAAGAAAGAAGAATGCTATTTTTTATATGATTTATTTTTTAACATTTTTCTGTGAATTATGTTTGTGAAGGATACTTTGGTTCATGATATTTGATACATAATCTAATTCCATTTATGTAAGTTGTAGTTTTGAATATTGGTCGCTGGACAAATATGTTGTTCATCTCTGTTTTTGAGTGTGTGTGTGTGTGTGTGTGAAGGGGGTGGTAAGGAAGACACTTGCACTCATCTGCAGTTACCCTTTCGGGAAATTGAACACGCAATCTTTCACATGGAAAGCAAGGGAGATACCATTAGAGCTAACAGCTTAGCACAGTTTGACTGACTGTTTAGTATTGAAATGCATGTAACGATAGAAAAGTAGTAGCGAAATTTTCAGTATCATTAAATTTTTTGGTTTTAGGTTTCAATTTAATTTTACCGGGTTTGCTGATTAGTAGGAGTTATTGGGAGGGATTATGATTTTAGGTGGTGTACTTTTTCATCTGTCCTCGAAGAGATGATGATAGATACCATGGACCTGTAATTGTGCAACATTTAATCTCATTAATTAGCCGGAAATATATGCAAGTTATGACAGCTAAGCTTTTGGAATTTAATTAATTTTGATGAACTTGTTGCCATGTTACTATGTTGTCATGAGACATACTTCTGCCCAATTAGTAATCTTCACTATATAATATATATTGCTGATGGAATCTGTTAAGAAATGCTTTATACATTTCATACCTATGAAATGGTAGCTTAGAGATTAATTTATGAGTTGTGATTTTGGGCGCTTTATTTTGTCATTTCGGCTTGAAGAGAAAATGATTGATATACCAGTAATTGTGCACTATCGTAAACCATTGGATTTGGTTGGAAACGGGCGCAAGTTATGATGCTCAAATGTTCAGAAGTAAATTGATTGGTGATGTAGGTGCCACAATACCAATGCAACCATGGGACATTCTTTGCCCCCATTATTGATTTGTTCCATATGGTGCTGATGGAAGCCATGGATTGATGCTTAGTAAATGTAATACCTACCATATGGTGAGCATATAGACTAAATTTATCATTTTTCTAGGAAAAACCATGGCTGTGGCAGTGCAACCTGCAAAGGAAGCCACATTAAAGAAGAAACATCCTACGAAGAAAAGGCGGGTTGTTGCGACAGGAGTAGGTGTCGTAACCCCAATTGGTGATGATGCAGATGTATTCTATAATAATCTTCTTGAAGGTGTTAGTGGCATAAGTGAGATCGAGGCATTTGACTGTGCTCAGTTTCCAACGGTAAATTTTTTTTTTACTTTCTTTTTTTGTGCTAACTAGCTCTGTGGAGATGTTGATTCTAGCCTTTTTTATTACAGAGGATTGCAGGGGAAATCAAGTCTTTCTCAGCAAATGCATGGGTTGCACCAAAACTTTGTAAGAGGGCAGACAAGTTCATGCTTTACATGCTCACAGCTGGCAAAAAAGCATTGGCAGATGGTGGGATTGCAGAAGGTGACATGGGCGAGCAAGACAAAGCTAAATGTGGCATTTTGATTGGGTCTGCTCTAGGAGGCATGAAGGTAAGTTTAGCTTACCTTGTATGATAATACAGTATTTCGCAGACAGAAACTGACAGTAAAAACTTAATAAGCCAAAGCTCTTTTCATTAGCTGTTGCTTAGATCTCCTGCACAAAATGGGATGATGCAATGCCTATAAACCAGTACCATGTGAACCACAGATGGGGAATGAATTGTGGAATTGATTCCAAACTGATCAATTAATTCAAATTTCTCCAGGAACTAACGACTATTTTCATTGTCAAATGCTTCAACTTCTTGTGTTTCTAAGATATATTGGGTACACTTTGATCAGGTTTTTCATGATGCAATAGAAGCTTTACGAGTTTCTTACAGGAAGATGAATCCCTTTTGTATACCTTTCGCTACTACCAACATGGGTTCTGCTATACTTGCAATGGATTTGGTAAGTCTAAGGTCAATGCTAGTAGCAGATTAGGATAAAATCTCAACAGATCGTGAAATTGTTGTTGAAACCCTGTAGCTGTTTGCTAATTGCCAAACTGCAGGGATGGATGGGCCCGAACTACTCTATCTCTACAGCTTGTGCAACGAGCAACTTCTGTATACTAAATGCAGCCAATCATATTATCAGAGGTGAAACGGTATTTGCCTAAATTTACTCATTACGTTCTGTTAATTTCTGAGCTGTAGTTATTTCTAGAATCTTTTCATAGCTTGTTTAATACTTTTTTATTTAATTTCTTCTAGTAAAGCATCTATACTTCCACATTGTTCTCAATGCACAGAAACTTGCAGGATATGATGCTTTGTGGTGGCTCCGATTCAGCAATTATTCCTATAGGTATTAGTTCTTATCTCATACTGGATGTGTCCTAATTATTTATCTTCATGATGAATGAACTTGACATTTTTATATGATGAGCTTAAAATTGCAGGATTGGGAGGCTTCATAGCATGCAGAGCTCTTTCACAAAGGAATAGTGATCCAACTAAGGCTTCGCGCCCTTGGGATATTGTATTGCATCAAACTTTCTTCTTCATCTTAGTTCAAGCATGTTAATAAAGTGAATTTCAGTAACTCTGTTCTGCAAGTTGAATTAGTCAACTTACTATCAATATATTTTGTGAGTCTTTTGTAGTATAACATGTGCCAAATTAGTAGAGAACTAGAGATATAATCATATTATGGCTTCTTATATTCACTTGATGCAATTATCTTTGTCAAAAAGCTTTATCTAACCGGCTGCAAGTCAAAGTCACTTTAACCACGTACTTCTGGAAAACTCAAGAAAGATCAAAAGGAAAAATAATATCTATGAAATATTGCATTCAACCTCTTATTGATTTGGAAAGTATCGAATTTATGGCAGGGTATATTTGAAAAAATGTTGGGGACATTTGCTGACACTTCTGAAATTCAGGATTGTAGGTTTTACATTACCGTATCTGATTTTCTTCTTGGTCCTAATCCTTATTAGATTTGATTTTCAATTGGCAGAATCGTGATGGATTTGTTATGGGAGAAGGAGCTGGTGTTTTGCTTTTAGAAGAACTAGAACATGCTAAGGTATTTCCAAGCATGCTTTATAATTCACTGAAAACACATTGAAATTTGGACTCAGACTAGGCCGCTGGATTGGAAGTAGAGAAACATTTGGATGAAAAATTTTGGGCAGAAAGTCAGATTATCTGGCCAAATTTTGGCCCCAAAGTCCTATCAGCTTTAATTCCTTTTATCTTATTAATATGACAGAAAAGAGGTGCAACTATCTATGCGGAGTTTCTGGGTGGAAGCTTTACTTGTGATGCTTATCACATGACTGAACCTCATCCAGATGGTAAGCTCTTTATCCTTTATTTGTTGCTAATTGACAAATAATCTGAAATATTTGTTGACACTCATGTTTGGACCTTAGGATCTTTTCAGTATCATCTTTGCAGACTAATTTTTCTTTCAGAAATGGGGTTACAAATTGTGATGCTGTTGAAAAGAAGTTTGAGGACCATGCTGGATAACTTGTTTGTGACAATTTTCCTTAAAATGCGCCTTTGCAGGAGGCACTGAATTTTTTTTTTTTTTTTTTTCCCATGTTTTATGAAACTCAGGTCTGTTTGCAAATCGAAAACAACCAAGAATGCCCACATTTTCAAGGGGGAAAAGAAAAAACAAAATTTGCTTTCACTTTTGAAAGCCTTTAGTTCTCCTATTTCTTTTCCATCTTCATTGCTATTATTTATACCTTTTCTCCCTTTCTGTTGATTTAAGCCGTTCTTCCATGAAGCATTATTTCAATTTATCTTAACATTATAATTAGTGGATAAAATCAACCAAAGGGGTGTAAGACCATAAGGTTTCTGCCGCAAAAGTCATGCACCGTGTAGGTAGGAAACATTTGATTCACTAATGAAAACTTGAACTGATGGCGCTTATTTGCCTTCCTGAAATCAGGAACAGGAATTGTTCTTTGCATAGAAAAGGCTTTAGCTCAATCTGGAGTAGCCAGAGAAGATGTCAATTATGTGAATGCGCATGCTACATCAACGCAGGCTGGAGATCTAAAAGAGTACGAAGCCATTGTTCGGTGTTTTGGGCAGAATCCAGTGGTAAATTGGATGCATAATGTTCTCTAAAGCCCCTATATTTTTCACAATTTCTTTCTGGAATGCTTAATTCTATATCATGTTCTTGCAGCTAAGAATGAACTCTACAAAATCCATGATTGGTCACCTGCTTGGGGCTGCAGGTGCTGTGGAAGCTGTTGCAACCATTAAGGTAATTAGCTCCTGGATTTTGCTACACGGGTTGTTTAAAGTAACTAATATAATTTGAACTTATCATGCTTTGGGAGATCAGTTGTTTCCGGTAAAATAATTCTTTATATCTGGATTGATTTTAATTCTGCCAAGGACTACTGATAGATCTATTTCCATGATATCCTTGAGCTTGCAAACTTATATACTGTGAGGATAATCTGTTTGTGTCATACCTTGTAATTGATGAAATTTTCATATTATGCAAAATTACATAGTTGATATGATAAAAGGTAATTACCAGCATGGTCCCTATTAATCAAGGATGCAGAGAAGGTGGACTGGTAATAAATCTAACCTTTGACATTATCTGCCCTGAGACATGAAACTGTATTCACATGTTTAGCACTCCTAGCGTATTTATCATAGCACCTAGCAATGGCCACTTAACCTAGCTTATATATAAAAAGTTATAAAAATGGGCTTCCTAGGACGTATTACTTGGCTGGTTATATGCACTTCCATGGTTCTCTGCACGGAAGTGTCTGGAAATAGGAATTAGAAACAGAACTGGCTTGAGAAGTTGTCAGGCTGTCATGATTTTCATGTTTTGACGTATTCCTGTTTTTGTTGATCCTATTATCTGCAATAACTTCCTTTCCAATGTTGTTTGAGAATTAATTACCTAAAGGTATGATTTTGGGTTTCCAGATTGAGCTTTAGCAACTCGAATAGCGCTATGCCCCATGCCCTACTTTATTTTGTTCACATAGTAGCAAAAGTAGTTCTGCAAGGAAGTTGTTAGGGACTCGGTCCTTTAATGCATGCTTCTATGTATGTCAAACATGCCCCTGAAGCACTTAAATCTTAAAATAGAGCTTTCAAAGTTGGAAAATGCTTTTGGGGCCGAGGAAAATAACCAAAGAGGCCCGCCGAAGACCTCTTGTCCCCACTTCTAACAATCAAAGGGGCCAGAGGTTTTCAGCTGGCCTCCTTGGCCCAATAGCACTGCTCTTCAAAGTTTTGACATTTGGCTAACATGCAGTTAATGCAGGCGGAAAACACACTGAACGGTTTGGGACACAGTGTTAGCATTGAAAGAAAAATATCACCGTAAAAAGAGAGAATATATAAAAGAGGGCCTTTGTAGAACTTCTTTGAAATTGGACCATATCTCAAATCAGAAACGTGATAGGAGAATTATAAGAGTAGAAGGACGAGAGGAGGATATAGTTGATATATGAATCTGTGTTTGTGCAAGTTGTATAAAAGTTTGAATTGGTTTATTAAAATTTCCTATCGTGTCCATGTTAATTTTTTAATATTTTGCATATCAAATTTTTGCCTTCTGTCTTTGTCATTGCAACATAACTCTTTAATTTTTAAAATGGATTCAGATTGTTTGTATATTGTCTGATTTCTCATCAACTCGGGCGCAATGGTTTAGATTTTGTTCACAATTAAGTCCACATAATAGCATGGTTGTTATCAATTTGTTTTTTTTTTTGATAAGTAGCATGGTTGTTATCATTGAACAAGAACTAGAGGCCTTTTGGACATAAGTTAAAAGGTTGGTTTGGAAAAGTGGAAATTAAAGTGGATTGTTGACTGAACTATACACTATAACTTCAGAAGAATAATGATCATGTCTTACAAGTTAGCTAAGACTATATGACAAGATTGATTGTTGATGAGCATACGCAATCTTTTTGATGTAAAAAATGAGAAAATTCTAGAAAGAAAGAGGTAGAGAAAAGGGAAGAGATCTTCTCTGAGGAAAAGTACAAGCTTTTAGCAAATAATGGTTCTTTTTATCTTCTTCTTCTTTTTTTTTTTTTGAAAGGTAAATAATAGATCAGAGAAGTAGCAAGACTTTGGCGTCGCCGGGACTCCAACCGGAAATGGATCCATGATTGCCTGATCACTGGAGCAGAGCATTTTATGTTGAAATAATCACGACTTCTACGTAGTGATTAGATTTGTGTCTTGTGTAGAAGACATAAGTGTATTATTGGGTGGAAATTATTTCCATCACATTGATTTAGGAGCATTAATAAGAATGATCAGCTCAGATGAAATGTTTGAAAGGATACTTTCGATATGATTGTTTCATCAATTCTGGGAACAAAATATGCAGCTGAATTTAGATAGTGATGGTGGATCTTGAATTATAGCTGTGAGGCACAACATGTGGTTCTTTTGAATGAGAAATAATAAATATAAGGAAAAAAAAACCTAGGATGTATTGAGAAGCTAATGAGAATCATTGAAGCCTCACATTCTATTCCAACCTATATTATATTTTGATTCCTAAATTTTGAAAACTGAAATATGTCTGAACTCTTTTTTATGGGACCAAACCCTTTTATGAAATTATATGGCATTCATAAAATTGTTTCAGGTTTAACATTTCCCTAATGTACATTACAGTGCAATTTGGGTTTATTCGAAGTCAGTTTTAGTTGGACAAGCAGAGTTTGTCACTGCTGCTATTCTTATATGTTACCACTTGTCAGAGAAGTCAGTTGCTATTATCTTCCTTTACAAATCAATCCCTTCTAGATGGTCTACTAAGGGAGCATTTGGATGTCTGCTGAAAATAAAACCATTACGTATATTTTACCCAGCATTTTAGTGACTCATCTGTACATTTTGCTTGTAATAGTAAATAATTTGTTGTACTTGCATGTTTAATAAATCCTTTCTTACGATTTATGAATTAATGTGTCTGGTGACAAAGTTCATCTTCTATGATGGCTTTATCTCTTCAGATATAAAAGAAAAAAGTGGATTACTAGTTGTGCCTCAACTCCTTCTTGATTTTTAAATTCATATCCTACAAGTTGCAACAGAAGTTTCGTATAATGACAAAAAGTATAGTCTATCAATGGTGCTCTGGCGGTTGCTGACCCTGTTTTCATAAATCTTGAAGTCATAAGGTACCGACCAAAGAGGAAAACCTTTTGGATTCGTTTGGCTGCTTCCAGTCACATGCTGACATTTGTTTTGCATGAGTTAAGAACATCCAAGTTCAAGATCTATGGAGATAGGTGTTTCTTTTAAAAAACATAATTTGGATTTTAGAATACAGTTTTGAATCTTTTGACGCTGAAAACGATAATGATGAGGAAATGACGAAGGGTAGTGAATGCTGGACGGAATTTGATATGGTGGAGTGCCCTTTTAGGCTTCTGCTTCTTGCAACTATAAACTATTTTGTCTGCTGGTAAAGACTGTTCCACACAAATATGTCGGATGCCTGTAATTCCTCTTCTGATGGGATAGTGCTTATGAACATTACCCACAAGCTTTTACTTACCAGGGGTACAGATTTATTCTTAAAGGGATGAAAACCATGTTTGTTAGGCTGTTATGAACATGTTCATTTATAAGGTATTGTGAAGGAACAGTTTTGATCAGAAAAGAATTTTGTTTCCATCTTCTATTTTGTATGTTCAGTATATGAGTGTGATTGTGCACTCAGACTTGATTGTTGTTTTCTTACTTTCTCTGTGTTACTGCTGATTCTGAACTGTGTTTCCTTTTAAATATAGGCTATACAGACTGGATGGGTCCATCCAAACATCAATCTTGAAAAACCTGATGAAGGCGTGGTATGTTTATATTAACTGCCCCTAATCTCCTGATTTATTTGTGTTATATAGCAATATTCATTCCCAGGGCTTGCAATGCTTATTCTATCTGACTAGTTTAATCTGCATCAAGATAGGTCTTCAATTGTTAAAATTTCGATATGTTTCTTCAAAATTATCATATATGGTATATGCTAATGCTAAAAACATACCAAATTTAGGACACAAACGTGCTGGTGGGCCCAAAGAAGGAACGTCTGGACATAAAGGTTGCACTATCTAACTCATTTGGCTTTGGAGGACACAACTCATCCATTGTGTTTGCCCCTTACAAGGATGAGTAACTTCAACCATGTGTTTGTATGAATGAAAGAATGTTTTTAGCATGACTTGTACTGCTTACATACAAATTTGATAAAAGGAGCCATGGCAAGGTTTGGTATTTTCCCCCTACTTTTTCATTTTTAGATATAGATGTGATATTGGAAAAGAGAATGCGGGATTGTTTACATTTCATGCCCATGAAAGCGAAGGGTGGGATAATAGAAAAAAATAGTACAAAAGTATCTTGTAGGAATTATAACTTATGCAGAAGGCTAAACCTCTAAACATTGCAGTTTCCTCGATGAACATTCAATGAGCGAGTCATCATCATTTTGAATGATGTGCTTGATATCGCTGATACCCACTAAAAATGTGGTTTTCTTTGAATTCTCCTAATAGGTCTGAAAATTTATCAGAGCATGTTAAGTGCATTTAATTGGACATCAACATTCAGTCGATATTGATTAGTAATATTAAGTGGTCACTAGCACAACAAACGGAAATGCTAGTCATCAGCTTACTTTGGCTTGTTGAAGGCTCTTTCACTATTGAAAGCAAGGTAAGCTTGAGCTTGAGTGGAACATTTTTCCAAATTATATTGTGTCTGCCAATGGAAGTCCTTGGTTAATCAAGTGGTTTTCTTCTTGGTACTCTTTGCCAAACTCGTTGACGTAGTTGGGTGAACTGAAATCCTCTCCATCGAAACAGTGTCATGCCCCCTCTAGTTAATGAAAATGTTGCATCACAACATTTTCGTAACGTGCATCACTAGCTGGAGAGGACACATCTACTGTTTCGCAGAAAATGATTTTGATCCATGGTGGCTTTAGTATTTTTGAAGTTACAAAACATCAAAACAGTAATTAAGTAAAGTTTGAACAGTTTGCAAGTTCAAATTTTTAGCCGGCTCAAGATTGCAGAAGGCTGCTGGTATCCTATTGTTACTTGTGGGTAGACCCTAAGAGGTATACCTATAACAAGGAGACTTGCATACCCTGAAGACACCATTGCAATGAACCTAGTGATTTACCTTCCTGCAATGAAATGGATGGCAAAAATTTAGTTGCCTTGATGTGTGTGCTCGCGCGCGGCGCCTGCCCGCCTGTGCTTCTGAAGTTTTTGTCATGACAATCACCAAACATTCTAATGTGCATCCATATGCCTTCTTTTAAGTACTCATTGTGGTAGACTGATGGTAAATGCTAAAGCCATATATACCTGCTAATGCCAAGAAACAGCAGCAAGGAGTCTGTTATAATCAAACCATACTATGATGCCATTGAAGTATTGAACCTTTGATTGTTTTGTACATGATTATTAACTTGAATCATTTCCTATAAATGAACGCAACACTTGTGAAGTATAGAGCTTGAATTAATTCTCCAATAGTTGATCAATATAAAATTCATTCTGGTGATAATAAAACCACAACATGAACATGAAAGGATTCTTCTTGAGATAATGAAGATACGCTGGTGAGCCTGTTCTGCTGAGTAGTAGTTGTGTATGGGAGGAAAAATTATAGATAATAATAAACATTTTTTTGTTGCACTTGATATTTCCAACAAAGACCAACTATTTACATGCACACACATAGCATGTTGTCGTTTAACATCTTACGCTAAAGGATGTAAGTTACAGCATCCAAGCTCATCCAATAGACACGAGTTTTATGGGCAAGGGCAATTCAGGCTCAGTCGTGCCCCCAAATCCATACTTTTATTCATTCTGGAATCGGTGAGTAGGTAAGTCTATTGTCCTTTGAAATCAAGTTTTTCCCATACGCTGCTATTACAAGTTTTTTACCAAAGACCAACGGGCCAACAACCTAGCCGTATTAGACTCTTACTTTCCAAAGGGTGGTCAAGGATTTAAACCTCCACGAGGCATGTGTGTGCGAATACCAATTATGAAAAAAATAAAGAATCAGTACTGTCAGCTTAACCGGTAGGGGAAAGGGCAAAAAAAAAAAAAAAACGAAACAAGATTCCTCCCAGTCAACCAGTACCACATACTTCTACCGAACTTTCCAAAGCCATCATATCTCCTCATTTCAAAGCAGAACACTGCTATCATTGTTACCTTGTATAGATCTAGATTAAAGTTAATAACAGCGGTCCTTTTACAAACAAATAGCTAAACTGTCATTATCGTCCCCTCTGCAAATATAAATTCGAACAAAACTCAATCAAGTCCAATTATACTTTTATGCAAGCAACCAGCTTACATTAATCATGACCAGGAAAAAAAAAAAAAAAAGATATAACCAGGAAAAAAAAAAATATATATATATATATATATATACTTCCATTCTGCTCATGGTATACCCATGGATTGGCCAGTTCCTAACATTGTAACTTAATGTCTCGACTTATTTCTTGGCAGGTTTCACACATCCAACTGCATCCCAGTAGTACAAGGTAACCCTCATCCAGACGCCAACCAATATCAATTCTTTGAACCTTAGCATGACTTTATTTTAAATGAGCCATAAAAGCAGCCTCCTTATTAATCTCCATACCATCACTTAGCAACAACATTAGTTTGCAACCTCTTTAAGAAACTGCTGAAGGGCTTAGAACCAGTGCAGCTAAACCATCAACATGAGGAATTTGAACCAATCGTTTTAATCTTGACTATGCATTACCAACAGAGCTACTTTTGTTCACACCTTGCAGCTCCATAGGAGAATTTGTAATACTACCAACTGAACCAAGGGTCTGTGAACTCAACTGAGGGCTTGCTGGACAAGCTTCTGGATTACCAGCACTCATGGCATGGATAGCTCCCGAGCTCAGTTGCGGGCTCATTGGAGTTCGCTGGCTCATTTGTTGTGGGCTAGCCTGCTGCTGCAGGGCCTGTTGGTTCAGTTGCTGTGGAATTCCCATGGTTGATGGTGAGCCCACTTGCGGAGGCGAAACAACAGCCTGTAGTGGTGAGCTAGTTTCTTGCTGCTGCTGCTGTTGTTGTTGTTGCTGCAGCTGTAGTTGCTGTTGCTGTTGCTGTTGCTGCTGCTGCTGAAACTGTTGCAACTGTTGTTGTTGTTGTAACTGCAACTGTTGTTGTTGTTGCTGCTGTTGCTGCTGATGTTGGTTCATGTAAAGATTCATTCCCGGCATCAATTTTGGTGGACCCATTGGTGCCATTGTTGCTCGCTGCATTGGGTTCATGTTAGCTCGACTTAAAGTATGACCTAGCATTGAAAGACCAGTAGAGCCAGGGTGCATCTGTCTAGCTCCAGACATCCCACTTATACTTGATTGAGGCCCCCCCAACATGTTTGTTCTGTTCTGTGTCATCCTAAGCTTTGTTGCAATGATAGCAGTTTGTGCCGGCGTTAGTGTTCCAGAACGCAATTGCTGGGTTAATGCATTGCTTATATTTGAAGCCTGGATTTGATTCATTGGGTTCTGACCCACATTGCCAATGCCTGAAATAGACCCCATTGGTGCCGAAATTCCAGTTCCTCCTTTCCCCCTTGCAGCCCCCATGCCCATGACATTGCCAAGGCCTCCAAGCCCAACCATGTTATTACCGAGGCTTCCAAGTCCCACCATCATTTTCCTCTGCATTTGTTGTGGTTGTTGTTGTTGTTGTTGTTGTTGTTGTTGTTGTTGCTGCTGCTGTTGCTGCTGTAACAGCTGAAGTTGAAGAGGCGAAGGTTTATTAACCATATGATTACCCGACTGCATGCTTGAGTTCTGACCCATTGTGTTCAATTGTGAAAGTGGATTTGATGCAAGCATAAGAGGTGATCTTTGGAACTGGGGATGCTGCTGATGCTGCTGTTGCATCAAGGAGTTCTGATTTTGGGACTGCTGCTGCTGCTGCTGCTGCTGCTGCTGTTGTTGCAGTGATGGTTGTGGGTCAGGCTGTTGAGGCCTAGCAGGCATTGAAACCCCAGGCAAGAGTCCTTGAGAGATCTGTAAGGCCTGAGCATTTCCAGGTGGTAGCATCCTTGTGCCTGATGGATTTTGAGACGGGTTTATAGATGCGTTACCACTGTTACTTGGCTTTGCAATTTCATTGGATGGCTGACCAGAAACTGCCTCTGAATATTGCTGCATCTCGACTGCTGCATTGTTTTGAGGGATTCCAGGAGCATTAGATTGACTGCTTGAGGCACGATTCATGCGGATTGGTTTAGGTTGGACATGATCTTCTGCATGATGTCCTTCGACTATCATCTGTTTAAGCAGATCATTTTACCTTATCATATCATATAGAAGGGAATCAAAACTTCAAATCATGATTTCTAACTTCAAAGGGAACGGGTTTAAAAAAATAAAAATAAAATCTTCAAAGGGAACATACCCGTGAAAGGAACTGTGCTGCCAGTAAGTCCGCAGAGTGCTGTTTTACAGGGATAGCCAGCTATGTAAGTCAAAGCAATAGAAGATGCATACTTGCAAAAACTATCCTTATGAAGTAAAAAGGCTTTCTTGGTTCAGTTTTCTAAGAATAATTTGTTGTTCTCAAAAAACAAAAAAACAAAGAACTAAAAATTTGTTCAATCAACAGTTTCATGAAAACAATTATCTAAGAATTGAGTTAAAGGAAGGCCTAATTTCATAAAGTTATTTTCTGTTTTCAGAATATTGAACCAAACAGGCACGAACATTCTAAATGGAGTACAAGAACTTGAGGCTTCTGAAGAACTTGAGGCTCATCCTAACACGTCATGTCACCCTGTCTATCTATGAAACTGGCTACCGTAGATCACTAGTTGCAAGTGCACAATAGGATATTGAAAACAGAAAAGCAAATCTTTTCTAGAACATAGATGAAATTTTCCCCATGTCATGGGCTTTCTGAAAGATCGTAATCCAATAAAGACCACTGCGATTTCTTCTCCCATACTTTATGGGGTAGAATGTTTGCACCACCAATACAATGACATGAGCACTAGACAATTGTAGTGGAGGTAAAGACATTGAGGGCTGGGAAGTTTAGGATAGATTACAAAAACAGAAACATGCATGAAATCCAAGAAGTACATATCCTCAGAAGGTATTTAAGGAAGCACCAACCGGAGGACCTTCAAAGAAGACTAACCGCACATTCATTATTTACCCTTTATAATATGTAAACTCAACTCGACAAAGCATTGCCTCAACTAGGGGCCAGCTCGTGAATCCTGTTTAGTCACTTTACTATTTCTAAGCCATAACTTCAATTAGGCTAAACGCTGCTATATCTTTCCTTGCTATCCTATCTAGCTCAATTTTAACCTTCACCTTCACCTTCACCTTCACCTTCCCCTCAATGTGAATAATGTCACTCTTTCTTAATAGTGCAGTTACTGGTCTTTGCCACACATAGTAAAGTCATCTTATCAATTCCAGGCAACTTTTCTCTAATGGGTGTCACTTCTACCCTCCAACATGTTTATTCATTTCTAATTTTATACTATATCATCTTACAGCATATACGTATCAACATACAACCATGGTCATTTCATAAAGATGTTATTTCGAACATCATGATTGTTTTAATAGTTGTTTTACAAAATTTTCTGTTCAATTCCAGAGGCATGGTCAACCACACAATATGCCAAAAGCTATTCCACCTAACCATCCAACTTTATTTTTTTGATCTCCAATATCTCTCCCCTTGTGATATATTAAAGCCTATGTAAACTTTCCCTCCCAAGCAAAGTTAGTTTATTCCTAGTAAGTAAATATAAGCATAGAAGAGAAAAAATAAATAAATAAATAACAGACCATTCTGGACTCTTTTTTTTTGTTGATAAATAATAATCGATTAAGAAGCGTTCAAAAGGGGAACGGGGACCTAAGGACCCAAAGAATCCAGAAAATTAACTAAGTCATCGGAAGAGGAGCAAGAACTCCTCTTCACGTAACTAAAGATAGATCATTCTGGACTATTATTGTAGTGCAATACCAGTTATGATTTCTGAACTATCCAAAGTTAAAAAATAGTAAAACTACGAAAAGAAGAAAAAAAATGTGTTTTATATTCTCTCTTTCTTTCTTTCTTTTTTGCATATAAATGTGAATTTCCAAAAATAAAGCTTAAAAGATTCCAATTGAGATTATCTATTAACTTTGTGGGGCTTTCTTGTTAATAATATTTTTTTGGTAAGTAAATCTTATTAATATATTTTAATTTCAACTATTCCTAGAGCTCAATTAAATACTCCCTCTGTCCCACAAATTTTGGGCTTCTTTGGAATTCCAACGTTTTACAGCGACAAGCATTTAATGCATTGTCCCCTTCCAAAACTACAAGACTACCCATTTAAAATAGTGTTAGTTGGGATAAGTTTTTAAAAAATAGGGGATATTTTGGGAAGTAAATTACTTTTTTACACGAGGGACAAGAATTTTGGGACATGAAAAAAAAAGAAAAAAGAAAGATGATCGAGAATTTTGGGACGGAGGGAGTAGGGCTTTTCAAAATTTTGTGGGGGCTTAATATTTTCATGGTAATTAAATCTTCATAGATATGTCTATTTCACCAAGCCTCTCTTAGAAATCGATATGTAATAAAATATATATAAATGTAATAAAAGAATCAAATGTCATTTGATTCAAAAACGAAAAATTCAAATTTTACAATCTAATAATATACTCCCCTGCCAAATTTAAGTTTGAAACTCATGTAATTAACATCTTTCTAAAAAATGGGATAGACGTGAGAAATCTCATTCAATTAGATGTGGTAGATTAAAATGGGACACTATACAAGAATTGACTGCTGAGTCGTATGGGGTAGGAAACACTCAAGTACAGTTCTAAGGGAATGAATTGACCTGCCTATTCCGACCGGGGAAAACAAGCCATTCGACGGGGAGATTTTGTGGAGGCTTGGTTCGATCGAGCCGCTGAGTATCAAAATCAAGCTATAACACTTGCCCCCGATAATTTATATTGAAGCACATAATTGGTTGGAGATCATGAGGCGTTTCAAATAAAAGAACACTCTGCTTATCTATTATCTATATTTAGAATTTTTATATTTGTTATGTTATAATTTATTGTTTGTTGGTCCCACTCGTCAAATTAAATGGATCATTCTTCTGGAAGAACAATCAAAGAATTTCATTATATCCCTTCTAAGATCATTAGTTGAAGTGCACTTAACACTCCTTTACTATCCTTACAGTGTAAATCAACCCTCTCTTGTGCACTAAAACCCCCACACCCCCACCCCCCCCCCCCCCCCCCCCCAAAAAAAAAAAAATTGAAAACACATTAAAGTAAGACATTGACCAAATTACCCTTCTTGCATAAACATTTCTCACATTATTTTTAAAAATATCGTTTCGTGAAATGACCAAAAAATACACCCCTCTAATATGATTATATGACATGGTTTGGGTCTATGTACTTATCCTAACCCACACTTAAAAAATTCTTTTGACAGCTAATACTTTTTATTGATAAATATGGCATCTTTTTCTAAGTTGGAGTTTTTATTGATGTGATTGGAAGTTGGGCTTGATCTTTGCATAAGTCGTCCAATTCTTTTGGCTTAGAAGTATTATTTTGCATAATATTTTTAGTGATTGTCTACGCCTTGAACTTGAGATTTTATTAATTTTCTAATTATATCCTAAATGTTCAAATAATAGAATTGGAAATTTAAGATTTTAGTCAGCTTTGTTAATAACATCCCAGTGTTCCCACTAACAACAATTCTTTTGCCTTTAATGAAAGTCATAATGAATTTACATAATTGAAAGCGAAGAGGTTAGTTTCTCCTATTATTTGTGCATGTATATTACAATCAATCATTAAAAAAACTAATTGTAATAGTATGATATATCAAATATCTATGTTACTTGTATTTTCCTCTTTCTTTTTGGCCTACCCACAATAATTATTTTATCCAATTGCTAAGCATAATTAACATCGTCACTTTGTCCAAGTCAGCACAAAAGTGGGTTATAGTTAAGTACATGATTGAATGATGTCTCCATGTGAGATTATTGTAGGGAGTGAGAGCTGAAAGAGAGAGAGAGCTCCTCAAAATACACTGCTGTAGAGGAAATATGTAGGGAGAGTTGATAACCTCAAAAGTGGGTTAAATAAAGGTTGAAGTGCACTTAACACCCCTACATAAAGCAAATATATATAACAAACAAGCCAAAGGCATTTTCGGAAAGGTAAAAGAGCAAAACAGGCATATTACAATTACTTTGTCACTTTTCGCAGAAAAGTGATTTGAGTGGTGTTTTCGATATTTTTTTCAGAAATAAGGGGTGACATAGCACATTTTAAAAAGTAAGGGGTGAAAGTGTTATGCAGAGTATACTACAGGGTGTCGGGGGGGGGGGGGGGGTGGTGGTTAAAGCACTTAACCCAAGATTAGTCTATATCGGTTGGTATTTCGTAGAGATGGTATAAGGATACATGGATAGAGCACAAAAATTGAATTTTTTTTGTAATGGAAACTACTAAAAGAGACCTTCGAATGACAAAATATAGATACCAGGATGTCTCTTAGTAATGACTATTGCTTGCTCAGCTCTAGCAGATGGGACAAAATTACTTTCCAAAGAGAATCTTCTTCCATCTAGAGGAGATCCCCGTTTTTTCAGTATCAGACCATCCACAGCAGTTATCTCTCGATAATTGACTCTTAAGTTAGAAAGAAGGGGGGGAAAAAATCAGTTTTTTAATACAATATCCTATTGATATTCAATATATCCGCAATAGAATATGTACATTGATACAAATTAAACCGCTAAGTATAGGAAGAGAAGAACCTCAAAACAAGACTAGTAAGAGAAAACTATTTTCAATCTATTTTTGATTGGGGGATTGGTGAAGAAGGAATTGGGTTGCTGACTCAAAAGTGTATGGACCATTCAATCAATTTTAGATGAGAATCCTCGTTAGTGTGCAAATGCGTGAATTAGTTGTTTATGCAGTACCATGAATCATAAGAACATCCAAATGTAATAACACTCACAGTATTGGGCAATGTAGGAAGATAATCCTCTGCAGTCAAAAAATCACCATCTTCTATGTCTCCATAATGCATTGCTACAGTACCATCTGGCTTCTCTGACATGATCATTCTAGTTCGTGCCCTGGGAACAATAGGAAAACCATTTCCTGACAGTAAAAATGGAACTGTTAGCAAAGGAAAGAATGAAAAATTAATTAGATCTTACTGAGTGCCAGAAATCTAACTATTTGAATCTGGTAAACCTTGAAGTATGCGCTCTGACTGCACGAAATTCAAGACTCTTATCTTGCAAATATTCATGCTGCCACCTACAATTGACTTTGATAATGGCATTGCACATGTTTCATCTCTGAAATTCTCGTTATTGGAATCACTGGAGAGTTGAAGCAACAGCTGCTGCACAGGATATGTATTGGCTTTCCTGATGTGGCACTCATCCACCTTATTCTTTTTGCCAATAAGTTGATACCTAAAAGCAGAATGGTTATTCTGTTGCCATTCATGTAACTTTTTAATAGGAACATCCAAGGAGATTAAGAGGATGCGAAAAACGGCTATTAATTATGTGAATCAAATAATAAGTGACATTATTTTATTATATCTTTTATTGACTGCTCCAAGCAAGAATATTGCCTGATTAAAGATCCCACGATCTGACTTTATAAAGTTCGGAACAAAGGAACACGGAGATTTATATATAACCCATTAGTCAGACATGAACCTGGGTAGAGGTTCATTTTGACCAAGACAATAGTTACATTTACATACTTGTCTTAAGAGTCAAACACCAAGACGCTAAAAGAATAATATTTATTTACAATATTAACTGCATTAAATGATGTTAATTTACAATATTTACAACATGAGCAAAAAAAGAAATTTGTGAATTGCTGTAATATCACTGCAGTTTGATTGACATTATACCTCATAGCCACTTTTTCAATGTTTGAGAACCTTTCAAGCATGACTGGATCAGCCAAAGGTTGAGTTCCAACTGGAGGACTGCTTGTGTTAAATGGAACACTCATATTACCAACACTAACAGGTGACCCAACTCCACTCATTGCTGGGGTCTTGGGGAGGGAATTTGATCTCCATTTGTGTTGCCGCTGCATGGAATCATTAGATGTCAAAGATGTCATGCCGCCAACTGCAGGAACTGAGGTGACTACTGACTTCTCCTTTTGTGATGATCCAAGTACAGATGATGTTGCAACTGGTCCGAATTGGGGTCCTATTGAACCACTAGAAAATTCTCCAGATTTGGATGACAAGGGAGATTGAGGTAAACCACCAGCAGAAACCCTGGGACTTTGCACTAATTTCCTTTTCTGAAACTGGTCCTCCTTCCTAGAACTATTCTCAATAGGCTGACCAAGATTATTCCAGGGAGACTGAGATCTCATAAATGCATGCTGAGGTAACCTTTGCTGCATCTGTGACTGCTGAGGATCCATATGGTTCGTACCTGTTTCAGCCATGTGCATTTCATTTTTATTTCGATTGAGCTCTGGCTTGTCCAATCTGTCTAACTCGACTGGCTCTTCCTTTGCACTAAATCTCATCCCTTGCTGTCCCACAGTGAACGACATCGCGCCAACCTCCCGATTTAAACCCCCTTCAAACATCTGCTGGGGATACTTCTGCATGCCAGTAGTTGCATACTGAAGTCCTCTAGCAAATGATTGCTGCTGCTGTAACAGTGTATTCTTCCAGTGTGAATCCGATGCAAGGAAGCTGTCCACACGTGGCCCTATATGCTGCTGTTGACTACCATCGGGACCTACAGGAGTGGGCCTAGCTCTCTTATTCAAACTGGATAAAGGCGACAACTGCCCATCTTGAGTTTCCCTCTTATCATGAACAGAAAAGGCATTAGAGTTTAGATTGTCAGTGTAGGATGAGATCATCATGTCCTGACCAGCAGTAGCCCCAGGTGCATTCAAAACAGGTCCTGACCCTTGATCCTGCATAATTCTTGGGTTCCCGACCCCAGTTTGATATTTTGATTGGTGAGACGCTAAAGGCAATGCTGGAACAGACGCATCTGGAACAAAGCTTTTAGGTCTTGAGGTCAGCATATTGCTTGGACCAACATTTTGAGTAGAGAAATTCTCATGGACAGGCTGCGGCAAAAAATTGCCAGATACAGGTCCTGATTCTCCCAACCTGCAGTTTGAGCTTTCCGGCACTCTATCTATGCAAACTTTCTTCCCATGGATTTTATTATTTGATGTAACAGTAATTTCTGGCATCTGCCTCAGTCTTTTCCTCCGCAAACTGCACATAGCCAAATTTAGCTGCAAATAAAGTTCAACAACGTTCAGTTATGAGAAACCCATTTCTCCAGTCAAAGAAAAAATAATCAAGTTCAGAATTTGTTACCTTAGCAGGAACTGGGTTATCGGAGAGTCTATCTAACTTAGGAGCAGGGTCTAGACATAGTTTAGGTTGCAGAGCTTTTAATATCCGGGACTCCACTTCCTACAGCCAAGAGAAAATATCAATAAAATGGTGCTATATCCTTTTAACCAGGGAAAAAGAGTGGATCAATCTTACCATCAGATCACCATATGTCCAAGTATTATCTGAAATCAATGGGATATCCTTCACTACATTCTCTAACGACATCCTAAGACGAAGTTTATTTACTGTAGGAGAACCATCCACAGAAGGAATATTAAGCCCTGATTCAGAAGCACACTTCCGATAATCTCGCACCTACAATAATTCCAATATTACAGATTAAAACTTCTTAAACCAATCCATTTAAGATGATTACATCCTCTATGCACTCTTAATGAAAAAAGTATTTTTGAATGGTTAGTCTTAAAAGATATGTACAATCAAATATAACCAGACAGAAGAGGTAATCACAACAACCTAGGCAGGTTAGCTTTTGCTCAGGCCAGATCTTTAATGTATGACTGTAAGCTGTAAGCCCCATCATCTTGTTTTTTTGATCACATGTAATGCAGAAAACTAGTGACGGACCTAGAAAATTATGTGAGTGGGGGCAAACTTATATAGTGGGGTTTTACTGACATTTCAGTGGGGACGATTTCAAAATTTTATAGGTATATAATACAATAAATTTTTAATTCAGGGGTATATAATATATATATATAATAAATAAATAAAAATCCGGGGGGGGGGGGGGGGGGGGGGGGCCGGCGGATGCCCCCTCCACAGTAGATCCGTGCCTGATACAACTTTTCCTCGTGTATGCACACGCCTTCATTCATGTCCTTCCTTTAAATCTTACATACACTAAGAGATGGTTGAGAACAGAGTGGTGCTGGTGGCAATAGTACAAACTTGGCCCGCTACACCACGCAACTTTGAAGTAGCAGTGGTGATGTGACAGTCTAAGCAGTGAAGGTGATTCGTCGTGGTATGGTTAGGATAATAGAGCATTGTTGACAGATAAAGCATGGGTTGCCGGTGGTGCAATGACAACAACTCAGTGATAGTAAGGAGGGGGTGTGAGCAAAAATACAGATTAGGATCTATTAAAATTATAATTGAAAATGTCAAAACCTTTTAGTGTATTAAATGCTAACCACTATTCTGTCAATTAATTGCTTATTAAGAATAAAAAGCAATCCTATACCATGGAGGTATTGTTCAAAAGAAAGTTTCAACCAGCTTTATAACTTCGCAACTTTATAAATCTATATAGTTAGCGGGGATTGGTTATTATACTTACATATATAGCACGAAACTCCAGCAGCAGGGCTGCATTTTCTTGCGTTATATGCACATCGCATATGCAATTTTGAGTTTCATAAACAGGTATTATCAAGTCACTAATGTTCATGCCATACATATTATAAAATTATCTAAAAGCTTTAAACCTGAGTTTAGATAACTTACCTCACACACAAGTGTTCCATCAACATATTTGCAGGGTATGTCATCCAGAATATTTCCAGGCAACCAGCCAGACTCAATTGCCTCCAAATGCATGAATACACAGATTAAAAAAAAGTAAGACACAGAGAAGTAAAAAAGACACAATAAACACTAGCATGTGTGTGTGTGTGTGTGTGTGAGCATTATTATCATGCATATTTCAACGAGGAAGTAGAAATAGGAAGTAAAACAGGGACCTCTATTTTAATAGAATTATCTCCTGATTACAAAAGAAGAAGTCAACGGACATTCACATTAGAAGGGGAAAAAAAATAATTAACGCTTGGCAAAGTCAGTTTAATCCCTTTTTCTCCATTCACATTGCGTAATCAAAACATTCTACATGTAAACAGGCCAACACAAGCAGTAAATAGATATTTAAAACTACATTAAATTTCAACTTTCTCGTGGAAATATATAGCCCCAATGGTAAAACTATTATGCAACCACTCAATTGATGGATTAAGAAATTAGGATGAGAAAAATATATCTACCACAGGACTAGTAAATAAAGAATTGCATGCTGCAATGGTAAAATTTCAGGTAAAATTTCAGGCTGCCAAACCTTAAAATCAAGTTCAAGACAAAAGGGAACCATTTTTTAATTAATATCAACAATTTTGAGGTCTTCACCTCCCTCCCAACACCCCCAATTATTGGGGACCAACAATGGGCAATGACCTTAACATATAGGCTCACGTAATCAGAAGGTTCAAGAATGGAACATAAGGAACCAATCACCGAGAATAAATTTTATACATTAACTAGATACTCACGGAGAAGAGAGTTTCAGATGTCCTATCATATGGATGTAAAAACTTTGGAACGTCTTGAAGGGTAGCCAGATGCCCGATTTCATTCTGAAAATTGAAAAAATTCAAAACAAAATTAGAAGCCACAATAGTAATGGCTGGGGAAGAAAAAAGACAAATTCTCATTCTAGTGACTTTATTGTTTATGCCGATGCAGTAAATATATTTTATAACAAACCTCTGAGGATTTTCCAATGGAATATCCATCTGGGAAGAGATTTAAAGTGAATGAAACTTCATTCTCTGACAAAAACAGGAAGAACCAACATACTCAGAATGCCAAAGAAACAGGGATAACAACTAAAAACAAATTCTCGCATCCTAGTAGATATAAGAACTCCTTTAGAAGAAATAGACAAACCGGAGATTCCAGCAACATCCTTGTTGCATTCAGTGACGTTAGCCTATATCACAAAATAATTGAAATTGTTAGAGGAAAAAAGGAAAAAAGATAAGAGCAACCATATCAACTAGCCAAATCTACATGTTTCCAATAAGATCTCCAAACTAATTATATTCTGCCCAAACTCCAATGTTCTGCAAAATTCAAGGGTTGCAATCAAGTAATACATTCACTAGTCACCCTATAAGGATATGCAACATTGTTTCTTCAGCGGGGAAAAAATATCTTAACCCTCTTTGCTTAGAAAATTAAATAACTTATGCACCTTCTTTTCTCTATTGATTCATTTCCATATGTTCAGTGAGGTCCAAAATAACAGTGACAGGAAATAAAAATAAAAATAAAAAAAGAGAAAAAAACTAACTAAATAAAAATAAAAAAAGAGAAAAAAACAAACTGCCCTGAAAAGAGTTAATTCATTGATTTTTCTGATTTCCTCAACAACCAACTAGAGCTTAACCTAAAGATCTAATTTCTTTCCCCTGATAAGTTACCAAAAAATCTGACTATGGACTGCATAATACACACACAGTATCTTCAAAGTTTCCTGAAGTAACAAATGAGTTTCTCCAGATTAACACAATTTTTTGAAAAGCTAAAAGCAAAGTGAATAGCTTTCAAGCTTGTGCAATTCAAACTATCAACACCAGAAATAAATAAATAAATAAAATTCAATCAATAAAAAGCCTATATTTTAGAAACAAAAATCAATGAAATTGACAAATTTCGCAGGAAAATTATTCAATGACGAATAGAAATTACCTCGAGCTTCCGGGTAGATGCTGAAGTAGAATTAGTCTTGCCGAGAATTCGACTACTAGTTTTGGAACTCTGGACGACGTCGTCTTCTACAGCAGCCTCGGACTGGAATGGTTTGGGGCGAAACCTTTTACCGGTCTTTGAGACCTTAAACGAAATCCCCATCTCTCGTGTCTGAAATTCACGATTCTGTTGGTTCGGGGCTTTTGAAGATTGACATGAATCGAATGCACGAAAATGCCTATAATGAGTGTTTTTGTAGAGAAAAACCCTAGTATGTGGTCGAGCGGTGTAGATAGATAGACAGGCAGTGTGTTTGATCTACGAGATTAATATAATCTCAGATACAACTACATAAATGTAGAGAGCGAGAAGCTACTTGGGACAACAGCTTGGATTCGGACCAACGGTGAGTAACGAGGAGTTGTGTGTCCGATTTGGCTATGGACGCTAAGAAGCCTCCGTTTTTCCTAATTCGATCGGCTCCGGATGGATACAAATTTTACCTTGCCACCCATCTGTTTGGATGGAATCCGTTTAATAACCCATCAAATTGAATTCGCGAATTAAATTGTATGAATTAAATTTTATCTAAATTATTTATTTTTATTTTTATAATTAATATTATATATCATTTATTTATTTTTTAACTATAACTCAATAGATAAAATTTTAATTTATTAATATTAATTTATATATTTCAATTATTATTAACTAATACATTTTTAGAGTCCATGAAATTATCATTAACTAATATATTTTTTGAAAAAATATATATAAATTTCACAGATCGGATCGGATCAGTCTTATGAATTGGATCGAATTTTTAACGGTCCAATTCGTAGTCCGATTCGTGAGTTACGGATTCAATTTTTTTGAATCTGTTACCAATTCGTGGGTGTATCAATTCGATTCAATCCGAACGGATTGCACCGATTCGAATCGAATTCGCAGATTCAAGAATAATTTGCTCACCCTAGTTTTGAATGTGTGGGGGACTGCTAGAACTTTTCACTAATTTTGGAAACACCGATAAAATATAAAAAATATTCATTGCAGCATCTCCAGTTGTATGTTAAAATATCATTTTGTGTAAAATATACACTGTCACCTATAATGTGTAAATTTTTTCCATCTCCAACAGTATGTTTATATATTTTTATTTTATTTTGGTAAACATTAAATATTCCTAAAATTAAACTTATGTACCAGAAGGAGGGGCTGTGGTGAGTCTATGAAATGTGTTGACCGGCTCGTATATAACAATATAATAATATTTCATTAACTCCTTTTATGTTAATTTCAATCATTCTTTTCCTTTGTATGCAATTTAAAGTGAGAATGGATATTCTATTAGAATGAAAATTCATTCCACAACTAAACATATAGAATGACCATTCTATTCCCAATAATCTTTTTTTTTTTTTTTTTTTAAATCAAATTCTTAAAAAATTCACATGTTTCAAGTTCAAAAACTACAAATACTGCCTTCCACCACCACTACTGTCTTCACCGCCGCCACCACCGCCACCACCGCCTTCCAACGCCACCACTGTCTTCCACCACCACTATTACTTTCCACCACCACCATCTTCTACCACCCAGCACTGCCATTGTTACCATTGTTGTCACCTTCAACCACCACCTCCATTGCCTTGCACCACCGTTATCACTCACCACTATCACCACCACCACCACCACCACCTTTTACCTACACCAATATTGCCTTCCACCACTTCCACTTTTGTCACCTTCCACCACCCCCACATCGCCACCACCATCTCCACCATATATCGCCACCTCTATCGCCACTGTCTTCCACATCCAATGCCTTCCGCCACTACCACCACCATCATCACCTCTATTGCCTTCTATCACCACCACTTACACCAATGCCGCCTTCCACCACTACCATTGCCACTGACACTGCCTTCCACCATCATCACCCACACCATGGACGTCTTCCACCACCGCGACTGCCTTCCACCAACACCACTATTGCCTTTTGCAACCACCATCATCACCACCATCTACCACCACGGTAATTTCTTTTAAAAATTTATAAAAGAATATTATTCTGTTAATATAGTTTATTTGTTAATAATAGGATATTTTGAAAAATTCAATTTAAAATTTATTTCATTCTAAATTTTAAATTTGTCCAACTAAAAAATAAAATGATTATTATTACTCTATTCCTACGTATTTTATATTTTTATATTTGTAACCAAATAATAGAATATGAATGGACATTTCATTTCATTCCCATTCTTAAAAGCTTATGCCATTTTATTTTACCTGGTCTGATCGAAAGAATCAAGGCAGGATGCTATCTATCCATTTTTTTTTTTTTTTTGGTCTGCTAGGTATATTCATTTTTTTTTTGGGAACACCGATTTGACTATATTCAATTTTGTTTTGTTAGCCATTTGGCACCTTTTCTATATGAGATTATTGGAACTTATGTATTGCCATTTCAATGGACTTATTTATCACTAACCGATTAATGATCTGGCATTATGTTTTTAGTGCCCGTTAATGACATATAACTTTTAGAATTAAAATATTTTCAAATTTTCAGGCTCTACCATTTCGTTCCCAACCAATTATCATCATTCCTCTTTCTATCCAAACTCATCTTAAACCAATCTTCACCTTCTCCAACTCATCCTCAGATCAACCGTCACCTTTTTTAACAAATTTCAAAATACCTTTAAATGGTGGTCGGAAAATCCAGTCTAAAGATAACGCCATCAATGTTTTTTCGAAACAATGACTTGCCAAAGCATATTTTCATAATAAGTACTTCATCCTTATTTTCTCTCTTAAATTCATTTGAAACCTACTACCATAAATTTACCTTCCTTAAAAACTCCATATATAAAACCCATCTTCAAAATGTTATATTATATTTTATTTATCTATTTATTTATTTGGAGATGAAAAACATATAAAATTGTAGTTGAAGAGAATAGAGAGAAAATTTTGGTTGACCGAAACTTTTTTATTGACGGGAAAAAACCTAAAGATATATAAAACTCATTTTCAAAATGTTCCATTTTTCTTTATTTATTTATTTTTTTTCTTGGAGATGAAAAACATATAAAATTGTAGTAGAAGAGAATAGTGAGAAAAAAGTTTGGTTGACTGAAACTTTTTTACTGACAGGAATTTTTTTTTTAATGGAGAATGACAAATATACAAGGAGAAAAGGTAAAAACTGAAAAATTCTGTGTTTAATACACTACAAGAGATTTGAGAGTGCAAATAGGTTGCCATGTAACACTAAATTTTTTATAGGTGTTGGTGTTATATAGTCATCAAATATATCATTTTCTTAGAACTTTCTATTAATTTTGATAATATTAAGAAAATACCAATTTTTTTATATTTTTATTTTGGTAACATTAAAATTCCTAAAATTAAACTTCGGGTGTAGGAGTGACTATTATTCTATGAAATGTGATGCTTATTCGTGACAATGTCAATATAATAACTGTCAATGAACTTCTTTATATGTAAAAATCTAGGTGGAAGGGGAAACATAGCTTTGTGGCTTTAAACATTGACATTGAAAAATCTAAAGAGTTTTGGGTTACTTTCAACTCAAATGATAAATCTGGTGCCTTCTTTGATCATAATTTCTTCATTCAAATCTAGATACAGTTTTAGAAGAATTATCGGTATTCATGATCAAAATAGTTGGAGTCATGGGTATTTAGGTCAAGGCCATCTTAGCTAGATATAGAATGGAGTTATCAAGCCGACTTGCCATTTAAGCAATGCGACTAAATAAAGTCTAATCCGAAGAAAATAAAAAAGAGTACTGCTATTTCTACCCTACTTAAAAAAAATAATATATGTTTTAAAATCTAAATATATCAATACAGCTGTTAACAAAAATCGGAAGATCTTTTTTTCCTCTCTATTCAAATAAATAGATAATGTCCATTATTTCTCCAATTAGACATGACCGAGACTGTGAATATCTATCGCCGGCGCAATCGAGCACCAATTTGACGGCCCAGTTTGCAAAATTTGTTCAATTACGATCAAATTGAATCTTTAAAGATTTTTTAAAGATTTGGGTTTGTGGGATTTCTGTTAATTATTCTCTCTCATCTTGTTTTACCCTTCTTTCTCAATGTGTGTATATATGAGGGATGAGAGAAAAAAAATTAACAGAAATTCTACAAACTCAAATCTTAATTGCTTTAAAGTTGGAAGTGGAAGAAAATTGAAAATCTTCCATCGAAAATCTTCTCTCTTTTATTTTCTGTGTGTTTTTTCTTGGGTGTAAATCTTATATGATATTAAGACAACATATTAGGATAAAAAATCTCATTCACTGTAACAAGTCTTTTAGTGGATAAAATATTTTATAAAGAACAAAATTTCAAAGAAAAATATAAAGAGGATTAACAGACACAGAGAAAAAAGATGAAGATGATAAAAAAGGAAATGAATTAATTATACGGAGAGAAAAAGGTGAAGAAGACATGAAAGAAAATTGCTGCAATTGTATTTTTGTCCAAAGAAACTTATTATATTTAATATGGTGTGGGGGCACTTGAGAGAACCATTTATTTATTGTCACGTTGAAATTGGTATTTTTCAATTTTTTATTTTTTGTCGCCTAAAATATCATTTTTCAATAAAAAATATATATATTTCTGATTTAGACTCATCAATTGGATGTGTTGTTTGACTACTAAACTCGGCAACCGAGAGAGAAGAATTGGGCATAAACCAGACCTTGTGTAGGATAGTAGTATACTCATATACAAACGTGAAATAAAGCCAAACCAATCCGTTCGAGTTGGGGAGAGAGAGGAATTGGGTATAAACCAGTCTTTGTGTAGGATAGTAGTATACTAGTAACCAAACGTGCTCGTAAACTATCCCGTTATTGATAAAACCATAAAACGCAACCGAGTATCACTCCCAAAGTCTTATCTGAAACAATGGCGGTGGTCATACGTTCCTCCTGCATTCTTCCCCGACCAAACGCTGCCAGACTTGTCCGGCGAACATGGACGCCCGTCAAATTTCGTGTGTCCGGTTAGGGACTCTCTTCTCTCTCTCTCTATATATATATACACACGTGATGAGAAATCTCTTTTAATCTCTGATTTTAGCACACAATTTCTTTGAGGTCAATTGAAGTAGTTCCATTTCAAAAGATCTTTGTTTCTGCTTTTATTTTCTGTTGGATTTCAGTTCTTGTAAGCTAAGGATGTTGTAAATTGGCTGAAGCTATCTGCGTTTTTCTGAACCTTTTGAGAACAGTGTCGTTACTTCATGTTTGTTTGCCAAGAAAGCCTAGGAAAATTATAGATAAGGAAATTAGGAGTTTTACAATTTAGTTTTCAGTCAAATGAATAATTAACTCAATGTGCAGCTGATCTGGAAAAAAGAAGTGTCTTGCAAAGCAAATGTATTATTTGTGTGGAATGTATTGAACTTGGAGGAGGAATTGAATTTCTTTGTATTTGACTTTTGATAGATAATGGCATTTGTGTGCCCCTTTGGCTGTGCAAGGAAATCACCGTGAATTATTAAGGTTAGTCAACCAATTGTAAAAAATGGAAGATAAGAAAGGGGGAAAAGAAGGCGGCGAAGGAAAAATTGTGCTATGCAAAAGGGTCATTGCTTATGTGTTGAAATGCCCCATGAGGTGGGGTTTAATTCTTTCAAGTATGCATGAATGGTATAATTATGAGGAAAAGATCCATGAACAGAATTGGGAGTAATTAGGGAGGGTTTTGGTCAAAGGAGGAAGTACTGGGAAGAGTAGAAGACTTGTCGTCTTGGTGTACACACATCAGACGCACAAGAAATACAGCACAGAGGATTGCACACACTGGTGCACACAGATATGCTCTTATGTTTGTATGGAAGTATGCATGTGCCAGACATGTAAATGCAGTTGATCTGTTAGCCGATTGAAATGTCAGCCATTTTTTTTATTAGATCACATTTATGCATTACTTTATCTCATATTTTAGGCTTCTATGTTATGATTGGTCATCTAAATAACCACACAAATTCATTATTGTAAGACACATTGAATGTTTTGCAAACCTCTCAATCAGAGAACTTTGGAATTTTCTTGGGGTAGAGTAGTTTCTAGTAAATTAAGCGCTTTAATTTTTCGGCTCTAACTATTGACTAAACAATTATAAGGATTTTGATTATTTTTTATCACAAGAAGCCTCATAAATCCGCCATGCTAAAATGAATTCAACGTGATTAAAACTTGTCATTGAACTCGGATATGTGTATTGGGTGTGTATATGTATCCAAGCATCGGATGTGTCAAAGATGCTAAATTTTCATATTATTTAATATTTTTATTTTTATTTTTAGAGGAGAGTCATTTTTTTTTTATGTAAAATATTGTTCAATATAGACATTTCATTTGTTTTGAAGCAATAAAATAATTAAATTGAATAAATAAATATGTTTTTTAGGTGCATGTCCAACTAGAAGTGTCAAACACATATCCCATACCAATGTCTAAGTGTTGTGTGTCCAACATGGGTACTTCACTTACTTTTGAAGAGTCCACGTAACATAGCCTATAACTATGGGTTCTTGGGTGTAGATTGGTTCTCTTCTTTGTTTCTATTTCCTTCCCTTCTCTCTTCCTTTCTTTCCTCTTCAATCTCTCTTATATTATCTCTTTCTTATCTTCTTTTGTTCCCTTTTCAATCTCCTCTCTTGTGTCTTTAGTCTCTCTTATATCCTCTATATATTTTCTTATGTTATTTCCCTTTTCAGGATCTTCAAAATTGTCCCAGTAAACAGAATTGGTTTATTTTTCTTGTAGAGATGATGGGACTCTTCCATGCATATCAACTGCTTTATATTAGAATTGCATGAGGAAAAGGAGTTTGCATTGTTTTTGGGTGAATCTCTTGAGTAATTTGTGATGGAAGGTTCAGTAAATGGTGAAACATTACACTGATCTCATTAAATACTTCCCAAAATAAAATTACCAAAAATAAAAAATAATAAAGATTTGCATGAGCATATGTATATAATAAAGAGTTCTCAAAATATCCCCTCAAATGAACTAGATGGGGGAGGACTATTCTGATGGTTTATGTTGTGAAGAATAATAAAGCAGTTTTAATGAAAAAGAGTCAATTTTGTTCAATCCTTTTGTTCCCTGGAGATATTTAAAATGTTGTCTTAATAAGGTATGACTGTGAATTTAGAGTTGCAAATTATGCATTGTGCTTGTTTTATGGTGTAGTGGTGGTATGCAACGAGAATGGCTACAAAGAAAATGATGTCTAATGTTTATTACATCTATATCCTCCAAGTATTCTGCTTGACATCTTCATCGTAACTGCATTTCTGTATTTTCAATTGGTCATGTTTAGTGCATAAATTCTTGCTGACTTCAGATATTAAAAAATCTCCCATCCCCAAGAAAGTAACATGTTCGGTGTCATATGTTGATACTGATTGTAGTTTTGAGGCTATAATTGCATATATTCCTTCAGGCATCCTTTAGATTACTGGAAATCCGTGTGTTGATTATGTGTATCATGTCATTGTGCATAACATATAATAGCAATGCATCTGAAGTAAAAAAAACATTTTTAAAATCAGGAAAGTTGGTTTCTCTTCCACTCATAGTAAAGAAGTTCACATCATCCTCTGGAGACCCATTCAGCGGACCCTATGAAACTCAACAGCCATTGCTGGGCAGCCAGTCTATGCGTCTGGGGCTGGATGTTATTAAGATTTCACGATCAGATGAAATTTGTGATAATGGCCATTTGCTGCCAGTTTATGACACCATTGTAGAACACTTTGCTGCTCATGAGGTATGATGGTGAGTCATCCCATATCAGTTGTCAATTTTTTCTTGTTTTGAAGTGTCATTTAATATTTTGTTGTTTTCTTGCTTAGAAGCAGCAATCAATCCTACACTAACAATTAGAGAAGTCCATTTTCTCAATGTTGATATACAAAATTTCATATATGAAGCATCATTACGTTGGCTTTAAGCTTTCAAATTAGCTTTGGAATTGGTTGCATGTATTTGATGGCTTGTGTTAAAGCCCAAGAAACATGCACATTTTTTTTATTCCTCCGAGTTTTACCATTTTTAATTCATTCAACTATCGCAGTTCAGCTCTATTGTTATTGTTTAAAATCATCATATGAGCTGAAAAAACTAAGTTAATCAGCTTCTGATTTCAATGTTGAGAATTGTACGGATTGGTTGTATTTGAATGTCATGGCTAGAATGTGAGTGGGGGACATGACAATTGACAAGTTAAATGGTTCTGTTGAATTGTTTGAATACCAAGAAACATTCATATGATCCAAATTGCTCCTCCATTTTTCAGTTACATCAGTTTTGATTCAAGACCACTATCTGTTGTCGTTGAATACTGCCATCTAATTGGAATTCATTATTTGGGCAGGGAATGGCACTCATCAGATTCCCTACAATGGCTCTTATTATCACTAATGCCTTGATGTTGGCTACACCTTTTCAAGCTCTGGCAGAAACATGTGAGGCTGATAATACTGTTTTAAATATGCCCCTACTGCTATTTGTATCCCTTATAGGGGCCACTGTTGGCGGTAAGTTCAAATTCATGGTGAACTTCAGTTCCTTTCCTCATTAGAACACCGAAGTTGATACATATAAATTTAGAATATATATATGAGATTTTGATTTTCATCCCTTCATTTTGCTACCCGGGGGCCATTGGTTTGTGCAATGGTAAAAGGCTTGGGCTGTCAAGCGTGAGAATGTTAATTGGAGTACGAGTCCAGTCATTTTGTGCAAATTATTCCAATGGTTATGCAGCCAAATTATCCCTTTCAGCAGCCATCATAAGCGGGGCAGCTTTAGAAAATAGCCCTTTATATTATAAGCAGACTTAATGCATCAACATTCTTCAATTTTTTTGAGTGCATCATTTCAGCTAGTCAAGAAATGTCACATTTAAAATGAGCTAAGGCTCATGGTTTAGGACATGTGACTTTGTTATACTGCTGAGATAAATTGCATGCTAACTGCTCAGTATCTGTGGCTTGGTACATGTGTATCAGCACTACTACCCAAGTGATGACAATCAGTTGGGGACACTTTCAGTGTTCAAAAGCAATTATGTTAAAGCCAAGGTTGTCTGTCTGATATATTCGTTTTTCTTAGCCCATATCAGAAAGTTCAAGTTCAGGAGTGGCAACATTAGTTTTAGGAGAAGATAAAGCCTTGCATTCCCTCCATGCTTGATATCTTATTTGTTATTCAAGACATTCATGCCTGATATATTATTTATTATTCAAGATACTTACTCTCTCCTTAAAAAATGTGATATCGTGCACATTGCATAACATGATTGTAGCTGTGTTCCTTCGCATCATTATATCTCTTGTGGATTTAAATGTTTCTGTTACAGGATTGCTTGCACGACAGAGGAGAGGAGAATTGCAGCGGTTGAATGAACAGCTTCGCCAGATCAATGCAGCTCTAAGAAGGCAAGCTAAGATCGAGTCTTATGCGCCTACTTTGAGTTATGCTCCTATTGGTGGTAAAATAGCAGAGAATGAAGTAATTGTTGATCCAAGGAAGCAGGAGTTGATTTCTCATTTGAGAACTGGTAAGAATTTTTTAAGGAATCAAGTCCCGGACAACGCATTTGAGGAGTTTAAGGCAGCTCTTGAGCTTGCACAGAGTTTGAAGGATCCAATTGAGGAGAAGAAGGCTGCTAGAGGCTTAGGTTTGTTATCTTTCCACCATCTTCAGTTTTTGCCTCCTATTTGTGTTCAGTTTGTTTTGTTTTAAGGGAGCATGAAAGTAGTTAAAAGGTAGAATGTGCTTTGGTATATGATTTCTTACTTGGGTCTTCTATTTTATTGAAAGATAAGTTGTATGGACATGAATATAATTATATAATACAGAACATACATATAAACTCTTTAAATACTTAAAAAACTAAAAATGGACACTGAGGGTACTGTGGTGCCATGTGCATGCATGAATATGACTACTCTCGTCTGCTCTTCCCTTCTCTTTAGCTCTGGCTAAAAACCTTATCAATTGTCATATGCACTCTTGCACTTACTAAACCGGTTCAAATATTTTTACTTAAATGCTTATCACACATTTTCTTCAGAAAAATTAGGAACCTAGGTATTCCCAACTCAGGCATGCTGGACATAGGTCTCCAAGTGCTGCGTTAGTGTCAACTCTGTGTCCTAACATGGTCAGGATACCGCGAGACATGATGAATAGTATTCAAGGAGTATCAATATCTCACGCGTGCCTGATAACGATATGATTCTTTCATAGATTTATCCATGGTACTCTGTCTGAAAATTGTAAAACGGGCACTGTTATTTCCATTATATGTTGAATTTCTTTTTGCACAAGAAACAAATGTACCCCATATGTGTGTCTCTCTCTATATATATTTGTCCTGGCAAAGAACTCACGTATCCACTGTGCCTTTATGAAGACTTGAACCTTCAACCTTTTGGTTTGGACACCTGGTCTTCATACTTATATTCGAAGGTTCATATACAGAGCAACTGTTTTATCATCATGTGAGCATGTCCTGCTAATTTCCTCGTATGTAGTATATACACGATGTTATATTGGGAAGTTTCTTAATTGATACCTAACATGTGATTGAATTCAATATCTTGAGATTGTCTTAAGTTTGATACACCAACATATATGATCTTTCACACATCTGAGGAAGCCACATTATGGTACGGTGCGATTGAATGAAATCCATTCTTCAATTAATTAAACTTGATTACATGAATCCCCATTTGTTATTCCTCTACATTGAGCTGAATACTCTGTGGACGACTTTTAATGCTCTGCTCAGCAAAATTTCCTTGCAGCTTCTAATTTTACTTCTCCATTACTAGCTTCTTTTCACTTGCAAAATAATACCGTGTCGCCCGTCGGTGACTTTAATTAACTTCATGATGCGACACATGGAACATATTTTGGACACTTTCTTTTCTTTTCTTTTTTTTTTTCAATGTTCAAGCCTGTCTTTTTCAGGAGCCTCATTGCAGCGCCTGGGTAAATACCGGGAAGCCATCAAGTACCATTCTACGGTTTTGGCCATATCAGAAAGAGAAGGTGAGGATTCTGGGAATACGGAAGCTTATGGAGCAATAGCCGACTGTTATACTGAACTTGGAGATCTTGAGCAAGCGGGCAAGTTTTACGACAAGTACATTTCAAGGTTGGAAACAGATTGATCTTTGGTTGTGGCAGTTTTCTTCATTAATGATGTAACGAGGGTGGAGTATTTAGTAGAGCTCGCGACTGACAGCTCTGTGCGAGATAATATCCTCTTTTGTATCAATATATAGAGTCACTCCTTGTAGCTGGCCATTTTAAGGCCCTTCTGCGATCGTCATACCATTTCTTTTTGTAGTATGCACCTAAAACCGTTTATTGCTCTTCATGTATGCTGCCAGTTGAGAACAACTTTTGTTGGAACTTAAAACTCCAATTATTTTAAAAATTCCAAACAAGGGCATAAAGTCTCGCGTGAAGCAAAACCGCAGAACACTTGTTTCTTACTTGAATTTTGTCTTGTTGAGTAATTTCAATGGAGGCGAGGGTAACAGGGAAACAATGATAGAAGTACACACTCCATTCAAAATTGGTGGTTAAATTATTACATGGTCTTCTGTTGGTCCCGGCCAATCAACGTGACACATCAACAATAATATATTAAGTGACACATCAATAATAATATATTAAGTGACACGTCACTTGGTGATTAGACTCATGTAATAATTTCTTCCATAGACATTATTTAATTAGGTGAGTACTACTTTTTCTGTTATTAAGAAACTCAGCACAGCTAACAAATGAGGTCATACCATTTTTAATAACAAGACCACAACGAATCATATAATACTCTAGCGTTAAGAGATCGCAAAGTAGAAATTGTGTTAAGAAACCCCAAATTATAAATATTTTTTTGTTCGGTTCAAACTTGCTTTAGCCTGGTTCAAGTAGATCTTGGACACGTTCAATTGCACTATCAGGAGACTTGCATACCACAGAATCCGACATAAAATTCTCATTTAAAAAGTAGATGTAAAGATATTAACTACTAGAAAACAAGCCATTGTCTGAACTAATCAGCCATTTCCCGCTAATAATTATATTCCCTCACCCCTACATAATAGCAATCAAAATAACATACATGCTACGTGTCCATATAAATTGCAAAGGATGGGTAACCCCTCCTCCACTCAAGAAAAGAGAAACAACAGAAAGCTCCCTAGAAGTTTAAAACTCAAATCTGTGAAAGCCAGCAAATAAAGGTTTCACGACATAATGGCACTCTGTTAATATTACTGGTAGTACATGAGCTGCTGGGCAGCAGCAACATTCTGGAAACCGCCATCATAAATAGCCTGGCTGGCTCCGGCGGCACCCATTCCCATAGCTGCCTGCTTGAGGGGATGCTGCCCTTGGGGTTGCATGAGGGCATGCACGGCACCCATCTTGCTCATTGCTATCTGCCGCTCATAGGCCAAAAGGTCAGTGGCTGAAAAACCAGGCAAAGGTGCAGGTGCAGGAGGGGGAAGTGGATTTGAACTTGTTCCTGGTGGAGTGGGCTTGCTGCCCCATGAGCACTGCAAACATAAAAAAGAGTCAAGTCAGAACGAATAATTTACTTGATCAAGTGGGTTTGAACTCCACTAGGTGAATTGAAGTCAAAAGTGAATAAAATAAGCAACAATTTCAGCAGCCAGCAGCAGAAACTGAACAATGAGTCAGATTAGAATTCTGCAAAAGTGAATATAACAAGCAACAATTCAGTGAATACAACTACTTAATTCTTCAAAAGTGAATAAAAACTGAGCAACAATTTCAGTAGCAACAGAAACTGAGCAATGAGTCAGATTCGCCTAGGAATTATTAGCTTGCATTGTTTAGTATTGGCCCAAAATGAAAGCTAAGATTATCAACACAACTACTAAATTCTTTCAAATTAATTTATCCACACCCATTAAGCTATCAGATAGATAATGTCATCCCGATGAACCAATGACATTAACATGTGAAGGAGAAAAAAAAAAGAGGAATTACCAACCTGTAAATTCCCCATAACATGCACTGAAATATTCATTTATTTGGCAGTAAAAGTGCTTACAATGAATGAGAGCAAGGACCCAACATGTTAAATATGTGAAGATCCATAAAATTTAATAATTTCAGGAATGTTAAAGAGGGCAAGGACAACAACCAGTCCAGCATGCACAATTTCCAAAATAGGCAAATGAATTGATGCTTGCAAGCCCACAAATAATTGCCGAGCTCATAAACTGAAACTTGAGGAAATCACATTGTCCGTCAGTAAACAGCGAAGAAAAGGGCAAACCTTAATTTGTTTGCCACAGAGAAGCGACTGTGTATTTCCCATCTGAATGGCCAGAGCTGCCTCTGCATGGGTACTGTATCTAACAAAACCAAATCCTTTATCACGCTGGACCCTGACTTCCTCAATGACTCCAGCACCAAGAGCATGGAAGTGGCGATGGAGATCAAGCTGAGTGACCTGCAAAGTAGACAAACAAGAAAAGAGTTCAAGAAATTATTATAACTGGGATATATACGCTTTCACAATTCCTATTTCCATATGAATGAAGGACATGGGAAAAGAGTACATTTTCTCTTTAAAAGGAAGAGAGAAAGAGAGGCCTCTACAATAGTGGAAATTTCTACATTCTACCCTCTTAACCACCACGAGAGATGACTCCTTCCACAAGCTACAAGGATCTGCTGCAAGTGGAAGAATCCACCTGATCTCGTGCCCAGAATTGCAGTACCTTTGCATGGCCGAAGTAGACAGAGAAACATAATGACAATACTTACAATACATGAACAATAGTAGTGATGACATGAAAAACAACAAAAAGTGACAGGTGGTTTCTTGCCTCTTGAGCAAGATTGCCCACATATACGGTTGTGTATTGGGGGTTATTCTCAGGAGCATCATTATTTGCCGTCTCTTTGCCATCTTCTGCAAAGGCAAACCAATAAATATAATTACATTGGTCATCAGCAAAAACTTTAAAGCTTCACTTCCCAGAAAAGCATCATCATCTAACATGGGTATCCACATAACATTCCAGGTATTGGACTATTAAACCATTTACAAAGCTAACATTCTAATTAACAATTTAAGACATTTAAAAAATCAGTTAAAAAAACCGAACAATTTGAAAACAAAATCAAGATAGTGCCATTTAGAATTATTTTTCTGGACATCTTCCACTACTTATGATCTAATATTCTTCCTGATTGACTCACCTGAAGAACCATTTGTTAATTCCACCACACTTTTGGCATCTGAACTCTGTTTGTCATCATTAAGACCAGCACCCTTTGTAGCCCAGTTACAACGTATCTGCCTACTTCCAAGCCACTTACCTGAACAATACCACCGAACAAAGCATCCAACAAAGAGCAGGAGCAAGTTAAGAACTTGTTTGCATCCAACAGAATAATTTAAATGCAAAAATGAAATCTTTCCAATTTTTAAGAACTTTGTGCATGAACCATGATCTAAATTCTTTAAGAGGCTGAAAATTGATACAACAATTGTACAGAGAGAAGTTCTCTTCACACATTTGTGTTGGTTTCTTGGGACAATTACAAGACACTCAATGATGTAAGAACAAAAAGAGCTGGATTGCAGTAAAACTGTGCAAGGTCATAAGATATTGAAGCCAACATCCTAGAGCTAATTCCCACGTCTTCTAACATGCTGGTATATTTAAATTACAACGAAAATAAGCAGATGCAAGATAAGTCCACATCAATCTCACCAGTCAAGTCATTTATCGCACTCTGAGCATCCTGGACAAATTATTAAAAAGGGTCAAAATTATGATATAAAAACCATTCAACATATAAACAGAACTCAAATCATTAGAAAAGAAGCACCTGTTGATTCCGGAAGGAAACAAATCCAAACCCTCTTGAACGCCCAGTCTTCTGATCCCACATAACCCTTGCATCACTTAAACCAGCACAAATGTCAACTATTAGGCCCCATTTTTAACACCAAGTGAGTAGCATGGTAAGCACCATGTAATCACCAATTACATTTTGCTAAATAATTTCTAACTTTAATAAGTTGCAAGAATGAAATTAGATCCATTTTTCAAAAAGGAAAAAAAAGAATTTAGTAATATAGAGAAGCTTACGAGCAACTAGGATAAACAGAGAAGCACGCAAATAGCATAGCATCAGTAACCTCAGGGCTGAGATCACCAACGAAAATGTTGTAATGACCTGCACAGCAAGGGGAAATATCATAAATACTCCCAAAAGAAAAGATGCCAAGACAATTAAGCATCAACTTGAAAACATTGGTATGCAATAATAGGAAGTGGACCCACTTGATGTGTCCTCCCTTTGTCCACTAGCATATGCCCAATTAACTTTGATAGGCTGCCCAAACCTGCATGCAACAGAATAAGATACAAAAGGAGAACCAAGCCAGAATGTAATACAGAATCACTTAGAATTTTCTACATACAAGTGCCTTCCATTAAGTGACATTATAGCTAGCACAGCTGATCTACGATCAAAATAGTGAATGAACCCATAGGATGACTGCATATAGGATAAAATAAAAGTGTCAATGATATATAAAAAGAGTACAACAACTTGAAAGAAGGAATAAAAAGAGACAAGAAAAACACATTAATTTGAAACTGCACATTCCAGATAAATTCTATAGCAGCTTACAACCAAGAATTGTGAACTAAAGATATAAGGAAGACAGTACCTTGTCCTTTCTTATAAGCTTGCAGCCTTCTACAGGACCAGTACTCGAGAATACCTCCTGAATAAGCGGTTCTGTCACCTGTGTATGGATGTTTCCCACATACCTGCATTTTCTCAAAAATAAAACTAGAAGTTTTAAAAAAGAAGAAAACAAAGAAATAAATTTAGCTATAAGAATTTCTCCCAGTTGTCAAAGCGTGGAATAACAAAAGAGTAAGCATTACATAACTCAAACCAAGTGAACAAGACTGATTTTTCAGAACTTATAGAACAAAGAAAGAGATTACCAAAGATATTAAACAATTTTAAAGGAATTCAAAAAAGAAAAAAGAAAAAAGGAGAACCAACTATGATGTTCCGTAGATAACAAAGACTTGTGACTCGCTGATTATATACAGAGGTGAATGATACAGCGTAAAAGCCCAAAAAAAAAAAAAAATTAAATAAAATAAAATCAAGAAAGAAATAAAAGAAAAGAAAAAAAATGCCTGGACAACACTCACACACTGCGGCATGTACTTGGATCAAACCCAGGAGGCAGATTTCCACTTGGGATTGGCTCAATCTGCAAAATGAAAAAATGAAAAAAGAAAAAAATAAAGAAAAATAAAATAAAACTAAAAGAAAAAAGCTCCCTACTTTATCTACCTACATCCACAGTAATTTTAACCCCAAAATTTGAGAAAAATAATCTCAGAAGGCATCCAAAACTAAACCAGCTAACCATCAAAACTAACACCCAGAAAGCAGAAAAAAGTAAATTTAAACTAAACAAAGGCACTAAAAATGAATTAAAAAAATTCTCTCACAGTGAACCTATAAAGTGAATATTTCCTTATGTACTCTATATGACCTTAAGAAATGGTCATTTTGTCATTTTTTTTCCTTAATCAACTTAGTTACCAACTCATCCCAAAACTTACTAGATCACCGACAGAGTTATGAAGCAAAAAGTACGAAAGCATAGAATGCTATACCGGAACAATTTCATCAAATGTACTTTGACTGATCAGTGTCATTTCCATTTATCATACACTGTGTTTATCATGATAAACTAAATTGTTTGAGGAAATGAGAAGTATAATATAAAAATGACCCCTTAAGATTAGACCGTTTCTGATGCAAATCTGACTTCTGAACATCTTCTTAGACTGTCATGTAATACCAAAAATAGATAAAACACCCAAAACAAGTGTCAAAAATGTTTTTTTTAGCATATTGTTTTTGCCAAAAAAAAAAAGGTTTTACCGAAAATGGAAATCATGTACTCACACAGTGTCCGCTTGCCCAGAGAAGATTTCAAGGAAAAGGGCCTCATTAAGCTTGCAAAATCATGGGCAAGTTCATGCTATTTATGTGTATAAAAACTGTCATATCACGAAAAATTTAGTCCTCCAAAACTCTCGGCCTAATCAAACAGTCTAAAAGAACCTCTAAAGTCACAAGCTACACATAACCTTTTGTCTTTGTTTTTTTATTCCAAAAGTCAAAAACTACCCATAACCTTTTGTCTTCTTTGTTTTTTGTTTTTTATTCCAAGAATATTAGAAGAGAAAGAGCAGAAAAGTCTCCAGAATTGCAAAGAAACACTGACCAAACATAATAATGCAGTTGCCCAGAGAAAAATAACCACAGGAATTTTTTTTAAATGTGCCTAACGTTGTTATGAAGTTGGATGTTTCACTACATTTAATTAGGAGAAAATCCAAAAATATACTAAAGACATAATAACAAGTAGAAAGCAAAAACCCATTTCGCTCAAAATAAAAGCACCAATTAAAATCTAGCTAAAAGAGAACATAATTAAAACCAGAAAACTAATTGCGGCATCGAAATCTGAAGTACCCAAAAGTTCCATTTCCAAATCTGAATCCCATACAATCAAAATGCCAAATATGACATAATCACAAACAATCCAATGCCCTACCTACCAAAAATCAAAATTTCTAAGAACAAAACTACAAAACCCTAAATTTCCTAATAAAAAAATCCTAACACAAACACGATCCAAAACCATATCATTCAAACAACCACTAATCCTAAACAAATAAAAAAACGCCAAAGCATACATCGAGCATAAAAAATAAAAACTTTAAATCTTAAGAGAATCAAGGTTCCGCAACGCGTTGAAAACTGGATGATCAAATAAACAACCAAACAAATCTTGAAAATCTCAGTCCCGTGATTTAACAAAATCAAAGCACACATACACGATATACAAATACAAATGTATATATATAAAAAGCCGAACCTGAGGAGCAGCCAAGAGGCCAGGATGGTACATGGACTGTTGCTGAAGTAGAGCTGCTTGTTGCATCAAGGCCTGTTGTTGCTTCAGCCTCTGATGCTGCATTTCTCGGTGATCTATCTTTGCGGTTCCCTCGAAGATGCTTTCAAAATTCTAGGGTTTCTACTGTGAGAGAGAAAGCCCCGAAGAAATGTAATGACGAATGCGAAAGAGGAGAGAGAGGCCTCTAGAGAGAGAGTGGTTTATTACTCTGACGAGGGTATTTATAGAATGTTTTTTACCCAGTCGTTTGACTGTAACATTTCTCGGATGTTTTTTGGAGGGCAGTGGTGGCATAATGTACGAAATAGAGTCACGCGTACGTGCAGAGCACGGGCCGATATTCGATTAGTTATTAGGTGGTGTTTTTAGTACTATATTAAGATAAGAATTGGGCTAGGGGTAAAGAGTGGGCTGCACGGAACAATTTGAACTCCGTTTGTCCACGGCTCGTTTCGGCTAGTTCATTTGTTTAAATGAATTGAGTTCGAGTTCAAATTCAAATTCGATTAGTAAACGAGTTGATCATAGGTAATATTTTATTCGATTTGTTTATACTCGTAAACATAAATTTATAACATAAACATGCTAATGAACATAATTATTTGTAAGATCATATAAATTTATAAACAATACAAAGCAATCTTATACACCGGTTCAAATTAATATTGAAGAACTTTTATTATTAAATGAGTCGAGTCTGAACTTATCAAAATAATAACGAGTTAGTTCCGAGCTCGACTATAATGAATGAGCCAAGTCCAAACAAATTCAAGCTCGGCTTGATTCATTTGTAGTTATAGAATTAAAAAAGTTTGTTAAACTAATATAAATATGAGTGTTTGTACTTTTTTTTCCTCAAAAATTTAAACACACGTCCACGATATTGCTAACAAAACGAGATTATACCATTTGAACTAATGTCAATTAGTAATTAAAAATCAATAGTAAACTTATAACTTATTGTTGGATGCCAAAAAAGGAAAATGATAAGAAAAAAATATTAAACTTGGAAATTAGTTGAATTGAACAAGTTTAAGACCAATTTGAATTTGAATTATCATTACATTTTTTTCCCGTGAGTTCTAGGCTGGGAACCGAATCATTAGTACATTACTCTTAATAATAAGAAGTGATTACAAACCCTTATCTTCAAATAAAAGGTCAGACATCCAAGTCTCTGCTTAAAGACATGAGTGTGTGTTTGCTTGACTTCGCAAAAAAACAAAAAATCACGGGACTCAACTAATTTGATTTAAACCCTCATATCAATAAAGAATTTAAAAGGCTCTAGTCCAATGATGCCACTTTTTTCCTCTTTGGTGTTAACATATTAGTGAATACGAGTGACGTTATTTGATTTCGACGGTTAGGGCCAACCAAAGCCATAATGCTTGAAGACCTAATCTCTTTAAATTGAAGTCTCTCAACGGGCACCACTATGCTCATGAGTCATAATCAACATATAAATTGGTAGTTGGGTCTGTATGAAAAAACAAAAAAAATGAAACACTCTTTATCTATATGTTCCTTCTTATCGGGGCAGTTCTAGAAAGCTAAGCCATATTCTTCAATCTTCCTATAACTTGTCCTTATGATATAGAAGGATAACAATGTTGGCCGTTTTAAACTACTCTCACAATTCTTTTCTTTTACAAGTAACTAGTTTACTTGAGTTCTATAGTTTAAAAGCTTTATAGCTTATATGGTAGACAAGAAGTTTTCCTTTGTTATTTTTTTCCCTTACATTTTAACGTTTTCAAAAATACTTCCCAGTTATGAAATTTTTTTTTTTTTCCGGTCAAATCACGCCCCGAGTCATGCCGGAAATTTATTCAGAACATCCAATCTCATTTTCGTTACATTGGCCTAGAGTGAGAGCAGGCAATCCCTTTATAATCAAGCCTTAATGGGGTCTGAGAAGAAGATACTGAAGAGAAAGTGAGACATCAGATGTGTGTGCATCGTGCGTGTGAGATCTGAGGCTTAGTTGATGATATTCAGTATTCACACGTGGATGGCTTGATTAGGTTTCAGTACAATTTGTAAAAAAAAAGCGCCAAATGAAGTTACACTTGATGGTAAATGATACAGTATATTCGTGTGAAATAACAGTACAGATCTGTTTTCTCAGCCAACTATTAGTGGACATAGAATCCAATTTCCTACGGAAACTGAGACAAATGGAAAGAGAAAATAGAAACAAGAACATGAAAAGCAGAGAGCACACTGCTCTATTCGATAAATGAACATTCCCCGGCTGGGAGAGCAACCAGATGATTCTCTGTGCCATCACTAGGGCCTCGGAGCTTCTAAAAACCAAACCAATTTAAATTGCCTCAGCTAGGTTTTACATTACTCTGTCTTGTCTTCTTCCAAATCACCGTTTGATACATCATTCCCGCCATGCGCTGGTCTGACTTCAGGTGGACTACGGACATCCTTTGAAGGAATAGGGGATGGTTTTATTAGTGTTAAAGTATCATCCCTGTCAAACTCTTCACCATCGTCAGAGTAAGCATATCTGTGAAATGTGAAGATAGTCAAAGTCAGTACAGAGAGAAGAAAAATCAGTGAATGTTTTTTGCTACATAAAACAGAACCTAACTGGACTTGGAAGATAATTTCCATAATTGTGTTCAAACTACCATTAGATTGGCTGAGAAAGTGTTAATCATTCAGGAGATTAATACAGTAATACACTGTCTCAAACTCATTAAACTCGCTTGTTTACCTCTTTTACATCAATTAACATGATAAATGACAATAATGCAGTATAATCATGACCACATCAAGTTGTGATCAGACTACCGATCCTATAAATTATGGTCTGATGATTACTACAACAACGCCATGATTGAATTAAAATTTGTGATAAAATGTTACAGATTCATAACCGTGATAAATAGACATGATGACAATATTACTATAGTGAATGACGATGAAAATGGTGCTGGTGCATGGCAAGGTGACAGTAATGACAGGATGGTGACATCTTCTCCTGTAAGATTATAGGATGCTAACATGCTGAAAATAATGTAATAGTGTCATAATAACAAAGTTGATAATGTCGATGGAGTACCAATTGTCATAAAAATAACAAAATATGATGCAGACCAGCAGAAACAAAATATTATATGCACTCTCTTCTGCAAATATCATTTCGTTTCTTAATTATATTTCCCCTTGAAACAGAGTTACCGAATATTTGCAATCAGGAAAGATATGATGGATTAAGAGGTTCGTATTTTTGCCCGGGGCATCATTTGTATGCTACTGTCAAAAGGAAAGGGAATTGGGTTGGCAAAACAGTGTGTTCATCCAAGTGCTCCTTTTGCAACAGGTTTGACCTGATCTGCTGGACTAGGAACAACTGCATTCTATGGTGGTCTCTGTGTGAATGATTAGATCATTAGAAAGTGGAAAAAAAATTGTTCAAGTGCTAGGCTGCCTCAATCCAACAAATACTGCTATATAAATACATATATGCATTCTGAAGTTAGGAGCTCAGTTTTTTACCGCGTTGAGTTCTGAGATGGCGCCCAAAGAGCACAGATGACACAGAGGAGAGAGAAAGATAGGACTTGCCAGAAGGCAGTGATGATCCATGCATTCTGCCATTGCTCATTGTACACATCAGTTGACTTGAAATAGAGCTGCAGAAACAAAGTTATGCAATATATGCAAGAGATTAGTTACCAACACTGGAAGAAAGGAAAACAAGTAACATTGCTTTAGAAACTCGGCACTAACTGAGAACTAGTGGATTTAGAATTAGTGTTTCTTATGAGATATTAGCATTAGCAATCCATCATTTACTGACAATTTAATGTGACCTGAAAACTTGAAAACTTTAAGCTAAAGCAATTTAATAATACTCTCTGTGGCAAATTGTAAGAAGTGGTTAATTGGAAATGGAAAAAAGACAGATAAATTAGCCTTATTTTCTATACTAAATCATTACCTCATAGCATATCCAGCCCACGGACACAATAACAGCTACTGCCAAGGCATTTGTGAACTTTCTGTAAATATCAAGTTTGGCCATCATCCGTCTAGCCTGTCATAGCACACAAGTAAACGAAGGTTATTATGCTAATTTACTCTACTAAACCTAAGGCACCACCACTTACCACTAAAACACATCAAACAAATGTCATTTCAAAACACAGTATAAATTAAATACACGAATCCCAAGTTCAAAGGTTCATCATAACCACAACCCTCACAATGTTTAGTTGTTGGGCCTTTATGGTGTTGACTGGGATTCAGAACATAAACCATGAGCATGCATCACGCCAGAACCCATGAGAGACTACCAAAATGAGAAAAGGGAAAGAAATGGATGATGGACAGTCTCATCCTTTTCACTTTGCTCTGGATTTTTCACAAATGAAAATGGGTCAAAAGTTGATTTGTTTTCCAGTGGGCAAAGTTTTCTCTTAAGTCTTATCTTATCCCCAAATGATTTGAGAACAAACCAGAGAATCTGGAATTGTTAGCTTTCTAATTTTTACAATATATATTATTTTAGAAGATTTTCTCTTATCTTATCCCCAAATGTGCTATACATCCATCATCTTAAAATGTTCATTTTTAATTTTACTCTTTCCTGTCTTACCACATCCATTACAATATCTGCATCACAAAAATGTTGTAGTTATTAATAAAAAGCAAAAATAAATCTATCTATTAAACTTGTATTGTCAAAAAGAAAATACAGATCTAAACAAAGAGTTTATTAGCTGGATGTTGCACTGCATGAAGGTCAAATGTGAAAATAACTTAAAAGATTGGCTAAACGGAAAAGCACAATTCTATCTTTCCAACTATTAATCATTAACTTAAATGATGGATCTCAAAAGGGGAGGTGCAGGTATAGGGTTTAACACCGACTAGAACGTGATGTGCACCGTAGTAATCAACTTAAACTCACCATTATCACAACTATTTAGGACCAGCTAAATTTATCATGTTTCACCACTACTTTGTCTAGGACATTAATTAAACCAAATGTTGCATCTATTTTCTTTCTAACCCACTCCACGTAAAATTTATGTTACTAATAATGCGACCCATACCACTCTCCCTTAATTTATTTATTGGTCTTCACTATGCATGTACATAAAAACTTCTAAGAAAGAGTTGCATCCTTGTGGACATATTGGAGATCGACATTTCTTGATCACTCAAAACACACGTCCAACACATTTTTGGACATGTTCATAATAGAAATGACATGAGATTTATAATTTCAACAACACTTCTTGACCAACATGTGATTTAAAAACCTTAGACATTTGAGATATGACCTCTCTTTAGCATGGAAAAAAGTATAACCGTACCGAGAATCAAATTAAAGAATTATATAAAACCTATTAAAAACTGAGCTTTTCTTTAAACAAGAAAATATTATTTTAAGAAGATCTAATTAAAGAGGTGGGCATGGGAAGAGGAAAGGAATCATCATTATCATCAATGTACACATCTAGAACACCTAAATATAGAGATACAAACATGAAATAAGCATGTCATGTCTTTATTGTCTTTGTCTATACAACAGTATGATTTACAAGTTACAACTAACAGTCATAGAATGTTACAAATACTTTTCATAAAGTAATTTGTGGCGACCTTGTGGACGGGTGTGTGTGAGCGTGTGCAAGGGACACCAGTAGGCTACCACACTGGGTGAGCTACAGGTGCACAATCCCACATCGTCTGGGTGTGGATGGGGCAAGTGCTATATGTAGATTCAACACCCTTCTATGACACAGCGCGTTTTAAAGCCGTGATGGCCGTGAACCCATCAGAACTCTGTAGTTAAGCGCGCTTAACTTGGAGTAGTACCAGGATGGGTGACCCCCTGGGAAGTCTCTGGTCTGGGTTAGCCAAAAGCGGACAATATTGTGTCTGGCCAGGGTGAGGGTCGTTACAAATGGTATCAGAGCCTGACCCAGCCGGAAGTGTGGCCAACGAGGACGTTGGGCCCCAAAGGGGGGGTGATTGTGGCGACCTTGTGGGCGGGTGTGTGTAAGCGTGTGCAGGGGGCACCAGTAGGCTACCACACTGGGCGAGCTACAGGTGCACAATCCCACATCGTCTGGGTGTGGATGGGGCAAGTGCTATATGTAGATTCAACACCCTTCTATGACACAACGCGTTTTAAAGCCGTGATAGCCGTGAACCCATCAGAACTCTGTAGTTAAGCGTGCTTAACTTGGAGTAGTACCAGGATGGGTGACCCCTTGGGAAGTCTTTGGTCTGGGTGAGCCAAAAGCGGACAATATTGTGTCTGGCCAGGGTGAGGGTCGTTACATAATTTTTGTCAAATGTATTATGACTACATATAAAAATAAATTTCTATGTTATTGTATCCTTACAATGCCTTATCTTACTTTTCTAATATTTATAGTGTCAGCACACGTACATGTCAGGTCATGTCCATGTTGCATGCCCGTGACATGCTTCATAATAAGTCAAAACTAAAAGAAAAATATAATAAAAGGATTTCAAACCATCCAACTAAGTACCGTCCAAATATATAAATGTGGATCCTGTTCAAAAGGTTTTTACACAAAAGAAAAGTGATATGAATTACATAATCTTATAAATGCAGTTTCAATACCTGAAGCTTATTAAGAGTTGCAGAGAGAGATTTAAATATCCAGAGGATGAAGAAAGCATCCAAGATTGCCACAGGAAGAACCAAAAACAGTCTTGCATTTCCTGAAAGATCACTGACAGTACCAACATTTTCGACCAGTTCAAGCACTTCAGATGCGAGAAAGAAGGTAGCTCCAAGCATAATAACCTTTGACGTAAGACCGCCTAGGGTAGGTCTTACAACACCATAGCCCATAGAAACCATCAGGATGATCAAACGTGAAACTGTGCGCTTCACAGTGCCAAAGGTGACGGCCCATACAGTGATCCCAGTAGGTCTGACTCCATTCTCGTTAAATTCGGCGTAATCAAAATACCACAAGGCCATCTCAAGCATGCCCAGTGTTATTACTAGTGTTATGCAGTTCTGCAATGGAAGAACCTCTCTCCAAAATCGAGCATACTGAGAGAACCAAAAGATTCCAAGTATCACAAATGCAAGAGACATGAACCCATAAAAGTTCATAAGTGGTGCCATTCTGCCAGGCAGGTAACCAGTAGGATTTTTCCATATACTTTTTCCCTCCACTACCAACTCCTTTAGATTCGGATCACAGTGAATAAAGTACAGATTATACATCCCAGTTTTTGTGATCTGTATTGATTTTGGTTGCAACTTTGCAGTTAGCTCATCTGCATTGAATGAAACACCAAACACTTTGGGCCAACCTGGATTTTGGGAAGATGGTCGGTGAATGATTTCTCCTTGAGAACACACGCCCAGTTTTGCTAAATCTGCTGTGCAACACACAGCCCTTTGGCCCCCATAGGCTGAACCCCCAATTGTTTCTCTATCATCTACCTCAAAAATGAGGGCTTGAACCAACCTGGAGCTGAAGTTTGAATATTCTTTGGGCCTCCGGAATGTAATCTTTTCAAAACTGGTTTCCATATTTTAAAAAGAAGTCTCAGGCATAGGTTTTAATAGGAGAATTCCATAAGAACTTTGAAAGTAAGGGTTTTCTTTGGATACAAAGAACAACAAATCAGAAAAATATACAAATGTAACAGAAATCAAGCAGTTCTCATTTTGTAGAACAATTTGAAGGAATTGATTGGCATATATTGCTTAGAATGTGTAGGTTGTTCATTTAGTTGACACGCTTCACACTGCATCCTATCACAAGATGATTTGTTACATTGATTGCATTCCCCTGCTTTGTTATGTATGTTTCATATGGATTATGTATCAAATGTATGTTATCCTGCTTCTTCTTCTTCTTCTTCTTCTTCTTCTTCTTTTTTCCTGTTTATTATCTTTTTCCATTATCATTACAGTTGGGCCACCCAATTAATGGGATCAAACACATGAATTCTTCTTTTCCATTCTTTCCTATGCTATGTTTCTTCTTCTTCTTCTTTTATTTTTTAATTTTATGCTGTGAAGTGTAAAATCCCAAAAAAAAAAAAAAAAATCTTCTGCTCATAATTCATACAATAAGTGAATCTGGAAAGGAAAAGAAAAGAAAAAACAAAAACAAAACAAAAGCTTGATACAAAATGTAGCATGCCGAAGTGGTAAGTGTGAAAGTCAATACAGCTAATAATAAAGGAAAACAAGACTTTGTTCAACTATCATTGCTTGAAATACTTGGTCAGGGGAAGAGTTACTTCAAATTTTGTTTCCAAATGTAATAATGTTGTGTTCGGAAGCATTGAATCTATGCTTCGGAATAGAACTAGAGAAATAATTTATATTTCAAACTAACATGATCCAAAATTCCATTTCCAAGACGTGAATTTTATGCTTTCTTTTTTCATAAGCAGGTGAGTATATATTTCAATCAAAAATAGGAAGAATTATTACATGCTGTGAGGGTATTGCTCTCACAGTATCCCCAAAATACTAACAAATCAGTAACTGAAAAATGTTCACTAAATTGGCATGCTACTGTAACTTGTTGGCTCAGATCTCCACAAATCACAACAATTAGCCACAATCTTCTACAGTCAACATACAACTACTCCACATAAATGAAAGAGATCTAGCTGGAAACATCAAAATCAACGATCACAGAGTATAGATTAATAACGCGTTGTGTGTGTGTTTGAGAAAGAGAGAGATAGAGATAGAACGCACCGTATACAAGAATCGCAATTCGCCGCAGACTCGTTCTGGTTGGGGAGAGAAAAGTAGATTCCCTCACTTCCTCCATGGACCACGAATGCATTGCCCTTGCTAACGAATTTCTCTCCAGCGTAGTCATGTACCGACGCTTCGATACACAGAAACCAAACCGATAGAAGACTAATAGCTGCGAGCGAATCGAGCACAGACATTGTCGTAGCTGAGTGGAAGGGTTTAGAGAGAGAGCGACTCTGCCGGTTCCGATGCGAAAATGAGTTAAGAAGGGAGAGAGTGTGTGTGTGGGGTATATAAAGTCCGTAGGCCAAACCAGACGGTGTAGTTAAACAGTCTTAACTCTAGTTGTCATTCATTGGCTCAATCAGTGGGAAAAGATAGAATACGACGCACATAGAGATCCACTCAACGATCATGAAATCATGATGTGGGCGTGGTCTGGGAATAATCTATTAGGGTGCATTGATGTAAATTAAAATTCCAATCTAGGTTTATATTTAAATTGCATTTTTTAGTTGGGTACTATGTACAAAATCGATGTGGTTTATATGCAATCCATACCGATTAGAAATTGATTCAGACTTTCAATTAGGCAATTTTGAAAATTTTAAATTAATGTTACGAATTTGATACATCAGAATTTTAGAGAATAGTCCAAACTCCAAATAAATGAAATCAACCTAATATCAAATATGACGTTGACTGAAAGAACAATTCATTTCAACATCTGAAATGACAAACAAATTTTAGTCATGCCATTGATCATTTGCGTCAAAGTCAAATTTGGGGAGTGGTCTATAAATCTTGAGGTAGTAGGTGGGTATGCAAAATTATGTATCAAATTGATCGAGTTGACCCCCTACTAGCTTCGCTCTTTTTGTTTGTGTAAATTCACACACACATTCTTATTTGCTAAGTACATGATAAAAATTATACTAGTGTTGATGATCCATTTCTTATGTCTTGAGATAGAGAATATTGTGATAATATATGTCATATATTATATGATTTGGATCTGATAATTAAAGGCTACGGAGTATTTGATAAACTAATTAAGCACTTAAAAAGTAGAAGTATTTCAATGCATATCTAGTTAAAATGGGTTTGAAATCACACCTGAACGAACAAATATGTCAAATTAAGTTGTACAAGTGGTTATTCCTCATTTTTGTAGTACAATAATTTTGTAAGTAACCTAAAAGATTGGACTCCACCACATGCCATTGCTCAACGAGTCCAAAAGAATAAAGAACGCAAAAAGAAACTCTATATTCAAAATTGTTCCAAGTCCAACATTTCAGTTTAGTTAGGATGTGCCTTCTAGCTCAGGTGGTGGGCAAGCCTCACCGTTTGGTGCGGGCAAAAGTTCGAGCCATCCATCCTCTCCTTTCCCCACTAACTCCTAACCCCCACTAACCATTACCAGAAGAAAAAAATATTTATAAAAAGTTTAGTTACCCATAAATCACTTCAAAATGCATTCCAAGAACAGTTCAAGTAGAATAACTTCAATTGACAACTCATTACTTCATAAAACTAAAGGAAACAAAAAGACAAACAAGTTTATATACATCCGAATTCCATGAAATAATGAAACTAAAAGTGATGTCAAACTGGCCATCAAACAGTTGATACAAATTTTTACTACTGTGAAACATAGCTAAACTACCAACTATTTTAATTTTATTCTCTTTCTTGTAATTTCCAAACAGTGTCAAATGGCTTAACTTATACCGGGCTATATAAATGATTTGTGAGGGATTGCCAAAGATACCTCACAATACTTTCTACACTACTGGATTACATTCCAGTTTGCACCAACCAAAATACAAATTAATTGGCAAAGCTAGAAAGTTATTTCAAAAGGATCAACATGACTACTCATATCACCAGTCTCTTCAATTCGCCATCAATATTGAAACCCAAGTCCTCCTAGGAGAGAGAGAGAGAGAGAGAGAGAGAGAGAGAGAGAGAGATCCGAAGATCTTTTGAGTACAAATATAAAAGGAACCAAAGATCTGCCAATCACCCATGTAATCTTTCCAACTCCACTGCATTCAGATGTCACTAAGAAGATAAGAATCAACAATGTTGTATTTAAAACACTAAACAGAGAACTCAAAAATCCTGTTCTCAACACCTTGTGAAATAGATTTTTAGCAAATGTTACAGAAGTTGTGCACGCTGAGGGAGACAGAGAGAGAGAGAGAGGGGCAAATTGACCATCCAACCCCAATTATCTCCCTCAGCATCTACCAACCGCGATAATATTTGCGGAAGACATGGCACGAGCCCAAATGCAAAATGCAGGACTGGATGTCAGAAAGATATAAATCAGTCCATATCAAGAAACTCCATTCTCTTTCTCATGGAACCTTTAAGATCTGTGGCCTCCCTTTCTGCTTTTTGGGCCTGTTGCAAATATAATAGCACATAGCTGTTATAATACAAGTAGGAAACATGAAATGCATCTAGAGCAGAAAAAGAGGGAGGGAGACAAGAAATGGGGGAAAAAATGCATATGAAGTCCCCAGGAGAACTTGGTTAAAGGAAGAATGACTTGGAACAAGGACATCACACAAAGAGGTGATCTAAGATCCGATTCGCAAACCAATTTTCACAACACAATAATTTTCTATCACCATGCCATTAACAACTTTTTAGACATTGGAAGGGCGTCAAATATTTTCATAAAATAAATTTTCTTTATCCTTAAATTTCTCTAAGAAACTGACCAGGTAAGGCAAACTTATTCAAGAAACCGAGTCGGGACACGGTCATGTACTGACATTGCATGCGACACTGGCTCCCATCATTCTATTAAGAAATAAATAGCTCAAGACACAGCAAGACAAAATCAAAGGCAAGACAAAAGAAACAACAAATTAAAGTCACTCATATAACCACTGAGCCTGTGTAGCTTCTTAAATGAGCCTGACAAAGGTGCTCCTTTAGTGGAGTGACAAGACTGAATCAGAAAATATTTCAATACCACCCAGTCCTACCTTGGAAAAACCACCACCACCACCACCAAAGCCTTTTCCCAACTATTTGGGGTCGGCTACATAAATCCTATATCCTATGTTTCCATTCTGCTCTATCTAAGGCCATGACCTCAGTCAACCCATTCCTATCTCGGAAGAAGTATAAAATTTCCCTGGTACTAAATTTCAGATGTGGACAACTAGGGGGCAAAAAAAAAAAAAATCAGATATGAAAGAATAGGACATTCACAATAATGTACCACAGAATGCAGGACCACATATAATGCTCAAGTATCTGATAATTTAAATAATAAGAAGAAAACAAATAAACTTGAGTATGTCCATGTTTAATTACATTACTCTCTCAATCCCTGTGGCTGAATGTGTTACTGCCATATGCAAGCACATGCATGTACAAAATGGAGGCCAACAGATGTTTATTATACTCTTCGAAGCAGACCATGTTTTTGCTAGGGGAATTTTGAGCACATTTCACTAGTCAATTAGGACTTTAGGAGGATGGAAATCTAGGTCCATCCAAGATACTGAAAACGACAAGACACTAGCATATAAACGGTAGCCATTCCTGCATCGCTTCGTATATCCTTATGCTTTCTAATTTATTTTTTCATATGCCTGTGTCAGCTTAAGCTATAGAGATCATAAAAGGATACTGCACTAACATTTTTCTTAGAACTGAAATTTTCTGCATAGACTCGGGCTTTAAATACTCAAATTAGTAAATTTTTCTTTATCACCGAGTGATTGGGCTCAACGTGAACCTCCTCAATTTCTAAATGAATTTAAACTTTATTTGTTTTATTTTAGTAAAGAAAAAAAGAAAAGAAAAGAAAAGAAAAAGAAAACAGAGCTTGTGCATCGTTAGATGAAGTTGCATGAAACTTTGTTATGCATTATGATATATATCTCAGCCCCACATGTTAGGCCAATCTAACATCCAGGTTATGTATGATGAGATCATTGGCCTTGAATTTATGAATTAATAATCACAAACAACAATTTGGAAGCACTTTACTTTTCCCTTAATTATTACGTAAAATATGAATTAAATGAGTACTAAGAGCCCCAAGGGCACCCCACCAATAAAGAGAATAATAGGGTAGAAATCCAACAAAAAGTTCAAATCATATATACCTATTTATTAATTCTTATTTTTTAAAAAGCATAACTTAGTTAATACTTTATCCAACCAAATTTTTTTTTTGATAAGTAATACTTTATCCAACCAAAATATACTCAAAAGTTGAACTTCTCTACCTATTGCCAAGATACACTCAGGCTGCGTTTGGTAGGAGGTAAGAGAAGAGGAATGGAGCAAATCTATTTTGTACAAGGGAGAGCCTGATGAAAGAAATAGATAAATGGATGAGACACCCTAGTGGCTCACCTTTTTTATCCCCCAGCAGGAAAGAAGAGAAGTATAATTATTGTATAATATGTAAAGTAACATTATTACGATTTGTAATTTTTGCAAAAATATATAATAAGAGGTATGTTACATGGACTCTTCAAGAGTACATGAACTATTCGTATAGAACACACATTAATTGGACACGGATGGGATGTGCCTCCGCACTTTTTGTTGGACAGGCACTAAAAAAACATATCCAGTAATTCAATTTTATTATATTATTGCTTCAAAATGAATGAAATATCAATATTGGACACTATATTACATAAAGACATTATTTTACTCAAGAAAATAAATAAAATTATTAATTAATATGAACTTTTAGCAGTGTTCCATTTGTCTTGTTCGGGGAATGGACATGTCTGTCGCATCAATACATGCCCACACTCGACGCATGGACTTGCATCCAAACAATAGAACAAAACAATAGAATTAGAGTATAATGGTAAAAATAAAATATAACCTCTCCTTCTCTTCCATCGTACCAAACGATAGAGGCCTAGAAGGTGTCACATCCTTCTACTGCCCTCCACTCAACCAAACAAAAGGGAGAAGGACAATTTTCGTTACCAAGTGATTCCTCATCCATCCTTTCAACCATCCATTCCACCCACTTTTCCATCCTCCATGCCAAACAAGAGTTTATGGCCATTATGCCTTAAACACAAAACATCAAATCTTTTAACCCCTAAACTATAGAAACAATGCGAAAAGGGAAAAAGAGAAAAAGAGAGAGAGAAAGAGAACAAAGTCTAACCATGTAAAACAGAACACGACTCCTAAAATTAAGACACTCAAAAGTCCTAAACCTTAAATTATTAATAAAAAATATTGTAGTTTTTTATAAAAATAAAAAATAAAAAAAATTAAGGTGTTGATAAAATGATTAAACAATTTCCAAACATTTAAAAATTAATAGTCACGGTAGTCACCTGACTAAAAATGCTTCTAAAATCAACCAGAATCAATATTGACACTGTCATTTTGTCGTGCGAAAGAAGTGCATCACTGTGCATGTGTTCTAGAAGGACTTGCAATATATATGCATTAGAAACTACATGCGCATTTGGTATACCAATAATAAGTTCACCATAATTCTCATATTTCCCACCTTCACATCCATTTAATAATTTCTTAGAAATTTTTAAGAGGAATAACCTCTTAAACACTTAAAGCTATTGTAATATTATTAAAATTTTACCAACTTTACCACCAACGGCTGTAATCTAGTGGTATCTCCCATACTTGCTAAAATTGAAGGTTGAGGGTTCAAGTTCAATTAGGGGACAAGAAGAAGCAAGTGCGAGAGTTATATCTACGGAAAAAAATAAAAATAAAATTACAAACTTAATTAACTGAGAACTATTTTGCTTAGGATTAATGGTTTAATGTTTAGGAATTTTAGGTTATAAAAGGTTTAGGTTTTGAGAATTCTAGATTCTGTGTTTGTTCGGAATATGACTTAAGGTTATTTGTGAAACTATTTTTTTTTTTTTAATAATTTTTTGGGGGGGTCTAGAGTTAAGGGGTTTAAGGTTTAAGATTAGCAATAACTACCTAAGGGTGCTTTGGAAATTGATAGAAAAAGTTTAACCACTATTTTTTTTTCCGTTTCAGGTGAAAAAGTAAGAATGTGGTATGGTAATCGTACCCATTATTTAGTCGTAACTAGGGTGCCAATAGAGCTCTTGTTACATCCTACAACGCACAAGAGATATTATTAAAAAGATGAAAGAACCATTACATGGCACAAAGGGAGTTCCCTTCACGAAAGAACCAATTAACAATAAAAAACACAAAACACATACAAAAACTGGAACAAACAAAAAAGAATTCAAGTACATAAAGGCAAAACCATATAATAACAACAAAGCTGCATAACCTAGTTATTGTTGATACAAGTAAACCAAGACACTCATTTTTGTTTTTTTAATAAAGAAGAACAAGTTTAGAATATTTTAGACATAAGGAGATTTTTGTTGAACTATGTCAAAGTTATTGATGATAAAAGGAAAATCAATACTATATGTAAACCATGACTCCCTCAATAATCTTTCAGCCATAAAAAAAACAACATACATATCCCTGATATGTATCAATGTCTTGTGCTAATACAGGCTTATAAAGAAATAAATTAGGAAGCACGAATTTTAAGAAGCTTACAAAAGGAATGACTCTCCTCCTTCTATAAGAGTGGTGGTGGGCTCAAGGCCTGGGTGGGGAAGGAAAACAAAATTGGAGGTAGCAAGGCTCAACGCGACGTAGTCAACAAATGCTATGGTAAGAGGTGGAAGATGTAGAATCAGAAGTGAGGGTCTTTTCCAATATTCTCTCATTCCCAGATTGGTAGTTGACAAGCTATTCCACTACCCTCTACTATGTACTCCAAAATTGATTTTTGATTTCATCATCATTGATGACATACATATATGTAACGTATCTTACTCATAGTCCTCCAATGTTTGTATATTGTGTGAATTGGATTAGAGGGTTTTAAGAGAATTTAGAAGTTGAGATTTGAGTAGTGTACAGTAGAGAATTGAGGAGGAGAAAAAAAGAGAGAGATGAAGGGCAGAGTCCTTTTCTTGTTTTCTATAGTTACTAATTAAAACATAGGTAAGGGTGCAATTAGACTAATGTTTCTCATGAAGAATCAAACCTCAAATATCATAAGTAAATGCTAGGATAAAATAAGTCCATTAGAGTTCATACAAGGCTTTTGTTGCTCATGGGGAATCAAACCTTCAAAAACTTGAGCAACACTAGGATAGAAACCATGAAGATTTTTATTTTAGAATGCAAGGAAAGAGTTTTTGAATACATTGAAACAGTCAATATCACACAGGCCCTCAACCATCCTCTATGCCTTACATACTTGATACCAGTTTAGATCAAGACATTGTCAAACTCTCTCCCATCCCAGCATCTACATCTACTAAATTCTCTTTTTTAAGTCCACAAATGTGTTTCACACAAGAAGCAAACCTTGGAGAACTATGTGATATTGAAGTACATATACGCCGTCAAGATGATGATGATAGATACCAATAGCAAGAGTACATAATGACCATGACATCTTCAATCATGGAAGTGGAAAAGCAACTCTTGGGATAGGCCCTAACTTGATCTTCATACACTGATTCCGCCTCCTACCAATGTCCAATGATCGTCGGCGACGCCGCTTTGGGCCTTGCTATCTCCGATTTCGCTTTCCTTGCACACCTAAGTCTTAACCCTATCAATCTTATAAAGGTAGTCACTCCTCCAACACCTATTAAAATTTTTGCTTCCTGAATTACTTCTTTGTCAAAATGTATCACTGCAAGGCAATTTGCTAACATTTTAAGTATACAACATGTGTTCTCAAGGCTGAAATTTATTCAGGGCGTCATAGTCAAGAATCAAGATACACATTAGTGAAATTAATTTTACAAGTACATATTGCATAAATTCAACAAAAATCTCATTCGTTTCTAAATATTTTGAACTTGTCCAATTTCAATTAAACAAAATAAGGAAAACAGAACTTATGCTTAGGACATGGAGAAATGAACGCAAAAAACAAGAATAGTTGCACAAGTACATAGACATGTCCACTATATTTAAATACATTATATGTTATACAACGGAATAATAGAAGATGCTATTTTTCTTTGAGGATATACTCAAATAGAATTTAAAATATTGAGATATGGTGAATGAAGGTGCTTTCATCTATCTCAAAAGTAAAAGCTCTTCTATGCTCTCAAATTTGAAGTTTCTTTTACTCTTCCATCTTAACTTGTGGAGAAAGGTGTTTGATTTGGATTTCTGTTGGACACATATACTATATTCAATACCCATATTGAGTCGTACTAATACATGAATATGGATTATGGAATAGAATGGAGAAGTTCATTTAATAAATTGTGAAATTTTATTATAATGTCAGTGCGCTAGCAATGTCAATGGCAAATACAGACGGCATGCGATGAATAAGCCTTTCAAGTCGAGCAAAAAAAAAAAAAAATTGTATATATATCACAAGCCATCAACTTAAGATTCATTGATAGCATGACTAACAATTTGAAGCACCTTCTCTTCCTTAAACAGATTAGCAAATATGACTTCAGTCAAGCAGCCACGAGTGTTGGAGCTTTTGTCAGGCTCATTCTTAAACAATTTAAGCCGCTGAGGGAATTGGTAGTCTAATATGGTTTCTGGCAGGTTTTGGGTTCAAGTCTTTATCTTTGTATTTGCTCCTTGTCGTGCAAGTTTGTACTTATTGTCTTGGTTTGATTTGTTTGCCTTGCCACTTGGGGTTGGAGCTTGATATAGTCCATTCTTTCGCGCCTTAAGCTGTTGGGGCAATTGGCAATCTAACAAGAAGACCCAAATTTTGGGTAGGGCTTTCCTTCATGGTGCACTTAAGATATCAATGAAAACCAAACAAGAATATCACAGATAATAGAATGCCATTCAGCAATTATGAGCCTTAAGTCGCCCCAAGAAAGAGTAGAGAACAGGATATAACTCTTACTTGGAGTAAAATTATAAATATCCAAATTCTTATCTTTTTAAATAGGTCCTAACCAATACTTTGTTTACCAAAAGAAAAAAATGAACTTAAACTTCTCCTTGCAATGACAAAAACACCCCTAAGTTATAACTATGACCACGTAAAACTTAAACTATTATGTCTACCCATATGAACAAAAAAAATACAAAAAACCCTAAAGTGACATGTCCCACAAGCCACAAAAACTTATCCTAGAAAACTCATTAACCCAAAAGAAGCCTAGACAATAAATCATTAACCCTAGTCATTATAGTTCTCTATAAAGTTGGTAGGATTTTGATAATAAACAATAACTTTCAAATGTTTAAAGGTCAAATGTTTAATTTTCTTGTGAAAGAAGTGTCGTAATATGCACAAGTTCCCTAGAGGCACTCATAATATATCTATAAGAAACTACACGTGCATTAGGTATTACGATAATGATAAAGATAACGATGATAAAAATGATAAATTTATTAAATTCCCCCTGCTTTTCACTTTCACACCCTCCAATTTATACTTATTTTATCAATTATAACTTTAAATAATCCACCCAAAACAAATCACGGGTGATAATCTGTAGTATATATTTCATCACATGTTCAACCAGAGAACTTGACATGTTTCCATCTAATCAATGCGCTGGAAAACCCAAAATTCAAAGTGACTGCCTAAGTCCACACGTGCATTAGGTATTACGATAATGATAAAGATAACGATGAAAAAAATTATAAATTTATTAATTTATTAAATTCCCCCTGCTTTCCACTTTCACACCCTCCAATTTATACTTGTCACATTAAATAATCCACCCAAAACAAATCACAGGTTATAATCTGTAGTATATATTTCATCACATGTTCAACCAGAGAACTTGACGTGTTTCCTTCTAATCAATGCGCTGGACAACCCAAAATTCAAAGTACCTGCCTAAGTCAGTTCGCCAATTTAATAGCTATAATTTATAAAACTAAAGACCCCCTATTCTATGCTGGTTCTTCATCATGTCTTTCCTCCAAATTGTAGCAATATGAATTTGGGCTCTCATCCATAAGAATAAACAAAAGAATGCCTATAACATTTTCAAGACAAACCAAAACATCAAATATGACTCTTCGCAACTTCTTTTTCCTTTTTCCTTTTTCTTTTTCTTTTTTTATTTATTTAAGAATACAACTTACAATACAGTTATATGGTTTGCCGCATCTTCATACTCTGATACCAGAGAAAATATGGAGTATGGGATATATAAACAAAAGTGGAAATATCTTACCATGAGTAGAGAGATTATGTACAATGAAATTTTGTAAAGGAGAGCAAGGTAGCCCCTCAATGAAGAACATGATATTGTATATTGGAATGACTGCATCTTCACCATACTATATATGCATTTCCAAAATACCACAATACTAGCACTTACCCTTTTTATCTCAGCTGCTGAAACACGAGTCATATGTGGGGGGAGTTCCTCCTTCTCCAAGTCCTAGCATATGAGATGCAAAATTTAAGAAAATAAAAAATATATACATTATTAAAAGTAATTTTTTGCAAATATAGAAGGCAACAAATAAGACCATACCAGCTCGCCAATTAAAACGACATTTTCTCCACGTATTACATATAGACCTAAAGGGATGTCACAATAGAGGTCACCAACAATTACTCGCTCACATGCACCTTCAATGACAGCATTAGCTGCAAATAAGATGTCAAACTTTTGTCAGTTAACTGGGCACTATAAACTAGTGAGACAAATTCAACAACAATGAAAAATGGTACCAAATTGATCAAAGGAACGAAGTATGCCCAACAGCTTTCGACCATCTCTCAGCAACACAAGCAGCTTTTCTGTGACCCCCCACAATAAAAATAAAAATAAAAACTTAATTAAATATAAAAACAAGAATGAGAGCCAAGGAACAGTGAAGTGAAAAATAGTAGCAGCGCAAATTTTAAAGACGATTAACTAGGAAGAAAAAATAATAAAACTTTTGAAGACGATTCATATCTACATTCCACCTGAACAATTTAAAACTCGCATAATACTATTTGATAGCAAATTTCTTCAGAAAAGCCATATATGCAGTTGCATATGCAAAACATTACTATCAAGATTTTTGTTTACCAAAGCCTCAACTTCATCTAAACAAGCACACAAGTTGGAATTCATCTCACAATCAGACATCTCCAGCTCGTTGCCAGTATCAAAATACAAGGCACACAGGCAACGAACACATAGAGTAATTTTAGGCTTCAACAAGAAAAGAAACACCACAGGAGGGAGAAGCACCATACCCTAGATGCTCTCAAAGGAATATCTAATATACCCAACATCATATTCAACCAGCTGGTATATCTCCCGAAAAATGATGTTCCACTGAAAATGACACTAATAAAGAAGTGTGCGTCCTTGAAAGGAAATTATCCATCAGAAGCAGGAATCATAACAAGAACCTTTATGTTCCTCTACTGTAAAAAATCAACATAATCAACAAAACAAGCCTCCCCATGTTGAACAAACATAGAAACTTGAGACCAAGTCCATGGTATTCCATGGTATTGGCATGCTAACAAGCGAATATATAAAAAATTGTCCAAGTTAATGCTTTATAATTTCTTTATAAAGCAAAAAATTAAAAATAAAAATAAAATAAAATTGGGCAAACAAGATTTTCAGCTTAAAACACGGACATTACTTGGTGCAGTGTGAAAGCTCATACTATCTAGGGCTACACGTTGGTAGGGCTAAACCCAACCCAACCTGAGTTTTGATCAGGCTTGGGCTGGATCTATTGTTGTTTGGCTTGGGCTCAAATTTTCTAACCCAACCTCAATCTGGCTTGGGCTTTGGTAGATGTTTCAGGCAACCCGGCCGACCTTTCTTACTCTAATATAATTTTTTTAATTTTTACTATTGCTAAAATACTAGAAAATATATACCAACCACTAATATTAAATCTAATGGCTTAAAATAAGACATGTATAAGATTCGTTTTGATCTTATATTTTAAGTAAATTAAACATTGCAAATCTATCAAAAAAAATACACTAGATAAGGTTGACAAAGATTAGAGAGAATAGACTGAGACACCAAAACCCTAGCCGTTGTCATGACTCATGGGCCATCACGCAACCTCACAGCTCTCCCCAGTCCCCACCACCTGGCCGTTGTCCCTTGCCACCAAAACAAGCCACCATAGGCATCTTGCAAAGATTTTCAGAGTTACTTGATCTGCCATCTCTTGGTCGCACCAATAACTCTTCTTCATGTCATAATATTGAATCTCTCATAATCAAGCCTCACCAATCACCGTGACATAGTTGTGTTCATGCTTCTGCCATCCCTGATCTTGAAAGATTTGAGAGGCAAGTGGGATGAGCCTTTTTGCAATGTTTGATGCCTTTAAGAATAAAAGGTGGGTTCTCCTTTATTCTATCTTCTTGTGATTGAATTGACTTTGGAATTTTCTACAAGCATACAACCAATAATTGTGTTCTTAATTCTTGTCCGTGGAAAAACTTATTTGATCTAATTTCAGTTCTGAATTTGATGAATTTTACGTTTTTATTATTCTCTAATGTTACTTAACCAAACCTCAAGAAAACAACCACAACCAGATGTGTTGAGCTCGGGTTAGTGAAGCATTGAAGCATGCACCTAATGAACAATTTTTCAAAAGTGAAACAATTTTTTTGCAAAAATATTCAATTCCCTCCATCCTTTTGTAAGCATATCTCCAATTTACCTAACCCAAGCACAACCGTTACCTAAGTCAAATGATCATCTATAAAGAAAATAACATATATAATGTGGAAATGTGAAGATAAAATTGTTAACAGTAAGTTATCATCCAAATTCAAGGTAATGAAAAAGGTCTGCCCTTCTTTTCCTACCACCTATATTACTAAAAAAAAAAACTTTTTTGGAGAATCTATTGGTGTTACTCCTTTTTAGTCTTTCACTAATTTTTTTCCGTCAAAATGGCGCCACAGGCCAAGTCCTCCGTCTCAAAACATATCCGTATCAAAACCGAACGAAGCGGCGCCGGAACAGTGCATCCAGCAGTTATTTCCTCATGACCTGTTTGTTTCTTCCAAAAGCTCTCATGGGCCTTCATCCCGCAGCCATTTTTGGAGACGCCAGAACTTACCATCCAAAAGCATTTGCATCCCTTTTGTCAGGACTAAATTCACCTTAAGGCACCATGTTGAGTAGGGATTTGAATAGAAAGGTTATTATTATTTTTTTAAATAGAAAGACTATTTTGGGGCTTATTGATTAAATTTATTCTAAATCTCACTATTACCTGCTAGATACTTTCTGATTCAACAAAATACATACGAAGCATACTCGTCTAAGAGTCCGATTCAACAAAATACATGTGAAGCATACTCGTCTAAGAGTTGTAGGGATTAGAATCCGTAGAATAATCTAACCAATTTTATTCTCTTATCTTTGTTAGCTAAATTCAGTCTTAATCAATCATTGACAAAGTATTTTCCCATTTTCAAGATATTTGGTATATTTAGGTGTTGTCGATTTCCAATATATTAGGTGCTTCTTTGATTTCCAAATATACATTCTATATTTAATAGTGGTAAGAGACAAATGCTCAACTCTTGTCACGCATAGAAAAAAGTGATTAAACAATATTGTAGAGCCTTAGAAAATTTTCATTTATTACTCTAGCACTCGTGACATTATCTATATACAGCTTGTAAGTAAAGTGAGCCAAATTTCCAAAATAAAATCCCAAGAAAGGTTTGACATTTAAAAGGAAAAAAAAAAAAAAAAAAAGAAGACAGAAGTCAGGGTAGTTACATAATAGACAATTCTCTTCTGCAATACAAAACCAAATGCACCTACAACACGTATCGCCTTTAAAAGGATCCCAAGTTTAATTGGCTAAAGAGACTATATGCGCAACAAAGCTAAAAACTTTTGACATACTACGGTAAGATTTAGAGAAAAATTGCAAAGTCAAAACAATGAAATACCAAAACTTCGTCAAAATACCTTTCTAAAATAGCTCACATCATGCCAGCAATAACAATTGTAAGAACAATGAAAAGAGAAGCAAAGCAAGAAAGAGCTTACTGTCAAGATAGCTTGCAAGAGAAGTAGATAGAAATATATCTTCCGGTCCTGCCCAAGACATTGTGCTCAAACTTTTTCGGTATCTGAAAAATCACCGAAAAATCCTCCAAAAACGAAACAAATGGCATTGGCAACTCAGATTCTCTCTGATGCCACACCAACACTCCCCTACAATCCAAATCTCTCCAAAAACAATAAACCCTAAATTCAAAACGACACAAAACCTCGAATAAACCCAAAACCTACTTCAATCACTACCTCGCCAATAACTTTCCTGAGCTCTTTCACTTGCTCTTCAGATCTAAAAGGCCTTACCTGTCTAATCCCGAACCCCTAGAAATCAAGACTGAAGACTTTGACTTTGCTTTCTCCTCCGGATTGATGGAACTAAAATGGTTTGAAAAAGAACACTCAGATCCAATCGCACTGCAAGAGTTGAAGAGAAAATAGAAGGGAAAGCGCGAGAAAGGGAGAGAAAATGCAGGAAATTTATTTAAGTGATTGGATTGGGAGATTTCTAGGGTTTGGACCTCCCAGGAGATTGCGCCTGCAATTTCTTATTCGGAGAGATATTTGCTTTCTCGCTATCCAGTATCTACTACTCTACTTATTTTAAATTTAATAATAAGATTTTTTACTCGATGTAGTTCGAGAAGTGACTAGGAGAAAAGTGAGGAACATACGTGTAAATTGTCGACAAATTTTGAGGTTCTGTGCTGCGTCAAAATTATATAGCCTTTCGAGGTGTGACATTACCCTTACTATAACCTTCTAAAAATAAAAAAATTTACCATTATTATATTTTTTTCAACTCCAACAATTATATGTGTATTTTTATATAAATCTGACGAAGTATTACTTATTTTTAATTTCACGGATTGTTTTATATCTTTTGTGTAAAATTTTTTTTAATAACAACCAATCATGTATCATACCAGTAGAGATGTCAATTTTTACCGCCCCGTCGGGGTCCCGCCCTGTCCCACCCTGTTAATAACGGATATGGGAACACTTTTTATACCGTTGGGGCGGGCATGGATACAAATTTTATACCCGTCGCGAGTCACGGGGCGGGTAAGGGTTCGGTATACATATCCTAGGGGCCCCGCCCCGCTAAGCATATAACTATATTTAATATATATAATTAATAACTTATTTTAGTGGCTTACCCAGTTACCCATCTTTTACAATCCTAATTTGGGATGTAAACTTGGTATTAAATTTACTTTTGTTTTGGTTATGGTGGAAGTTGAAGCTTAGAATTTCTTGTGATTTGGTTGAATTAAACTTTTATTTTTGTTTATTATGTTTCACTGAATTATGTTATGTGCATGTTATTTTTTTATTTTTATTGGGATACATAATTTCATTTATGTTGTGCCATTCCCAAGCTTTCCACATTTAAATAGCAGGAGGTTACGCTCCAAAAAATGGGAGAAAAAAATTTGTTAGTGGGACGGGCATGGGGGCACAGTATTTCCCAACGGGGCGGGGCTGGACATGAAAATCCAACCCATCGCGGGTCTCGGGGCGGGTATGGACTTGACAAAAATTAAAAGGGGTGGGGTGGGATTTAGGAAAACCCGCTCCAAACCGGCCCCGTTGCCATCCCTACATACCAGGCTCTACATAACTTTTACAAACCAACTTGATTCACCTTACTTTTTCAAATCTCACGTCCCAATCCTCCTCAATTAGAAAAAAATTAATAATTTCCCCCTATATTTCATTTTCTCGTCTCGTTAATAGCAAATCTTTCCCACCACCAGAATTCTAACTTAATAACAAATAATAAAATAAAATTCAAATAGGTTAAAGCTACATAATCAAAGGTTTTATATCAACAATTATATATAAACGTGATAAAAATATATATATATCTAATATTTGGCGACGTAGTACATATTTATCTCATTATAATAAAATGTAAAATAATAAAAAATCTAAAAAAAACCCTAAAATCTAACAAACAAAAGTGAGGATTACAGAAGATATCAAACAAAAGTGATGAATCAAACTATGTTTATAAATATATATATATATATATATATATATATATTAATAATATTAATAAAAGATGGTCGAACAGTTCTTACCTTAGTACCAGTTGCAAAGTCTTCCTCATAGCGCTTTATAAAAGTAGAAAACAAATAGGCGTAAAGGAATAACAGAGAAGAAAGAGAACCGCGAGTGAGAAAGGGGGAGAAGAGAGGAAACATGTTTATGTGGTTGTATAGAAAGGCAGTGTAAAATATATAACCATTTTACATATTGTTAATGTGACAGTGTATCTTAACCGACTGTTAGAGATGAAAAAAAATATACAAATCATATGTGGTCGTATATATTTTACACAAAATAATTTTTTAACGCGTTGAAAATGCTCTAACATGGCCATCTCCACCTTTTACACGTCCACCCTCTAACAATAACCATCAACCCTCCCTCTCATATTTATAGACAGCATATATCTTGGTAATGTTATGTACCTAAACTCGTGTGTATAAATCTAATTTGAACAAAATTAATATATCCACACGAATATACTTGTGAATCAATATATATATATACATATTCACATATTGTTCTTCTCTGTTTAAATCATTTAATTTTTTTCAATTAATTTTCATTACGTTAATTTTTAAGGACCAATTAATGTTCAAAAAATTCACGGTATAGTACTTTGCAGCTAACCTTTGCAAACTAAATTTTATGCCAAATGATCCTCTTAATTATATAAAATTTACAAACCGTTCCCTAGCTATTAAATAGAAAAATGTAGTATTACTATTAAATATGGTGATGGACGATTACTTAGATATCTTATTTTTCAATAAAAGTTGCAAATGTAAAATCGGTATTTTCAAAAATTTCAGACACTCCACTTTTAAAATTTAAATATTAATGGAAGTGGAGTGACCAATATTTTTTAAGTGTTAATATAATATATTTTAAGAAATAAAATTAATAATAATTTTATAAAATATATATAATAAAAAAACATTAATTAGTTAGGTAAATAATCACACACACCTGAATTTTTCACTTCTTTTATAAAGAAACAAATATGACCTCAACTGAGTTGATATTCCAAGATTGTGTAAAACAAATACTAAGTTTCGAATACAATACGAGGATAAGAGAACTGTTACAATTGCAAAAATCAAATATAGAGTACTAGAGTGTTTTTTATGGAGTACTCCACTACTCCGTAATAATTTAGCCGATTAGGCCGGTTCGAACTCACTAAGATTAGATACGTGTCAAAATCGTATTGATTCAAGACAAAGAAAGTCGTAACGGGGAACAGGATAAGAACATGGATCTGTCTAGCGTTGACTTTTGGTCTCTGTCATATAAACAAAGATCAATAGTCAGTACCATATCCTTCCGTTAGAAAAGGTTACTAGAAGGCATTATTAAATTTTGCGAAAAATTAAGCGTACATTTGTACTAATTGTTTGTACTATATATTTTATTTTTAACAATATACGAGTGACGTGAATAAAGATAATATATAACATATTACACAATGTTATAAAAATATTTTTCTTGCAAAATATTTTATATTAACACTTTTTTATTTAAAATATATATATTTTTATTTTTCTTTCACAAATGTTACAAAAATATGTCTAACTAATAAAAGTATTTTAAAATTAAATTAAAATACTTATTTTAATCATTGATTATTTAATTTTTCTCTCACTATCAATTGGTCCAATTATTTTTATATCAACAATAATAATAATTTGACAAAAGAATAATCAATTGATTTTGAAGAAAAGATAAAGAAACCGAAACAAGTCTCGAATGTAAACAAGTGAGGTTTTTTTTTTAAGTCAATAATAATGAAAAAATTATAATAGTAAAAACAAATTAAAGAAACAAAAAAAAAAAAAAAAAAAAAAAATTATATAATTGCTGTTAAAAAATAGATTGACCTGTTTTTGATCACAATAACATACGTAGATTCACTTATTTCTTCTCTATAAAACCTTATTCTACTATGTAACTCTTCCATTTCCATGCACTTGATTGACGGACATTTTCAATACCAAAGGCAATGAAATTGGTTGGTTGAAAAATAAATTTTTGAGAATTAATTGGTAAGTTATTTTAATTAAATTTATAAAAAAATATTTTTCTCAGTAAAATATTTTCTTTGAATTTACCATAACACCGGAAAATACAGAAAATATTTGAGCCTAAATTAAAAATACAACTCACAAATAAGAATTTCAATAATTGAGTAATCCTCGTTTTAATGGTTCTATCTGCTTGATTGCATACATGTAAAATGAATTCGCACTACAGAATCAAGAACATCTGCAAATGATCTCATGCATAACATATAAAGGACTTTGGTTTTTTTTTTGGCATGTCCAATTACCACCACAAAATATAAGGGACTGATAATTTTCATAAAATGTCAGAACCGACTCCAAATGAGTAATCTGATCCAAAGCCTTAAACCTATTATCATATTCAATCAATCTACTTCAACCCTCAAATTGACAAGAAAGCAATATATATCAGACTCAGTAATAATTGTACGCACAGGTAAACTAGTGATAAATCAAAACATCAACAATATATTTTAAATATTTTAAATGGTTGAACAATCAAAACATCAATTTGTTCAAATTGTTGCACAATCAAAACATCAACATCCACCAAAACTGAAGATATTAGAGTGCTAGAGGGTTGATCAGGTTATGACAGCTCCAGCTAATTCTAACTGAAATGAGACAAATAGTAAAAATAACAATTTCTTGATTCAACTCCAATGATTGCGAACTGAGAACCAGATGTGAATCTATCCTTAACGGTACTGAAAAATGGGAAAAAAAAACATAATAAGAACATCATACATCTATCAAAAAGCAAGTAAAAAATTATGTCAAGTGCATAACTGCAAATCTGTATGGCTCATCACTGTTTTAAAACAGACTCCCAAAACAAACTATCAAAATTAAAGGGAAAAAAAACAAATGTATAACATAAAAATATATATAAATATGATTGATCATCATAAGAAGCACAAAGAATAAAATGAAAATTATGATGTGCAGAACAAATAAATGTGAACATATGATATGCAAAACAAATAAAGTGGGTGGTCCTAAAAATCCTGGCACTACTATAGCCTTAAAGCAATAAACTTTACAGTGAAAGTTCAAACAAATAAGATTTTGTGGTTGGCTATTTGACTGTGTAAGAATTAACAATGCCCACATTAAATTGACAAAGCTCATAACACCCAACAGATTTAAATCACCTATAGAAATTACACAATGATAAAAATACCCATATTATAACAAATTTTAATTATTAGAACTTTAAAAAAAAAAAAATGCAATTACTTCATACTAATCAGAGAATGGTGTGAGATCAGCATGGTTGTGGAAGGAACTCTAACCAATCAAAAATTTAAATATATTTGACATTTTCAAGTAGTAAGGGTGAAAAAGATGATAGAACATCATCTATTTTAATGTCACCTGGATTTAGGTACATGTGTATCAAGTGTGTGTACATAATAAGCCCCATATGGATCAAATTTTGAAACCTAATTACAAGGGATCACACCCACCTAGGTTTGTATGTCAAATGTGGGTATGTGTTTGAGCCACAGATTTATTACCTCCCCAAACCAAAATACAAAAGAAAATGACTAAATATTCATATTTTTCATGTTATCTTTGGTTGTCTACAGTAAAATGTTCTTTTTATGTAGAGAGGGAAACGTGGACACTTCACTCATTTTGAAAACATAAATTTAATAAAAATATCATAAGATAGTCTTATATACAACTATCTAAAACTCGAACATTGGATCTGTTTTCTAGGTGTGTTTCTAAGTTCTAAGTTTCAACCCAAATCCACAACCATGTCTCGTATCTCCGATGCATGTACTTCACCCAGTAGAAGTTTTCATGCAATATAAGAGATCCCATTAAATACTCTCTGATATTCTTCTTTTGTTCTCGAAGATAATACGATATATCTTACAAGTAATAACAGGAACATAGTAAGGTACATATACAAAATCATAAGCTTGAAATACAGCATGTTACACCAAAAGATTTACAAGAGTACATAACACCACAAAACTATAGTTATATACAACTATCTAACACCTAAACATTGGATCTGTTTTCTAGGTGTGTTTCTAAGTTCTAAGTTTCAACCCAAATCCACAACCATGTCTCGTATCTCCAATCATGTACTTCACCCAGTAGAAGTTTTCATGCAATATAAGAGATCCCATTAAATACTCTTTATTATTCTTCTTTTGTTCTCGAAGATAAAACGATATATCTTACAAGTAATAACAGGAACATAGTAAGGTACATATACAAAATCATAAGCTTGAAATACAGTATGTTACACCAAAAGATTTACAAGAGTACATAACACCACAAAACTATAGTTGGTTGTTATGTGTTTTGTTTGTATACATCACTTACTTGAAAACATCGATGTAATAATATAGCTCAACACCAGAGCATGCTATGAGCTGAAAAACACTCCCTTTCTCTCACACACACCAATTCATGCATGCAATTGCATAACAAGGCAGATTAGTCAGACAACTAAATTACATTTTTAGTGGCTACCAAAATGAAACTACATGGCTTATACAGACCATTACAAAAGCAAGTTGATAACGTAAAACTTCAAAAGCTTAAAAAGAAACAATTAAACCTACCTTGATGAAGCCAATCTGCTTGGCATTGCTGTGGAAGCACTGCCTGCAACACATAAGCCCATACTTCCTGATCAACCCATGCGGGTTCCCACAAACACGGCTGGGAAGAAAGCAAACAAAAAAAATAATAAATAAAATTGATCATCAGAATAGGCACAAAGAAGAAAATGAAAATATGATGTGCATATAGTGAACATATGAAAAAAAAAGTACGTACTCCTAAAAAATCCTGCACTACTATAGACTTAAAGCAATAAAGTTTACACTGAAGGTTCAAAGCTATTTGAATGTATGATATGCAAAACAAATAAAATTTTGCAATTGGCTATTTGACTGTGTAAAGATTCATAAACCCCACAATAAATTGACAACACTCTTAACACCCAATTGATTAAAATAACCTATAGAAAATACAGAATGATCAATTAATAAAGTTAATAGACAAAATTTGCATTTGTAAGAGGGAGCACAGTGAAAAGAAAACTCAGCCCCTTAGATGTTCATAAAGAATTGCGATCATATTCGCAAATCATTACAGGTCTGTATGGCTCATCACTGTTTTAAAACAGACTCCCAAAACAAACTATCAAAATAAAAGGGAAAAAAGACAAACGTATGACATAAAAATATATATACGTAGATAATGTGAAAATATGATATGCAAAACAAATAAAGTGGGTGGTCCTAAAAATACTGGCACTACTATAGCCTTAAAGCAATAAACTTTAGAGTGAAAGTTCAAACAAATAAGATTTTGTGGTTGGCTATTTGACTGTGTAAGAATTAACAATGCCCACATTAAATTGACAAAGCTCATAACACACAACAGATTTAAATCACCTATAGAAATTACACAATGATAAAAATACCCATATTATAACAAATTTTAATGATTAGAAGTTGAAAAAAAAAAAAAAAACAAACAAACAAACATATTTACATTTGTAAGAGGAGTACCATAAAAAGAAACACTCAGTCCCTTAGATGTTCATAAAGAATTGCGATCATATTCGCAAATCACTACAGGTCTGTATGGCTCATCACTGTTTTAAAACAGACTCCCAAAACAAACAATCAAAATAAAATGGAAAAATAAACAAATGTATAACATAAAAATATATATAAATATGATTGATCATCATAAGAAGCAAACAGAATAAAATGAAAAATATGATGTGCAGAACAAATAAAGTTGATAATCCTAGTGACCATATGATATGCACAACAAATAAAAAGTGGGTGGTCCTAAAAATCCTGCACTACTATAGACTTGAAGCAATAAACTTTACAGTGAAAATTCAAACAAGTAAGATTTTGAGGTTGGCTATTTGACCGTGTAAGAATTAACAATGCCCACATTAAATTTGCAAAGCTCATAACACCCAATAGATTTAAATCACCTATAGAAATTACAGAATGATCAAAATACCCATATTATAACAATTTTTAATGATCAGAAGTTGAAAAAAAAACCAAATTTACATTTGTAAGAGGGAGTACCATAAAAAGAAAACTCTGTCCCTTAGATGTTCATGAATTGCGATCATATTCGCAAATCATTACAGGACTGTATGGCTCATAGCTGTTTTAAAACAGACTCCCAAAACAAACTATCAAAATAAAAGGGAAAAAAAAAAATGTATAACATAACAATATATATAAATATGATTGATCAGCATAAGAAGCACAGAGAATAAAATGAAAAATATGATGTGCAGAACAAATAACGTACATGCAAAACATATAAAGTGGGTGGTCCTAAAAATCCCGCACTACTATAGACTTAAAGCAATAAACTTTACAGTGAAAGTTCAAACAAGTAAGATTTTGTGATTGGCTATTTGACTGTGTAAGAATTAACAATGCCCACATTAAATTGACAAAGCTCATAACGCCCAATTGATTTAAATCACCTATAGAAATTACATAATGATCAAAATACCCATATTATAACAATTTTCAATTTTTAATGATTACAAGTTTAAAAAAAAAAAATTAAATTTGTAGGAGGGAGTGCCATAAAAATAAAAACTCAGTCCCTTAGATGTTCATAAAGAATTGCGATCATATTCGCAAATCATTACAGGTCTGTATGGCTCATCACAGTTTTAAAACAGACTCCCATAAAACACTATCAAAATAATAAGGAAAAAAAAAAAAAAACAAATGTATTACATAAAAATATATATGAATATGTACGTAGATATATGTGTATAAATAGATAAATATGGTTGCCAATTGGTCTCCAAACACAAAAAAAAAAAATACAGGTGTCATGGGGAGCTATTAAATGGGCAACACAATCCCTTTTGCTTCAAGGGAAGGAGTCGATCAGGAACCAAATTAATCCCGCCGCCCAGATTAAGAAGCTCTCATTCATATATATACACACAACACGCACATATATAATATACACATATTTACACAGATCTATGGAGTTGTAATTGGTTGGATCTAAAAGTAGAAAATAAATAAAATTTACATTAAAACAGAAAGGAAATCATTGAAAATGGTACATATATAACTTTGTTTCATCATAGCTGATATATATATGTATATTGAAATAGAAGTACATAAACACCCACAGTAGCATATGCAGATATCAAAATGGAAGATTGTTCAACTCAATAAACAAAAGTATCAAAGGTGATAATCGATCAACAAGAACTGGGTTGAGCTATATATTGAGCGACCAATCGGATCGATTATCTAAAGATGAAGGAGATAGGTCTCACCAGGCACGCGACCCAGGGCCGTAGTTCTTGGGATGAGAGTTCCAAACGTTGGAGTGACCCATGCTTCTTCGCTTACGACTTAAACCTAGCTACGGAGGCGGAATAGCACAGAGAAACGTCGAGACGAAGATGAATGCTAACTTGTGGCGCTCACAAAATGCAAAACCCTAGATTTGTTATATAAAGGGCGGAATATTCTGGGAGTCGGTTTAGCCTAGAGACTGTGGCGGACCCGCACCACGGACGGAGTCAAATTAACCGACTCGGCTCGGATTTATCCTCAACGACTCGGCGAGAAAAAGATGATGGTTTGTGTCATTGGACATTTGGACTCGGGTGAGTTAGGTAATTGAGTTGTTGATGACACTTTTTTACGTACCATTATTATTATTTTTAATTTTTTTTTAATATTTTTTTTCCTTCTTTTTCTTATAAGATAAAATAAAGGGTTAAGTGTATTAACTATAAATTCATCATAAAAGACTATTTTACTCTTTCTTATTAAAATTTTCATTTCTTATTAAATTATTTGTATTATCTTTTTTTTTTATGTAAATATTAATTATACTATTTATCTTAATTTTATTATTAGTATCAATTTATCATAAAAATAAAAAATAAATAAATAAATAGATTTATAACTACCATTTTCTAAATTGATTAAATTATTATTAAAACTTTATTATTTATAATAAAACGTATTATAACCAATTTAAATATTTTTATCTTAAAAAAATATCATTTTTTTCATACAATATATTGATGCAAAATTAATAAAATACTTTTGAAAAAAATACATTATTTTCATGTAATATATGAATTAAAAATAAAAAATTAATTAATTTTTTAAAAAAATGTCTTCTGAAATTTTTTATTTAAATAATTAATTTAAAACTTAAAGGTAAATTTATGCAAATTTAATGAAAAATATCTCATCAAATTAGTATGAATTTTTTTTATAATTTATTTAGATAAGAAAAATATATTAAATATAATTAAATGAAGGGGCATTATGGTCATTTAATAAAATATAGTATAGTCATTGGGGTATGTTGCAACAAAATGAGATAGTTTAGAGGGGTTATACATAAAATATAGCTAAAGGGGGTTATTTGCAAATTTAAACATAGTTCAAAATAGTTTTTTTTATACTTTACCCTAAAATAAATAAGGTGTAGTAGACCTAGATAACAATTTTTTTTATAGAGAGAGACTAATTTTACCGTATTGTGCATTTTGATTGAGTATTTTATACAGAGGAGATTAATTTTATTAGATTGTGCATTTTGATTTTTTTTTTTCCTGGCAACTACAACAACAGAAAAAAGGAAGAACAACAAACACTACCAACAACATCAAGCTCCAGAAGTCGAAAAATTGACAACAGCAACAAAGCAAGAACGATGTTCGATTCCATATCAGTCCGTGAGAGTCTTGCAAGAGCATTGGCCACTCTATTGCCAATGAAGTCTATGAAAAATTCTTCAAAGTTGTCCGGATGTCATATATCATAGACGCAATCGCAACATTTCCAAAACTTACCCCTTCTATGGCTTCTGCCACGAATTTAGCATTCAATTCAAAACAACACAATAAAGTTAAATTATCGAGCCCAATAGATAGCACGTCTAAAGCAAAGTATTTCTGCCTTTAACACCGACAAAGAAGAAAAAAGTTTAAAATTTATTGCTTGAAGAACAGATCCAGAAAAATCCTGAAACACTGCACCTCCACCTCCTAACTTAAAAATTATCAAAAAAAACTAACATCAACATTATATTTAATAGCTTCATTCAAAGGACTAACCCAATGAGTAAAGGACTCAAACCTTGGATTGTAATGTCATGCTAATTTTTCTATCTATTAGAGCTATTAATAAAAAATGTGTCTTAGACCTACATAACAATTTTTATACGGATTGTGTATTTTGATTGATGGGACGGTGCGGTAACGAGGTTTTTTTTGTTAACAACTCAAAAGCTTAGAGTAGGTGTCCAACAGTCCATATATACCCAGTTTACCTCATTTGTTTTTCCATTTGGATCTGACGACTAGATTTGACTTAGATATCAAGAGTCGGTGGAACTGTTATAACATAGTATTTGTTTCGTATGTTATTAGAAAAATTATATTATTGATGACTTTAATACTTAAAATGGAGATAAAATATTTCAACTTAAATATGTATTATTATTATTATTGTTTGTTTTCAAAAAATAGGTCTCTTTTCCTTCCTTATTTTTTAGTTTTTCATAGCCCCTTTTCTTATTTTTTAGTTTTCCATTTATGATTGTATATTTTTACTTTTATTTTTTATTTTATTTCTCTTTTTCACATCAATTGTCAAAGTATAATAATTTGATTTGTACAAAATCTATAACAAAAATTACAATGTTTTTTTTTATACAATTTTTCAATACTTTGTAAATTTTTTTTTTTTTAAATTCCTTTTCTTATTTTTGTTTATGGGAGTAATCATTAACTTTGATTGTTATAGCAATTAAGAAATGTCTATCAAAAAAACTGATGTATATTAATGATCAGAAACTTTAATTACCAAAAAATAAACTACAACTTTTGATAAAATTTATTACAAGTTTTATTATATTTGACACATAAATAATCACATATACTTGATGAAATAGTAGTAAGGGCCCGTTTGGCATGCGTTTTACTTTAGGCATTTTGTTTTTGGCTAAAACCGAAATAGCGTTTTTACTATTAGAGTGTTTTGGCAAAAATCGGAAGCACGTTTGGGAACGATGTTTTACTGTAAAAATGTCGGAAACAAAAATATGCAAAACACGTTTGGTAAGTCATGCGTTTCAAGAATTTTAAAAACAAAACATGTTTGGTAACTCCAACTGTTATAAACAAAATAAAACAGAAATAAAAAATATGTTTGGTTATCATTGTTTTTAATTTATTTTTATAAATTTTAAATTTATTTATAAATTTATTTCTATATAAATAGTCTATATATTTTTAATAAATTTATTGAAATTTGAACACACAAACATATATATATAACCAAAGTGTAATTACAGAAGCAACTGCTTTAGCGAAAATGTAGAATGTTAGTTCTAATAATTGAACCAATAATTTCAACAATTTTGCATGTTATCTTGATCTGAAACTACTCTTCAAGTTATTTGAAATTTCTTGGTATAGTTTGTTCCTTTGGTGATGATTGTCCATAGGTTTGTATTTCATTCATTTTGCTCATTTTTCGCATTAGCGAAAGAAGAAAAAAAAATACTACACAGCTCTGATAATAATTTTCGACTCTTGTAAGCCTGCACTGGTGGGAATTTAACTCAAAAATACAGATTCTTGCCTTCTCTTTTGTAAAAAAATTTAAACCCCCACCAAATTATATATATATTGATTTTTGCAATAACCTATTTACAAGTTATTTGCAATAACCTACTTCAAATTTATTATCATTATACCTGTATAGTCCAATTCAATATTAAAAATAAATAATCTATAGTCACATTTTACTATACTACATGAGAGTCAACATTTGTAAAAAAATTTGCAATAACCTATTTACAAGTTCTTTGCAATAACCTGTTTCAATTTTATTATCATTATACCTGTATAGTCCAACTCATTATTAAAAATAAATAATCTCTAGTCACATTTTATAATACTACATGAGAGTCAACATTTGTAAAAAAAAATTGCAATAACCTATTTACAAGTTCTTTGCAATAACCTGCTTCAATTTTATTATCCTGATACCTGTATAGTCCAACACAACATTAAAATAAAAACAAACTCAATTGAAAGTATAATTGAAATAGAGTGTATAACATTTGCAAGTCCTGAAATATTCAACCAACAAATTAAACACGTTTAAGTTGTACATAAAATGTTTGGAACAAAGCATTAACAATACGTAGTTGTCATTAAAAATTAATAAGAAGTTCATAAAGTGGATAACAATGGCAACGACACATCATCTTCATAACAGCACATGTGGCCTTCAAGAGAGCATCAACACACTTCATATCTGCAATAATAGCATTTAAGTTGAATTATATATCTGCAAAAAATATTTATATTACATATATATATTGCAAGCTCACAATAGCAACAAATATATTACATGTAAAAGAAAAAATATACCATCACCTTCAGAAGGATCAAGAATGCTGAAGAGAATTCCAAATCTGATCAGCAATAGTATTACGCAATTGATCCATTTCTCGAAGCTGAGCCGAAGGCACATGCTCAACAATCTCATCATCTTCACTATCACTTTGAGGAGGATCATTACCATCAAATATGTCATCAGGCTGATGCTGATTTTTGATAAAATTATGTAATGTGCAACAAGCCATTACAATCAATACTTGTGTTGAAAACTTATAAGGAGGCATTGCCCTCAAAATAGCGAATCTCATCTTCAATAACCCAAAGCATCGCTCAATTATATTTCTCAAAGATGAATGCCTATGATTGAACACTTCCTCCCGACCATGAGGTTGTCTAGTCCTACGGTATTCCTGAAAGTGGTAAGTATGACCTCGAAATGGGGCCAAATAACCAGGCTTATTGGCATACCCCGAGTCCACCAAATAATACTTACCTGCCATGTTTAGAATACATAAAGATATATACAGTATGATAAACTAACCATATATTAAGTGAATTTATAAAAAAATATTACATGCTGGTGGAGCTGGAAAGTTCATTGCCTCATTTTCAGTACACTCATTTAGGATTCTCGAATCATTAGCTGAGCCTTCCCACCCAGCTAGCACATATGTGAACCTCATGTCAAAGTCACATAGAGCCATTACATTTTGTGTGGTATAACCCTTTGTACCACGAAATGGAAGTTGTGTACTTGCTGGCAGAGTTGCAGGAATGTGGGTTCCATCTATAGCTCCCACACAATGCCTGAAGTAAGGGTAAAACCTAGAAGACTCTCTAATCTTATTCGGAATCACAGAAAAATTAGGAAGGGTAATGATATGGGTGCCCAACTGACATACTGCATGCAACACAGCATGGAAATGTCTAGAAATGGTTTCAGTGGAGTGTTGAAATCTCTCTGCTACAACACGATTCCTTTGATTATGAGATAAAGTGAGCAAAAAGATTGCCACTTGTTCATAAACAGTTAAAAATTTAGAATCCTTCAGCCCTATACCTTTCAGGGTACTACACAATATTCTAAAAACTTCAGGGTACATCCTAAAATTTTCATAACATCTTTCTCTATGGCCGTTTAAAATCTCTATAACATATATTTCCCCTTGTAAAATGGAATCCCTACAACGCCTCTTTTGATAGAAGTTCTGCTCTTCTAAAAGAGCAGCAAATATTAAGACACTCTCATTATCCTCCTCATCGTCAGATAATTGAATTATTCTTCTTATATTGTTCCACACATCCATTGCCCTATTTAAAGATTTAATACAAGCAAAGCATTTAAGTTAATAAGCAAATCAATTAAATAATAAACAAAACATTTAAATAATAAAATAAATATTCAAATAATGGTATTAAAGTATTTGAGTACTAACAGGCATCCAAGAAATAAAAGTATTTAAGTTATTATAGCCATCCAAATGTGAGATAATAAAAGTATTTAAGTTATTATAGCAATCCAGATGTGAGATAATAAAAATATTTAAGTTATTACAGTAATCCAAATGTGAGATAATAAAAGTATTTAAGTTATTACAGTTATCCAGATGTGAGATAATAAAAATATTTAAGTTATTACAGTCATCCAAATGTGAGATAATAAAAGTATTTAAGTTATTACAGTTATCCAAATGTGAGATAGTAATAAGTTAAACGATGACACAAAACACAATCATCCATAAAGAAAAACTCAAACATTCAGTGCCCATCCAATTCTTACATCCTCAGGTGCCGAAAGAAAAAATTTCTGCCACTTCTCAGAATCATATAATAACTTCGATACCTTAGCGAATTGGGCCATCTCAATTCCAGGTATTTTTTGTAAAAAGAGCATGGAGGCGTCAAACATTTCATAATCTCTATCCTTTTTTGAGGGAGAGAGAACTTCATCATCTCCTTTCTCACATGAAGATACACGAGTAGAAGTAGAAGATGCTTTAGCTGCTTTCTCTATTGCAGCTTCCATTCTCTCAGCTCTCCTTTCAGAATTCTCATTCATGTTTGACAAGAGTGCAGCTATACCAGGAGATAAAGCATCTCTTTTGGCTTTCTTACCTTTACATAAAGGTGGGGGACTGACCTCACAACCCTCTTCCTTATCATCGTCATCATTGGGAGTGGGCAAAATGATTGTGGATGGTGCTGTAGTGGATGGGTGGGCATGCATCCCTCTTGCATATGTGTCCCCAAATATAGTCGACATCTTATCAAAATGCTTACATCCATACTTTTTATACTTATTTGCATTCGTAACAACCTACAAATTTTGTTACAATATTAACCACATAACCAATAGTATACAAGATTTTAATATTTATTTATGACTAATAATTAAATTACTAACCTTGCACAACCTGTCCCATCTCTCTTCCTCAACTATAACCATGCCCGTCTCATGGTTATATCCCACGCCAGTCTCCGATAATAATTTCTTAAACTCAGTATAAATTTTCCTCAAACCATTAAACTTATTCCGAAGTTGGGTTAAACCAAATTTTCTCCCCGTGTGAACATTCATTTGTTTGACTAAATTACTCCAACCACTTTTACTAAATGTTGTGCCACTACGATTATTAGCCTTAACTTCTTCCACCATAATATTCACGAATTTTTCAATGAGTGACTCATCCCATAACAATTTTCCATCGTTCGTAACTTCAGCCACTTTTTCAATTGTGAGAGAATCACAGCATTGTTCCACATTCTCAACATCATATCCATCTAACATATTAATAACAACACAATAATTAATAACAAAAAAAAAATAATAGTACACATACGTGAGAGGAGAAAGGAAGCACTCTTACTCACAAAATTTCACTAATAATTTTGGGTGAGATTTGTCCAAACTCAAAGGAGTTTCAATGATATTGTAATCCAAACTTAGGGGTGTATGTGAAATTCGCCCTAAAATGTTAGTACTTTGACATTTGAGACAGGTTTGTCATGCATGTCACTGTGGTAAACAAACAAGTAGTATTAAAGAATGATCAATTGATAGGTTAAACCACAGAGGCCTCTGCTTTCTTTGGAGATTGGTATTTCCCAAAATAATATGTTCTTCCAAACTACAGGGAATTATATAAATTATGTGTGTTGCATTCAACCATTTTATGAAATATAGGTCAAACAAAAGAATGAAATTGACATTTCAAAGAACCTCTTTCTAATAGAAGAAAAGTAACTTTGTCCAAGTCAAAAACAAGTCTGTTATTCTACCACAGACACTATTACCCACAATATAATCATTTGTACATGTTAAAATTTGTATATAAAGGTTAGGGAGTACAAGTCTGTTCAAACTCTTTTCCTTCATTGCATGGGAATTAATTGGATGTTTCTAAGGAACAAGACACCTAGTGAGAGTAATATTAAAACAGTCAGTTTCCACTTCATAGGAAACTTAAAGGATGTTTCCCCTTCCAACGAATTGACTGAGATTCTTCTGAGTAAAAAAGTTTGTTCCTAGCACAAGTAGGTACGCTCACTAATCTGCACACCACATTTTGGCATTATAACTAATCTCACATTTCTATGTTCACCATTTACCACATCCATATGTGCACATTTCTGTCAATAGCAAATTCAAAGTGTACATTGACATATAGAGCAGAATTTGGGGAATTTCGTATTAGATTCTTTCAACAAGGTACCTCTTACCTAATGTTGAGAGAGAATTTTCTGATTCAACAAATCATGGTGGTCTTTTCATTCAAATTTAGTAAAAAATGTAGCATAAATATATAATCTGATTCAACATGTGATGTTTTATTACACTTCCTTGCATTAGATATTTTTTTGTTTTGTCCTCGTCTTAAATTAAAATTTTTTTGTTACGTCCACATTGTGAAACCAGCTCACTTAATTTTTTTTTTTTTTTTTTGTCACTAGTCACTTCAAGAGAGCAGTTACAAAATGATGAAAGGGCAAATACCCTGATTCAGATAAATTAATAGCATATATATGAATAAGAAAAATGTCTACGCCTAAGATATTATAATTGGTTCAATCTCAAGGGTGAAGGAAGGAAGCGTACACAGTAAACTCTCTTATTTAGTCCTTTAAGTTCAATTGATAAATGAGGTCTATTAATCTATCTAATCAATATTTGATTCTTAGTAATTGTTATATAATAATTTATCGGTGGCTTATGCATAAACTTCTAGATCATGTGTGCATAAATCAGTAGTAAATTGTCAAAGAAACGTACGGCGAGCTTTTAAAGAAGGCATCGCCTCATGATACATTTCAGATTTAATCATTGGGTTTCAATTCAATCTCATTTTAGATGTTCATTGCCATCTACATTTCAGATTTGATCATCATATATCAATTCAATCTCATTTTAAAAGTTCATTGCCATCCTTTTAAAAGTTGTTCTCGATCATCGAGACAGACAAGGCTTCAATTTAAAGGTGGGGACTTGAATCATAACAGTATGATTTAAATATTGTTGTTAACAAGTTGCACTACATGTGGCTACAATGGCCAATCTCATGTGACCTCTGATATGTATTTACTTAAAATGTTTGGAAATGGTAAAAGAAGGGGAAAAAACTTGAATTTAAATGCCGAAAAGAATGAAAAAATATAACAAAAAAGAAAAGAAGAGAGGCGAGGAAAATAAAGATAAAAAAATGTTAAAAAGAGAAGAACGCGCTTTATTTTTTGTTGCTTAAATTTGTATCTAGTGGTACTTGAAAACAGTATAATTATTACCATATCATCAAGTCATATAACAAATCTATATTGAGGTCCATGTCCTTGTGCAAAGCACATACCCCTTTACTAGTAACATAATTAGAAATGCACTATTCACTTTGTGCCTTGGAATGCTTCGTGTATATACTTAACATCTTGAGCAGATATCACTTACAGAAATGCATTACTCTCTCAAGTTGCACTAGTAATAAATTTATCCTAATAATAGACATCATTTTTTTCACCAGCATTGATTAGTATACTCTTCATTTGGTACAAAACATTTTGATTATAGCACATCTTATTAGAAGACTTCACCTCACATAGTTGATAAAAATTTATGATCATCCTGGAGAATTTTAGCTTCACCTCTAATATTAATAGTCCTTGGGAACAAAAACTAATAGACGTACAAGTGGGGTTTAACAACGGTGTGACCATTGTCAAGTTTGCTGGAGGATTTTACTTCTCAGGAGAGCCCATGCTCTCGTCAAAGTAGAATATGAAAAGTCCTACATTGTAACATGAAAGGCACATGGGCACAAAGGAAAAATGACAAGCATAGGGTGTTTTGTTCAAAATTTGTTTAAGTACAGAACTTGGAAGGAAACTAATGGGAACGCTTATTGAAAGACAATGAGGGTCGATATAGAAGAGCATAAATTGATTAAAATATATATATATATATGTGTGTGTGTGTGTGTGTGTGTGTGTGTGTGTGTGTGTATACTGTTACATGTTCCAAATGAAAATAAACAGGACAAATAATCCACACAACAAAACAAGATAGGGACTCCACACAACTTATTCTAGCTTGAAAACCAATGTACAACTTTTGTCATGACCAATGTGAACATATATCCTTTTTTTGAATTGGATACCAAGGAGTTCATTCCATGTCCCCTTGATATGGAAGTGTTGCAAAGTATTGATTAAAACAAGGCATCTCTTTTGGTTGCTAGGGCGAAAGGGCCTATTTTACCTTCTTTCTTTTTTTTTTTTTTTTTTTTTTTTTTTTTTTTTTTTCATAAGGTGTTCCAGAGATTTTCTTATTGATTAAGAGCCATTTAAAGGTCATCTATAAATTCATCCCCTAGTTTATTAGGCAATTATCCTTCAAACTATAGTCCTTTTCATTTTCTATTCTTAAAAGATAAAGAAATGGATGCTATTATGGCAAACACCAACCCTCGTAGGCCATGGTGACCATGTCTAAGGTGCGAGGGTCACGTGTCCAACGAGTATTAGAGAAGTGACCATGTCTAAAGGTGCGGAGTCATGTGACCATGTTTTATGAAAAAATTGAAGAATGATATGGTAACTCCTTATAGGTAAGTTGATCCTTGTCCAATAAGAAATTGAATTTGAGGAATACTTGTCTAACAAGGAATTGGGTTTTGAAGACTCTATAAATAGAGATGGGTATGAGGGGTTTAGATAAAGAGAGAAAAGAGAAAAGATGTAAGGGGTTTAAGGGTGAGTGTTGTGAGGAGAGTGGAGAGTATATGTAATTCCCGAGTGTATACATGTAGCCTTAAAAGAGATAATGAGTGAGTGAGTGGGGTTTTGATATGTGGTTGTATATTCTCTTTCTTAATTCATAATAGTAAAATATCTCTCTCCCATGGACGTAACTCTAGAATTAGGTGAACCATGTAAAATATTGTGTTGTGCGTTGATGTGTATGATTGTTATCTCCATATATACTTGTGTTGATGTTGTGTAATGATGCTTCTACTGTGTGTGATGAATGATGGATTTAACTCTCAACAGCAACCGACCATTGAGTGGGTTAGAGGGAGTTAATTATCCCCAATAGTTGTAAGTAAGCCAAGCCTTCCACAACCGCAGTTCATCCACAACCGCGCTCGTCACCCCGGCTGACCGCTGTTCCGCGCTTTCTGCCGCAAACCATCCATCTCCGCCACAGTCTAAAGCCGAGCTCTGCACCGTCCGAATCCTTTGTTGCCGGCCGATCCGTATCGCCGCCCCGTGGCTGCGATGTTCCTCAAATTTCTCTTTTAGGTTTGACAAGTTACAGAGCATTTTGAGTATATATGTATAATATATCTTATATATATATTATATTTCAAAGGCCCAAAAACCTCGTGTTTGGCCACAAGTGTAACACTGTTCTAGTTCTGGAATCAGAACTGAGCTGAACTAGTTCTGAACCCTTATTTGAAAAATAGTTCTGTGGTAAACCAGTTCTAAAAAATATATAAATAAATAAAAATTAAAAAAAAATTAAAAACTAAAAAAAAACAAAAAACAAAAGAAAAAATTGCCGATTCAAATTGTGGACTCAATTTTGGAGCATTCAAAAACTTGAATATTCTATTGGAGCGCACGTAGAAAAAAGGGCAAATGATAGCTTTGTCTTTCAAGTAAGTACCTCAAATTTTTATACCGGCGAATCTTCCGTTAGCGGTTTCATTTTTTTTTTAGGTAATTAACTTTTGTATGTAAATTTTAGGATAGAATAACTTAGACGTAACCTTAGGTTCACACTTTCTTTTATTTTATTTTGTTTTTGTATTTCTTTTTCTTGAAAAAAAAAAAAAGAGTCACACACTCACTCCCTTTTATTTTTATTTTATTGATTATCTTATTTGTGCATCTTTTAATTAGCATTTGCATAAGGTATTTAAGGGCAAAACCCAAACAAATACAGTTGGGATTTCATCACCCGTTTTTCATAGCCCACAAATCATTAAATCCTTGCATTTGTCAAATCCAAGCCAAATTTAATTTAATTTTAAAATCAAGTAGACATTGGCCATAGGGTTTTCCACATAGCTCATAGGATCCTCTTGGACAGAATTAATTTTTGGTCACTCTAGTGAGTACCTTCCAACTCGACAATGTCTAAGGAAAGTTTTGTCTAAGGGTGTGGGCATACCGTCATTAAGCAGGCCTCATCCTCCCCACACTTCCTAGAAACTTCCCTGGTTGTCATGTTGGTAGGCCTTAATTGGTAAGCCTCTAATTATTCTAAAAGAGAGTAGGAGCTTTTTCATAGGAGCTTTAATTACTTTAGAAAAAAAATCATCATCCTTGAATTTAAGCTCAAGATTAAAAAGCCAAAAATATTTGTGTGGTTTGTGTGTGCACTCCGATGTCTAGCCCATTTTTAGGACTAATTCTTAAGGGCTTTCCCTCAAAAACAAAAAAAAAAAAAAACAAAAAAAAAATTTGTGTACTCTTTAGTGTCCGTTTTGTATGCCCAACTGGTTAAGAGTTAACAAACGATTAATCCGTTGTTCTAGTGATCCTTCAATCTTTGCTTTGGAGAAAACATCCTTATTTTCTTCCAAATCCAATTATTCTCCAATGGATCCACCACTTGCACCACCAGTTCCACCACTTGTTCCACCAGCACAACCGGTTGTCCCCCCTACTCTTAGAACTTTGAATGACTATTTTGCCCCTATTACAGCCAATCCACCCAATTATATTGTTCTTCCTCCAGTCGGGCCTCAATTTGAGATTAGAGCCCATATCAGCAACATGTTGCCCAAATTCCATGGATTTGAGAATAAACAACCTTATGTCCATTTAGGGAAGTTCCTAACCATTTGAAGTACTTTCAAAAATCAGCATTTAGATGACGAGAGTGTCAAATTGCATCTATTTCCCCTATCCTTAGATGATAAAGCTTTCTCATGGTTTAACTCTTTTCCTCCAAACTCCATTAGAACATGGGATATACTTGTTAAAAAATTCATGAACAAGTTTTATCCAATGCAAAAAACTGAGTTAATGAGATATGTCATAAGCACTTTCAAAGGGAAAAATGAAAAACAATTCCATCAAACTTGGGAGTGTTTTCATGATTTACTTCTCAAATACCCACATCATGGCTTTGAGAAAGCACAATTAGTTCATTCTTTCTATAAAGGGCTTTCTCCTACTAACCGAACCATGATTGAGTCAATGCACCAAGGAAAGTTTAAATCCCAAACTCCCGAAGAAGCTTATGCTTTCTTAGAAGAACTTGCTGAGAATGCCAAAGTTGGAACTGGAACCCTTACGATGACGAATTCTCTAGGAATGATCCCTTCAAAAGAACTTCCAATCCTTTTGAGATCAAACCCGAACCTGAATTCAAATCAGTGATACAAAGTCTAACGGAAGGAGTCAAAGATTTGAATAAAAAATTTGATGCCTTAGCTCTCATGTCCACACCTGTAAAATGCAATATCTGTTCAAGTTCATTTCATCTCACTGAGGCTTGTCCAATCTACTATACATTTGAACCTTCAGATGCATAAGTTTGTGCCTATAATACCTATAGGAAACCGATGGCTAATTCATTTAGTTAGACTTATCATCCCGATACAAAAAACCATTTGAATTTTTCATGGCGACAAAATTTGCCTCCACAAAACTTAGGTGGTCCTCTCAGTTTCCAAGGTAATCCCAATAGTCCAGCACAACCTCAAGGTCCTCTTGTCCCTCCAGGATATTTTCCTAGGAATAATCAGTTCAATCCAAATAGAGAACTTATAATTGATCCAATTAGCAATTGTGTTGCTCTTGTCCCACAGCACCACCGTGCTACCAATTATGAGGACACTCTGAAAATGTTTGCACTTAATCCTAATCAATCTAACAAGCAATCAGATCAGAGAGTTCAAAATTTAGAGAGTCACTTTGACCTCTTAACTCAGAGTCAACTCTAATTTCAACAATCTATCTAAAGTCAATTGACTCAACTCACTTTTGCACTGTTTGAAAGACAAAAGGGTACCTTGCCTAGCCAACCTGAAATTAATGCAAGAGGTAAAGAAGTGAATCACATTGGAACTTCTCCTCCCACTGACCAATCAAATAATTAAGTGAACTCCATTTTAACCCTTCGGTCAGGGAAGAAAGTCAATAATCAAGTTGAGCTACCCACCCAAGCTACAAGTGCACTATCCAAGTCTAGTGCATCAGACTCACCCAACACCAAAAAGGACCAAGGTTCCCAATCTGAACCAATCTATCTTCAGTCTTATGTCCCCCCCCCCCCCCCACCCCATTTCCTTCTCGACTAGTCAACAATAAGAATGAGTCACAATACAGTGAGATCTTAGATATTTTTCAAAATTTTCATATCAATATTTCATTTCTCACTGCTATTAAACAAGTTCATTCTTATGCAAAGTTCATCAAAGATTTAGTCAAAAGCAAAACCAACATCCTAAAAGAAGCTTTCATAGCCCAAAATTGTTCTTCTTTCCTACAAAATCAAGTTATGGTTCAACATAAAGACCCGGGGAGTCCAACTGTCATTTGTAAGACTGGAGAAACATTTGCTGACCATGATTTGTTGGATCTAGGTGCTAGTGTGAATTTGTTACCATATTCAGTTTATTTGGAGCTAGGCTTAAATAATTTGAAGAAAACTGATGTTAGGATCCAATTAGCTGATCGTTCTGTCAAATTTCCAAGGGGTACAATTGAAGATGTGATAATGAAAATAGCTGATTTCTATTACCCGGTTGATTTCATTTTTCTAAATACCCAACCTACCTAAGGTACGCAAATTCCTATCATCTTAGCTACCATTCTTAGCTACCGCTAATGCTGTGATCAATTGTCTTAGGAACATGAAATTGGAAGTCAATGTGTTTAATTTGATGAAACAACCTCCTGACTCAGATTCCATTGAAGAAATTGGTCTTATTGAGTCATTAGTCGCTCACACCTTTGAGAACTCTTATGTAATACCCCTAATTTTAAAAGGATAGTCTCGGCATTTTAACTATTGTTTAATTGCATTTTTTTTAATTATTTAATTGTTTATTTGCTTGTTTATTTGAATTAATTGAGAATTATGTTATTTAAATGAATTTTTTTTTTATTTAGGTGTTTATTTAATTGTACTTGTTATTCTTTTGAATTGAATTAATTGTATTCTTTATTTTATTTAAATGTTTTATTTAATTGTTTGTTTTAATTATTTGTTTTCCTTGTTATATGCTTATGTGGATTAGTGAATTAAATGTTTTAATAGTTTTAGGGTTTTATTTTCTTCACGGATGTAGCCGACTTGGTTATGTAAGTAAGTTAGTTTTCCTTTCCTTCTCTCAATATAATTAGAATTAGGGTTGGTATTTGTATAAGCTTATATATATACCTTTATACGTCTGCCAAGGGTTTGTAAACCCTGTTCACGCATACAGAGAGACAGAGAGAAACAGAGAAAAATAAAGAGAGGAAGATTAGGGTTAGGCTTAGACTAAGACTGAATCAAGGAGGGGAAATTGGCTTGCTCGTGGGTTAAACTAGGAGCAACAGTGGTCGGTGAAAGCAGTAAGGTCGCCGAAATTATTAAAGACGACGATTTAAGGTTTTGAACGGAGACCTAAAGGCAAGTCTCTGTTCTAACTATTTCCCCTAAACCTTTGTTCTGTGCATGCCTAGGTAGACTCCAGGGGTTTAATTAATGCTATTTTTTTTTTATTTTTATTTTTATTTTTTTTTATGTATGTTTAAACTATATTTAAACGCGTTGAATTAAACTGGTTTGCAAATTCTTAAAGTTTTGTTAACTGGTTTTTGCTGTTTTTGAGTTTACGCTTTGTTTAATTGAGATCGTTGATGCATGTCGATGTCTTATAATTAATCTGGGACGTTATATGAACACTAGAACAAGTATGTAAAACATTACAGAGGCCCTGAGTATAGCCGGAGGCGAGGAAGACGAAGCAGAAACACATAACGACTTCAGGGAGTAAGAGAGCAGGCTCCCAAAAGGAGGGAGCTAGCTCCATCATTGATGGAGCCAGCTCCATGGAGTATGGATCCTGTTCCCAACTCCTTAAAGTAGGCTCCCAAGTTAATGGAGCATGCTCTCAACTTATGATAGCTTGCTCTGGCCCGAAACGCACAGTTTTTGTCTTTTTAGGGGTTGTTTGGGCTGTCCAGAGTATTTTTAATCCGTTTAAATTACACTGAAGGATGTAATTAATTGTGATGGACCTATGAAAATATTATGAAGCATTATCACATTAGTGTATTAAAGAATGAAGCAACATGAAGATAAATAAAAGCCTACATGTTGAGCACTGTTTTGTTAAGTTGTTTAATTACTGAAACTTACTAAATCTTTCGCATATGATTTAATAATATTTAATCATATTTCAACAGTGTTATAAGGGTGATGGAATACCGGTAATTAACTAGACTTGGTTTGGATTAAATTGATATTTAATTTATTAAAAACGGTATCAATTTCTAGACTGTTTGGGGGATTTAATTGCTTACCATAATGCTAGCATTTTGTGTAGGTATGATTAAACAGTATTAATCATGTTTAAGCACTGAAATAAACATAATTGATTAACTGAAACTGTAGTATGCTTATATGGAGTTATTTGATGTTTTAACGGTTTAGATTGCATCAATTGTTGGATTTATGGATTGTTATGAAATTTACGTTTAAGAATTTCACTATAATGTGTTCAGTAACAATTCTGATTATTATTATATTGTTCTGGATTATAATTGATGAACTGTTTGTACTGTTTTGTCAATTGTTGGATTTGTTGTGTGTGTATGCATCGGTATGGGACGGTGGCATACTAGGGACGGATTAGTTCAAAACACTAAATCCTACCTATTCTGGAATAAGTTGGATTAACTATAAAAGTTAAGTCCTACTTATATGTATGTATATGCACCGGTATGGGACAGTGGCACATCAAGGATGGCTCAATTCAAAACACTAAGACCTACCTATTCTGGGGATGGATTAGTTCAAAACACTAAGTCCTACCTATTCTGATGTAAGGTGGATTAACTATAAAAGTTAAGTCCTACTTATATATATATGACAGTTCAATAAACATTTGAATGTCATACCTTGAATGGATTATATATATATATCTTTATGGATGGTGCCGTGATATGAGCTTGAGTCTCAGGATCATGGTTAGGGTACGTATATTGCCTAGGATGGATAACTAGACATAGTTGTTGTTCCCTGGTAAGTCTAGGTATACATGACCACGTTACGTGCGATTTGCATGTTACCTTCTATTCAGGCTGAGACTACATTATAGTCTAGTGAGCGTCCCATAGTGTGTACTTATATCTATATGGACTACTTTAGTTATTGTTCAGCTATCTAGGATGTATCTGCGTATCGGGTTTCTGTATAGATTGTAGTAGGATAGGACTTGCATGTGGGCCTGTCCCACTCCCTTATTTTTCAGGTGTTCGTCACTTCCAGGGTTAGAGCTTGATCGTGCAGAGCAAATACAGTCACTCACTCCTCCGACTACGTAAGACTACCTTCTATTTTTCACTTTAAATTTTATTACAGTTGTTTCCTTTTCAGTGTGGGATTTGGATAGGGGTCCACCAAATGGATTCCCGAGTTGTACAGATATTGAAAAGTTTGGAATTTATATTAATTTATAAATTTTGAGGATTTTATAATTTGAATTCTTTTCAACTTATTATTTTATTCTTATTTCTTTTTAGTATTCTGTGCTTATTTACATATTAATTGTCTGGTATCCCTCGGATCTATGCTCGGACTTGATCATTCATGGCTCTAGAATCGAGAGGTATCACAATTGGTATCAGAGCACTCCAAGTTCAGTGTCTCTAGGATTCTATCGTATAAGACTTCCGCATAGCGTACTCTATTGTCTAGAGCTTAAGTTTAAGATTCGTTGTATTCATTTACGGTTTGGTTTAAAGCGTACTGATGTCTGTCTTTCTATGTTAACAGAATGGTTAACACTAGAATCAGACGGAACAACAGTCGACAAAGGAGAGCGGCACGTAGACAGCAAGATCGCCTACGGCGTCAACAAATGGAAGAAGAGCAGCAACTGCCTAGGCTTCAGGAAAAGGAGCAGGGGGAAGGAAGTCAGTTGTACACCGAGCAGGAGGATGTACAGCAAACTCAGGGGTCTCAGGATCGGGGTTACAATCAAGGCAGGAATCCAGAGTTTTCTCCTCAATTAGTTTACATCATTGCTCAGGCTGTAGCTACAGGCGTAGCAACTGCACTTCAGAATCAGTCACACGTTCAGCGAACACTCGAAGCAATACCAGTGGTTCAGAATGTGGTCAAGGTTCATTGTTTTGGCTGCGGAGAGGATGGGCATACATCTAACCAATGTCCTGGGTTAGTTCAGAGACAACAGAATAGGGGACCATAGGCAGGACGGGATCAGTGTGATACCCCTCGGATCCGAGACGCAGGTTGATCAGGCCCAGGCCCACACCCGAGGGATATCAAACAATTAAAGTATTTTAAAACGAACACGGATTACTAATAAATGAAAAATAATAATAATATAATAAGCTGAAGGAATACTAATTTAAATCCTCAAAAAATATAATTATTGAAATCTGTTAAATCCAAACTCCATAGGTTTACAACTCGGGAATCCATCTATTGGACCCCTTATTAAAGATTCTCAAACCGAAACTAAAATAATATAAATAAAATCTAAAGCTAACATAAAGAAGATTCCTATATAGTCGGAGGAATGAATATCTGTATCTGCTCTGCACGTCCAAGCTCTAACCTTGGAACTGACGAACACCTGAAAAATAAAGGAGTGGGTCAGGCCCACATGCAAGTCCTGATCTACTACAATCCAAACAGTAATCCGATACGCAGATACATCCTAGATAGCTCAACAATATCTAGAGTAGTCCATATATGTATATATAGTACACATTATAGGACGTTCGCTAGTCCAATAGGTCTGTCTCAGCCTGAATAGAAGGCAACATGCGAAAACGCACCCAAAGGTGAACATGAGTACCTAGACCTACCAGGGAACAATACCTATGTCCAGTTATCCATCCCAGGCAATATACGCGCCCTAACCATGGTCCTGAGACTTAAGCTCATACCATGACACCATATCATAAATATATAAAATCCGTATATTCCTAATACAAAATATCATCCATCTGTATAGTGGTCTGATATATGTAAATCCAATCCTCCAGAAACTACGAGGTCATTCAACTATTTATTTGATATGACTAAAATATGAGATGGACTTAACCTATATGGTTAATCCATGTCTCAATCCAAAATTAGGTAGGACTTAGTGTTTGACTAATCCATACCTAGTATGCCACCGTCCCATACCGGTGCATACAATCCTCCAGATAACACAAGTCCGTATAATTGATAAAATAAGAATAAATTATCATCAATCATACTCCAGAATAAGCATACATACAGTCAAACATGTGTATGATCAAATTATACATCCAATATAAGACTTAGAAATCTTATTCCAGTCCTTCCAATTATAAAGTAGGACTACGCATATAATTCTTCCAAACTGTACCATAACTGATGCAATATATAGTAAATTTAAAACATCAATTAATTTTCATCTGAGCATACTTATTTCTTTACAGATAAATAACTATATGCTTATAACATAAGGGAGACATGATTAACAGTTTTAAATTATGCAAGTATCCAAATCGTTTTAGAAAACAGTAAAGAATTTCAATCCATTATCCAACTTTCCGTTTACAGGTTTTATCATTTAACCTTGGATTAATACATGTTTTAACCTATTAGTATCAACATACTTCCCAATAGTTTTTATAAGTCTGTAACAAGCATGTTCCTCCTCCTTAGCCATTGGATCCATTTAAAACAACCCCTCAATAATTTATAGAAATTATTTTCAAATCCGTTTTGTCCAATTCCTTAGGCCTAAGAGGTGTATTATACACTCTAGAACCCTCCATAGTCCATTTAACCCATTAGATTTAATTAAAAATAGGTTTTAAAATAAATCTGGGCATTAAAACTAAAATCCACGTCGCTGTCCAACTGAGCCGGCTGGGTTGCCAACTCAGTCGGCTGAGTCCCCAACTCAGTCGGCTGAGTTTGCCTTGACATCTTCTTCCGATTCCAGTGATTACCAGGCCTCTGTAATAATTGTTCTTACATGTTTTAAGGTCCATCCTAATTCCAGATTAATCATAGGACAACGATATTCAACCAAGACTTGAATTTTAAATGCAAGTTATAAACAACCAAGACTTGAATTTTAAACGCAAGTTATAAAGCATCAGCAGCAAGATTTAAAACTGAACTTTAACTAACTAAAGAACAGATTAATTCAATGATTCTAAACACAGATTAATCATGCACAAAAGATGTAATTAAGACTTAGTTTAATCCCTGGAGCCCATCTAAGCATGCACAGAACACGAATTAAAGGAAAAGAATAGAAAAGAACATACCTTGAGTTTCAGACTTTGAAACTCTAAACCTCCGTCTCTGAATTGTCCGTCAACGTCGTCGACTACTGTCCTACTCCTCCGATGCTCTTGGTTCAACCCAGAAGCACTCCACTCCTTCCTCCTTGAACCTCTCTGTAAATCACTCAAGCTCACTCTCTGTTTCTCTGCCTCTCACAACTCTCTGTATCTCTCTGTTACGTGAATAGGGTTAACAAAACCCTTGGCAGACATATACTTATGTATTTATAGGCTTTATTTGAAACCCTAAATTAAATCCTAAACCAACTACAAGTCGGCTCAAACCCTGACACGCTGTATAACATAAAACCCTAATAACTAAACAGCTAAAATACATTTAAATCACAAAGCCAAAACACGGCCAAACGGTTAATTAAAAAGAAAATAATTACTTTTAATTAAATAATTTCGTACCATTAAATCAACAATAAACACAATTACATAAAATAAAATAAAAAATTAAATAAATAAACAAATAAAAATAATTAAATAAATAAACAAATAAAGCAAAACAAAAAGACAATTAATAAACAATTAAAGAATTAAAAATTCAATTAAAATAATAAATTAAATACCAGGACTATCCTTTTGAAATTAGGGGTATTACAATCAGCTACTGTCTAACCAACAAAGGAGGTCGTTTGGTACTTTTAGGGGTATTTGCTATACTTATGGAGAGTGTGGCCACACTTCCAGGCAGTGTCCTAAACAAGGAGATATCGGGCCATCCAAGTAGAAGGGTACCGAACCACAAGGAGGGTGGCTCTTTTAAGAGTGATTTTTGGTTACTAGTAGTAGTAGAGATTTTAATAAAAGTGTGGTACGGATTTGACGTACACTAGTATTTTGTTAAAGAATATTTTACATGTGTCAACCCTGGTTTTTAGGCCAACGTGTCCTGTGATGAACCGTAAGGATGATCCGATAACGGATCCGAATGCGGAAGCGAAAATAGAAAACAAGACTCTAAGAAATCAAAGTGACCTTCCATGAGGTCGTGGAACTCAACAAGAACTGATGTGGAAACAAAAGATCGAAAATATGACAAATAAGCCCCCAGGGGCAAAATAGTTATTTCTAAAAACTGTAGATTCGGGTGCCACCGAGCACACCGCTGGAAGGACAACAAAAAACTAATCAAGATGGACTCAAGAATCGTATGATTAGGAGTCGGGACGAAGGAGAAACGGCATGACGAAGAAAAATGAGCACTTAAGGCAAAAATGGTAAACTGGTAATTATCCAGGAAGAACCGGGTGTAATCGAGTACACCGTTGGAAAGACAGCGAAAAATTAGTCAAGTTCAAAAAAAAATTCACTTAAATCGGAGTCCGAACGAAGGAGAAAAGCCTAAAAGAAGAATTGACGTCGCGGTGGCCCAACGTGGGGCCACGACAGCCCCATGCGCACGCCCATGCACGCCGCGCGCGCGCTGGTGCACACATGGCTGGCAGCAGTAGCCCATAAAGCTGCTGTGGGTTTGTTTTTCAGAAAAATACGGAACAGAGGCTGAATTTGGAGGCCTAGATGAATTTTTTTGCAAAAACACAAAGAAGAAACCCCCCTCAAAATTGAGTGCACTTATGTACACATTACATACATGGAATCAAATATACATATTTTAACATATAAGTCTACAAAATGACATTTCATGCCAACATTTGCATGAAATGAAAACTTGAAAGCTACACGACATTCAAGGAATGCTAGGTGTCACGAACCAAGTCTTCGTACCTGAAATATATCTCAGTATCGTAGAGGTGAGTAACATAAAGCTACTCGTAGGAAATGAGCATGCATCGACCTAGCATTTTACAAATTTATCACCTTAAGGTGAAACATGTTAAAGGGGCTCATGCCACCTAACGTCTATGTCCAAGTGAGACTCGGGGAGCATCCTGAGCTACCTTAGAGTCTAAACAACAAGAATCATGATATACATACGTGTATGAAACGAATCATGGTTAGGATAATCCAAAGAACATGACAAGAAGAATGCTTGAGCATAGATTAACATGAATTGCATTTTCAATACAATTGAACTAGGTCTAGAGTAATCCATACAACATGACAAAAGCATATTTGAATATAAGTTAACAAGAATCACATTATCCATGCAATTTAATAACAAAAGAGCATGTTATACAATGCAACAAGGTTTAAGTTCTCAAAGCCATCAAATTAGAATCTAAAGCACAAAATAATAGTAGTGGTTCATGCCACCTAACGTCTATGTTATAAATGAATCAATAGGATCAATCCTAAGCTTTATTAGAACGTCAAAACACGATTTTCAATATCGATGCAATTTAACCAACATTGGAACTTCCAATACAACGCATAAAGCACAATTTCGCAAGTTAACATCCTGTAACTTAAAATGGAACGATAAATAAGAAATAACAAGTTACAACATCATCTAGTTATCAACTTGAGAATGAAATGCGAAATCAAACAAAGTGGATACTCGGACGCCGGATCAGACTGACAACATAGTTACTTTAGGGTTACTAGCCCATGGGTAACCCCCCTATGTACGCACTAGACTATATATAGAGGGACTATCCCCCGTACTAGAACCACGTCCTAGCTATAGTCAAACAACGACATCCCCAAGTTTCCAAAATCAACAAGTTGTGTAACAACGCATATATCAACAGGAATATGCAAGATAATCAACTATCTACTAAGCACAACCAAATTTGGAAACCTATACAATACATGCTCTAAATCCACAACTAATATGATATGATGAATGTCGAATCTTCAGTGTGCGATTCGTTACACGTTATGCATGAAAGATGTTAAACACGAAGTGTACAAATCATTACACAAGGCAACAATATATTCAATAAGGAAAATATATTCTCATGAATACAAACATAGCAACTATGTTATCCAATGCTCAAAACATAACCAAATGAATATACAACAAGTCCATGTCCAGGATTTTGATATAGAAACGACTTTCTAACACAATTAAATCCATGGCTCAATTCGATAGAATTTAATTAAATAAAAATAATTAAATTCCTTAGATTCTAATTCAATTCCAAATAACCTCAAATTAATGCATATTAAAGAACATGGCATGATCATCACCTATATCCATTCTAAAACTCAATTAGGTTATTGGAACAACAAAGTAGAACTCTAATTAAATCATGCTAATTTAATTACCAAGGTTCTAAAGCAACTTCAAATGGTCCACAATTAATATATACTAGTAAACAAGTCATGGCCAATACAAATATCAAGTTAAAATCTTAATTAAGCTAATGGGACCACAAAATAGATTTTAATTAATTCTTTTAATTAAGATCTCTAGATTTTCAAACTTAACCAAATGCTCTTAATTTAACATATCTTAGAGAACATGCCAAGGACTAATGTAATGTCACATTACAAGCTTATTTCATGCAAGTTACACCTATGTAAATTAAACTTTCACTAAAGTTAAATATAAAATAAAGGTTACAATTTTCAGGCAATTAATCCCAATTTTATATATGTGAACAACCACACCAAAGCTTAATTTTCTAGCATGCCACAATTCAATTCTAAGTTGTATATCACTATGAGGATTAAATCTTAAACAAGGAAATTAATTAAATGAAAGGTTTCAAAACCTCACCGAATATTCTAAATCAAATATATGTGAAGCTATATGGCATGTAGATCAAGAATATCAAGTCAGAATTTAAATAGAGTGAATAATGCACTCGGGGCAAATTAATTAATAATTACTAATTTTCAAAACACCTTCAATTACTTTCAAATTCAACTATGTTGAAGAGCATGCTAAGGCCTAATATAAATTTCATGCTAAGGCTTAATATACTAACACATATTAATTTCAAGCTAGTTAAGACCATGTGAATTATTCTTTCACTTAAGATAAATATTAAGTAAAATCTTTAATACTTATTCAAATGTTCCAATTTTAATACACGACAATGAGCATATCAAGGGGCAATATAAAATCATGCTACATGTTTAAACCAAGTCACGAGCAACCGGAAAAATTAGATCCCGTACAAGAAAAATAAATAATAAAATCTCTAGATTTTATATTTAATCATGCAAACAAGTAGTATAAGTATCACAAGCATGCTATATAACAAGAATTTAAACCTAGAACATCTCCTACCTCAATTTGAGATGAAAATCTCAAAAGCCATCAAAATGGAACGGCTCCGAATCCGACGAAACTACTAGGTTTTGTCGGAGACAACGCCGTGAACATAACCCCCATCAAAGCCCCATCAAAATCATAACTTGACCTCAAAACCAAACTCAAGAAATGGTTAAAACTGAATTCTAATAAGGGGGAAAGGTAGAGCACGGCGAGGGGAACAACAAACGTTAAGGCCGAAGACTTTCCATTAAGGAAAAGTGAACCAAAAGAGGAGAGAGAAGATGGCAGCACCCCTTGGCCTGCCATGGGAGCTCCAGGTCGTGCATGAAGAGGGGAGAAGATGAAAAATGAAATATCTCACCCCCCTTTTATAGAAATCTCAAAAAGTGCCCCGAACGGGCCCCGTCGGGTCCGAAAAAGTAAAATTTGAGCAGACGCGCTCAAATGGCAAAACTTTGTGAATGAAAAAGATTCAAAATGATAAAATATAAATAACGGAAGAAACGGCGTCAAAAATTGAGTCCCGAGCAGAAAGTTATGCCCAAAACAAGTTTGGTGCAAACCGGGGCCAGAAACCCTTAAACTAGAAAACATCGACCAGGAGGAAATTCCAAGAGTACACAACTCGACGAAATGTGAAAATGAATCCCGTACGAGGATCCAGGCTCAAAACAAGACATTTTGTAATAACTTTCATTAATTGCACAATGTTCCCTCCAAAAAGTGAAAACTGCACTTATGGCCCAGAATGAAAATATCTTCCTAAAATATTTTCTTAAAAACCCCTGAAATAAAATATCTTCAAAATATATTTACGAAAAACACCCCAAGGAAAGAAAATAATTTCAAAGAACTTTGCATCCATGCCCCTATGGACACCGGGAGCAACCAGAGTACTTTCTTGTAAAAGTAAAGATACGTATTTCGAGGAAACCACTCAAGATGAAGGCACGTGAAGTTAAAAACCAACTCCGAGCATGAGAAGTGAGGTTGTGCCAACAATGTGACAAATGGGGAAAAGACAGAATAGGGAAAAGGACGAAATAGCGCATAGTGTCTAAAAACGAAAAATACGAAAATGACTCGGTCCTCAAAGGAAGTTGTCAATTCACATGAAAGAGTCTCAGAAATTAATTTTGAGCACTCGAGATGACACTAAGCGACACGAAACAGAGCTCAGAAAAGAAAATTAAACGAAAAAAATTCATTCGTAAAATTTTTAAAAAAAGGAAAGGAAGGCAAATCACCGGGTCGTTACATTACAATTATTCTTTTTAAGGTGTAAGATTTAAAGAAGTTTTTAATAAAGTGAACTAGAGGTTTTGGCTATCTTTATTGTGTTTTATAAGAGCATTTTGGTGATAGTTACATTAATGGTTTTATTAAACTATTTTGGAATGGGATTGTCGCGATAATTAATGATTATCACAGTGGAATGGTTGGTACTTGGACAGGCAAACAAATATTTTCTTGTGAGTACATTGTGTTGAGGCAAGACGATTACCAAGGAATTTATAAAAGAACTTGTGTAAATCAATAAGGTAAGTTTGATTTCAAGGGAAGAATTTCTAAGATGGAGCGATAATCTAAAAGTGAGTAGATTTCGGAGAATGTTGTCTTACCTTATGTGTTTTGCTTTACGGAGTATTAAGGAGTTTTGGGTTTTATAGTTTAGTGGACACAAGTATGTTGATAGATCTCATGGTGTTTCAACACCTTTAGGCGATGTTACCATTTTACATAAGAGTGATGGGCCTGTGATATTAGATATTGGTAGACTCAGATTTCTAGCCAATCTATTGGTCCTGGACATGCACACTTATGTTGTGTTACTTGTGATGGATTGGTTATTTCACTACCATGCCCAAGTTAAATGTTTTGATAGGATTAATGTGTTCACCATACCCAGACAGGATAGGTAAGTTATCACTATGCCACGTTCCAACAGGGTTATTAGCACTTCTTTGTTCCATATGGAGGAGGAAACGGATGAGGGGATTACTGTATCATTGGATAGTATACCAATTGTACAGGACTTTCTGGATGTATTTCAGGAGATTCCAGGGTTGCCACCTAGTCGCTAGATAGACTTTGGGATTGACTTAGCTCCAGGTACTGCGCCTATTGCTGGAACAACATACAGGATGGCACCAGTAGCGATGCGAGAGCTGAGGGATCAGATTCAGCAATTACCCAGCCAGGGTTTTATTCGCAGGAGTACTTCACCTTGAGGAGCACCAGTGCTATATGTAAAGAAGAATGATGGTTTGCTTCGCCTGTGTATAGATTACAGGAAGTTGAACAAAGTTACTATACGAATAAGTATCAATTGCCTAGGATCGATGATCTTTTTTATCAGGATCGATGATCTTTTTTATCAGTTGAAGCCTTTGTGTATTGATCACTTCCCAATGCACAAAGGCTTCAGCCTCAAGCTCATGCCCCTGGTGGTGTCCTAGGATAGAGGTAATTCGCCACGACCTATCTACCACCTGGCGGAACAAGAAGAAGAACTATTGGATGAGTGACTGACCTGAAGATAGATACGAAGATGCAATATCGTCTCTCTATTCTTTTGAAGATAAATCTCTTGAATATTGCTTCTCGTTTAATCTTTAGAACCTTCCCGAGACTCTATGTGACCTATAGAGAACCTGTAAATATTGGCCCTTGCGATATCGAACCTGGAAACGCTCCCAGGAAAATACTGATAAGGGAATCACACAACCCTGGAACTAGATATTGACCTCACTGAATTCGCTTTATTGACTTTCTTTCCTGGTACCACTTCTTTTTCTTATTTCCTTGCTCCACAAATACTTACCAAAAGCTAGGATTCAGCTAGACAACTCCTACTCGAATCAATGGACTCAAGCAACGGCTTTCCTAACATATTCATTTCCTCTTTGAGCCTGTACATGATCTTTCTTCCCCATCTACACTCTCGTAGTTCATCCTTTGCCTAAGGTAAGTTCAAGAATGAACTTTCTTCTTCCTCCCTCAGAAAGAACCTCTGCATTGGTCTCTGGTTCCTAGATCTATGATCTGACTTTGGTATAATCATTCTTTAGGTGAGAATATTGTCAACAAAACCCCATCCTACTATTTTCCCATGTTCTCTAATAGAGATTTGAGGGTGGGAAGCTTTGCTTTCCTGATCTAAGGAAAGATTATGCAACCATGCCTATGACTTTCCCGGCAGAATGACTGGCTTTCAACGCTGGAACTGCTTTTATTAGGTACTTTTGCTGTTTACTATCAATGTTTGACTGTTTGAGTAAGCCAAGAGAATCTTCCTAGCCGACCCCTAAGTAATTCCAAGGCTGACTGTTAGAGAAGAAAGCCAAGATAGATTCAATCTTCGCACTTGAAGTTCTTAAGGATCCCGGGTTTATGGGGACACGACCAGCAACATTTCCCATGGAGTCAACCCTTAAGATAAGTTCAACTGAGGGACAACTTTTGGAGGATCCTTATTCCTGTTAAGCGACGATAGGAAGATTAATTTAGAGAAATGGTTACTCGTAATGACATAATGTACATTGTGCATGTTTTAAAAGTGAATTTATGGCCAAGAAAAGAAAGCCACACGCTAGATAGTTACTACCTTAGAGCTTGCCAAAGACTTGGTGCGTTCGGACGGGAAGAGGTCTACCCAATGCTGGAAAAGCAGAAGCACTATGGAAGGGGTTAATTCACAATAGACGGGTTGTTCTAGTCGGGCAAAGCCTAAGAGGTAAGGGTTAGCGATCAGACAGGTGCATTCTTTCTTTTTCACAATAGGGAAAGTCTTGCTTCTTGCTGTGCTAGCTGGCTTCAAATTGGGTGCGGAATGGAGTCAGCTTTGTCAGACTTGGTTGATGGTAAATTGGCAGCTACAGTGCATCGATTTGATCAGCATTTTTCGTTTCGAAAGAGAGCCTCGTTTTCTCTTTCCATTCCAAAGAGGAGATTATGTTGTTCTGTAAATCAAGCTATGAATTTCCATCACAACTAGTTCCATCTCATAGGTTGCCTGAAGTGAGAATGATGTCACTCTAAAGCATGGCTATTTTACTCTTCCTTTAAATAAAAAGGCAAGGTCAGTTGCAAAAGATCAGTCAGATTAAGCACAGTTTCACCCTCTTGACACATATGTATTTCTTTAGATAGATCTAATGATCATCAGCGAATTCGAAACAGCTATTCTTTTGCATAGCTGCTGTAGAGTGCTTTCTTCTATGGATAGGCTTGTCTGGGAGTCAGTGTTTCATCTATCTAAGCGAATCAGAATTCATTCATTCGTTGCAAATCTTCATTCATTGGTAGACTCAATTGCCTTAATAGGAGCTTTCTCATCAAAAGATCAATGCTATTCTAAGGAAATATAAATTCAAATAACTCTTTTTTGCATCACAAAGTAGGTTCTTTATTCGTTCTTATCTTCTCTCCTTTGAACATTCTTCCTCCCCTTCACTTTGAGCCGCCGCTTGTTAATTTGAGTCTGTCTAGTGGTGGGGCCGAACATCCCTGCCCTTCGTGTTTGATCGGCGCGGTTCTATGTGTGAACCACCCTTCTCCGCGGTCTCTAACCGACCCCTGCGGTCTATTCCCGAACCGGTGTTCTCCGTCTAAGGTTACCCAATCCATTCATTAGGGTTCCGCCCCCAACACTCACTGCGTGTCATGTGAGCGCGCTCTTTTCTTTCTCTTCAATGGCCCTTTTCATTAGGGTAAATCCACTTAAGAACCTCTGATGAGATGGATTGGGAGTTAGCATGACTTGTTCCTGTTCTTTCTTTAGAGGAAAACCTCCGAATTGATGATCTATAGGGAATCCGACTAAAGATGTCTTTCCTTTTGTTTGTGACGATGTAAACCCAGCCTACGAAGCAATGTTTGATAAAGTGGGATAGAGGCTAGAAACCCAACAGGTCGCTCTCGATGACGCTGCCATCTCTCCGGCTCAGTAGCCAGACTCCTTCTTTCCTTAGACTCCAACACCAAATAGGAAGTCAGTTTCTTCGAGAAGCTATTTTGTTGGCTCTAGAATGAATGAGATTTCATGGGTTGAGCGATCAGATGTCAGTCTAAGAATTCTGTTCCTATAGATGCAAGCTGGTCATCTGGCTCAAGAGTCACAGGCTAACCTTCAAGGGGGATCTTACTCATTTGCTAATAGCTCTTAAAGGAATGTCGTCGTATCTGCCTCATCCCAGCTATTAAACAAAGTAGGAGCTGCTGCCTCACCTTTAAGAGCAAAAACACCAAGCAATGAGGATCAGACCGTTCTCCGGCTCTAATGGACTCCTTGTCTCTTCGATCGAGAAGTCCCCGAAATCAAACATGGATAGAATGGCTATTTCCTGTCGCTTTCAACGCTTGTGGTGTGGGCGCCACTAAGCACACTCACCTACGCTTGGGGATTTCTCTTTTAACCCTTAGTAAGTGAAGGACGGGAACCTATACAACGTAATATTGCTTTCTTGTTTACCTGTTCAGGCTAGAAGGAGTTGCGCGCTCGGGCCAAGAAAACTCGAAAAAGACCGGCGTTCAGAAATGTTTCGTCCCTGGGCGTGGCTCTCCTAAAGGATTCAATCCCGCCTCGCTTTCATCGCTTAATTCTGGTGATCTTCTTTGATTTGATATTCAGTGTCGATCAATTCGATTCTAAATGGTGTAGATTGCTTCTTTCCCCACTCGTTTGGGAAAACGAAAATGGGTTTAGGTAACTTACGTGAAGTCGTACCTACATGTTTTATTGAAGACTTTTCTGATAGAGTTGCCCGGCCAAACAAATAACCAGTTCCTCATAAACGGAATGAAGGGACATAAACGAAAGACACTTTTGCTGGTATCTAGCGTTCAGCGCACTAGCAGAGAGAGAAGTTCAGATTCATTGATGAATTTAACTTCCTTTCTTTGAGCCCAAGAGGCTTCCTTTTCTAACAGTAGAGGAGAGAAGACCCAGCTCAGCTGGCCGAAGAAGGATTCCTTCGCAACTATAGAACAAGACTTTCTCGATCGACTTTCATTGTAAACCCGAAGTTGTTGATGTAGGCTAAAGGGGAATGCCTTTGTGTTTGGTGTTAAAAAGGAATCGGCGAGGGCTTTTTGGCTTAGCCACGCCGAGCGTCGTTCAGTTTTTGTGTATTATTGATAGCATTTTCTTGTGGTGCCCTTGTTCTATCATAGTTGTGAAGGAGCTGGACAAGGAGGGTCAATACCACTCTCTTATAATAGAAAGTTAACCAACCTTACTTATAGCTATGGACAAGGTCAGGATCGATGCACCTACCGGTTATAAAGGTTCCCGTTCCTCCCTTCCCGACCTCTCAGAGAAATATAGAACTTGATTAGTATTCTATGGCCTATTTTCTCTATAAAAAGAAGCCATGTTGTGAAAGCTGTCGAATAGGACCCCGCCTCTCCTGCTACTGGAACCTCAAGGATATTCGTCTCCTTAAAGCGCTCTTGCTTTCTTAGTCGCTAGCTCTATGCTTAAGACAGGCCTGCCAAGTCTGTTAACTCCATCTTGACTTCATAAGAAAAGGAACGGATACGAGCTCTGAACTTTCAACTTCTATTATATTAATAGAAAAGGTTCGTATACAGACTGAACCCCATTCGAAGAAAGGAAAGTACACATAATATAGAGATATGTCCTGTAAAAAAGAAATGATTCTCAAAAAGCTTTTCCTGACCTGTATAACAATTCGTTCTACTGCTTCAGATTTTGAACCGAACTAAAATGCATCTCGTTCGCTTCTCTCCTTCCTGCTACGTCTCTTCAGTGCAGTCGACTGTTAGTCGAGCTTGCCGGTCTCTATTCGCCATTTGATACCGAGAGCGATGCCTCACTTCACACTTGTTATACATTTGCCGTTGGTGCAACTACATAAACCCCAATAGGGTACATAGAGTACGCATAGATAGGCTCATTTCATTGATTCGACGAATTCTCTTCTTTAAGAGTCACTAGAATGGGGAAGTCCATCTTTACGAGAGAAAGCTCCTGAAACAAGCATACTACTTTCTCAAACCTTTCTTTCATCTCTCTCTGAAAACCGCTTCTCAAAATGCATAGTTTTGATTCCCTTTGCCTTTCACAAACAAGTAAGATCCAAATGAGCTGTAGTTCAGTAGCAATATGAGTTTCTTTTCTTCCCAGCGCCCTTAACAAAATTAAATCTAAAAATGAGTTTCTAATCCATTGATTGGGGGAGTCTCGAGAAAGACAATCAGATATAATACAAGTTAAATTCAAAGGGTTAATCGAAGCAAACCTCCTGTCTTTCCCAAGCATTCCCTTGAAATTGACTATAGTAGGTAGTCAATGGAGTACGAGAATGAACTGCTCCACCACTTCCGCCAGTACGCTGCTCGCTTGTCTTGAGAATGTGAGAACAAGGGTTGGTGGAATCTAAAACTGGACTGTGTTCCGGCGAAGTCGCCTCTGATTCTGACCGAGGTAAAGACGGAACTTTCTTAGTTGTGGAATGCGATGCTAGGGATAACCTCGGGAACACCCGCGTCTTCTTATGGAACTCAACCGCTCGATAAGGGCACAACCATTCGAATTCTTGGTTTTACCTTGTGAATCTTATGAGAGAAGAAATGAGATGGAATGAAATTCTGAAACTATAAGTACGAGACGAGATAGGAGTCATTCCTGTCGGGGAAGCAAGGAAAAGCCTACGATATAGCAGGGGTAGCTACTACTAACAATATTTATCTGCCTATTTGTAGTGAGGCTGTAGCTCCTAAGCAAGAAGGAGATTCTACTATACTATATATTATCTTCCTATCCATTAGGATATGAAAGTAAAACCCGCGATATTCCTTGATTGCACGAACAGGGCATCCTCTTTATCGAAGTGTTTTAGAAACATCTACTTTACTGACTCCTTTGACAGAATACAGGCAAGTTGGCGAGCAAGGTGGCTATGGCAAAACTAGTTCCACCCGCGAGGGAAGCTTGGCACATGAACATTGAGTCCTAGGGCTTAAGAATGTCTTCCAATTCCATTCCTTGTTGTACGCGAATCTGATGAAAGGATTGACACGACTATAGATACCTGCTGTGGGTCCGAGACCAGCTACAGTTTAGCGGGCGCAACAATATGTACCTTGGGATGAGAAAGGAATAGTTCAACTTCTTCTTTTGGTATGATCTTCGGTGTCATAATAAGGATTAACTGACTTTTTCGCTTTCACCATTTTGAGTTGGATTTCCCTAATAGTCCTTTAGAGGAAATGAGGTAGAGAATCTTTCGTAAAACTGCGCTTCTAAGCCAACAAGAAAAAAACGTGGATTCTTTGCTGAATGATTCCATGTGCCTGGAGCGTGCGGAACTAATATAAGCGACAGGTTGCTTCATTTATTTCTTCCTATAATCTTCCCCTATAGACTCTTTATATGTGAACCTTCCAAGTGATTTACCTCTCCCAATTCAAGGTGGGATTGATCTATCAAAGACGAAGAAATCTCTTGGCGTTGCAAGCAAGAAAAATGAGTCGCTATAGATTGCTGTGGAAGCCCTAATTCGTACGAAGATCAGAGAGTGAAGTATTTCTTCGTGTGTGACTACATCTACTTCCTACCCTTTGTCATTGTTTGCTTCTCTTTATACATGAAACGTGGAAAGTGATTTCACTGCCCTCTCCAAATGCAAGACAAGTGGTAATCTATCGCAGAAAAAAGAAGAAAATAGAGAGCATTGCATACAAGGATTCTCCAAGGTTCTTTTGGTCCATATGTTCGAGCAAATTCATTGATGATTTGATGAATGAATGCTATAGACTCGTTATCCTACCCATTGGGACTACTGTGCTCTCACAAAATGGAACGTCAGGTCACTCAAAAACTGGTTCACTTTGAGTTGCATTTAGCTCGTCGCTCTTTAATAGAAATGAATACCTAAAATGAGTTTCTAATCTTCCTAACATAGGCGAAGAATTTACTTTCTCATTTGCCTTAATCAATAGGGGATGTAGGACTGACGTTTGCTTTTGCTGTTGGTGGTCACTCTACGAAGCTCGCCCGAGACTCCACCTAAGGTTGCTCCGACGCCGGTTCTTTCATTCTCATTTTGAACCCGACCCTTTCCGCCTAACTTGAAGCATCAACAAGGTATGATTTGAACTTCAAAATTGGTTGTTTTTTACTTCCATTTTGAGTTGGAAATCACTCGTAGCCCCTAAGGGAAAACAAATACCGAAAAGAAGTTTCAGATCTTCCATATGAGATCGATCTTCTAATCATAGAAGAAAGCAGCTCTAATTGAGCATTTATCTCTCTGTTGAAGTATTCCTGGGATTGTCACTTTGAGACTTTCAGTGTTGAACAAATGGATCAAACATACTTACGCGAGGGAAAACTGACTACGAGACTAGGCATGTTCAAAGATTACAGAACTGACAAATCCATTAGAGCGAAGGGTTCACGTAACTTGACCTAGATTGACAACATGAATCTCCTTACAAACAGATGAGAAGGCAAGCCCTGGATCAGGTAAAATAGAAAGTTAGTTTTGACGTCAATTTGGAGTTGTTTTGCTTCCCTGTCCCTTTAATGCAAAATCAGAAAGAAAATTAGTTTCCAATCTTCTGATTCGTCTAGATGTGGGCGGATCACTTGCTGGTCCAACTACCTGTTTGCCTTCATTCTTGAAATCCCTAGACCATTCCTATGAGACTCAAGATCAAGGACCTCATTCCGTGGATGATAGACAGTCTCTTCTCAGCCAAGCAAAATCAAAAAATACTGGACAACCCAAGGAAAGGATGTGAGACTAACGTGTACAAGGGTCAGCCCTCACATTAGCTAACCAATTCCAAAAGTGCTAATCAAGCCTGCCCGCGTCCTATGAATTGTTGTTGTTTGGGATCGGATCCCCTTTCAAGGTGAGGCAAGAGTGCACAATTTTGCGTTGTTTTTCTTCCCCGAGCCTTTAACAAAAAGCAAGAACCAGTAAATAAAGATACACTAATTCAATAAGGAAGTGAATAGACTGACTGCTAATCCTTCACACATGAACCATAAGCTAACCGCTTAGCAAGTTTCCTGCTTAATGCGATCACCTATTCATTTGATTATTTAGTAGAAAAGGGCTCTACCGCAGGAAGATACCTACTTGTTTTTATGCATCTCCTATTGTTGTAAGGATTGAAGATTATGGGCAGGCATAGAAATTCCCATGTAAGGATATGGTGGTCTCGAGTTTAAGCCTCATAACAGTAGTGTGTGACTAGGTCTTGCTTGAGGAATAGTCTGACACAAGTAGCTTGCATAGCCTTGTCGGCTGCTTCTTGCTGTTTTTTCCCTCCCCTTACCATGTCTAGCCATCCGTATCATACCTTTCACTTTCCCATTTCCCATGAATTCAAATAGCCTGGTTTCTTAAAGTATGAGGTTGCCTCCTATTCTCGTATCGCTAATTGAAAAAGCCCTAACTTCAATACTCATCTTCGCTGCGGTATGCACAAAAATCCTATCATTTTATTATGCGTTGTGGAACCTCCTTTCGTTTTAAATGACTCTAAATGAGAGGCTCTATCACTTCTCTATACTATATACGCTGTTCGACTGAACTCGTTCTCGTTTTGTCTCCGCAGAAGGAGAACTTCAACAGAAAGCAAATTCTTCGATCTCCATTTCGGGCGTATGTAATTCGTTCATCTCTAGTCCTGAGGATATATGGGTAAGTGGAATCTATCCAGTTTTTTGGCTCGCAATAAAAAAAAGCTAGGTTCCTGATCTAGCAACTCGTAGTCCTATCTATCCACCTCTGCAGACACAATATCTTGAGTACCTATGATGGTGACCACATCCGCTGGCATGTGATGTTTGGCCATAGAATCGAGTCCTTGTGAATGGGCAGAGCCAGGTGCTCTTATTTGACGATGGTAGGGATGATTGCTTCCATTACTGACTAGAAAGACACCAAATTCTCCTTTAGGTGCTTCTACTGCGGTATAAGTAGAAGAAGCTGGTACAGAAAAACCTTCTGTATAAGGTTCGAAATGGTGAATTGAGGTAGAGAAGACCGATGATCCTTTAGTCATTTGGCCGGCTATTGAAAGAAAAAGCTTGCATCTGCTCCCCCTATATATATATAACCGGTCCCATCTCTCTCCAAACCTAACGTGGTAGTTTCCCATCATAGGGCTCTCTATCTATAGATTAATCCATTACCAAGGAGCTAATTCATTCAGAACTCAGTTGACTGCTTCTATAGATAAGTCGGAGCGTCCTTGGCTCAGCATTATAGCACATAGGGCTTCATCGCTACTACATCGATTCGCTAACTCGAAGCGCCTCACTATGAGAATAACGCTTCGCTAACGCCTTGCCTTATCATCTTTACTACCGACGCTTCGTTCCGCTTTGCTAACACTCGGCTAAAAGTCTTGAACCTTAGCGCGTTCACTTTCTCAGTAGCAAAAACGCTTCTCTTTGCCCCTTAAGTAGAAGGATAAGAAAGAGATTCTTGGTGGTTGTCTTGCTCTCGCTTCCTCATCTGCGCTCATCAAGCCAACTTTTCTCTTTGGGAGGTGAAATAACGGTTGAAGAGGGCATTTTGAAATGACAGCATCGAAGATATATTTCTCTATATGCACGGTTACGGTTATCCCCAACTGGGTTCCATAAAAAGTGGCCCAAAAAATAACACAAGCCAACCAATACATAGTATAAAGGATGATGGATATGGATTAGAAAAGGAGGCAGGCACTCTTGTGTTTCAACCCCACTATACTATGAATAGTTGTAGGGCACTGTTTACAGCCTCTATGATAAGTAAGTGAATGGGGCCGGTGCATGGCGAACGGAAGGGTTCATCAAGCCATTTTCGCCTCAACTCCCTAAATAGGAAGATGGTTTACAAATAGGGCCGAAATTGCTTCGCACCTGACTGTGATAGCCCTCTCGATACCTTATTAGGGTGCTTTGTAACTAGTGGCCATTTTCCCGTCGCGTTAGTGTTTTCCCAGTGCTAGGAGCCCCGACGAGGAAGGTGTTAGTGGTTTCTCATTGGGTCAAATAATGCTAATCCCTCTTTTTGTGCTACTCCTACTCCTAGGGCGGGAATAAGATAAGAAAATGCGAAGCGTTCTCTTGCCAACCTGTTGCTTCTAAAGACTGCCCTCTCTCGGCTGTATGTTGGTCCAGCCTACTACGAGGATCCCGTATCCAGCAACCCAACCTATACAAAGGGCATGAAATCCCCCAGGCAAACAAGCTTCTCAATACATTGGTTGTAATATAATGAATATGGAGTCGATAAGGAGCTATGAAGCTTACCGCTCCGTGGGTATTATGAAAAAGGGAAGGGACTTTTTTCAGCTGGTGCGCAGGAGCGCACTTCTGTTTTCCCTTTACTAGTAGGGGGGTCCCGTGGTTCCTATGCCGCCGCGTTTCCTGGTCCTTTTCTTTTAGTGCTTCTACCCGAAGCGATAGCTTCTAGCTAGTTCAGTGGATAAGATGGGTGCGCTCTAGCTCACTCAAGAATGGGATGGCAGTGGTCCTTAGGCAAGCTCGTTCTGATCTTGGACGCAGTACATTGGAATCCTGAAGCACCACCACGAACGCTACCGCGCATCCGCCTGCGTGCGGTACGATAAGGCACCACCCTGTTGTGCCAGCAGCCAATTCAGGCGTGTCAACTTCGTTATCCTCATCAAGCCACTTACTTGATGTCTAGCTTCCCAACTGGTATATGGTTCCTTTTCCCCCATATCAATGAAGAAGGGAGAAGTCAATTGATTCTTCCGAAGAACCTACTACAGCGAAGCGCTATGCCAGGGCGGGGGGACGGGAAAAGAAACAGCTCCGAAGAAAGAAATTGGGGTTCCCAATGCTTCTCCACGCCCAACGAGATTCGCTAACCTCGGGATGCTTGACTCCTAACCCCACAAGGTTCCGAGACGGAGCTTAACCTGAGTCTCGGTTAAGAACGGCGATGATCTCAGTTTCACACGGCGCACGATTCCATAAATAGTTTCATTCGAGATCGTGATGGAGGACATAGCTTACGATCATCGGCTTTGATCATGCCACTAGGCATTTGATTAGGACATTGCACAATGATCCGAACATTTTGTCGCATCTCTTCGATACGAAGTAAGTAACGATCATAGCGATCTCCTCTGGTACCTACTGGTACGTCAGTATCCGATTGGTCATGAACATCGTAAGGTGCTACTTTTTGCGAATCCCAGCATACCCCTGGTTGGGATGGGTAGGCACACCACTTCACTTTCACTTAGGCCTGGGCCAAGTCAGTGGGGGGGCCCTGTCGGCTCCTTCCCCCCCCAAAAAAAATAAACTGTACGTGAAAGTTTCCCTTCATACGGCTCGAAGCATTCTCAGATGCCCCGAGAGGCATCATTTCCTTGTTTGTTGGGTTGGTTCACGCGCGCGCAAATGAGCACCGGCCACACCAGTAGGAAACTATGACCAATAGAGTCAGACACTTAGCTACATCCGCACGCAAAAGGAATGTGGTTCTGGTTGAGGCTTTCTTTCCCTTATTAGTAAAGAGGGCGCGGGACGTTCTAGGAGTCCGTGCCTTCTGTTGGAAACACTTTTGGAATCCTTGTATGCAAAGCTCTATTGCTTCTTCTTTTTTATGAGCCAGTAGCAAGACCAAGAAGGCGAGCGGATCTGTTTTGATTAAGGAAAAAGCCCAGTCAGCCACCAACTCGGTGCAAGTCACGTGACTTACAGCTCGGTCTTCGCTTTTTAAGGCTTCCTATACCCACATCTCTATGTGCCCGTAGCACTTCCATATGGAGAAAGATAGGCTTACCATGTTCCATCAATAGCACCTAACCTATGCCGATTTTGGCAGACTGTGCTCCATCCCGGTGAACTCATGCGGTTCCGACGTGCCCAGAGGCCATAGGCGAATCCGTTCACGGTCCGTAGGACCAACACCATTTGAAGGTGGGTGGCCTGCCTAGAACAGTCCATGTTTGACTAGGCTTACACACATTCGCTCACTTACGCTGTCCCCCCTCAGCTCACCCTAGCCCCTGGGCCTTTTGTTCTTCTAACGTCAGCTCTAAGGCTTCACACCAAGTCTTCACTGACATAATATGCATACTTAAGTAAGGTCAGACAAAACCGTTATTGCCTGATGGGAACTTCCCCCATATTGCTATTAATGTCTTTATGTCGCACGACCGCTTAACATTACACCACTGAATCCCCAATCCTTTGCTTGCTGCGCAGTGACAGTACCAATATCCACTAATCGTTGTTTCCAGATACGGTTGCCGGTTGACATCTCTTCTTATTCATCGATATGAGAAGCAAATTGTTGTGTGGAGGAATCAATATCTCGACATAAGCCAAGAGGCAGATCTTGTGCCACTCCACCTGGTCGTATGAAACTGGCATGCATTCTGGCTCCCGAGACTCTTTCATAGAATTCCAATAATTTCTCCCGCTCCTCAAAAGCCCACAGGAACGGAGTTGATGCTCCCACATCCATAGCATGAGTAGTTAAAGCAAGTGAATGATTTGAAATTCGAGTGATTTCACGGAATAAAACTCGTATATATTGAGCTCGTAATGGTACCTCGCAATTCAAAAGTCTCTCTACGGCTGAAGAATGAGCGTGTTCTTGGGCCATCGTAGAAACATAGATAGGGTCGACGACGGAACGAAGAACGAAACTTGACGACAGCTTTTTCGTACACGTTCACTTGCATCACATACACAAGTGCTCTCTGAACCGTGCAATAAGGTCACCCATAACACGGCTCTCCCACTGGAGTGACCTTAGCCCCAGGCCATGCTATTCCATAATATTGGAAAAATGTCAGTGTAACGTAACAACTAGTATTGAAAGCTGGCCGACTTTTGAGGGAGGGAAAGCCTTTTCAATAGGAGCCCTACTTTCCAATCACTAAGAAAAAAAACAATCAAAGCCCTATTATCGTTGTAAAGCTTCGTCTGTGATTTTGCCGGACCCATGGGAGTTTACTCGAACCATTCCCCAGTCTCCCGCACTGCTCAAGTCAGTGTGCGACTCCTACTGAGGACCTCCTTCCCTTTTGCCCACTCTTCGTTCACACTGTTCTCAAAGCAGAGGAGGAAGGGTGGGCAGCAGAGGTACCACGAGCCCTCTGTCCCACACATCTATCCAGAAGCAAGTGTAGTTCATCGGTTCCACCGAATGTTCCTATCTCTCGGCAAAGATCGTGTGAGTGTGCAGTTATGCTTCAGATGCTTCGCCATAAAATAGATCGACCCAGCTCCCATTCTTTTCCGGTGTACTCGCTTTATATCTCCGACACACAAGGAAGGACGCGGTGGGAAGGAAGCAGCCCTAGCCTCTGTCCGGTCGATCATTCCGCTGGCATCTCGCATTCACGCCCCCGTTTGACTGCCGCTCGGGGATATAGTTGTAGATACGTTAGTCTTAATAGTGGCTCCACCTGTTATCTCCTTCTACGACATGCTGTTTTCGTCGCCATATTCAATATGTCACTTAGTCATCTTTGCCTCACTGCAGGTCAGCACCTCCGAAAGAAATGGAGGACTTCATTCAGTGACCTCGCGATCGCCTTCTGAACGATCAGAATAAGGTAAAGCTTGAAAATAAGTTTTGTACTCTATCAATTTCTCAGTCCCTCTAGTCGGGTGGGCTTAGGCCGCTTTTTCGACCAGATCCCCCTAAAAACTGTACGTACGGGTCTCCTCGCATGCGGCTCATGAAATTCGAGGTGGCCCAGCCCAGCATTCATTTGAAAATCCTGTAGTGAAATTGAGACTGCTCAACCTCAGAAGCGAATTCACGTGTAGGCAGCGCTGTCTGTCGTACCGTTGACTCTATCTATGAATTTCATTTGCTTTATTACATTATTGATATAGGCTCGTTCCCTCTTTTTCCAAGAATTCATGCACTTCCCTTGACTCCATAGGGCCTTCTCTAATAGGGAAAAGCCAACCATTTCCGTCAAATGACCAGGCCTCCCCTGGCTCTTCCACCCGTCCGGGCTCCTTTTCCTCCCTATGCTATGCTCCCCGGCGCAGGCCTACCACGCTTCGCGCCTGCGGCGTTTTCACCAGACGGTCTTTGGCCAGTAGTGCCATCCTCCCCGCTGGCTATATGGGCGAGTTGTCCTAGTTCTGTTAGGCTATAGATTACAGGAACAAATCACGTTGAATGGAACAGCAGACGGGTTACACGTTCCACTGTGCCGAGATGTGAGGTGCAGATGGTGATGATCACCCCGGGGTATGCGCTAGCGCCCTTGACAGGTACTCCAGAACCCGTCAATGCTTATGAAAATCTGGGTCTCGGTCGGTCCTCCATTCATTCGACCGGAGGTGTGGATAACGAGGCCACCTTCACAACCTTCTCCCTTCTGTCCCTATGTTATAGTAAGGTAGGGCGGTGAAATTTAGTTGCTCAACCGCCCCTTAGTCCGGTGCTCATGACTAGGAACCTCCACCACTAGGGGGACCAAGCAGGGCATAGCTAGTGGCATAAGAGCCGACTCGGCGTCAATGGCTTCGTGCCGCACTGGAGTGATCCAATATGTGGTTCCGCACGTTTCACCACTTCTCCGTTCATTTCCAATACTGATCGTGAAACACCATGAGCAGCAGGATGTTGAGGTCCAAAATTCGAAGTGAAATTTTTGATTTGCCTGTTCCGAGTCGTCATGGGAAAAGAAAGAAGAAAGAGATTATTCCCTGAGAGCTTATCCAATACCACCACAGAAATGCATCTCCTTCAATCCGCGTGAGAGACTTCTATGCCAGCCGGGAATAATGGCTCTGTTATGAAAAAAAGCGGCAGACAGAGAAATTTGGCCGGTATTCCCTAATGAGTGGCTTTAGGAGATTAGGGGTCAGTGGGCCACTCCAAAAAAGCAAAGCTCACTCACTGGTGTCTACGGAAGGAAGGCGGCTTTTCTCATGTCCCTCGATCTATTTACCGGGCATCCTTACTATTTCACTGGAATGAAAGAACTTCCATCTCATCTCAACCCAGAAAGCTAGATGGCGGTTTAGATCAACATGGGACCCTTTCCTTGTGATCTGCATTCTGGGTATCATCAACAGCGGGGTAGGGAGCAAGACGTTTCGAGGACAGCGTTTCTCACTAGATATGGGTCTTATGAGTTTCGTGTCATGCCTTTCGGACTGACTAACACACCTGCGATTTTCATGGACTTAATGAAAAGTGTTTTTAGGGCTTATGTAGATCAGTTTGTCATTGTCTTTATAGATGACATTTTGATTTATTCAAAGTCAGAGGACAATCTTGCTAAACATCTATGAATAGTCGTGCAAACGCTTCGTGAGCACCAGCTATGTGCCAAGTTCGAGAACTGTGAATTTTAGCAATAAGAAGTGAAGTTTCTGGGTCACGTGGTGTCAAAAAGGGGAATAGCAGTGGATCCAGCCAAAGTTTCAGAGTGGTAGAGTGGGGACAGCCTACTTCACCTACCGAGATTCGGAGTTTCCTCGAGTTGGCAAGATATTATCGTAGGCTCATTCAGGGGTTCTCGAAGATAGTGGGACCGCTTACTTACCTAACTAAGAAATTAGTACAGTTCGTGTGGGATGGACATTGTCAGAAAGCTTTTGATGAGCTAAAGCGCAAGTTGACTTTTGCACCGGTTCTGTCTACTCCACAGAGCGGGATTGAGTATCTTATCTACACAGATGCTTCGTTGACGGGTCTCGGATGTGTTTTGATGTAGGATGAGTGACTAATTTCGTATGGATCTCGGAAGCTTATGCCTCATGAGCTTAATTATCCAACACATGATTTGGAGTTAGCAGCTGTGGTCTTTGCCTTATGCATTTGGAGGCATTATCTGTTGGGAGAATCCTTCAAATTATTTAGTGATCACAAGAGTTTGCAATATTTGTTCACTCAGCAGGAGCTGAATATAAGACAGCGCCGATGGTTAAAGTTTGTGAACGACTATCAATTCTCTATACAGTACCATCCAGGGAAAGCGAATGTGGTGGCAGATGCACTCCGTCACTGACCTGTTACTAGTTTGTGAACGACTACTGAGTGGAATGCTTTGAAAATGGTAGATGCGTTGTCGGATGATTTTATGGCTAGTATGGTAGTTACGCCTTCTATTATTCATAAAGTTTTGAAGGAGCAGCTCACGGATCAGTTGTGCATCGACAAAATTGCAGAGATAACTTCTGGGGAGGTCCCATTTTACTATGTTGGGGCTGATAGAGGTTTGAGGTACAAGGGATGGTTGGTGGTGTGATGTTCCCAATTTTTGGCATTTTTTATTTTTCAGAAATTTTGCCGTTGCAGGGGCATTTTTGTCTTTTGTTGTCTTACGTACCGGACACTACGAGGTATGTCGGTTATGTCCTAAAGTTGTTTGGGGCATTTCATTGAGTTCAGGACTCTTTGAAATACAAGGGTGACCATTTGTGCATTTTCTCAGTTTTTCGGGCCGGACGATCCCGTGTGGGACCCGTTACCAGGACTGTTGCATACGAGTATTTTGATTGGGTTCATTTGCATCATGTTCATTTTTATTTATTGTGTTTTAAGTGATTGTAAGTTAAATGTGTATTTATACATGTATGTAATTGGTTTAAATTGAAAATAAAATAAAAGGGAAAAGAAAATAAAAATTAAGATGGGGCCCACAACCACTATAAGTAGTCTAGAGACCATTTGGTCTTTCAATTCTCTCACTCCCGTAAGTCTCTCTATCTCCCTCACAATTTCCTTTTTCTTTTTCTTTTTCCTTCAAATTTCAATCCTAGACCCCTCTCTCACTATTTGGAGATTTTGAGTGTCGTTTACGGCAAATTAAAGAGCGCGTCGAGGGCTTTGAATAGATCGGAGCCAATCTATTTTTAGCCATCATTTGAAGGAGCTCTAAATTAGAGGTTTGAGAGCAAATTGGGGGTTTTGCACAATTTTAAGGTTGGGGTCTCTAATCCATGTTTTTCTTGTCCCTTTGTAAATTATTTCTCCATATTTGTTGTAGAACATGCTTAATTTTAAGTTAACTGTCTTGAGAATGTTGTATTTGGAATCTATACTTGTATGGGTTGACGAATTTATAAGAAAAGCATGCTTAGATGTTAATTTATATGCCTTTGGTGTATATTAAATCTCTAGACGTTGCTATGAAGGAGCATGTTAAATTGTGTAATGTAAATTTCCTTTATGCTCATATTATTAGTGAGGTATATGACATGCATTTCATAGCATTAGGCATAAAAGAAAAGGGAAAGTGTTTTGAAATAAAAGTGAAAAGTGATTTTGGGGAGAAATTTTTGATAAAGTGTTTTAAGAAAACCCGGTCGCTGCGGAGTCACCAAAGCGCCGGTATGTTAATATAGCTTAGAGGGAACTAGGGAAATTGTCGTAGCGTGGTTGAGCTATCTGGGCCCAAAATGACGCTACGGGGGTACCAAAGGTCAGGGACAGTAGCCAATCATTCTCTCGTGTCGCTGCGGAGTCACTAAAAGGCAGGTTATATTAACAGTTTGTGAAGTGATGGATTTTCCTGAAAATGGGGAGTGACATGCATAGCATTGCATTCACGGCATGACACTTAATTATTCTGAATTTGGGATTTATATGGTATTTTTACCCTGCTATGTATGACCCCGTTTCTATTGGTCTATTCACTATTTGGATTCACGGGGTTACAAGAGATGTGTCTTAGGCACTACCTACTGAGCAATTTGCTCACCCCATTATTTAACATTTTTCGGGGCTCGGGAAGGAAGTGGCGGATGATATTCCACCACAAGTTTGATGAAGACTTGAAATTGCATTTTGTCATCTTTTGTATATTTCCCATTCTTTTGTAAAAAAATCCTATGTTTTAGAAAGGTGTATTCATTTTGTAAACCACGACCATGCAATATAATTAGGATGCTTGATGATCTTTTAGAAGTAAATTTAATAGAATGTAAACACTTAATGATGAATGGGAATGGTGATCATATTCTAGTCTATCTTGAGGTTACTTAATTCGGAAAGTGGTTGCAATACAGGTTTGGTGTGAGCTAAAGGGGTAATAGACACATTCAGTGATCATTCCAGTGAGGTACAGGGCCCAGAGACATGTTTCGGCTGGCTGATCTTCTCCATCAGCCGACCGAAACCCCAGGTTCGGCAAACTGAAATCCCAGGCTCTGCCGACCGAACCCTCGTTGTCAGCCGACCGAAACGCCTACAGTGAAAATCCCGAGAGCACACAATTCTCCTCATCGTTTCGGCTGACCGATCTTGCCTTGTCGGTCAACCGGTCTTGCCTTGTCAGCCGGCCGACCATGGGCTACCAGCCGGCTGATAGCCCCTCTTTAACCTGTATGTTTGGATCTCCTTGTAAGCTTGGGACTTAGGACATTTTTGAACCTTGGATTGCCTTGTGTGATGGTTAAGGACCCAAGAAATTGACGGTGTCACCTAAGTGACCTCGGGTCAGGGTAAAGACCCAGGTAACGGTCCAGACCCACTGGTTCGGGTCGTTACAAAGTTGGTATCAGAGCGATGGTTCGAAAACCATTAGGACGACGGGTAGAGGCCTGCATAGGAGATTGCGTGTATTGTTTATGTGATTAGCTGCTACGTGTTTTATTATTTGAAGAAGCATGCTTAACTGATTTTTTTTTTATATGCTTACATATTTATTCTAAGGTGTTATTGCATAGTTTTGCATGCTAAGTGTTAGTGCAGCATTATTTCATGTTAAGTAGTCCACAATGGACCATTGTGTCATGTCATTGAATTGTTTCCTCTCTTTTTTTCGTACGATGTCACGGCATGAGGAACCAGGAGAAGTTGGCCCTAGTCCAACAAGGGGTGATGTTGGCAAAAGTTCCAGCTCCAATCCGACGGAGCCAGTTGATAAGGACACACTTCTTAGGGATTTGATTGCCCCAAGAATTATTCCTACAAGGAGAGATAATGTGGAAGCACCCATTGAAGAGGGTGAAAGTTTGGCAGAACTAGTGTTGAATCGTTTGTTGCAGAAGGCCTTAATGGCCACTATTGCTACTCACCCACAGTCGATACCTCAACTAGTACCAAAACCTGTAGCCTAAGTTGAAGAGACGCCAACACAGAAATGTCTCAAGATTATAAAAGGGTTTTCTCAGCTGATGCCGGTAATGTTCGAAGGTGGTGCGGATCCCATGGTAGCGGATAACTACATGGATCAAGTAGAAACTCAAGTAACCTCTATGGATATGACGGATGATCACTTAAAAATCATCCTAACCACTTACAAGTTTTCAAAGGATTCTAAGTTTTGGTGGAAGTCGCTCACAAATCAGTATAAGATTGAAGAGATAAGTTGGGATAGGTTCAAGGAGCTGTTCTATGAGAAGTATTTCCCTGCCTCCAAGAGATGGGAGTTAAAGGATCAGTTCATTGGTCTTATCCAAGGTAACATGTTAGTAACGGAGTATGAGAACAAGTTCACTTCTCTTTCCCGCTTTGCTCCAGAGATGTAGAAAGATGAAGTTGATAAGGTTCGAAAGTTTATCTCCGGACTTGACTATAAGATGAGGCCGTTGTTAATAGCATAGGGCATCAAGGTTTATTCTGAGGCAGTAGAAAGAGCATTGATGCTAGAGGTGGAGGCCAAAGATAAAGATGCAAGAAGGGAACAATGGAAGCAAAAGAGGAATATATGATCGTTTTCTGAGGGACCTTCAGGAAAAAGGAATAGGGGTGGTTCATCTCAGTTTCAGGGGCAGCCGTCTGCACGATCTGCTCCTACCACTCCTTTGCCAGCTGGGTCTGACAGGAGTGGAGTTGTTTGTTTTCAGTGTCAATAGCCTGGATATTAAAAGTCCAATTGTCCCATGAGATCGTTTTCAGTTTCTTCAGCTCTGAGGGCTTGTTATGGGTGTGGTCAGCAGGGCCATTTGATTTGGGACTATCCAAGTCAGGGAACAGGTACCACTAGTGGCAGAGGGTCATGGCCGAGGCCCTCACAATCGGCTATAGTTCAGTCAGGTTTCAGACCACTGCCACCACCACAGTCTGCTATGCCTTCTTAGGGTTCACGGCCAGTTAGGAAGGATACTCCTACTATGTCTGTGCAGCCGTCAGGTGTTAAGGTTGGCAATTCTCAGGCACAGGCACAGGCACAGCAGGGACATGTCTTTGCACTTGCACCGACTGATGCATCTCCTGGTCCATAGTTCTTCGAGGTATCTTTCCAGTGTTTGGTTCTTGGGCCCGTGTTTTGTTTGACTCTGGTGTATCTCATTCCTTCATATCATCATCATTTGCACTCGCATCGGGGTTAGAGGTCAGTTTCATGGATCGGGCGTTAGGTGTTGATACGCCAATTGGGGTTTCAGTATCTTTGAACCGTGTTATGCTAGATTGTTCCATTGTGATAGTCGGGCGGACTTTTGTGTTTAACTTTATCCTCCTAGAGATGACTAGTTTTGACATCATCATCGGGATGGATTGGTTAGCTGCGTTTCATGCCACGATTGACTGTTTTAGAGGTAGAGTCACAGTTTACACTCCTGAGGGAGACTGTTTCTTTTTCGTGGGAGATCAGAGTGATTCCCACATTTCATCGTTTTATGGCATTCGTAGATGAAGTCATGATGATTACTTCTTGGCTAGCCTTATAGCTGAAGAAGATGATGTGGTGGAAGAAGATTATTCTGCAATTGTTCATGATTTTCTGGATGTGTTTCTAGAGGATTTGATAGAGTTACCTCCACACCGAGAAGTGGAGTTCACTATTGATTTGATGCCTGGTACCGCGCTGATTTCTATGGCACCGTATCGTATGGCACCGGTTGAATTGGAAGAATTGAAGAAACAACTTGATGATTTAAGGATGAAAAGTTTCATTCGACCGAGTGTGTCACCGTGGGGCGCACCGGTCTTGTTTGCTAAGAAGAAATATGGTTATTTGAGGTTGTGTATTGATTACCGGAAGTTAAATCCTGCCACCATCAAGAGCAAGTACCCTTTGCCAAGGATAGATAATTTGTTTGACCAGTTGAGATGAGCCAGTTGTTTTTTGAAGATTGATTTAAGGTCAGGCTACTATCAGTTACAGGTTAGGGATGAGGATATCCCAAAGATAGCGTTCCGTACACGGTATGGACACTATGAGTTCCTTGTTATGCCTTTTGGCTTGACTAATGTGCCAGCGGCATTCATAGATTTGATAAACTGAGTCATTCACGATTACTTGGACCAATTTGTGGTAGTTTTCGTGGATGACATTCTCGTGTATTCACGATCTCGGGAGGAGCACGAGGTCTATTTAAGTATTGTTTTATAGATTTTGTGGGAGCATCGATTGTATGCCAAATATAAGAAATGTGAGTTTTGGCTACAGGAGGTGAAATTTTTGGGACATATTATTTCAGAAGGTGGAGTGTCAGTAGATCCATCAAAGGTTAAAGCAGTTTTGAATTGGGAGGAACCCAAGAATATTTTTGAGATCCGGAGTTTCCTTGGCCTGGCGGGTTACTATCGGATATTTGTGAAAGATTTCTCCCGTTTGGCAGCCCCTATGATCCATTTAACCTGGAAAGGGATCAAGTTTGTGTGGAATGAAGCCTGTGAGTTATCCTTTCAGGAATTGAAGACAAGATTGACTACAGCTCCAGAGTTGGAGATACCTGAGCGTGGCTTGGGTTATGTGATTTATTGTGATGCGTCATGTGAAGGTTTGGGATGTGTGTTGATGCAGGATGGTAGAGTAGTGGCTTATGGGTCTCGGCAGTTGAAGACTCATGAGTACAACTACCCTACTCATGATCTAGAATTAGCGGCAGTTTTTTTTGCCTTGAAGTGTATGAGACATTACTTGTATGGTGAAAGATTCGAGGTGTTCTCGGATCATAAAAGTCTCAAGTACCTTTTCTCCCAAAAGGACTTGAACAACAGATAGAGAAGATGGGTTAAGTTCTTGGAAGATTACCAATTTTGACTTACAGTATCATCCGGGCAAGGCAAATGTAGTAGCAGATGCCTTAAGCCAAAAATCTCGTGGAACTCTGGCCTGTTTGGCTATTCGGAAGTGGAAGATGCTTAAGGGTTTGGCAGAGATGGGATTGTATTGTTTTGATGATGATGTTGACAGTGAGCCAGCATTCTTGTTTAGTCTTGTGACTCAGCCTACTCTTGTTGTACGAGTGATTGAGTCACAGAGACAGAACACGGATTTAGATGTCATTCATGCTTTAATCTCCAGTTGTGAGATAGTGAAAGATTGGGCCTTGCATGTAGATGGGGGTCTACGGTTCAGGGGTTTGTTGGTGGTTCCCACGGTTTGTCGTGAGGACATCTTACTGGAGTTCCACACTTCCCGTTTCGTAGTTCATCCAGGTGGTACCAAGATGTATCACATTTTGAGACGTCAGTATTGGTGGAACGGGATGAAGAAAGATGTTGCCATTTTTGTGGCTAAGTGTCTTACCAGTCAGTAGGTGAAGGCCGAGCATCAGAGACCGGCAGGTTTGTTGCAACCATTACCCGTAGCGCAGTGGAAATGGGAGCAGATTGCTATGGATTTTGTGACAGGCCTTCTAAGGTCACAGAGAGACAATGTGGCTATATGGGTCATCATTGACAGACTGACCAAGACGACTCATTTTTTACCAATTATGGCAACAGATGATGCAGAGGCACTTGGTGTACTATATGTGAAGGAGATTGTGAGGTTGCATGTAGTTCCAGTAGCCATTGTATCGGACAGGGATGCCAAGTTAACTTCGAAGTTCTGGGAATGACTTCAAGCAGCTTTTAGTTCAGCGCTGCATCTTAGTATTGCATTCCATCCACAGACAGACGGCTAATCAGAGCGTACCATCCAAATCTTAGAGGATATGCTTTGGGCATGTGTGCTTGACTTGGGTGGTAGGTGGGAAGATCATCTACCGCTTATTGAGTTTACCTACAACAACAGTTATCAGGCGAGCATTGAGATGGTTCCATTTGAGGCATTGTATGGCAGGCCATGTAGATCTCCAGTTTGTTGGACTGAGGTAGGTGAGACAGCCGCCTTAGGACCCGATATAGTACTCGAGACTACTAAGAAGATTAAACTGATCAGACAGAGGTTACTCACAGCTCAAAGCCGACAGAAAAGCTATGCGGATAAGCGGAGATGACCGTTATTTTTTGGGGTGGGAGACCATATTTTTCTACAGGTCTCTTCACGAAAAGGATTGATAAGATTTGGGAAAGTGATAAGTTGTCGCTACGGTTCATCAGACCGTTTGAGATCATGGACCGTGTAGGGAAAGTTGCCTATAGACTTGCCTTGCCACCACAGATGGATAGGGTCCACAATGTTTTTCGTGCGTCGATGCTACGGTAGTATGAACCAGATCCATCTCATGTTTTGGATTGGGTTGATGTGGATGTTGATGAGGATGTTTCCTATGAAGAAGAACCTGTTAAGACCCTTGACACACGGCAGAAGGTGTAAAGGGATAAGACGATACCTTTAGTGAAAGTTCTTTGGAGGCACCATGGAGTCGAAGAGGCTACTTGGGAGCTTGAGTAAGAAGTTCGCTCTAAGTACCCAGAGTTGTTCCCTTCCCCAGGTATGGCTTGATTTCGGGGACGAAATCCTTTTAAGTTCGGGAGATTATGATGTTTCTAATTTTCTACATTTTTCATTTTTTTGGAATTTTGCCGTTACATGGGCATTTTTGTCTTTTGTTGTCTTACGTACCGAACACTACGGGATGTGTCGGTTATATCCTAAAGCTATTTGGGGCATTTCATTGAGTTCAGGTCTCTTTGAAATGCAAGGTTGATCATTTGTGCATTTCTAAGTTTTTCGGGCTAGGCAGTCCCGTGTGGGACCCGTTACCGGGACTGTTGCATACGGGTATTTTGATTGGGTTCATTTACATCATGTTCATTTTTATTTATTGTCTTTTAAGTGATTGTAAGTTAAATGTGTATTTATACATGTATGTAATTGGTGTAAATTGAAAATAAAAGAAAAGGGAAAAGAAAATAAAAATTAAGATGAGGCCCACAACCACTATAAGTGGTCTAAAGACCATTTGGTCTCTCAATTCTCTCACTCCCGCAAGTCTCTCTATCTCCCTCACAATTTCCTTTTTCTTTTTCCTTTTCCTTCAAATTTCAATCCTAGATCCCTCTCTCACTATTTGGAGATTTTTAGTGCCGTTTGCAGCAAATTAAAGAGTGCATCGAGGGCTTCAAATTGATCAGAGCCAATCTATTTTTGGCCATCATTTGAAGGAGCTCTAAATTTTAGGGTTTGAGAGCAAATTGGGGGTTTTGCACAATTTTAAGGTCGGGGTCTCTAATCCATGTTTTTCTTGTCCCTTTGTAAATTATTTCTCTATATTTGTTGTAGAGCATGCTTAATTTTAAGTTAACTATCTTGAGAATGATGTATTTGTTGTATTTGGAATCTATACTTGTATGTGTTGAAGAATTTATGAGAAAAGCATGTTTAGATGTTAATTTATATATCTTTGGTGTGTATTAAATCTCTAGAAGTTGCTATGAAGGAGCAAGTTAAATTGTGTAATGTAAATTGCCTTTATGCTCATATTATTGGTGAGGTATATGACATGCATTTCATAGCATTGGGCATGAAAGAAAAGGGAAAGGGTTTTAAAATAAAAGTGAAAGGGGATTTTGGGGAGAAATTTTTGATAAAGTGTTTTGAGAAAACCCGGTCGCCGCGGAGTCACCAAAGGGCCGGTGTGTTAATATAGCTTAGAGGGAACTATGGAAATTGCCCTAGCGTGGTTGAGTTATCTGGGCCCAAAATGACGCTGCGGGGGTACCAAAGGTCAAGGACAGTAGCTAATCCTTCTCTCGTGTCGCTGCAGAGTCACCAAAGGGCAGGTTATATTAACAGTTTGTGAAGTGATGGATTTTCCTGAAAATAGGGAGTGACATGCATAACATTGCATTCACGGCATGACACTTAATTATTCTGAATTTGGGATTTATATGGTATTTTTACCTTGCTTTGTCTGACCCCGTTTCTATTGGTCTATTCACTATTTGGATTCATGGGGCTACAAGAGATGTGTCTTAGGCACTACCTACTGAGCAATTTGTTCACCCCATTATTAACATTTTTCAAGGCTCGGGAAGGAAGTGGCGGATGATATTCCAACACAAGTTTGATAAAGACTTTAAATTGCATTTTGTCATCTTTTGTATATTTCCCATTCTTTTGTAAAAAAAAAATCCTATGTTTTAGAAAGGTGTATTCATTTTGTAAACCATGACCATGTAATATAATTAGGATGCATGATGATCTTTTAGATGTAAATTTAATAGAATGTAAACACTTAATGATGAATGGGAATGGTGATCATATTCTAGTCTATTATTGAGGTTACTTAATTGTGTTTCATTATATTTTGATGCCGTGAATTCGGGAAGTGGTTGCAATACAAGTTTGGTGTGAGCTAAAGGGGTAGTAGACATATTCAGTGATCATTCCAGTGAGGTACGGGGCCCAAAGACATGTTTCGGCCGACTGATCCTCTCCATCAGCCGACCGAAACGCCTACAGTGAAAGTCCCAAGAGCACACAATTCTTCTCACCGTTTCGGCTGATCGATCTTGCCTTGTCGGTTGACCGGTCCTACCTTGTCAGCCGGCCGACCATGGGCTACCAGCCAGCTGACAGCCCCTCTTTAACCTGTATGTTTGGATCTCCTTGTAAGCTTGGGACTTGGGACATTTTTGAACCTTGGATTGCCTTGTGTGATGGTTAAGGACCCAAGAAATTGACGGTATGACCTAGGTGACCTCGGGTCAGGGTAAAGACCCAGATAACGGTTCGAACCCACGGGTAACGGTCCAGACCGATGGGTTCGGGTCGTTACAAAGTTGGTATCAGAGCGATGGTTCGAAAACCATTAAGACGACGGGTAGAGACCTACATAGGATTGCATCGGAGATTGCTTACATTGTTTATGTGATTAGCTGCTACGTGTTTTATTATTTGAAGAAGCATGCTTAACTGATTTTTTGTTTATGTGCTTACATATTTATTCTAAGGTGTTATTGCATAGTTTTACATGCTAAGTGTTAGTGCGGCATCATTTCATGTTAAGTAGTCCACTGTGGACCATTGTGTCATGTCATTGAATTGTTTCCTCATTTTCTTTAGTACGATGTCACGACGTGAGGAACCAAGAGAAGTTGGCCCTAGGCCAACAAGGGGTGATGTTGGCGAAAGTTCTAGCTCCAATCCGGCAGAGCCAATTGTTGAGGACACACTTCTTAGGGATTTGATTGCCCCAAGAATTGTTCCTACAAGGAGAGATAATGTGGAAGCACCCATTGAAGAGGGTGAAAGTTCGACGGAACTAGTGTTGAATCACTTATTACAGAAGGCCTTGATGGCCATTGTTGCTACTTACCCGCAGTCGATACCTCAACTAGTACCACAACCTGTAGCCCAAGTTGAAGAGACGCCAGCACAGAAACGTCTCAAGATTATAAAAGGGTTTTCTCAGCTGATACCAATATTGTTCGAAGGTGGTGCGGATCCCATAGTAGCGGATGACTACATGGATCAAGTAGAAACTCAATTAACCTCTATGGATGTGATAGATGATCACTTGAAAATCATCCTAGCCACTTAAAAGTTTTCAAAGGATGCTAAGTTTTGGTGGAAGTCGGTCACAAATCAGTATAAGATTGAAGAGATGAGTTGGGATAGGTTCAAGGAGCTGTTCTATGAGAAGTATTTCCCTGCCTCCAAGAGATGGGAGTTAAAGGATTAGTTTATTGGTCTCATCCAAGGTAACATGTCGGTAACAGAGTATGAGAACAAGTTCACTTCTCTTTCCCGCTTTGCTCCAGAGATGGTGAAAGATGAAGTTGATAAGGTTCGGAAGTTTATCTCCGGACTTGACTACAAGATGAGGCCGTTGTTAATAGCACCGGGCATCGAGGTTTATTCTAAGGCAGTGGAAAGTGCATTAATGCTAGAGGCGGAGGCCAACGATAAAGATGCAAGAAAGGAATAATGGAAGCAAAAGAGGAATGTAGGATTATTTTCAGAGGGACCTTCAGGAAAAAGGAACAGTGGTGGTTCATCTCAGTTACAGGGGAGCCGTCTGCACGATCTGCTCCTACCACTCCTTTACCGGCTAAGTCTGACAAGAGTAGAGTCGTTTGCTTTCAGTGTCAGCAGCCTGGATATTACAAGTCCAATTGTCCCATGAGATCGTCTTCAGTTTCTTTATCGGTGTGGCCAACAGGGCCATTTGATTTGAGACTGTCCAAGTCAGGGAACAGGCACCACTAGTGGCAGAGGGTCACGGCAAAGGCCGTCACAGTCGACTATAGTTCAGTCAGGTTTCAGACCACCGCCACCACCACAGCCTGCCATGCCTTTTCAGGGTTCACGGCCAGTTAGGAGGGATACTTCTACCATGTCAGTGCAGCAGTTAGGTGTTAAGGTTAGCAATTCTCAGGCACAGGCACAGCAGGGATGTGTCTTTGTACTTGCACCAACTGATGCATCTCCTGGTTCATCAGTTCTTCAAGGTATCTTTCCAGTATTTGGTTCTTGGGCCCGTATTTTGTTTGACTCTGGTGTATCTCATTCCTTCATATCATCATCATTTGTACTTACATCGGGGTTAGAGGTTAGTTTCATGGATCGGGCATTAGGTGTTGACACGCCAATTGGGGGTTCATTGTCTTTTAACCCAGTTATTCGAGATTGTTCCATTGTGATAGTCGGGCGGACTTTTGTGTTTGACCTTATCCTCCTAGAGATGACTAGTTTTGACATCATCCTCGGGATGGATTGGTTAGCTACGTTTCATGCCATGATTGACTATTTTTGAGGTAGAGTCACAGTTTGCACTCCCGAGGGAGACTGTTTCTTTTTCGTAGGAGATCGGAGTAATTCCCATATTTCATCATTTTATGGCATTCGTAGACGGAGTCATGGTGATTGCTTTTTAGCTAGCCTTATTGTCGAAGATAATGATGTTGTGTAAGAAGATTATCCTACAGTTGTTCGTGATTTTCTGGATGTGTTTCCAGATGATTTGATAGAGTTACCTCCACTTCGAGAAATGGAGTTCACTATTGATTTGATGCCAGGTACCGTGCCGATTTCTATGGCACCGTATCGTATGGCACCGGTTGAATTAGAAGAATTGAAGAAACAGCTTGATGATTTGAGAATGAAAGGTTTCATCCGACCGAGTGTGTCGCCGTGGGGCGCACCGGTCTTGTTTACTAAGAAGAAAGATGGTTATTTGAGGTTATGTATTGATTACCGAAAGTTGAATCATGCCACTATCAAGAGCAAGTACCCTTTGCCAAGGATAGATGATTTGTTTGACTAGTTGAGAGGAGCCAGTTGTTTTTCGAAGATTGATTTAAGGTCAGACTACTATCAGCTACGGGTTAAGGATGAGGATATCCCAAAGACAGCGTTTCCTACATGGTATGGACACTATGAGTTCCTTGTTATGCCTTTTTGCTTGACTAATGTGCCAGCGGCATTCATGGACTAGATGAACCGTGTCATTCACGATTACTTGGACCAGTTTGTGGTAGTTTTCATGGATGACATTCTCATGTATTCACGATCTCGGGAGGAGCACGAGGTCCATTTAAGGATTATTTTATAGATTTTGCGGGAGCATTGATTGTATGCCAAATATGAGAAATGTGAGTTTTGGCTACAGGAGGTGAAATTTTTGGGGCATATTGTTTCAGAAGGTGGACTGTTAGTAGATCCATCAAAGGTTGAAGTAGTTTTGAATTGGGAGCAACCCAAGAATGTTTTTGAGATCCGAAGTTTCCTTGGCCTGGCGGGTTACTATCGGAGATTTGTGAAAGATTTCTCCCGTTTGGCAGCCTCTATGACCCACTTAACCCGGAAAAGGATCAAGTTTGTATGGAATGAAGCCTGTGAGTCATCCTTTCAGGAATTGAAGACATGATTGACTATAGCTCCAGTGTTAGTGATACCTGATCGTGGCTTGGGTTATATGATTTATCGTGACGCTTCACGTGATGGTTTGGGATGTATGTTGATGAAGGATGGTAGAGTAGTGGCTTATAGGTCTCGGCAGTTGAAGACTCGTGAGTACAACTACTCTACTCATGATCTGGAATTAGCGGCAATTGTTTTTGCCTTGAAGTGTTGGAGAGATTACTTGTATGGTGAAAGATTCGAGGTGTTCTCGGATCATAAAAGTCTCAAGTACCTTTTCTCCTAAAAGGACTTGAACAACAGATAGAAAAGATGGGTTGAGTTCTTAGAAGATTACAATTTTGACTTGCAGTATCATCCGGGCAAGGCAAATGTAGTAGTAGATGCCTTAAGCCGAAAATCTCGTGGAACTCTAGCCTGTTTGGCTATTCGGAAATGGAAGATGCTTAAAGGTTTGGCAGAGATGGGATTGTATTGTTTTGATGACGATCTTGACAGTGAACTAGCATTCTTGTTTAGTCTTGTGGTTCAGCCTACTCTTGTTGTACGAGTGATTGAGTTACAGAGACCGGACACGGATTTAGATGCCATTTACTTTTTGATCTCTAGTGGTGAGACAGTGAAAGATTGGGCCTTACATACAGATGGGGGTCTACTGTTCAGGGGTTTGTTGGTGGTTCCCACGGTTTGTCGTGAGGACGTCTTACGGGAGTTTCACACTTCCCGTTTTGTAGTTCATCCAGATGGTACCAAAATGTAACACAATTTGAGACATCAATATTGGTGGAACGGGAAGAAGAAAGATGTTGCCCAGTTTGTGGCTAAGTGTCTTACCTGTCAGTAGGTAAAGGTCGAGCATCAGAGACCGGCAGGTGACAGACTGACCAAGATGGCTCACTTTTTACCTATTACGGCAACAGATGATGCAGAGGCACTTGGTGTACTACATGTGAAGGAGATTGTGAGGTTGCATGGAGTTCCAGTAACCATTGTATCGGATAGGGATGCCAAGTTCACTTCGAGGTTCTGGGAAGGACTTCAAGCAGCATTTGGTTCAGCGCTGCATCTTAGTACGGCATTCCATCCTCAAACAGATAGCCAATAGGAGCATACTATCCAGATCTTAGAAGATATGCTTCGGGCATGTGTGCTTGACTTGGGTGGTAGTTGGGAAGATCATTTACCGCTTATTGAGTTTGCCTACAACAACAGTTATCAGATGAGTATTGAGATGGCTCCATTTGAGGCGTTGCATGGCAGGCTATGTAGATCTCCAGTTTGTTGGACTGAGGCAGGTGAGACAGCCGTCATAAGACCTAACATAGTACTCGAGACTACTAAGAAGATTAAGCTGATCAGACAGAGGTTGCTCACAGCTCAGAGCTGACAGAAGAGCTATGCGGATAAGCGGAGACGATCGTTATCTTTTGAAGTGGGAAACCATGTTTTTTTACGGGTCTCTCCACGAAAAGAATTGATGAGATTTGGGAAAAGTGGCAAGTTGTCGCCATGGTTCATTGGACCGTTTGAGATCTTGGACCGTGTAGGGGAGGTTGCCTACAGACTTGCCTTGCCACCACAGATGGACAGGGTCCACAATGTTTTTCATGTGTCGATGCTACGGAAGTATGAACCAGATCCATCTCATGTTTTGGATTGGGTTGATGTAGATGTTGATGAGGATGTTTCCTATGAAGAGAGACCTATTCAAATCCTTGACACACGGCAGAAGGTGTTAAGGGATAAGACGATACCTGTAGTGAAAGTTCTTTGGAGGCACCATGGAGTCGAGGAGGCTACTTAAGAGCTTGAGCAAGAAATTTGCTTCAAGTACCCAGAGTTGTTTCCTTCCCCAGGTATGGCTTGATTTCTAGGACGAAATCCTTTTAAGTTGGAGAGATTGTGATGTTTCCAATTTTCGGCATTTTTCATTTTTCGAGAATTTTGTCGTTGCAGGGGCATTTTCGTCTTTTGTCATCTTGCGTACCGGACACTAAGGGGTGTGTCGGTTATGTCCTAAAGCTGTTTGGGGCATTTCATTGAGTTCAGGACTCTTTGAAATGCAAGGGTGATCATTTGTGCATTTCTCAGGTTTTCAGGCCGGACGGTCCCGTGTGGGACCCATTACCGGGATTGTTGCATACGAGTATTTTGATTGGGTTCATTTGCATTATGTTCATTTTTATCATGTTCATTTTTATTTATTGTGTTTTAAGTGATTGTAAGTTAAATGTGTATTTATACATGTATGTAATTGGTGTAAATTGAAAATAAAATAAAAGGGAAAATAAAATAAAAATTAAGATGGGGCCCACAACCACTATAAGTGGTCTAGAGACCATTTGTTCTCTCAATTCTCTCACTCCCACAAGTCTCTCTATCTCCCTCCCAATTTCCTTTTTCTTTTTCTTTTTCCTTCAAATTTCAATCCTAGATCTCTCTCTCTCTATTTGGAGATTTTGAGTGTCGTTTACGGCAAATTAAAGGGCGCATCGAGGGCTTCGAATTGATCGGAGCCAATCTATTTTTGGCCATCATTTGAAGGAGCTCTAAATTTTAGGGTTTGAGAGCAAATTGGGGGTTTTGCACAATTTTAAGGTAGGGGTCTCTAATCCATGTTTTTCTTGTCCCTTTGTGAATTATTTCTCCATATTTGTTGTAGAGCATGCTTAATTTTAAGTTAACTGTCTTGAGAATGATGTATTTGTTGTATTTGGAATCTATACTTGTATGTATTGACAAATTTATGATAAAAGCATGTTTAGATGTTAATTTATATGCCTTTGGTGTATATTAAATCTCTAGAAGTTGCCATGAAAGAGTATGTTAAATTGTGTAATGTAAATTTCCTTTATGCTCATATTATTGGTGAGGTATATGACATGCATTTTATAGCATTGGGCATGAAAGAAAAGGAAAAGTGTTTTGAAATAAAAGTGAAAGGGGATTTTAGGAAGAAATTTTTGATAAAGTGTTTTGAGAAAACTCGGTCGCCACGGAGTTACCAAAGGGCCGGTGTGTTAGTATAGCTTAGAGGGAATTAGAGAAATTGCCCTAGCGTGGTTGAGCTATCTGGGCCCAAAATGACGTTGCGGGGGTACCAAAGGTCAAGGACAGTAGCCAATCCTTCTCTCGTGTCGATGCGGAGTCACCAAAGGGCAGGTTATATTAACAGTTTGTGAAGTGATGGATTTTCCTGAAAATGGGGAGTAACATGCATAACATTGCATTCACAGCATGACACTTAATTATTCTGAATTTGGGATTTATATGGTATTTTTACCTTGCTTTGTCTGACCCCGTTTCTATTGGTCTATTCACTATTTGGATTCATGGGGCTACAAGAGATGTGTCTTAGGCACTACCTACTGAGCAATTTGCTAACCCCATTATTTAACATTTTTTAGGGCACGGGAAGGAAGTGGCGGATGATATTCCACCACAAGTTTGATGAAGACTCCAAATTGCATTTTGTCATCTTTTGTATATTTCCCATTCTTTTATAAAAAAATCCTATGTTTTAGAAAGGCGTATTCATTTTGTAAACCATGACCATATAATATAATTAGGATGTTTGATGATATTTTAGATGTAAATTTAATAGAATGTAAACACTTAATGATGAATAGGAATGGTGAACATATTCTAGTCTATTATTGAGGTTACTTAATTGTGTTTCATCATATTTTAATACCGTGAATTCGTGAAGTGGTTGCAATACAGGTTTGGTGTGAGCTAAAGGGGTAATAGACACATTCAGTGATCATTCCAGTGAGGTACAGTGTAATACCCCTGATTTAACAAGGATAATTCTGGAATTTATTTAATTATTTAAATTGTGTTTTATGTGTTTAGTTGTGAGTTTGTTGGTTTCATTGTTTCATAGGATTTAATTAATTATTTGAATTTTGTGACTTGTTTAAGTGTTGTAAATTATTTATTCTATTTAATTCTTTAATTGTTTATTTATTGGGTTTTAATTATTTGATGAAATTGTTTTCTTTAAATAGAATAAATTATTAAATGATTTAATTAAGTAAATGAGTTTTTACGTTAGTAGGATTAATTAGGGTTTTGTTTTAGCGTCATTGTTGTAGTCGACGTAGTATAGGATTGTTATATTGTCTGTTGTATAATTCTCTTTCAATTAGAATTAGGGTTTAGGTTTTTACTTAAGCCTATAAATATAGTATTAGACGACTAGTTAGGGTTTAGAGATCAAAAACCCTAGTCACGACATAAAGAAAATAGAGAGAAGTTTAGAAGAGTCTGGGAGAAATTTGGGAAGCAACAAAGGGAAGAAACAGAGAGTTGGCCGGAGTTTATTGAATGACGTCGGTGTAAGGCAAGTTCTAATACTAACTCTACCTCTTTGGCCTGTGTTCTTTGCATCCCTAATTAAATTCTAGGATGAAATAAATTTAATTTAATTTGTTTTAACTTGGTTTTCACGGTTATTTTTGTTCGTTTTTAAACGATTTTGCATAACTCTTATTCTAATGATAATTGATTAATGTCTAATGAGTTTAAATAGTTCTGGAAGATGTTTCTGTGCATCGTTAATACAATCCCGGGTGGAAGTAAACCGTTAAATAATTTTTTGGTTGCATAGAAATTGTTCAACCTCGTGTGTGTTACCGATTGGGTTTTTGGCTTGTTTTAAATCTGTTTGGAAAAATTCTTGTTCCGATTAGTTTCAATTAATGAATGATGAATTTAAATTACTCTGGAATACCCTAGGACTTAGTTTTAAATCAACAAGAAACTTGGGTTGGAGGAACAAAGTTGCCGGAGTTGGAGGAACAAAGTTGCCGGAGTTGGAGAAGAAGTTGAACAGCATGTTTTCTTTTAGGTGCATGTTAATCGTTTTTAAACTATTTTGTTTAATTCTTGTTCCCACTGAATGTGATTATTAATCAAGGAAGTTAATTAACTTTTGAGCACCCAAGGACTTAGTTTTAATCAACAAGAAATTTGGTTTGGAGGATCAACATAGCCGGACACCGCCGAAATTGGAAAAACGACGCACAGGGGAAGGAGCCTGCTCTATTTCAAGTAGAGCAGGCTCAATTAAAAGATGGAGCAGGCTCTACTTTGTAGTAGAGCCGGCTCTACTTGGTGATGGAGGCGGCTCCACTCTAGGTGGAGCTGGCTCCTTCGAGGGTTTTCATTTTTTTTGGTTTTCTGCGAGACTGCTAGCTACTGTGCTTGGATTAATGGGTTTCCAGGGGCAACTGAGAGTTTAATTAGAGGTTCTCAGTGATGTTTAAATTCCTACTAAACTTCAGAAGGCATGAAAATACATATTTTACCATAGAAGGTTAGTAGAAGGGACATTATGATACTTTTAAGAAAGTTTACATGGTTGCTTTGTGCGGATGATTCAAGTTGTTTAATTTTAATTTAGCAATTGAATTAGGAGTTTGATATGTAAATCATATAACAGGGGTATGGGATTAAGCCTATTAACTAATATAAATTCAGTTAATACTTAATAAGGAACTAGTTGATGATTACAAAAAAATTGTTTATGTCAACTTGTGGGATGTTGTGGAGTAATTACAAGTAAGCATGTAAAGTCTGTTAATGTTATTATTATGCTTATTGTGAGTTACAGGATGGTTATATTTATTCTCTGCATTTAAAATTTGTTGGAGAATCAGGTACTGGATGTGTTGAACAAGCCTGCTAGTTAAACATTCTTGTTATGCTTATGATTGGATATGTTGATATTGATATGTTATGCTGTCATATATATATTATCAATTCTGGATGGATGTTTGGTATGCACCGGTATGGGACGGTGACATACTAGGGGGATTAGCTTAAAAATGCTAAGTCCTACCTACTCTGGATTAAGGGATGGATTAACTACAAAAGTTAAGTCCTACCTGTATTTTATGTCAGATCACTAAATAGTTGAGTGACACTTTTAGTTTGGAACGGATTTTAAATATATTTTTATGGTGCCACGATATGAGCCTGAGTCTCAGAGTCGTTGGCTAGGGAGCATATATGCATTGGGATGCATAGCTGGCTATGATGGTTCGGTGTGTACCCTGCTAGATCTAGGTAATCATGCCCACCTCAGGTGCGTTTTGCATGGTGCCTACTAGTCAGGTTGAAACAGGCCTGTAGTTCAGTGAGAGTCCTGTAGTGTGATTATATATATATGTATCTACAGACTATTTAGTTATTGTTGGATTGGTTAGGATATACATGCGTATCGGGTCTCTGCTTGGGTAGTAGTAGTATAGAACTTGCTAGTGGGCCTGACCCACTTATTATTTTTCAGGTATTGGATGGTTGAGGTCTTAGAGCTTGTTCGAGCTGAGCAAAGACGATCTTTCATTCTACCGACGATGTAGGACTTCTTTCCTGATATTCGATTTGGGCTTTTATCTTCAATTATTTATTTTCGCTCGGTTTGGATTTTTATTAGGTGTCCACTAGAGATGGATTCCCGAGTTGTAAACTTATGAAGTTTGGATTGTCAGAGTTTAAATATTTATATTTGAGGATTTTTAATTTAGTATTCCTTCAGCTTATTATTATTTCTTAAATTCATTTTGTATTCTATGTTCGATTAAATATTAATTGTTTGATATCCTTCGGATCTGTGCTCGGACTTGATCACCTGTGACTCTAGAATCGAGGGGTATCATATACAGGGCCCAGAGACATGTTTCGACCGGCTGATCCTCTCCATCAGCTGACCGAGCCCCCTTCGTCAGCCGACCGAAACGCCTACAGTGAAAGTCCCGAGAGCACACAATTCTCCTCACCGTTTCGGCCGACCGATCTTGCCTTGTCGGTCGACCGGTCCTGCCTTGTCAGCTGGCCGAACATGGGCTACCAACCGGTTGACAGCCCCTCTATAATCTATATGTTTAGATCTCCTTGTAAACTTGGGACTTGGGACATTTTTTAACCTTGGATTGCCTTGTGTGATGGTTAAGGACCCAAGAAATTGACGGTGTGACCTAAGTGACCTCGGATCAGGGTAAGGACCCGGGTAACGGTCCGAACCCACGGGTTCGGGTCGTTACAGGTGGTACCTTCTGCTGATGATTTAAAGAAGGATGTGATGACTGAGACTCACCACTCTGAGTTTTCTGTTTATCCAAGTGGAGACAAGATGTATCAGGATATTAAGCAACAGTCTTGGTGGGCAGGTATGAAAAAGGACATTGCTATTTTGTTTTTTTTTTTTCTCTCGATGTAGTACTTGTCAGATGGTCAAGATTGATCATCAGCGGCCGCCAGGAGCTCTACATCCACTACCTATACCGGAGTGGAAATGAGAGAGCATTTCTATGGATTTTGTGGAGGTATTGCCTAATTCCTTTAAGGATTACAATTCCATTTGGGTCATCGTTGATAGATTGACTAAATCAACTCATTTCTTGCATATTTGCACTAATTTCACTTTGGAGCAGTTGGCCAGACTTTACATTGCAGAGATTGTAAAGCTGCACGACATTCTGTTGTCTATTATATCGGACAGGGATTCCAGCTTTGTGTCAGGATTTTGGAAGAGTTTTCAGCAGGCTTTGGGTACAGAGTTGCATCTTAGCACTGCTTATAATCCTCAGACTAAGAGGGTTAATCAGATCGTGGATGATATGCTTCGTTCGTGTGTTCTTGATGATTGGGAGGATAATTTGCCACTTGTAGTTTGCATATAATAATAGTTTCCAGAAGACTATTGGTATGGCGCCATTTGAGGCATTGTACAGCCGACCATGTCGGTTGCCTGTTTGTTGGATGGAGGTTGGCGAGAACAGATTTTTGGGTCCTAAGTTATTAAGGATACCTCTGAGAAGATTGCTCTTATTAGGGATTGCACGCGCACTACCCAGAGTCAGCAGAAGAGTTACACAGATCATCGTACTCGTGCATTGGAGATTCAGATGAGGATCGGTATCAGCATATTGATGTTAGGGAGATCGAGTTACCGCTGAATGCAACATATTTAGAGTCACCGTGTCGTATTGTTGACCGTCGAGATCAAATCCTTCGTAATAAGGTTATCCCTTTAGTGCATATTCGGTAGAGTCATCACAATGAGGCTGAGTCTACTTAAGAATGAGAGGGTGTCATTCGTTCGCAGTTTCCTAATATAATGGAAGAAGGTAAGAGCGAATTCCGAAGAAAAATTCCTTTTGTTAGGGGGGAAGAATGTAATACCCCTAATTTTAAAAGGATAGTCTCGGCATTTTAAGTATTGTTTGCATTTTTTTTTAATTATTTAATTGTTTATTTGCTTGTTTATATGAATTAATTGTGAATTATGTTATTTAAATGAATTATTTTATTTAGGTGTTTATTTAATTGTACTTGTTGTTCTTTTGAATTGAATTAATTGTATTCTTTATTTTATTTAAATGTTTTGTTTAATTGTTTATTTTAATTATTTATTTTCCTTGTTATTTGCTTATGTGGATTAGTGAATTAAATATTTTAATAGTTTTAGGGTTTTATTTTCTTCACGGATGTAGCCGACATGGTTATGTAAGTAGGTTAGTTTTCCTTTCCTTCTCTCAATATAATTAGAATCAGGGTTGGTATTTGTATAAGCCCATAAATATACCATTATACGTCTACCAAGGGTTTATAAACCCTGTTCACATATACAGAGAGAAACAGAGAGAAATAGAGAGAGGAAGATTAGGATTTGGCATAGACTAAGACTGAACCAAGGAGGGGAAATTGGCTTGCTCGTGAGTTGAACTAGGAGCATCAGTGGTCGATGAAAGCAGTAAGGTTGCCAGAATTATTAAAGACGACGGTTTAAAGTTTTGAACGAAAACCTAAAGGCAAGTCTCTGTTCTAACTCTTTCCCCTAAACTTATGTTCTGTGCATGCCTAGGTAGACTCCAGGGGTTTAATTAATGCTAAAACAAATCTTTTACACATGTTTAAACTATATTTAAACTCGTTGAATTAAACTGGTTTGCAAATTCTTAAAGTTCTGTTAACTGGTTTTTGCTGTCTTTGAGTTTACGCTTTGTTTAATTGAGATCGTTGATGCATGTCAATGTCTTATAATTAATCTGGAACGTTGAATGAACATTAGAACAAGTATGTAAAACATTACAGAGGCCTTGAGTATAGCCGGAGGCAAGGAAGACGAAGCAGAAACATATAACGGCTTCAGGGAGTGAGAGAGCAGGCTCCCAAAAGGAGGGAGCCAGCTCCCTCATTGATGGAACTGGCTCCAAGGAGTATGGAGCCTGATCCCAACTCCTTAGAGTAGGCTCTCAACTTATGATAACCTGCTCTAGCCCGAAACGCACAGTTTTGGTCTTTTTAGGGGCTGTTTGGGCTGTCCGGAGTATTTTTAATCCGTTTAAATTGCACTGAAGGATGTAATTAATTGTGATAGACCTATGAAAATATTAGGAAGCATTGTCACATTAGTGTATTAAAGAATGAAGCAACATAAAGATAAATAAATGCCTATATGTTGAGCATTGTTTTGTTAAGTTGTTTAATTACTGAAACTTACCAAATCTTTCGCATATGATTTAATAATATTTAATCATATTTCAACAGTGTTATAAGGGTGATGGAATACCGGCAATTAACTAGGCCTGGTTTGGATTAAATTGATATTTAATTTATTAAAAACGGTATCAATTTCTGAACTGTTTGGAGGAATTAATTGCTTACTATAATGCTAGCATTTTGTTTATGTATGATTAAACAGTATTAATCATGTTTAAGCACTGAAATAAGCATAATTGATTAACTGAAACTGTAGTATGCTTATATGGAGTTAATTGATCTTTTAACGATTTATATTGCATCAATTGTTGGATTTATGGATTGTTATGAAATTTACGTTTAAGAATTTCACTATAATGTGTTCAGTAACGATTTTGATTATTATTATATTGTTCTGGATTATAATTGATGAACTGCTTGTACTGTTTTGTCAATTGTTGGATTGGTTGTGTGTGTATGCACCGGTATGGGACGGTGACATACTAGGGACGGATTAGTTCAAAACACTAAATCCTACCTATTCTGGAATAAGTTGGATTAACTATAAAAGTTAAGTCCTACTTATATGTATGTATATGCACCAGTATGGGACGGTGGCATATTAGGGATGGCTCAGTTCAAAACACTAAGACCTACCTATTCTGGGGATAAATTAGCTCAAAACACTAAGTCCTACCTATTCTAATGTAAGGTGGATTAACTATAAAAGTTAAGTCCTACTTATATATATGACAGGTCAATAAACATTTGAATTTCATACCCTGAATGGATTATATATATATATATCTTTATGGATGGTGCCGTGATATGAGCTTAAGTCTCAGGATCATGGTTAGGGTGCGTATATCGCCTAGGATGGATAACTAGACATAGTTGTTGTTCCCTGGTAGGTCTAGATATACATGACCATGTTACGTGCGATTTGCATACTACCTTTTATTCAGGCTGAGACTATATTATAGTCTAGTGAGCGTCCTATAGTGTGTACTTATATCTATATGAACTACTTTAGTTATTGTTGAACTATCTAGGATGTATCTGCGTATTGGGTTTCTATATGGATTGTAGTAGGATAGGACTTGCATGTGGGCCTGTCCTACTCCCTTATTTTTCAGGTGTTCGTCACTTCCAGGGTTAGAGCTTGATCGTGCAGAACAGATACAGTCACTCACTCCTCCGACTACATTGGACTGCCTTCTATGTTTCACTTTAGATTTTATTACAGTTGTTTCCTTTTCAGTGTGGGATTTGGATAGGGGTTCACCAAATGGATTCCCAAGTTGTACAGATATTGAAAAGTTTGGAATTTATATAAATTTATAAATTTTGAGGATTTTATAATTAGAATTCTTTTCAACTTATTATTTTATTCTTATTTCATTTTAGTATTCTGTGCTTATTTACATATTAATTGTCTGGTATCCCTCGGATCTATGCTCAGACTTGATCATTCGTGGCTCTAGAATCGAGGGGTATCACATCTTACCCTGAGGATCCACTCTAACAGTGTCTAGCACATTTTTGTGATGAGTTTGATGCAGATAGTTATATTGGTGAGGTCAATGCTTTACTCAATTCCACTCCAATCTTTGAACCACCGAAGATTAGGTTTGAACCATTATTTGTTCCAGTTACCACTTGTAATACCCCTAATTTCAAAAGGATAGTCCTGGTATTTTATAAATTATTTAAATTGCATTTATATTTAATTAATTATTTATTTGTATTTAATAAATTGTTTAAATTGCATTTATATTTGTTTAATTGTTTATTTGTTAATTTAATGGAGTTATGTGATTTATTTGTTTTTTTTAATTTTATTTAACTGAAATTTGTTTAGTTAGTACTGGTTTAATTATGTGCTTATGTGGCTATTTAAATATATAGTTTTTAATTTAACTGTGGTCCGTGTTTTGGTTTCCATGTATATTAGTATTAAGGTTTAGTTTTCTTTTAGGTTTCACGTTGAGCCGACTTGTAATTGGTTTAGGATTTAATTTAGGGTTTCAAATAAAACCTATAAATACATAAGTATATGTCTGCCAAGGGTTTTGTTAATCCTTTTCACGTAGCAGAGAGAAACAGAGAATTGTGAGATTTTGAGAAAACAGATAGTGAAACTTGAGAGCTTACAGAGAAGTTCAAGGAGGAAGGAACAGGGTTGCTTCTGGGTTAGCCAAGAGTAACAGAGGCATGGAACAAAGTTGGAAATTCAGAGACGACAGTTAGAGATTTAAAACCAAAGTCTCGAAGGCAAGTTTTTGTTCTTGCTCTTTCCCTTTAATTCGTGTTCTGTGCATGCCTAGCTAGACTCCAGGAGTTTAATTAATGCTAAAACAAATTAATTATGCATGCTTAATCAAAATAAAACAGAGGGTTGCAGAGTTATACATACCTGTTCGTGTTTTCTTTAGTTTTGTGATCTTTATGCATGAACTGTTGTTTAAATTGAATCTTTGCATGTTAAAACACTTAAAATAATTTAGTATAGACGTATAGGACGTAGGTTGAAGCTTAGAGGCCTTAGCAATGGAGTTTTAGGGTTTACAAAGGCTGAACGGACGAAGAAGACGGCATCAGCACCAACTTAGCCGACTCAGTTGGAGACTGAGCCGACTAAGTTGGCAATTTAGCCGACTCAGTTGGAAACTGAGCCGACTAAGTTGGGAACTTAGCCTGCTCAGTTGGCAATTGAGCCGACTAAGTTGGGCCGCAACCTAGAACTTAGTTTTAATTGTCCAGAATTGTTTGAGAACCTATTTTAAGTAATCTAAATAGGTTAAATAGACTTTGGATGGTTCTAAAATGCATAATACACTTCTTATGCTTAGAAAATTTGATAATACGGATATGTAAATAAATTTTTATAAATTATTTAAAGAATGAATCAGTATAAAAGCATACAACTTAGCATACTGATAATGGATGGAAAGAACCAAATTGCTTAACTTAGTTTTGGGCAACATAATGGATTATACTAAGATTATAAATCTTATATTAGATGCATGATAGATCATTTTATGTTTAAGGTTTGAACTATGCGTGCTCTGGATGTTAATTGTTGGAATATCAAATTCTCTAGTGCCATTACATGAATTAATGCTGGGATTTATATTGCTGAAATTTTAAATACTTTTCTGCAATGATATGGATAAAGGTTTGGATTATAAATTACTAGCTTATTATTATGTTTTGTAATTTACATGGATATGGAGGATTGTATGCACCGGTATGGGACGGTGACATACTAGGGACGGTTTAGCTCAAAACGCTTAAACCTACCCTCATGGATTAAAAGATGGATTGAAAAATATTGAATCCAAATTGTGATTGAATCAGATCAACTGTGACTAAGTTGAATGGCTTCCTGGATTAATGGATGGTAGTTAAGTCATATCAATTGAATAAGTTGAGTGATTAACTAGTTTGTATATTGTATGTCATCTCAATAAGTATTTGAATGACATACCCTGGTTTTGGACAGACTTTATATATATGTTTATGGTACCACAAGATGAGCTTGAGTCTCAGACTCGTTGGTTAGGGTGCGTATATGCAGTGGATGCGTAGCTGGTTAAAGTAGGTTGAGGTGTACCCTATTAGGTCTAGGTACTCATGCCCACCTTTGGGTGCATTTTCGCATGTTGCCTTCTATTCAGGTTGAGACCCCTACTGTAGTCCAGTGAATGTCCCTTAGTGTGGATATATATATGTATGGACTAGATAGATATTGTTGAGCTATCTAGGATGTATCTGCTTATCGGATTACTGCTTGGATCGTAGTGGAATAGAACTTGCATGTGGGCCTGACCCACTCTTTATTTTTCAGGTGTCCGTCAGTTCCAGGGTTAGAGTTTGGACGTGCAGAGCAGATACAGATATTCATTCATCCAACTACATAGGAATCTTTTCTATGTTTAGCTTTAGATTATATTTATGACATTTTAGTTTCTATTGGGTTTTAATAAGGGGTCCACTGGATGGATTCTCGAGTTGTAAACTTATGGAGTTTTGGATTAACGGATTTAAATAATTATGTTTTGAGGATTTTTATTCTAGTTTCTTTCAGCTTATTATTTTTATTTCTTTAATTCAATTTGTATTCCGTGTTCGTTAAAATATTAATTGTTTGATATTCCCTCGGGTTTAGGCCTGGGCCTGATCAACCCGCGTCTCGAATCTGAGGGGTATCACACCACTGCTCTCGAAACTAAGAAGAAGCCACCTAAGGTTGAACTAAAGCCTCTACCTGAGACTTTAAAATACTCTTACCTAGGTGAGTCTGACACTTTTCCCGTGGTAATTGCTTCGGACTTGACTACCAATCAGGAAACCCAACTTCTTAAGGTTCTTAGGGAAAATCGTGCAGCCATAGGGTGGTCCATTGATGATATTCGCAGCATTAGTCCTTTAGTGGTTCAACATCGTATTCATTTAGATAATGATGTAAAAACCTATAGGCAGCCCCAAAGGAGACTTAACCCTAATTTAAAGGAAGTTGTTTGTGCTGAAGTTATCAAACTTTTTTATGCCGGTATCATCTATCCCATTTCTGATAGTCAGTGGGTAAGCCCCATTCATGTTGTCCCTAAAAAATCAGGCATCACCGTCGTATCCAATAGCCATAATGAATTGGTTCCTACTCATGTCCAACTGGATAGAGTTTGCATTGATTATTGAAAGCTCAATACTGTCACTCGAAAGGATCATTTCCCTCTGCCTTTCATTGATCAAATGTTAAAAAGATTAGTTAGTCAATCCTTCTATTGTTTCTTAGATGGTTACTCTGGGTATAATAAAATCCATATCCACGTTGATGACCAAGATAAGACCACTTTCACCTGTCCATTTGACATATTTGCTTATCGTCGCATACCTTTTGGTTTATGCAATGCACCTGCTACATTTCAACGGGATATGATAAGTATTTTCAATGACATAGTTGAAAAGTTTCTGGAAATCTTCATGGATGAATTTTCTGTCTTTGGTTCATCATTTGAGCAATGCCTTCACCATATTACTCTTGTTCTTTAGCGTTGTCGTGACACTAACTTAGTTCTTAACTGGGAAAAGTGTCATTTCATGGTTAAAAAAGGAATTGTCCTCAGTCATAATATCTCCGCTGCGGGAATTAAGGTAGATTAATCCAAAGTTGACCTTATCTCGAGTTTACCCATTCCCAAAACTGTTTGGGATATTAGAACTTTCTTAGGTCATGCTGGTTTTTACCATCGTTTCATTAAAGATTTCAGCAAGATGGCAAGACCTCTTACCCATTTATTAGGGAAGGATATACCATTTGAGTTTACCGATGCCTGTCACTCTGCTTTTGAACAATTGAAGTCAGCTCTCACCACTGCACCCATCATCCATTCGCCAGATTGGAACTTACCCTTTGAAATCATGTGTGATGCGTCGGATTATGCAGTAGGAGCTGTCTTAGGTCAAAAAGTTGAGAAAGCACGACATGTCATCTATTATGCTAGCAAAACCCTGAATGATGCCCAAATCAACTACTCCACCATGGAGAAAGAATTGTTAGCAGTCGTGTTTTCCTTCGACAAATTTCACTCCTATTTGATGGGTTCCAAGGTCATCATCTATACTAATCATGTTGCATTAAGACATCTTCTCTCCAAAGCGGATGCCAAACCTCGGTTGATCCGTTGGATCTTACTTCTTCAAGAGTTTGACCTTGAGATTCGTGATAAGAAAGGCTCCGATAATATGGTGGTTGATCATTTGTCTCGTCTTGTTGTTGAGTCCATTAGTGAATCCATTCCAATCTCGGATGCTTTCCGGATGAACAATTATTTGCAATAACCCATGCCCCATGGTATGATGATATTGTCAATTACATTGTGACGGGTCAAATTCCTTCAACTTGGACCAAACAAGAGAGAGAGAAATTCCTAGCTAAGGTTAAGAAATTTTTTTGGGACCTTTACTTGTTCAAATATTATCCAGATCAAATCATCCGTAGGTGTGTCACTAAGGTAGACCAAGAATCTGTCATTTTCTTCTGTCATGATCAGGCATGTGATGGCCACTTTAGCTCTAAAAGAACCGCTACAAAAATTTTGCAGTCAGGATTTTATTGGCCACCCTTTTCAAGGATACCCACACCTATTGTTTGGCTTGTCCTAGATGCCAATCGTTAGGTAAGATTACCAAACGTAATGAATGGCCCCAACAGCCAATTTTAGTTGTTGAAATTTTTTATGTTTAGGCTATTGATTTCATAGGACCCTTTCCTTCCTCATATGGATGTCTTTACATCCTTCTGGCTGTTGATTATGTATCCAAATGGGTAAAAAGCCTTAGCCACCAAGATAGCCGACCATCGAGTTATGGTACATTTCTTCAAAGACTTAATTTTACCTAGGTTTGGTACACCTCGAGCCATTATAAGTGATAATGGTTCACATTTTTGCAATAAAGTCTTTGGAAGTTTATTGTCCAAATATGATAGGCGTATATTTATGGACTTGTCGTTATCAAATACACTCCATATCAAGATAAAATATCTTCAACCATTTAACTAAAAATGTCTAATGGCAAGTAGGGTCGAACCACGCATTCAAGTGAGTTTTTGTTTTTGGACAAGAGATTTTAAAAACATTGATTTTGGAGTTTGTCACTAAGAAATGAATATTGAACAACAAATATTTAAAGCAATATTATAATGAGAAATTTCAAATATATAAATTAAGAGTAAGAAACTGATGAGTAATAAAATAACAATGCATTGAGAAGAAAATTAGAACTAGAAATAATAAGGAAAACTCTAATAATCTATTATATCATTCTATCTATATCCCCCTTTGAATGCTCCGGAGTCAGCTATTTATAACCAAAATTGTGTATCCCCACTTGTTGCCTTCTGATCAATACTTCTGACTTTTTTCTTCCTTCACGCCACCTCGCTACACCTTACTCTGACCTTTTCTATATCAACCATTTATTCACCTTTTCTTCCTAACTTCTAACCACTTCTATTTTAACCACTTCTTCACCTTTGTTGACTTTTCTTTTCTTTTCTTCTCTTCTCTCCTCCTTTCTCTTCTTCACGTGCACACACTTTTGTTGACTTTTCTTTTCTTTTTTTCTCTTCTTTTCTTCTTTCACTCTCCTCCTTTCTCTTCTTCACTTTTATTTTTACTTTCTTTTTCATACATTAACACCTATAAAACATAGAACGAGCATACAAGAATGTTTAAATAATATAAAAATCTAATTAAAAGCTTATTTTAGTGCATGAAATAATAGGTTTTGTGTACTTATCACCTGTTTTAATAAAATGAATCAATCCTTGCTAAGACCAAAGTAAAATCGAAATCCAATCTGTTTTTTGGAATGATTGGCGACTAAAGAAAAAGAAAGATGCAGATGATGATACACAAGTGGGAGCAAAGAGAGAAAGAGAGAGGTAAAAAAAAAAAATAGATTTGTCCGGTTTAACCCTAAAAAATGGGCATGACCTATGTTTTGTATTTTTTTAAATTTTAAAGAGGTGTCAACCTCTTATTAGGACACGTTAGTGTGCAAGACACAATCTGTCTTTATAGCAATAACCATGCGTACTTATAATATCAATTTATATAGAGCAGTGTTACACATCTCGAATTAAAATTTTAGATTGTATGTATATTGAATCTGCGTGGCGATAACTAAAAAGACATGAATACCCTCTGTTTTAATACATATTACACTTTATTTCTTTATACATTTGTGTTTCCTATTTTAACAAACTAAACAAATTGACAATTGAAGGAAAAGATAAGAACAAACAATTACACTGGTTTCTTTCTCTTTCTATAATTTGTTTTTCTCTATTAATATTATATATATATATATATATAGTAGTGTTTAACTACTCCCTGGTGAGCAGAAAAGAGTACACTCACTTTTAATTATAGCATTGGGATTATATCTGACGGCAATGAGTTAATTAGTCATTTTTTTCTCTATTTTAATAAACTTACCCATTCTTTTCATTATCATTAAATATAATCAAAATAAAATGACAAAACTAGACCATTTGCTTAAAAAAAAAAATTGAAAAGTATTTGACTACTCCGTTGCCTTTTCAATTTTCTGCCATCTCTATTCTTTGTAAATAATTTAATCTACTACAAATTTTTTATAGAACAAACGTAATGAGAAAACATGACAACAACTAGTTCTGAAATCCATCCAATTGGTAAAGCTACGTGGGGCTGGTGTTCTTATTTAAACTGCCCACACCTAATTCTTTTTATATTTTTATTTTGTGTGTATTAAAATTATAAAACTACTCTATGTTTTTTATTTCTAAAATTTTAATCAGCCCATCTTTTCAATAACATTCTTTTGTCATGTTCTTTTCTTCATTTTTTTCCCTAATTCTTCTATACAAATTTTCTGATTGCTTAAAGTCTAAGCAAAGAATTTTCTCAAAATTTAAGGGAACTCCTCCTCGTGAGAATGGAGATGGCAGAAAATAAAATTTTGATGAAACATTAACTCATCTACCAAATCCTTCGAGTAATTGAGGGAAAGGAGGAACAACTGAGTTGCAAATTCTTTCATTTTTGTTTCCTTTAATGAAGGAGGTAGTTTTGTCATTTCATTTTAATTATGTTTAATGGTAATAAAAAAAAAAAAAAAAATGATAAGTTTGTTCAAAGAGGGAAAAGAATAAATAATTAACTTATTATCGTAGGATTGGACAAGAAATTGTCTTTTGTAAAGTTCAAAACGGATTAGTAAACTAATATTTCTATATAATTAAATCTTTCACAAAAAAGAAAATTCGGAGACAATTAGACGCTTGCATCCATCGTCTGATTTTAAGCTCCAATTCTTACCCCCCAAAACAACCTTTTGACATCAGCACTGCTTATATGCTCAACGCCAAGCCAAGAATGGTGTCCATGAAAGACAGACTTCCAAACATCTACCTAAACCTGAATGCCTCAAATGAAAACATCACCTTTGCAATACTCCTGAGATCGTTGATGGAATATTCTTCATTCAGTTGATGATCAATCGTCTTGTAATTCAATTGAATTTTTGGTGCTGATTAAAATGGTATCAAACTCATCTATTAACCGAGTCATGGCGATACCAATGATGTTATTGGCGGAGCTCAATATTGATCGTTGTATCTCATGCATGGCTTGCAAGTGTTCATTAAATTCTCCTCGGTTGCTCCCAATTAGGTGTTCTTCTCTAGCTTCTCTTCGTAAATTTGACTCCCGTTGTCAGTTCCATTGCAGGATCTGAAGGCTTCAACGGGATTGAAGAGCGAGTGGATTTCTATGAAAATGTTCAGATTTTGAAGATATTCAGAATCATGTAAAACCAACTACACAACCTAAAGAGTATTGAACTTGCGAAGATTCATGTATGAAGACTTGGCTACTTGATAACCAGAAATTATTAGATGGTCTGAGTCTATTTAGCACTTGGTGGACTAATTTAAGGGCAACCCTCCGATCATGACACTTTATAATATATTAATACACTTTTGTAGAGCTATTTTCTTAATCCGCGTTATGCCACATAATGATCTAAGAGAGATAAAGCCACCTGCACCGGCCTCTCCGAATTTTGGCTCTTCAAAAATGTCACTTCAGTTTTTCCAAGAGCCACGTCAGCAATTCCAAGAGTTATGACAACAGCTTTGGCTCTCCAGAAACATGCACTCCATCAGGCTCTCCGAGTTTTCGCTCTCCAAAAAAATATATATATAAAATTATTATTATTATTATTATTTTTATTTTCCCGACGGATATATTTTTAACCACAATATTCTTAACAGTTATATTTGTAACGGCTATATTTTCTTAACGATAATATTTTTCAATTAAACAATACTTTTTCAAATTATTAAAAAAACTAGGATTGATATTATAACTTTAAACAATACATTATCCATTATGAATAAAAAATAAATAAATAAATAAAAAACAAAAAAAATAAAACAATTAAAAATAACTTAAACAATACAATATCCTAAATTGGAATAAGAAAATAAATAGACTAAGGATCACAAAATCCTATGGGAACTTTGGGGCAGACCATAATGCAAAGATGCCAATATCTCATTTTGTCGTGCAATAATCCAAACTTTTCCCGTTTCCGTTGGTGCCGAATTTGGATCTATTAACATGATCTCCTTCTCTTCAGCTCTCTGTTTCTCTAGAATCTCTAGCTGCCTCGTCTTCTATTTCTCCGCTTTTCTTACCTCTCGTGCCACTTGGGCATCCTTCATTTTCTCCTGACGACTCTCATAATGATATTTGAGATCATTAAAATTGGTAATGAATCAATTTTACAATTCAAAAATTGAATTAATTTTTGCTCGGCGCTACTTGCTAGTCGTTGTAGTTGTTGATATTCTTCCACACCGGGTGAATCATTTTCCCCCATGTGTGGTGATTCTTCAGTTGAAGCTCCATCTGTCGTGGCTGCATGACTTGACGGAGTAGATGATAATGAGTGCCCAACTGCCTCATTAATGTCAAATTCACTCTTCTTCAGCTGTTTTTTTCTTTTTTCCTTTTTTTCCTTTATCTACTTGTTCAGCACAATGTGAATGTCATTTATTGTTATACTTCAAGATCTCCCAGCAACTTTCTAACTTAAATTCACCATCTGTTTCGCTACGAAACAAGTCTTTAGCTGCTATCATTTACACGAAAAAATTAACAAAAAATTAAAAGCCGACTGTTTAAAATATTTACGAGTTATATTTAAACAATAAATAACTCATTATATCATCACTGCTGAAGCCGCTGGGACGATTCATTTCGATGTTAGTCATGGACTCGAAAAATTTGCTGATTTTTTGTTGGATCACCGACCAACAATTCGTCAAACCTCTTTCATTTCGGTCAGTTGGAGGAACACCAATATGTTGTACATATTGTTCTAGGATTCGCTCCCATAATTTCTTCTTACTTTGATATGTCCCCATAATCGCATCAGAGATAATGGACATCCATGCCCAACATAAAGCCTCATCTTCAACCTTGATCCAATTTATATTTCAGATAGCCGGTTGCTTTGGAGGGGGTTTTGAGTTACTTGATTGTGGAACGCTAGTACCACAATATCGATGAGAAGTTTGGGATGGTTGATAAAAAGGTTGGGATGGTTGATAAGAAGGAAATTCAGATTCGCTTCCATAATAATTGATAGTCTTCGGGAAATAGCAAAAACTCATTGTTTGATGGGTTGAATTGGGTGTTGTAATAAAATGGATGTCGAGGATTCATGGAATCGAAATGAGTTTGAAAATAATAATTAAGATTGAGAAAATAGAAGAAGAAATAAGTTGTATGGTAGATAATAGAGATCGGTTAAATGTGATGAATGATGGTAAGAGTTGGAGTATTTATAGAAGAGAAGTGATTTTAAATTTTTTAATTTAATTTTTTTTTAATAAAGTTAAAAAAAAAAATTGAATTTTAAACTTTTTTTTTTAAATTATAGCTATTAAGGCACTGTTTGGCTAACACAAACAGTGCCTTAATGGCCAAATACACTATTTGTGGTACACATTTAAAATTTAAAGCCAAAAAAAAAAAAATTAAAAACAAATTTTAAGGGTAAAAAACAAAAAAAAAAAAAAAAAATTTATTTATTTATTTATTTTTGCCCAAATAAATTTATTTTTGGACAAACAGTGCCTAAACAATATATTTTTCATTTAATAAATTTTATTTTATTTAAAAAAAAAAAATGGAGTTCAAATAACCTATTTTAGAGTTTTTTTTCATAAAAAACCATTCTGCCAAACAGTACCTTAAGGCACTATTCAGCATACTGACTATAGCCAGAAGATTTTCCAGGGGTAAATGAAATGGCAAACCAGGGCAGGGAAGAACGCTTTACTCATGTCAACATTCTCGCTTCTGATATCCCCAGGTCTTGTCATAATGGGATGGGATGGGATGCTACAGCATTGCACGGGTCGATACGCACAGCGCCTAGTATCCATCATTTACAGCTAGGACTACTGGGGTATCTAATCCCATTCGCTCCCCTAGCTTTCGTCTCTCAGTGTCAGTGTCGACCCAGCAGAGTGCTTTCGCCGTTGATGTTTTTTCCTATCTCTACACATTTCACCCGAGTTATTGCAAAGTAAAAAAACAATGAGATTATGGAAATAAATATTCTCGCATTTATTGCCATTTTAGGAAAAAAAAAAAAGAAGAAGGAAGGAACATAACCAAAACGTCGCCGTTTTGGTCAAGGAAAAAACATAAAAAATATACATCGATCGGGCTCGGCCTCGCGGTACGTTTTGGTCAAGGAAAAAACAAAAAAAATATACAGCGATCGGGCTAGGCCTCGCGATATTCCACTAGCCGACACGCGAGCCAAAGTGGGCCCCGCCCAATTAAGCTAGTCCGCTGCATGGAGTTTGGGATCCCAAATAGCTAAAGAAGGGCTTTAGCTAACCCGGATGGCCTAAGTGAGAAAAGATTTTATTGAGTCACTGCTGTTTCGACATAAAATATTTCTCAGAAAAAAATATATACGTATATTCTTTCAAGTAAAATATATATTTTAAAAATTTTTAATTGTCGAAATCAGACATGTAAAATATCTTACTAAAAAATTGATGAATAAATTATATTTATTCAGTTTTAATAATTTTTTTTCTTTGTTAAATATTTTACAACAAACCAACACCAAAAAAAAATATTTTATATCCAAAGAAACAAAGTCAGTTTTATTCAGCTTCAGCTCCTTTGACAACATTAGAAAATTTAAAAATAAAACAAAATAACAAAATATTTTTAGAATTATGCATATGTTATTGAGTAGTTCGAGATTTGGTGAATCAAATGCTTATTAACCACATTCACACCCGAGATATTTACCCGAGCACTTGCAGGTTGCCACATAAATTTTAGTACATTTTGTCACTAGTACTCTAAAACCAATCTTTTCAGAACACTTCTAATTTCAATGAAAATAGACCAGAAGATAGGATATTTGGAGGCATATATTTTTTACTAGTACGTTAAATATCAAACAGTCTGCTTTAAGAACACATCTGCTGATTAAAGTAAACAGATAAAAACAGAAACAAGAAGGCTTTTTGCGATTTAGAATAACTGAATGACACAAAACAATAGAGCTTTGGACTTCTGCAAGAACTTAATCACGTTCACTTATTGCGGTCAAGTGCTCGTCAATCTCCTCAGTAGACAACACTCTGAAGCCCGGATTCTCCTTCCTCACAACTCCAACCTGACAAAATATATAATTTTTCATAATAATGATTATAATATTTATGAATAATAATATATGCACACCAATTACATACAACTTAATTGATAAAAAAACTTCTCCAAAAAGCTGGCCACCGACCATTCAGCATAATATAGGGCCATGTCATATTAAACAACAGAGCAGATCAGCAGGAACAGGTGAAGGAATCGGGATCAGAACCATAAGAGATACACTGCCTTCAGATCTTCCTCTGTGCCTTAATTATTAACTAAAATGATGACTAAATAAAATTGTAGGAACAGCTGCTAAGTTCTGTTTGGAACTAATGAAGATCTCACAATGGGAATTATCCCGACCCTACATGATTAAAACAATCTCAGTTTGCAATGCTAAGAGTACCACATGCTAGTCCAAACCCAACGGGAAGAGGAAAAGATGTCAGAATACAGAAGATGGAGAAACCCAAAGGTGACACACAAAAGAAACAGGTCCAGTTTTTCCAAAAAAAAAAAAATGGAGAAGAAGAAGAAGAAAGAAAGAAAGAAAGAAAGAAAGAAAGAAGAAAGAAACACTTCCAGAGAGACAGAGAGAGAAGGGGTTCAAATAGAAGTTATCAAATGTGCCCTTCCACTGCAAGTGGGTGCAGTGAAATTGCCCCAAAATCAATCTACTAGTTAAACAGTAACTGTTGATATAGGTTTTATATAAACAAATCCTTTTTTGTATTCCCATCCTACACAAAGGCAACAATTGGTGAGGATGATAGATAATCCGTGCAGCAAGATATCATTCATTGTGCCAACAAACCAACTAAATTGCCACATCAAGTTTTATTTCGTAAAATAAGATGAAGAAAATTAATGTGATAGGGGACTTGCCATGCAAAGGCAGCTTATGCAGCAGATCCAGGTGGCCACATCATCAATTTCAAGCAAAAATGTTGCAAAACTTTTCGGCATTTTAATTAGGCTATGAACAAAAATATGGATAGAGATACCTTTTCCATTGTAACAAATAATTTAATAAGGTAATGCAGTCTACAAATGGAAGTCCCCTTCCCAGAATATCATACCTCAATCTCATTTGCCTTGAAATCCTCTTGTAGAACAGATTGCAGGGCTGAAATTGCAGTCTACATAATGGAAGTAACATAGCAAAGTTAAACTTCAGGTGGGGAAATTATAAATAAAGTGCCTGACTTCACAAGGTAAATAAAATGCAAATCATTTGTTAACATCCCACAGCAATCAATCTCAAGAAAGAAAACTCAAGCAAAAAATTTAGAGAATTAACATTATTTTTTTTTATCCATGTTTATAAGGTCATATATATTTTTGAAAAGTGAGGTCTAAAAGCCCATTCACATACCGTAGCAGAAAAAATGCGGGGACAAGCTCTCAAACAATTGGACAGAAGAATCACTGATTTAATGTATAGAAACTAACAAATGACTTGAGTTTTTGAAAACAAAATCAAATGACAAAACTCATAGGGTAAAATTACTGTAATCAGTTCAATGTTTATACTATATGTAATGCTAACAGTGATCTCCCTTCAATGCAAAGGAATTATGGCTGAAAGCACAAGTCTTTTGTGGGAATACGCTTCTTAAAATTATGTTTCTTTGTGAATTTTATCAACCCAAAACATGATGCAATGTTGGTGCAATAAGTCCAATATGGAACATGAAAACATTGTATTTTCTCCTAGTAACATTCCTCTTGTAAGTTGTAACAGAATTGAGGATGATCTCAACACATATGCCAAAATTTTGCAATTCTACAGCTGTAAATGGTATTTGTATCTCAATTCAACTCAACTCAACAAAGTCTTTTCCTCCATATTATTCCAATCCGCTCTAAGATAGTCTCAATCAAATCACATGTTACAATATCTTTCCTCATTAACTCCACCCATGTTAATTTCAGTCTTCCCCTTCCCCAAGCATTACCTTCAATGTGGACCATGTCACTTTTCCTAACTCGTGCACTTGGTGGTCTTCTTTGTACATGTTCAAACCATCTTAATCGATTTTCTTTCATTCTATCTCCAAGTGTTGCATCTCAGCTTATGCATTCTACACATATGTTGTTTTTTATCTGCCCAATTTTCCATCAAATAAAGAGTGACTGGTCTGACAGTTGTTTTATAGAACTTCACTATCAATCTTAGAGAGATATACCAATCACACAAGAAAAAGAGTACTAAAAGAAGCTCAAAGAATATGAAAGCATAACAATCTGAGCATTTAACTGATGATAAATCAAAGCTGACAAGCTCATGCAGTATCATGATTATCATCAAAGTTGTGCATGATTTTATTATATTATACTGAATCAACAGAAAATAGTAACAAAAGCCAATGAAATTCTCTTTGTTTTTGCTCACTTGTAGTTTCAGCAAATATATATATATCGAAAGAAGACACTACTCAGCGTCAGCCCCGTCCATGTTAAGTGTACTCTTTGATATAAAATAGGAGAAAATACTGAGGAAGTTTCAGACATACTTCCAGTCAATTCATGGTACTGCTTTTGCCAACATATGGAGACAAATTATGTTACCAACATCACTAATTAGAAAAAAACAATGAATTTGATGCAATTCCAATCAGCTTGCAGTCAGAGAGAGAGTGAGAGGCAGAGAGAGATGCAATGTGGAAAAACAAGCCCCATTCTAAACTATAAAATAAATCATAAAAATGAAAAAGAAACATCTACCTGCACCGTCTCCTCGTAGGTAAATGCGGGATCATTCTTCATTTTCTTTTCTAGGAAATTTATAGCCTCTTGCTCTTTTGATCCAGCACTTGTTGCCTAGAACATGTTGGCATGAGTTTCCAAGCATAATAGTACAAATAAACATTAGGTAGCAAAAATGTAAAATAAAATTGTTGGCTTTATGAAGCTAGAACTAGCAAACTGACAGTTACAAGTTGAAAATCATTTGGTTAGAAGTACTGAAAAAGAACCCCAGACAAATGTCACAGTATATATTCTTATTTAGGTGATAAAAACTAGTTAATCAAATAATGATATTTAATAAATAAATATTCCATATTAACAGGTGGAACAAACATAATCCACAAATGGAAAATACATCATCATGCTGCAACTTACTTCCACACCCAACTTCCTAAAACTTATAACTCCAAGTTCTTAACTGGTATATAAGTTAGGATGTTAATGAAACCACCTCACTAACAGAGCGCGTCGAGAGCTTCGATTTGATCGAATTAATTTTTCTCAAATATATAATGAAGTGAAGTGAAGTTGACGACGGGGTACAGGGTAAAATGATGATATAAAACAGTCCCAATAATTATATCACATGATACATGTTCATGTGTTTGTATTGAGAAATGAAAAAAAATCTCCACTTATATGTGTAGATTGCATAACCTGTAAATGGAAGCTAAGGACAAAAACCTGAAATTTCTATCCTAACAAGTATTGGCTTGTCCAGATAAAGTCAACAAAAGGATAATACCCAAAAAATAAAAAAATAAATAAGTTTCCAAATTCATTTTTTTTTTTTTTTTAATAAAATACACAAACCAACTTCTTGAAGACCAAGATCTAACATCAAAAAACTGATCCTATCCAAAGGGGAACATGGAGATTATCAAGACGCAACCAAGACCCTTTGCTAAAGTGACAATGTCATATAGGAACAAGTTGACATCTTTTCAAAAATGTATGGCCTTTTCATTTCGTGCTCTTTGCACCCAACCATTAGCTATCAAAAAATATTAATTTTACATCTAATCTAAGTGGAGCATGCAAAAAAAACAAGAAGCAACCAAGTTCTTAGTCAGATGTGTTGCATAGGGAGAACTCTAATCCTAAAACAAAATTATATTTTCATCTTTCCAAACAATTCATAAAACAGTAAACATCACATTGCACAGCCTTGGACATTACACTTCTCTAAACAGCTTCACTAACTCCCTCAAGAGACAATTTACAGTCTCTGTTAGAAGGAACAAAGGGAGTGGTTGGTTTAAAGGAACAAAGGGAGTGGTTGGTTTAAAGGAACAAAGGGAGTGGTTGGTTTAAAGGAACACAGATATGCACGTCCAGAGTAGACACTAACTGATTTTTGTAGCGGATGAATATCATGGCATTTCATCATTTTGTGGTATAATTTGCAGCACTCATATTGCATAACAGGAGGAAATAAACAAACTTACAGAGAAAATTTTAACATATTATGAGGGGAAAAAAAGGGTTTGCTCATACCTTATGACCAAAGAAATGGCCAGCTGGATCACATTTAAAGAGCCGCGGTCCAAACTCATCATCAATACCCAAAACCATAGCAACTGCAAAAAAGCAAACATAGGGGGTTAGAAATCAAGGAATTGAGTTGTGTGAACGATATGATGAACCTAACAAATTTAAATAAAAATAAGACAGTGTGAAGCGTGATTGCATAATATGGAGCTCGTTTACATTCAAGTAAAAACGATTAAGTCTCATATGTGATTTCACCATGCGGAATTTTACAATAAGAAAGGACTTTCACTTGTCAAAAATAATAATAAGAAGAAGAAAGGACTTTCACACCAGTGGAGAAAGGTTAAACGCACACCTACTCCAAGAGGTCTCATGTAGGCATGTTGGGTATAGACTTGTGATTTGTCTGCAATCCTGCACATGCAAAAAAGAATCCAATATAGCAGGATACATGAAAGAATAGAATAGATCCCAACTGCAATATCATCGATTTTAAGCATTGCTTATGAAGAAATGGTGAGAAGCAGTAGAGAATGAGCATTTTCCTGCTTGGAAAAGCTTTAGCAAATTTATGAACCAATAAAAAATAGCGACATTTTCTCCTCTCTTTTTTTGTTGGAGATATAAAAGCCAGATTTTAACTATCAACAGCGATGATGATAATGATGTTGACAAAAGTACATGTTATATTGTGACATCCATACAACAGTGGATCTAGGTGTTCCAAACATTACTATGATGGTGAGAGGCAAGCGGAAAAAGCTATCTGACTGCGTAAGAAAAGCCTTAGCAAACTTATAATCAGAAAAGTGAGGGTTGAATTTTCTAGTAAACAAAGGTATATGTCATGTGGAAACATTAATAATTTATATAAAGTTATGAACTAGGTGTTTCAGGCATTACTTATGATGGCGCATTAGATACTACTTCATATAAGACATAACACCTGTGCTCACTCACATCCGAAACTTGCTTGGGCACACTAGAGTCCACCTTTACCACCACTGACCACCCTCATTCTTGGGCTTTCAAAACGTAACTATAAATGAAATTTTCGATCTACATGAGCATAGTCCAAGTCATTCCGAACCAAAAAGTAGATTAGACCATATCAACTGAGCACAAGGACAAACTTCACTAGAATATGCCAGGCATAAAATTAATATACATACTAATAAATTTTTTTTCCCTTTTTTGGAAAAATATGATGAAGAGTACTAATGAAATGATAATATCAAATACTAATGGATTACTAATTAGATAAGAAGAGTTCCTCAACGATCTCGTTGCATCACACACTTCTATGGGGTTCATAAACCTCCCGATTTTGAAAAGGGAAGAAGTGAGAAGAGACTACATTTTGTAATAACTTCTCTCGATAAAATGCAGGTAAGTTAAATAGGAGATGAGAAAACATGGCCAACTCAAATCATATCACGCAATTAGTCGAGCAGCTAGTAGACTAAGAAATAACTACAAGGCACGATCATATAGAAGCAAAATTTGAATTCTAGTGGAAAAATATTGTTATACCATTTAGCCAATACATCAACAGGCATCTCATATCCATATTTGAAGCGAAATTCAGCTGCCTCATTCCTTGCTTGTTGAACCAAGGTCCTTGCATCAGCTATAATGACATGTCAAATACTATTGAAGCTTCACTCGTGCAAAAACACTGAACTTATTCACATTTGAACTACAGAACCAATGAAAAAAGGAAATGCTAACTTTGAAATGATAATAGTTTAAGGGATATAAATAAACACACATTTTAAGCGACCATACATCAGCAACAGGTTTATGTGCAACCAATTTTATCATATAATGGGATAGCATAGAAGACATTTCATTTCTGTGTGCGAACTTCCCTCTATATTAATAGGCAATATAGCAGTTCCCCTCATGTGAGCCTATAAAAGTTGTTAAAGATAAAGGTGCTTTCATGAGACTTGGGCATAATGAGGAAGTGGATTTCATCAAATTCCTTGGAGTTCTGTATGAGAGATCTGAGGACAAAGTTGAGCTCAAGATGAGGTAAGTATAACAGGAAACAAGATGGTGTTTTAGGTTTAGATCTTATATCAAGGGGCTTTTAAACTTTTTGGTTTTGCAAGTTCATTTTATGCCTTGCTCCCACTTGGCACCTTTGGGGGATTTCTTTACCTATAAAGTAAAAGATACACTCATACTTGTTATTATGATGTGATTGTGATTGAGTCTGATTCTATTAATATGTCCTCTTTTAAGATACTTGGTCAGTTGGTCCAGCATTATCATTTCTGTTTTTATCTCAATTCATTATTATCATCTCCATTAAAAAGTAAAAATGAAATTTATTAATATAATTAACTACAAACTAGCATAAAACAGACCACAGACAATTAAAATAGATGTACTTGGTATATAATACCCAACTAAATCAAATTAAGGCTCAAATTTGAAATTAATACTAAAGAATAATAACAATTACATAATGCTATGTGTTAACAATTTAATTTGACTGTGAATAAAAATGCATGAAATATATATGATATGTATTGTTAAGAGGTTATAACAAATTTCAATAAAATACAATAAAATAAATAAAAAGTGCTATGCTAAAAGAGCATTTTAAAAGAACCTGTCATGCCAGTTGCTAACAATCCGAGATACTTTGTGATGGGGAAAAGATGTGTGACACTAGTCTGATCCAAAAGCTTGTCCTGCATAAGGATTCAGATTTAAACAACTTATGGAAATAAAAAATAATGGATTGAATACTGTTTCATAATTATAAGGCATACTCACCGGAACCTTCTTCTGGGTTACAACACAGACAGAGTCTTTACCCCGGACACCGATAGAGGTGATCCCAGAAGCCTTAACGGCTTTAAAAGCATACTCTGCTCATTCATCCAAAAAAAAAAGTAAAACTTTTCAGATTATTGAAGGAATGCTATTTACAATTAACGCATCGTTTGGCTATTGAAAACTCTGGGAAAAGGGAAATTCACAATTTGGGACTCCACAAAGGGGAAAAACACAAAAAAGTTCAGTTGATAAGGGTTTTTGGAGAACGGAAAGTGAAAAATAGAAGATTATATCGAAGCTTTTATCATCTTTTTTATTTCCTCAACAACAATCTTAAAATCAGGTCAATAGAGAGCTGTAATAATTTCAGAAAATTCATACCTACTTGAAAGAGACGACCTTCTGGAGAGAAGATCGTAATGTGACGATCATATCCACCTCCGCTTCCACGACTCATCCTCTAATCCTTCGACTTTTCGTTAGGGTTTTGTGCGTATGTCAACAGTTTCAAAATGTTGTCTCTATAGAAGAAACTTTTCTTTGGGAACAAGAATGCTGAAGCACTGTTTTAGGGGCAAAAATTCGAGACGACGCCGTTTACATCTCTATTAAGTATTACTTTATTAACCACTTTTTTTTTTTTTTTTTGGTTGGTATGTAGTACTTGAAAGAATATAATAACACCGGTCATGTTATTTAGTGTGATACCCCCGGATTTCCGGATGCGGGTTGGCCAGGTCCACGCCCGATTACCCGAGGATATCAAACAAATTAGCAATTAATGAACACAGAGTACAATTTTAAAGTAAATAAGCATAAATAAAATTTGCTGAATAGAAAACTAAAATGATAATCCATTGAATGAAATCCCGAAATAAAATTTCATTAATAAACAACCTTTATGATACAACTGATCCTCCATATACAACTCGGGAATCCATCTAGTGGACCCCTATTCAAATCCCAACTGTATTCAAAAGAACTAGAAATAAAACTCAATTCTACCACATGAAATACAATCCTATGCCAACGGTAGAGTGAATGACTGTATTTGCTTAGCACGATCCAGCTCTATGACTGAAGCTAACGAACACCTGTAAAAAAAATAATAGAAGGGTGGGTCAGGCCCACGAGTAAGTTCTAATCTAACTGCAATCCACACAGTGACCCGATACGCAGATACACCCTAGATATCTCAACAATAGCTAGAGTAGTCCATATAAGTACATAGTACACACTATAGGACGCTCGCTAGTCCAGTAGGTCTGTCTCAGCCTGAATAGAAGGCAACATGCAAATACGCACCCTAAGGTGGGCATGACTACCTAAACCTACCAGGGAACAACACTTATGTCCAGTTATCCATTCCAGGCGATATACGCGCCCTAACCATGGTCCTGAGACTCAAGCTCATACCATGGCACATATATTATATATGTAAAGTCCATACTCCTCCTAATACAAAATATCAACCATATATATAGGGGTCTGATATATGTATAACAAATCCATCCTGAAACCAAATAGGTCATTCAGTTCTCAATTGATATGACACAAATAGATGATGGACTTAACCATTAGGGTTAATCCATACCTTAATCCAATTTGGGTAGGACTTAGTGTTTTGAACTAATCCATTCCCAATATAGGTAGGTCTTAGTGTTTTGAACTAAGCCATCCCTAATATGACACCGTCCCATACCGGTTCATATACATCCATTTAAGTAGGACTTAACCTTTGTATGGTTAATCCAACTCATTCCAAATTAGGTAGGATTAGTGTTTTAACTAATCCATACCTAGTATGTCACCGTCCCATACCGGTACATACAATCCTCCATATCCATGTAAATTACCACATATATATAATAAGCAAGTAATTTAAATCCAAAACCAAAGCCAAGTAATTGCAGCATCGTTTATACAATATTATAGCAATTTCAATTCAAAACCCTAATCCAGTTGATTGCAGAATAATATATAAGATTTCACAATTGGCATCCAAACCAAGTAAATTACAACACCTAAATTAAAGTTTAGCAATTTACAATCCAAACCAATATCCAAACCATTATAAGAAACTGTTTAAAGTTTCAGTAATCTAAATCCAAACAGTTAACCATACAGTTGCAGGAGATGATTTAATAAATCAACAACTAACATCCAGAGCATGCATAGATCACATCTAACACACCAATGACCCTATAATATATTTAAACCCATTTTATAAATATATTAAATCTCACTGGAATGCCTAAAAATAAGCTTAAGCATTTAAAACTTCATCCATCCACTAACCGTATACAATTGTACATAAGTGTTATACAGTTTGATCCGTTAATTTAGAATTAACCTTAAATCAATTTAGGGTCTTAATAACACCCAAAATTAACTATTTAATCCCCCCGTGAAATCTCATTAAATTTCTAAAATTTAATCAAGCCATTTAGTTCCTTTCTCTGTTAGTAGCATACACCGTTGTATATTTTTACACTGCTTCATCCTTTGTCTTAGAGACTTAAACCATACAACAATAAGTTTAATAACACTTAAAATTAACTACTTAGATCCTCTGTTAAGTCCCTACAGTTCATTAGCATCACTCAAAAGCTCAAACAGTGCTCAAAACACCAAACAGAGCCCTAGAAAACACTTTCTGGACGTAAAACAAATTGGAGCCGGCTCTTGGAATGGAAGAGCCGGCTCTTCCCCTATTGGAGCCGGCTCCAACTTCCCTAGGAGCCGGCTCTTGCTGAAGGGGAGCCGGCTCTTGACTTTCTAGAGCCGGCTCTCTCCCTTTTGAGAGCCTCCAGTTCATCACTGCTCCGTTTCCGTCAATCTGCTCCTTCTCCGATCAATTCCTACCCCTCTGTTGGTTTCTTAAACTAATCTTAAGGATCTAATACCCTCCTAATAGCATCCCCAGGGTTTGATTATAGCAATTTAAATCAATTACAAAGCTTAAGTTTGCTACCCAACTTAACATGCTGTTAGTATGAACACTGGAACCATGTGCAAATTGAAACAGAACGGATTGCAACAAGTAATTAAAATAGAATAATAGCATCCCTATGAGTTTTATATACCCCAGTAGCATTCTTATACTTGTTTACAGTAGTTTAAATTAACTACAAAAATTAAAGTTACAACATGCTTAAAAGGCAGAAAACTGGAACCAATGTTACATGCTTTGTAACAGATTTGTTTTAAGGCAAACATATCATCAATGAAATATATATATAAACATGTAAGTTCCAATTACTGATTAGTTAAACCCTAGAGATTATCTAGGTGCACAGAACACGGCCCAAAGGGAAAGAGGAAGATAGAACTTGCAAGTTAGAACACAACACTGAACTGATTTACAACGCCAGTTCTATTTCACTCCCTCTGTTCCAACCTAAAGATCTTATATCACCCCAGTAACACCCAGTAACATCCCAAGGATCCGTTTGCAGTGGTTGAAATCAATTAACAAGCTTAAAGTTACAATAGAGTTAACACACTTACAGAAATAAAACTGAAGCGTGCCATGCAGAAATTGTAACAATTTTTGATTTCAATGCAAACATATCATTTATATAATATATATTAAACATATAAATCCCAGTTACTGGTTGATTAAACCCTAATTCCACTTTACCAATAATAAAACCCACAGAGAAACAATAAAAAAATAATAATAAGACTAAATTAACCCAATTAAAGCAAATACAAAATTAATCCAATTACATAAACAATTAATTAAAATAAATAAATAAAATAAATTAAACATGCAAACAATTAATTAAATAGCCAATTTGACACATAAGCACATAGCCACAAAAATCAACAGACAAAAATGCACATAGAATGAAATTTAAATCCTAATTTTATCCTTTTTAAACTGGGGGTATTACATTAGCCCAAGAGCAAAACCGTGCAGGCTCAGGCCCAAAGCGGACAATATCATACCATGTGGTGGAGTGGGTCGTTACAAATGGTATCAGAGCCTGACCCAGCCGGAAGTGTGCCGACGGGGACGTCGGGCCTCCAAGGGGGGTGGATTGTGACGACCTTGTGGGCGGGTGTGCCTTGGGCGGGTGCGAGAGACACTGTCAGGCTACCACACTGGCGAGTAACGGGTGCACAGTCCCACATCACCTGGGTAGAGGAAAGGTGAAGTGCTTATATGTAAGTGTGTCACCTCCAATTGGTATGAGACCTTTTGGGGTGAAGCCCAAGAACAAAACCGTGCGGGCTCAGGCCCAAAGCGGACAATATCATATCATGTGGTGGAGCGGGTCGTTACATTTAGTCTGACAAATAAAAACTTAGGGCCTATTTGTTATGTGTTTTACTTTGGTGTTTTTGTTGCAGGGCTCAATTTCAGGCCCAAAAACATGTTTGGTAGCCCTTGTTATGTTTTAAACAGTACAAAAATATTGTTTTAAACAGTACACAATTTTGGCCCAAAACTAAAACACCAAAATGGTGTTTTTGTTGTTTCTGAACTATAGCCCAATAAAAAGAACTGCAGCGCTTGAAGTAAGTTGGGTCTTGAACTGTAGCGGAGGAAGTAACTTTAAAACGTCGTCTGCAACACTTTGGCCCGATCTTTTCTCTCTCCTCTGAAACCTAGAGAAGGCGATTTGGGAGGCGAAAGGGAATCTGAAACCCTAGAGAAGGCGATTTGGGAGGCGAAGGGGAATCGCAAGCACGAAGTTTTTGAAAAGCACAAAATCGGAAGCACGAACTGTGGTGAGTACTCTCTCTTCTATTTCTATCCTCTTTAAACACTCCGTCTTCGATTTAGTTGTGAAACAAGAAGACTGTGCTTCTCATGTAAGAGTGCTTGACACAGTCAATGTTAGAAAAACTGGTTTTGCTTGTTTTTTCCCGAGTTTGTTTACATGCGTTCACTAGGATATTTTTAGCAGTGTAGAACATTGTAGGAAGCATTGTTTCAATTATTTTTGGGGCAATAAGCTTGTGACCTACGAAGCTATATCCCTTGTATTTTTGCAGGTTGAATATAATATATATATATATATATATATATATATATATATATATATATTTAACTTCGTCAATGACATATTTCTATGTAGCGGTGATAAGTTGCTTGATGTCAACTGGTCTGAATTTCTAGAAGTTAAAGGGAAAGTAAGATTAGAGGCTTTTGAAAAATATATACAAGATCTTCCTCGCTCACGCAATCGGGGATTGATGGTAAGATATTTTCTTCTTTCTTCTGCGTATCATAATGAAATAGACTATTTAAATCATAACCAAGTGCATGAATAAACCATATGCAAGATATTTTCCTATGCAACTGATATTGGAAATGAAAAATTACCTTGAGGCTATTAGAATTGGGCTTATAACGCATATCAGTCGACCCATAAAAAGAGAAATATTCAGATATATGCTAGAATTTTGGTGATGAACACAAAAGCTGCATTGTTAAATTTTTTGCTTCACTTGGACATCATAGAATTCAGGAAAATTGTTTACATCCTTTCTTGGCATTTGCTTCATTGGCATAATTTTGAGGAATGCTTTGTTTTCAGTTGCAGCATTTCAGTTCCACAGATATGAAAAATACATAATTTAAACATGTAAAAATTCACACCAGAAATCAAATCAAAATCATGCATTTATCAATTTATAACACAAGAACAGATATGAACCAATTTCATAAAAACCTATGCTTTAATCCAATTAAACATGCATAATTATTTAATTTTATGTGTTTAATAAATCCTGGAATTTCCTAAGCATGTACAGAAACACGAATCAAAGGGAAAGAGATAGAAGAAGAACTTGCCTTAAACTTTCGGATCGAAAGTTAAACTTCTTCTTCCTTGATCTTCTATCTACAGGGTTTTTTTCCTCCTTCCTTCATTTTCTTCCTTCCCTCTCTAACTCTCTCTCTCTCTATAGAATATATCACGTGAATATTTCTAGCTCCCTTTTACAACCTATAAATAAAATAACCCTAACCCTTTTTCCAATTCAAGTCAACTTAAAAAATATATATATTAAAATATTTAAAAGGTAAGTAAAATATATTACGTATATAATTTATGTATATCTTTGTTAAATAAATAAATTATACACATTCCATTATTTATTAATGGATTATCCAATAATACTTAAGTTACCATAATATTATAAAGTAACTTAAAACATAACAAGTATTAAATCTACGTATATTTTTATTATTTAAATATAAAACATATATATCAGACTAAATATTATTACCCAAGTTACCATAAAAGTAATTAATAAATTACTTTCCTTTTTATATATATATTAAAAACGAAAGTAAAATATGTTACGTATATAATTTATGTATATGTTTATTAAATAAATAAATTATACACATTCCATTATTTATTAATGGATTATCCAATAATACTTAAGTTATCATAATATTATAAAGTAACTTAAAACATAACACGTATCATATCTATGTATATTTTTATTATTTAAATATAAAACATATACATCAGATTAAATATTACTACCCAAGTTACCATAAAAGTAATTAATAAATTACTTTCCTTTTTATATATGTATATAATATATATCTATATATATACATACACAACTATCCATGGGTAATAATCCACACACATCCAACCTCCTATCCAAGTAGTCCATGGGATTGGTTAGCCCATTACTACTAACCATAACCATAAAAAAAAAATAAAAAAAATAATAAAATAAAAGAAAATATTTAATTTACAATTAATCACCATTTAAGCACATAATCTAATTAAATAATTAACACATAGACAAATACAAATAATACATAGACACATAATCAAATAATCAACTAATATCTAATTCAATTAAACACATAAACAATTAGTCAAATAATAAATTAAATAATTAAAAATACAATTAAAACAAATAAATAAATACCGAGACTATCCTTTTAAAATTAGGGGTATTACATTCTTCCCCCCTAACAAAAGGAATTCCGTCCTCGGAATTCGCCCTTACTTTCTTTCATTATGCTTGGAAACTGTGAGCGAAAAATATCCTCCTATTCCCAAGTAGACGCAACCTCACTATAAGGGCTCCACTTAACTCCAATATACCAAGTGGTATACAGGGTTTCTATATTTAAAGAAACACAATAATTATACGATGCGTAGGTTGTATCAACGTAATCCTCCCATGTCGACAAGGGAATGATCTACATACCTCCAAGTGCCATAGAATATACGCACAAACTCCTATGCACCTAACGCTAATAATTTGGTAATGTCAATTCAGAGGCGACTGCCTCAATTGCGAAACACAATCCTCTAAAAGTCAATGTAATAAGTAAAATTGACCTTTCTCCAAAAATCGCCTTTCTTCCTCCATGGAAAACAGAACGAACACACTACTCCCTGATAGAAAAACTCTAGTATACGAGTTCAACTATTTATAACATCCCACTGTCACCTCGCAACCGCGCGTAGTTCAATACAAAGGGAAGTATCTCTTTCCGACATATTTTTAAATGAAGTTGAGGTCTGATTGTACAACCTTTACTTCCATTTCCAACCAACAAATGAGAGGTATGCATTGTGAAAGATACAAAACCTCCAAAGTTGTCGCACTAACCTCCTTGTGCCAACAATATCACAGACAAAATTCCGACAAGTGAAGTAAACACTTCCAACAGTCTATGAAAATCTAGGATATACACCTCAAACATATCCTTTATGGTCTAATTTAATCTCTCGATTAATTCCTCCGTTTATATATATGAAGTAGAGCTGCTGCTCCAAAATCTTCATAAAACTCTTTCGAAATAGCACTGTGCACCCATTAATATGGACATCCACATGCTATAACACCACTATCACTGAACTATAGAACTACTATGAAGTTCTAAAATAAGCATCACTTAAATTTAGACCTCAAGCGATCTTTCTCAATCCACCACTCGGATTCCATATGAAAAATTGAAATTCCAAATCAATGTCGATCCTTCCCACTGACCGTCACTCCTGTTTAGTTCAACTTCCATATTTGTTATTGGAAGTGGCTAAAGATTCTCATGATATTCGATGATCAACTTTCCACCTTTATAGCAGGTTTTACATTTAGGGCAATTATATACACGTCCCTATCCGTACCTGTTCACCAAAACTGACATTTAATGTCGTGATGTACCTTTTAACCATTTGGGTATACCAAGAAAAATTATAAATTTCCATCTCAGTCGCCCGACCGTCATATCACTATTTACAGAAACTACTAACTCTCCCCAGTACCTTAAACTCCTTCTCTAGGGTCAGCTCTAATATTTAAAATTGACCTCCTGAACTACCTTGCTAATAACAAGTGTTATTATTACACCTGCTATATATTCAACTGATAACTCATCAACGAACCGAAAGATTTAAATATCTTATCGGTTGTTAAGAGCATCCACTTCCATAATTGCTTCCACCAGACGAAACTTGATATAAAATGTGAATTACCACTTCTATCTATCTAAACCGTCTCGTGATCCATTCTATTCATATGAACTAAAGTCTTACCAGTTCGAAATAGACAAGAACTAAGCTGACCTAACTTATCAATCAACCAATATCCCATCCAGAATCATTAGCCTTGTGTGAAGTCAGCAATTCCTCAACTAAATTCGTGAAAAATGCTCTCTCACTTCCACTTCAATATAAGGAATAGCTGTAAATGATCTAGTGATCTCTGATGGTCCATCTAGACTATCTAATAAAAATTATAATGAGAGACAAAATCACTATGTCCCCCCTCCTGCCTGTCCTCCAAACATCTGCTTCATACCGTGAAGTATCATATTTCCACTAAGATAAATAAAGAACTAAGAGTTGTGAAATTCAGTCCTTGCATCCTCTATCCAATTTGTCTGCAGAAAGTATCGTTAATCCGGTACCACCAGCTTTCGTCTGTACCCATTGTTTAAATTGGAGTATCTTCAAAAGCGAATTCTGTAACTAAATCTATCCACTACTGATCTGTGATAAACTTACCTATATTGCAAGTCAATCGGTAATTCCATTTATCAATAATCAACTATGACTTTAACTCAACAAAAATCAACAAACTACGACATTTCCATACATACCATGCACCTCATCTTTATATAAGTGTTTGGTCTCACCATCTTATCTTTGACACACCCTACTTCTTTAAGACAAGTTAATGACAATCCAACTTCTTTGTCTAACTTCAAAAGAATATGAAATCTTTCCATCATCTACATAAGTCATCAATTTCCTTACAACAGCTAATTGTTGCAAATTGTGACTAAAAAAAATAATTCCATATTATTTATGGAAATGAAGAGACTTAGTTTCTTCCTCCATGTGCAACACTGTCAAATTCCTCTTAATGACACACCCTCTTGAATAAATTCTTGATTAAGAATTTACTGATGAATATTTATTCAGTCTCCTATCCTCACTCGGTGTCATTCCAATAAGTACTTAATCCCATACTAAATTCTCCTTCTGACTTGTTAACAACTTCTGAAATTTTCAAGAAGATGTTCAGCAAATCCAGCACCTCTGATATATCATCATGGCGTTACAGTGGTCTTTATTTACCACTACCTCACGCACACCGAAACATTAACAATCACTAATATCATGGCATTGTAATATGATACGAATCTATACCTAACGTAAAGTATATCAAACTAATCGTTCTAAATTGTTTGACTCGTAGTGATGATTTAATTATCCCATCCTAAAACACACCATAATGACACACGTCCAGGTCCAATAAATTGGCTAGATTTATGTGTATCTACCAAATCCTACGACCGTATGCTCACAAATCTAGCGTAAATAACACTATTACACTATGTTATTAAAACAATAATTGGCTGATCACACCCTTATGTCCCCAACTAAACCACATACCAAATCCCGAGTAATTAACAAAAAATATAAATAAAACACGTATGATAAACACAATAGAACAAATTATACTCCTACTTAGGACATTGTTCTTTCTAAAAAAGAAAGTCTCCTTTGAAATCAACCTTACTAGATTGTTTTAAAATTTTCTTTTATAGTTTCGTAAATAATCATTCAACCTCGAAACATATCTTTTAAAACATCGCTTAAAAGCACAAATGTTTGCCTAAGCAAATACCAAGGGCTTAACCCTCATCCTCCTTATATGCGGAATGTAAACTGTCTAACTTGACTTTATAAATCAAATTAGAACGTCACAACATAATACCAATGCCTTTTTGTATGTGATTTAAAAATTATGTATTTCGTTCTGATAAGAACACATCCGATCCCTAAACTCCTGAACAATACTTCTTATATACTTCTTTTATAGATGATAAGAAAGCTTAATTATTTGTAGATTAAGCTATACTAATAACATTCGCTATACTATTAGCAATTCAAATCACCTCGCGCGATCATCCATCTTCAAGATTTAGTACCCTCTCTACTGGATGCACATAAATCTCCTCCATTAGGATCCTCTTCGACTCCTACTCTTCGCTTGTCTCCTTTTTGAGATCAACTGAAGTCGTGTTGACCTCGATATGCGGTGATCTATCACGTACACCTAAATCCTTCCTTAGCTTATACTTTTAAAGTAACGCCAAATGAACCTAAACCATCGATCCCTAACTCTGCCTTCTGGCAACAAAATCGATAACGTACTCTTTTACTCCTTTGGCTCTTTATCACTTTCGCCTTGAACCCATCCTTTTCCTAGTGCCAATCATTCTATGACTACAAAATATAATTGACATCAGCTATTCTTAACAAATCGTAAATAAAGTACAACGAATCATAATACGGGCTCTAAGTTTTAAGAGACGCAACGCGGAAGTCACATAACGAAAGACACTCCTAAGGACACTTGAACCTGGAGTGCTCTGATACCAACTGTGATACCCTCGGATTTCCAAATGCGGGTTGGCCAGGCTCACGCCCGAATACCCAAGGATATCAAAACAAATTGATGATAAACGAACACAGAGTACAAAAGAATAAAGAAGAATAAATAAAATGCTGACAAGAAACTAAAATGATAATCTAATAATGAACCTCATAATATATTTCCATTAATTAATAAAATCTTCTGATATAACTGATCCTCCAAAATACAACTCGGGAATCCATACTGTGTGGACCCCTAGAAAATCCAAACTAAACAAATGGCAACAATAACTGTCTAAATCAGGAAACTGAATCATAAAGGAACTCCTATGTAGCATCGGAAGAATGAAGTAGACTGATCCCCGCTCAGCACGAACAACCTCTATTCCTGACGAACACCTAAAAAATAATGGTGGGTCAGGCCCACAAACAAGTTCTACTCTACTACAGTCCAAGCAGAGATCTGATACACGTATACATCCTAGTCAATCCAACAGTAACTAGTAGTCCATATATATATATACACACACACTAAAGGAACCTCACTAGACTATAGGGTTGTTTCAACCGAATAGTAGGCAACATGCAAAACGCACATATAGTGGGCATGAGCACCTAGACCTACCAGGGTACACAACTACACTATATCTAGCTACACATCCCTGGCGATATACGCACCCTAACCACTGATCTTGAGACTCAAGCTCATATCATGGCACCATACTTATATATATAAAATCTAGTAACCATCCTATCCAGTATAAATTAATCCTCCATAAGTCATTCAACTTGTTCAGCTGACTTGACTTGAATATAAGTAGGACTTAACATTTTAGTTAATCTATTCCCTTATATAATAAATTAATCCTCTATAAGTCATTCAACTTGTTCAGTTGACCTGACTTGAATATAAGTAGGACTTAACATTTTAGTTAATCCATTCCTTTATATAAAATAGGTAGGACTTAACTGATAAGTTAATCCATCCCTAGAATGCCACCGTCCCATACCGCTGCATTAAACCACACAATCCAACAATTGATGTAATAATTAAAGAAATACATCAAACATTCCATAAATAACTATGATAATATGATATCAAGTTATCACATAATATGAATGACTTATTATTTATTTAAGCTTCGTATATCATATGTCCTACACAAACTGAATCTTATACATGATGATATTTTATTATATCGTCAAATAAGCATTCTCCATATCCAATTCATCCTACACATTTAATCTCAATTGCTAAAGCATTTTAAAAGATTAAATCCATTCGTTTGTTTAAACATTCAAATAGCAAGCATCGTTATGATTGAGTGTATTTAAATTTATTTAAACCCAAACCTAGTCCCTATTTAATGTTTAGGAATCCTAGGCATGTTTCTACGTTACATCATTCCACAGATATGAAAAATACATAATTTAAACATGTAAAAATTCACACCAGAAATCAAATCAAAATCATGCATTTATCAATTTATAACACAAGAACAGATATGAACCAATTTCATAAAAACCTATGCTTTAATCCAATTAAACATGCATAATTATTTAATTTTATATGTTTAATAAATCCTGGAATTTCCTAAGCATGTACAGAAACACGAATCAAAGGGAAAGAGATAGAAGAAGAACTTGCCTTAAACTTTCGGGTCGAAAGTTAAACTTCTTTTTCCTTAATCTTCTCTCTATAGGGTTTTTTTCCTCCTTCCTTCATTTTCCTCCTTCCCTCTCTAACTCTCTCTCTATAGAATATATCACGTGAATATTTCTAGCTCCCTTTTACAACCTATAAATAAAAATAACCCTAACCCTTTTCCCAATTCAAGTCAACTTAAAAAATATATATATTAAAATATTAAAAATGTAAGTAAAATATGTTACGTATATAATTTATGTATATCTTTATTAAATAAATAAATTATACACATTCCATTATTTATTAATGGATTATCCAATAATACTTAAGTTACCATAATATTATAAAGTAACTTAAAACATAACACGTATTAAATCTACGTATATTTTTATTATTTAAATATAAAACATATATATCAGACTAAATATTATTACCCAAGTTACCATAAAAGTAATTAATAAATTACTTTCCTTTTTATATATATATTAAAAACGTAAGTAAAATATATTACGTATATAATTTATGTATATATGTTTATTAAATAAATAAATTATACACATTTCATTATTTATTAATGGATTATCCAATAATACTTAAGTTATCATAATATTATAAAGTAACTTAAAACATAACACGTATCAAATCTATATATATTTTTATTATTTAAATATAAAACATATACATCAGATTAAATATTACTACCCAAGTTACCATAAAAGTAATTAATAAATTACTTTCCTTTTTATATATGTATATAATATATATCTATATATATACATACACAACTATCCATAGGTAATAATCCACACATATGCAATTTCTATCCAAGTAGTCCATGGGATTGGTTAGCCCATTACTACTAACCATAACCATAAAAGAAAAATAAAATAAAATAATAAAAGAAAAGAAAATATTTAATTTACAATTAATCACCATTTAAGCACATAATCTAATTAAATAATTAACACATAGACAAATACAAATAATACAAAGACACATAATCAAATAATCAACTAATATCTAATTCAATTAAACACACAAACAATTAGTCAAATAATCAATTAAATAATTAAAAATACAATTAAAACAAATAAATAAATACCGAGACTATCCTTTTAAAATTAGGGGTATTATAACAAGTCATGTTCAAAATTTGAATTCAAAACTAACACTGTAAAGCACCATTCCCCCCAAACTTAAATTGCACAATGTCCTCAATGTGCAAAGCGAACAAAGGAAAAAGTATATTGGTGCAACTAAGCAAGAATGATCGGGACTGAAGTATCCGAAATGGGTGGCATGGCCTCCCCAAACTTGGGATGAACTGTGGTCCTGAAAATTGGCACTTGGATAAACTTATCAGATAACAAAATGGGATAATTAGTGCACAGTGGACATGCAAGTGTAAACGGGATAAATAGATAAAGAAATGAGAGAGGTATAAGGGTGGTCCTAGAAATTGGGTAGCACTTTCTCACTGAAGTCACAGTGATGCACCTGATGGAGTCAAACATACAGATATGAGAATACAATCATATAACATCCATAGCAAAAATAGATATATATAAAACGGATAAAGTGCAGGTACAACAAAAATATCAAAACCGACAGACCGGCTGTAAAAATGATAATGTGACAATAGTAAAGTATCAAAAGGAGAGAGATATCATAAGATAGAAAAGACTGGGAGCTTAGGAGGATGAGGTAGGACGGGCAGGTCTGGCTCCGCGGATGTCTCTGGATAAATCTCTGAACATGGTTGCGACATTCGTGCGGAAGGCAGTAAAATCATCTCTGTGGGCTGTGAGGTCAGCTCGGATGGAAACAACAGCGTCCTCAAGCGTTTGCAGACGTACTTCAAAGGCGGGGGTCATATCTGGAGTCTCAGGCATAGATGAATCAGAAGAAAGCTCCTGAGTCTGCTCCTGCTCATGAATGGGCAACCTGGCTGGAAAGTCCTGCTCTGCATCGTCTGCAGGGCACTCTAAGTCTATGTCTAAATGCTCTGCAGCTGGATCGACTGGTGCGTCATCCGCTGCGGGATGTGCTGCTGCTGCCTCTGCCGGTGCCTCTGCCTCTGCCTGTGCCTGGGCCTGGGCCTGTACTTGTGCCTCTTCTAGCTCCAACTCCGCTGTAACCAGTACTGCATGGTCCTGAAGCCTGGTAATAGGGGAGCGGTAGGTCTTGTTCCAGTCCTTCTTGAGGTAGTAATAGAAACCTCTCTCGGGGTGCTCCCAAGGATGGATGGGGTAGCGTTGGTCAATGAGAATCTGGGTGATGAGGTGGCTGAAAGGAAGAGACCTAGCCCGTCCAGGCATCTCCTTGCTGATGTACTCGTCATACAGCTTCCTCATCACGCTTCAGATGAGCGCAGGAATGGACACCCAGTGCTCGGTGTAGAAAGAGTAAAGGGCTGTCAGATAATCGCCCCTTCTCTGAATCTTGTGCCCCGCCATGTAGATATTCCGATAGAGAACGGAATCAGTAAACCAAAGGTCATCGGGAAGGAATGTCCGGGTGGCGAAGGTCTCGCCACTAGCATGGTGACCTGTGAGGAAAACTGTCATGTTGGCATATGAAGGCCCGAATAGCCTCGGATATGTGTCCTGAAGCTCTGGAGGACATCTATGTGGACAACGGCAAGAGCGGGCTAAAGTGTCCACTGTAATGGTGATCGGATGGCCATTGATAGAAGTGAACATCTCGGCTGTGGTATGCGGCGATGGTCGAAGGTTCTAGTAGAATAACCGAACTAGCCATGGGTAGACCGGCTCTATAATGGGGGTAAGAATAGCGGCTAGGCCCATCTAAATAATATCCTGGTAGGCAGATCAGGTCAGCACCGATCGAGAGAAGAAGGCCGTGTCAAACTCTGACTCATGGTCGAGTGTCATGTGCACATATCGAGGCGTGGGCCTATCACATAGCAGATGGGGTGGCTGAGCTGGCTGAGGTGGTATATATGAATGCTCAGCTCCAGTCTGTGGTGGAGATGGTGATGGAGTAAAAGCAGGATGAGCCGCAAAAGTGGATAGTATGTGGTCATCCTCAGGCTCATGAGATGGTGACTGAGGTGGGGTAGCCTGTGTTGGCTCCCGCTGTGCATAAGAGAGCTCTGCTGGCTCCTCTGTCTGTGGCCTAGTATGTCGGGTGGGCCCGTGTTACCTGTTGGCAACGGTCTTCCTCTTTACCATGGCCTGCAAAAAGAAAAAGAAAAACTTGCAATGGGAGTTAGTGCCAGAATAAGAAATTTAAAAGCACGAAATAAAATCATGTATGTTAAGTAAAATAGACAAAACAAATATGACATGAATCTATGCAAGTGGTTTAATATGAAACATGCTAAACAATATAAGTATGAAATGCATCCAATGTGGAATATCACAGGCATTGGGCATAGATATGATAGCATGAACATAAGATATAATGAATGAAGTGTGTGTGTGAGATCTGTGAAGTTCGATCGATCATAAAAAGAAGTGAGATCGATCACAAAAGTTGGATCGATCGAAAGTAAGTGAGATCGATCTCACTACTTCAATCGATCAGAGACATGAGTTCGATCGATCTCTCAAGATCGATTAGAGATACTAGTTCGATCGATCGAACTGTACGACATTGAAAACTCAAAGGTCACAGATCTGTGACCTTAGAAGCATGGGGCCCACACGAACGTGTTCGTGGGCCCATCAACACAACAAATCATCCAATCCCATCACAAATCGAGGCCCATACTCCCAAATCGAATTAAATTATCAAAAATATATACACATATATACACATATATATACATATATATACAAATGCTTTAAGCTTCAACATGTCTATAGCATGTATTCAACATATAAAGCATGTATGCACAAGATTGAAGCTTAAATCATGGGGACATTCTCGGATCTTACCTCAAACAATGAGAGAAGTGTAGATGTGGAAGAGTGGAGATGAATCCGAGAAGGCAGAGAGAGATTGATGCTTAGATGCTCGCCGGAGATGGTGAAGTGGTTGGACAGTGATGGAGATGAAGAAAGGTTAAGGTTTTGAGGATGAGGGTGAGTTAGATCAATCTTTGTAATCGATCTTACAAACCCTCGGTTCTATTTTTAAAAACATTCCCGACAGAGTTCGATCGATCGAACTCAACTGTGATCAATCGAACTTTGATGAACTCTCTTCAAAGTTTTTTTTTTTTTTTTTTTTAATCAAATTAAATTGAATAAACACTAATAATTAAAACTTAATTAGGATATTTTGGGTATTTTTTGAAAACTTTTTGAAAAATAAAATAAAATATAATAAAATGAAATGAAAATAAAATAAAGTAAAATGAAATAAAATAAAATAAAAATGAAAATATTTTTGGATTTTTGAAAATTTGAAAAGTCAAAATAATGAAATGAAGATTGAAATCGATCGAAACAAGAGTTCAATCGATCAGACAGAGAGCAAAAATATGCAGGTTTTTGGTTCAAAATTTTGGCTAAGTGTTGGAACATGAGATCGATCGAACTGGGAAGTTGGATCAATCAAAGAACTTTCAAACTAATCTTGGAATGTTTCGATTGATGAGACAGAGAGGTGAAATATGCAAGTTTATGCAGGCTCAAAATTTTTCTAAGTGTTGAATCATGAGATCGATCAAACTTTGAAGTTAGAGCGATCGAAGGTCTCCTGATCGATCTAAGAGTTAGTTTGAACGATGAGACAGAGAGGTGATTTGGATGCAGGTTTCTGCAGGTCGAAAATTTTTCTAAGTGTTGGATGCAGAATGGAGTTCGATCGATCGAACTCAGGTTTGAGATCGATCGAACTATGCAGAATGCTTAATAATGACATGAAAGCTCATGCAATCCTCACCAAAGTTCCTTTCAATGCATATGAGAACCAAAAACAAGTATCTAAACTTCGCAAGAAATGAAATTTAAGATAAACATGGGAGAGGAATAGGGTTTTGACACCCTACGAATGCTTTTGCTAGTCTTTAACGTCTCTAGCAAGATATTGGACTCTTTTAGCCCAGATCAAAGATCTTATAATGCATCCCCTCCTTGTTGGGTGATAGATGCTTTGAACTCCTCCCAACAAATGGTTCTTTGAAGAACTTGTTGGATTAAGCTCAAAAGAAATCTTTGGTCCTTTGTCCATGCAATTACAACCCTTGGGCTTCCATGCCCTTTCAAAGTAAGAATTTGAAACAAGATTTTGAGAATGCAAGGTTGAAGGTGATCCTTTAGAAGTTTTGGTTTTACACAAAAGCTCATTTCCTTGGCATTGAAGATCATGACATTCATCTCCAACATTAACTTCTCCCTCATATTTGCCAAATGAATTGGGTGTGGTATTTAAGATATTCAACTTCACCTTTATGTGGCCAAATGAGATCTTCATTATCCCTGTCTTACAATTGATGTTAGCATTAGCGGTTGCCAAGAAAGGACGGCCAATGATAACGGGAATTTGGCTCTTAGGATTGGGAACCGGTTCCGTGTCTATGACAACAAAATCAACTGGGAAGAAGAATTTGTCAATCTTTATCAAAACATCCTCAATTATACCCCTAGGCTTCTTAATGGATCGGTCGGCAAGTTGCAAAACTACCGACGACGGTTTCAATTCACCTAGGCCCAATTTGACATAAATCGAGTATGGAAGAAGGTTAACACTTGCTCCTAAGTCAAGAAACGCCCGATTAATGATATGATCACCAATAATGCATGATGTAGTGGGTAAACCGGGGTCCTTAAACTTTGGAAGAGTGTTATGTTGCAAAATTGAGCTTACATGCTCGGTCAAAACCACTTTTCCTGGTGCTTGGCTCTTGTTCATTTTGGGTGCACAAGTCTTTCAAGAATTTGGCATAAGCCAGAATTTGCTTGATTGCATCCAATAGTGGAAGATTAACTTTCACTTGCCTAAACATTTCCATGATTTCATTGGTTTTTACCTTTTGCTTGTCTTTTGAAATGGATCCTTTTAAGGCATCCGGAAATGGAACCTTTGGTTCAAACATTTTTTCAAAATTTTCTTTTGAGCTCTCTTCAACACAAGAGGTTTTCAAATCATTTTTTAACAAAACATTTTCAACATCATTTTTCAAAACTTCTTTTTTAAACACATCTTTCAAGACTTTCTCATTTACAAGGTCATGTATATGCAATGAAGGAGGAATGGGATGTGAAACGGGACAGGTGACAACTTGAGGTTGCACTGGTTCACTCTCTTCATTGGACATTCCAACTTGATTGTCCAGAATCCTACCACTACGCAAGGTAGTCACCGCATTAACATGTTCAATGGTGTGGCCTTCCGATGAGGAATAGGTTTCCATAACACATTGAGAGTGCTTGCTATTTGCCCTACTTGGGTTTTTAACTTTGCAATAGATTGAGAGTGAGAATGAAGTAATTGAGTGTTAGCTTCTAAAGTGCCCAAAACATTCAAAACTTTCTCTTCAAAGGCGGGACTTCTAGTATTACCTTGGGAATAAGATTGGTTGGGAAAATGAGAATTAGCGAATTGATTCCCTTGTGATTGATAAGGTCTATAACCTTGGGATCCTTGGTTTTGAAGTGGAGGTGGAATGTACTTCCTTTGAAAACCACCTTGGGAAGGGTTTGAGCCATCTTCTTGGTTTTTCCAAGAGAAATTCGGATGATTCCTCCAACTTGGATTATAATGAGTACCATAAGAATTGTTCCCTTCGTTCACAAAAGCCGCATTGACTTGTTCATTAGGTTCACTTTGCACTTGTCCGTGAGGACAATGAGAAGTAGAATAAAGAACACTAGAACAAGTCATACATGTTTCATTTGATGCACGATGAGAATGGTTAGGGAAGGAAGATACTTGGTTCGCCGAGTTTTGGTTAATCAAAAATTGATCAAACCTTTGAGATAAAGACTTCATTTCGGCAGTTATTTCATTTGAATGGTCGACTTGATGTAAGCTAACACTCTTCCTACCTTGTGAATTTCTACCATTCTTAGATGATAGTGTTCTATTCAAAGAATTTTCACTAATGCTTTCATAGAGACGCCACACGTCATCCTCATGCCTATCAATGTATGAGCCACCCATAGAAGCATCAACCATACCCTTATAGTTGTCCGATAAGCTCTCAAAGAAGTATTGAACTAATTGCCATTTGGGCATGTCATGATGTGGACACTTCCTAAGCAATTCATTAAAGGGTTCCCATGCCTCATAAAATGTTTCTCTATCCCCATGTGAAAATTCTTGAATTGAGGTTCTCATAGCATTGGTCTTAGAAACTGGATAGTACTTCTTCAAGAACTCTTGTTGCATTTCTGCCCAAGAAGTGATTGAAAAAGGCCTAAGATTATTAAACAAATACTTTGCCTTGTCTTTTAAGGTGAATGGAAAAGTTTGAGTCTTAAAACCTCTTCCGGCATGTCCGTATATTTTACGGTGGAACATACTTCAAGAAACTCATCCAAATGCTTGTAAGGTTCTTCACTTGGAAGTTCATGATAGTTAGGAAGAATTTGAATGGTTTGTGGCTTAATTTCATAATGATGTGCTCTAAATGGAGGCAATTGGATACATGTAGGTGTATTATACTCATTAGGCACATAATGGTCTCTTAAAGCAAGAGGTGGATTAGCTACTTGAGGTGCAACATGAACACCTTGGTTTTGAATTCCTTGATTGTTGATGGGAGGTTGTGGAGCATACATTGGCCTTGGTATTCCATATGGAACTTGGCCTTGTTGTTGTGGTGGTTGGTGAATGAATGGCCTAGGTATGCCTAATGGTACTTGTATGTTCTCATTGTGCACATTGGGATGAAGGATACCTTGTTGGTCTATGTGACCAATGTCCTCAACATAATTATCATTATGGTCATCCATTGAAAGATTGGCTCTATTTGAACTTCCTCTTCCCCTATGATTTCTAACAATAGATTCAAGATGCAAATCAAGAGGGACAAGAGTTGGTCTCAATGAATGACGTCCATGCATACACAATGCAAAACACAACAAACACAAAGAATGACAAACACTATGCCTTCACAACAATGTAATTAGACTTCTTCCACAAACACTTAATTCATACTCCCATGCTTTAACAACAATGATGCAAGACAATAAAAAATAAGCTTCCACGCGGGCCGACGATTTAACTAAGGGATTGAGTAAAGAAAGTCTCACAAAGGTCCTTTAGTACTTTAACTCCAAATTTAAAGCTTAGCTTAGCAATTTTAGAATTTTTAGCTTTTTGCTTTCTTTGCTTGCTTGAATTGAATGCTCAATGGCTCTTTTGCTTGCTTCCTCTCCAACAATGCACCTAGTTAAGTAATCAACACAATAAGTAACCAAAAAGAAAATTAAAAATAAAGTAACGACACGATCAAAATAGTACTAATCCTAATAAATTCCACAAATCCAATGTTGCCTAATCTAATCAATCAATCCTTGACAATGGCGCCAAAAACTAAGATGCGACCCGAACGTGTGCACAAAATAATGCACAACACTTTGAGTTTGGAAATTAGTGTCAAGTGGATATCATACTTAAATTTATAAACCGCTTAACACCTATACTATGTAGTATGAGTGAGAAGGGGTCGTCCCAAGGGATTATGAGGATCGAGCAATGTCGTGGAATCATAATTAGGGCTAGTAGGTTGAGTGATCAAACAATAGGTTTGTTGGTTGATTAAAGAGCAACTAAAATTAAATTAAGTGATAGCAAAATAATGCAATTAAGAGTCAGTAAGAGGGAGAGATCTTGGGGTTTAGAGATCACCACCAAGCAATGCATTTCTATGCCATTGACAAGTAATTAATGAGGGCAAATGGTGTGTTGCAATATTAGTGTGTGTGTGTATTTGGTTGATTCAACAAGCAAGGATGACTAGTTAAGCATGTATTGTCTAAACATCATGTGAAAGGCATAATATATCTAAGCAATGAAGCATATATTGTCTAAACAACATGTGAAAGGCACAATAGATCAAAATAAGTCATTAATCCTTTTATTAAACTCACAATCCAATACAACACAAGGATAAAGACATATGCTAATTGCATTCAAAAGCTTGGATCATCAAACAACAAGCATAGATTGTCCTCCCATTTAACACTACACTACAACTACACTACATCTACACTATTAGTATGAAAATAAACTAGGGGAGAGGCACAATCCATCAAGAGATAAGCATGAACCATCAAGAGAATCACAAAAGTACTCCTTTAAGCACTATGTTTTGACAATCTCCAAATCTATAGCATCAATACACATAGACATGCATCAATAATACAAAATCTAGAGACAAGCACATGAACATCTATTCTAGCATACATAGACATATGGATAGAATGAAATGATCAATTGGAAGCATTAAACCACATAAATCATTGAATAAACAAGATCTATATAAATCAAAGTGTCAAAACATCAACTACAACACTAATCCCTCAATAATACACAAGATTAAGATATAGGAAGCATGATTGGGGCTAACTCTAGCCCCAAGAGGATGTCTAGCCACTCATGGTGATGATGCTCCAACCCTCAAGGGCTAATTCCATGGTTGAAATCTGCTCCTTGTTGATGAAGAACTCCAATGGTGTTTCTAGCCTCCTCCTCCTCTAAACTTCCTCTCCAAGAGATGATATGAAAATAAATGTTTTCTCCTTTGTAGAAAGCAATCCTTATCCTTATATAGGTAGGTCAAAATGACACCTAAAATGAGCTGGGGTCATGCACACAATATTCCCTAATGATTGGATAAAGGACAACTTTCAATGAGATGGAATTTTAACTTTTTCACACTGGAGGAAGTTCGATCAATCGAACCTTGAACTTGGATTGATCGAAAGTAAGTGAGATCGATCGAACTTAGGTTGGATCAATCCAACTGGTTGAGCTTTTTGGAAAAAAACAAATCCGAGATATTTATAGGAGATATTTATGGGAAAAGGATAAAAGTGATTAGTAGGTGGTACAACTGTGGATAGGATCAATCATTTGAATAAGGACAAAAGTGTTCGATCAATTGAAGGATGGTGTTGGATCGATCGAACTTTTGGAACTTTATGTTTTTGGGTCAAGGCTTGGACCTATCTTGAAGTGCTGAGATCGATTGAACCTTGAACTTGGATCGATCGAACTTTGCTGTTTGCCACCTTTGGCTTCATTTGCTTCCTTCTTTCTCCACTTTGCTCTTTTCTTTGTTTAATCCCAGAATTGCTTCAATTAAGCTCTTATTTGGCTGTGTTAGCTTATTTTCAGGATAAGTGCCTGAAAATGGAAATAATACGAAATCAATCTAAAACGGTAAAGTAAGATAGATAAAGGTATTAGAATGCCTAAGCTTAAGAGGTTTAAATGCGCACTTTTTAGTGCTCATCATCGGGTCCTAAGGCAGCTGTCTCGCCTACCTCAGTCCAACAAACTGGAGATCTACAGGGTGTTCCATACAACGCCTCAAAAGGGGCCATCTCTATGCTCGCCTGATAACTGTTGTTGTATGCAAACTCAATGAGTGGAAGATAGTCCTCCCAACTGCCACCCAAGTCAAGCACACATGCCCGAAGCATATCCTCCAACATCTGGATAGTACGCTCCGACTGGTCGTCTGTCTGTGGATGGAATGCCGTACTAAGATAGAACGCTGAACCGAACGTTGTTTGAAGTCCTTCCCAGAACTTTGAAGTGAACTTGGCATCCCTATCTGAGACAATGGTTACCGGGACTCCATGTAACCTTACATTCTCCTTCACGTAAAGATTACCAAGTGCCTATGCATCATCTGTTGCCTTAATAGGAAAAAAGGGAGCCGTCTTGGTCAGTCTATCAATGATGACCCATACGGCCTTGTTGCCGCTCCGTGACCGTGGAAGACCTGTAACAAAATCCATAGCACTTTACTCCCATTTCCATTGAGCTACAGGCAATGGTTGCAACAACCCAGCTGATTTCTGATGCTCAGCCTTCACCTGTTGACAGGTAAGGCAGCTAGCCACAAACTGTGTAACATTCTTCTTCATCCTGTTCCACCAATACTGACACCTTAAATTGTGATACATCTTAGTACCACCTGGATGAACTGCAAAGCAGGAAGTGTAAAACTCCCGTAAGACGTCCTCACAACAAACTGTGGTAACCACCAATAAATCCCTGAACTGTAGGCCCCCATCTGCATACAAGGTCCAATCTTTCACTATCTCACCATTGGAGATCAAAGCGTGAATGGCATCTAAATCAGGGTCTTATCTCTGTGACTCAATCACTCGTACAACAAGAGTAGGCTGAGCCACAAGACTAAACAAGAATGCTGGCTTACTGTCAACATCATCATCAAAACACTGCAATCCCATTTCTGCCAGATCTTCAAGCATCTTCCATTTTCGAATAGTAAATCCGGCCAAAGTTCCATGAGATTTCTGGCTCAAGGCATCTGCTACCATATTTGCCTTGCCCAGATGATACTGCAAATCAAAATTGTAATCTTCTAAGAATTCAACCTATCGTCTCTGTCTGTTATTCAAGTCCTTTTGGGAGAAAAGGTACTTGAGACTCTTGTGATCCGAGAATACCTCGAATCTATCACCATACAAATAGTGTCTCCAACACATCAGTGCAAACACGACTGCTTGTTTACATATTAACAGTTGGTATCCCTCGGATATGTGCTCGGACTTAATCACCCGTGGCTCTAGAATCGAGGGGTATCATAGTTGGTATCAGAGCACTCTAGGTTCTAGTGTCCTTAAGAGTGTCTTTCGTTAGAATTCTTCCATGTTGCATCTCTTAAAAACTTGGAGCCATTCTAGGATTTGTCGTACTCGTTTACGATTCGTTAGGAGAAACAACTGATGTCAATTATGTTTCATAATTATGGAATGGTTGACATTAGGAGGAGGATGGGGTCCAAGGCGACTGCGGTTCAGACCCAAAGGAGTAGAGGAGTATGTTATCGGGTTCTTTATCAGAAGTAGAACTTGAGATCGAAGGTTTAGTTCCGGTTGGCACTACTTTTAGAAGTATAAGCCAATGAGGGATATAGGAGTGCATTTTAGGTCACCACATAACGGGACTAACACGATTTCAGTTGTTCTCGTAAAGGAGACAACTGAGGAATAGGAGTCCGAAGAGGATTATGGGGGAGGAGAATTCAACATACCCAGGAAGAGGGTATTGAATCTTAATAATCAAGGATCGTGCAAAGGTGATCTCGTTCGCTGATAGTACAGTAAACGATAGTAGTAGTATTGGTGGGGATCGACCTACATATAGTTAACCTTGCGTATTACCTTTAAACGAGGTAAATAAAGAGAACTCTTTAGGGGTTCAGGAATCGGATGGAGTTTTTCTTAGAATGAAGCAATGATTTTATATCACGTTCTGAGGAGTATAAGGATTAGGTTATGACGGTGTAAGTTGCTTTATACAGCTATATTAGACGGTTTGCATTCCGTGTATAAGGAGAATGAAGGTTAAGCCTTTGGCATTTGCTGAGGCAAATGGATTTTGTTTTGAGCTATGGTTTGAGCGTAGGTGTTAAGGTTGGATGATTACCTCTGGAATTGGAAAAAGGAGATTTTAAACCAATCAGGTAAAGTTGGGTTCTAAAAGAGATTTTCTTTGCTAGGAGGAACGATGTTTTACGTAGGTTTCTATTGTGTATTATCATGTTTTATTATGTGTGCATTACGTGTTTCATTTTCGTTAATTAGTTAGGGTTGGGAATACGGTTTGGTTGGGGACACAAGTGAGTGATCAGTCAACTATCATTTTAGAGGAATAACGTTGATTACGCTAGGATTTTGGGTTTGACATGCGTAGTTATAGTACGTTTTCAGGATGGGATAAGTAAACTGGCAGTTCGAGTCAAATGATATAGATTCATTTGATAAACTGTAACACCACGATGGTTTATCGGAGGAACTGACTTGGCTGAATATCTTCTCAGAAATTTTAAACAAGTGTTTCCAAGTCAGCAGGAGGATTTTGGTACTGGTTTAAGTACTTATTAGGATGACACCGACTAAGGATAGTAGACGGATTCACTACCCATCAGTCTATTTTTAAATCAAGAATTTGATTCATGAGGAGGTGTCATTAGAAGAAGTTACCAAAGTTCCATATCAAGAAGGAATCAAAGTCTCTTCATTTGCATAAATAAGGTGAGGAAATTTTTTTTTTTAGGTCATAGTGCAACAATTAGTTGTTGCCAGGAAATCTTTGACTAATTGGAGGATGAAACGAGTTCATATTTCTCGAAGCTAGACAGTAAGTCTAGTAGACACATACCTGTGTTAGAAAAGTAAGATAAAAAAAAAAAAAAAAATTTGAAGGTGAGGCCAAACATCTAAATATAGAAGCTGGTGTTAGTAGACTAACGATACTTTCGTTAGACGAATTGGAAGGAGGATGTAAGGACTGATGTAATACCCCTAATTTAAAACAAGATAGGTTTGGAATTTATTTTATTATTTTAAGTTGAATTTTAATCATTTAATTGTTTCTTTGAAGTGTTTGATAATTATTTAATTATTGAAATTAGTTATTTGGTTAGTTGATATGGTTATTATTTGTTTAAATTGATGGTTACGTTGTTAGCGTGACTGGATTTAATTATTTCAAATTTAATTGTTTAATTGTTGGTTACTTGTAACTGTGTTGTTGTTAATTTTTCTTATTCTAAGTTAAGTTGTTAATTGTCTTTAATTGTTTAGTTATGTGTTTAATTGTAATGGTGTTATATTTAATTCTTTATTGTAAATTTAAATTGGTAATTGTCTTGATTTAATAAGTAGGGTTTTACTTCTAATCAGTTTGTAAGCCGTCGTAGGTTTCTCAGTATGTTGGATGAGCCGGTTAGGATTTCAGTTGGGGCTTGAATTAATTTAGGGTTTAGTAAAATCCTATAAATATATGTTAGATGTTTGGTTAGGGTTTTAGAAACATAACAAAATCAAGTATACGACTGTGGAGACAAAGGAAGAACAGAGAGTGTTCACGTTGGTTTTCGTTGGAACTTTAGAGACGGCGTAGAGATTTTTGGACAAAGATCTCAAAGGCAAGTTCTAACCTTACTCTCTCCCTTATACTCATGTTCTTTGCATACTCAATAGTTCCAGGATGAATTACATGTTTAAAAATAAAAACGTTATCTGTTTCATGTTTAGAGTTTAACTAAAACTGAATTTGTTTTAAAACTGTTAAACTGGTTAACTTTGAACTTTCTTGTTTAATTCTTGATTTAATCCATGTTAGTAGCATAATAAGGACTGAATTAAGGGTTGGAATCTTCTGGTATTAAGCTAAACTCTCTGAAAACCTATACTGTGAAGTGTCGGAGGCGTAAACGACGATTGGAGAGGAGAACACGAAGAAGAGGAGGGAGAGAGCCGGCTCCTATTGGATTGGAGCCGGCTCTCCTTGGATTGGAGGCGGCTCCAATGGTCTAGGATCCGGCTCCAAGGCCATTGGAGGCGGCTCCAATATGCTGGAGCCGGCTCCAGGTTGTTTTCTACGTGGTTTTTGGTTATGTTGTTTGTTTTTCCACTTTTCAGTGATTGAGCTTCATAGTGATTGTTTTACTATGTTTTAGTGGAGAATGAATACTGTAATGGATGGTTTAGGAGTGGTCTAGAGTAAACATAAATATTCAAAGATCAGATTAACATAGAATTGGACACAAAGCATTAATCATTAGGATTACATGGAGTTAATTACGAATGTCTTGTAGACTTGTGTGGATTTGGAGTTTCTAACTTCTAGATTATAATGGAAAATTTCCTGTGAGAGTTTGTGCACTGCTACTTGCAAATTCTTAGAATATACATACATACAAGGAATCTGTATTTTTGCTAAAGATTAATTGATGATTAAACTTAACATTTAATTTGTCAATTTTGTTGAATAGGAACTTCACAGTATGATAAATTGTCTAGATTTATTATGCATGCCATGGAAATAAATATTATAACATTTGTTTAAGGTCTATTAATTATGGATACCGGGAATAAACTTATATTTACAGACACAATCCTGTGGGTGATCAGGTAATGGCTTATTGTTGGATTAATTAAGCATGTTTTTCTAGTATACTTTAATGTGCTTAGTTTGGAACTGTGGGTTTTGATACTGATATTTTTAGTACTTAATCAATGGTTGGATTTATTAAAGCATGATGGTTAATCTATTCTAACATGGTTAGGTTAGAATTGTTGGTTTTGGCATTTATAAATTATTTAAATGTATGGAATAGAGTAATTAATATTGATATTTATGTTTTAGATGTTAATCAATTTGTTGGGACTATTCAAGAACGGTTGTTAATACATTCTGATATGCTTGATATGGACTCGTTGATATTGTTATGTACTTGTATATGCTTTATCAACTATTGGACGGATGGGATTGTATGTACCGGTATGGGACGGTGACATACTAGGTTTGGATTAGCTCAAATTGCTAAGTCCTACCTATTTTGGAGTAAGGGCACGGGTTATAAAATACAATCCTCCTTATATATATAAGTCGGTACGGTTGAATATGCCAAGTGACTTACTGGATTTCTTGTGGATGGTTAGAAACGGAGTTTAGATATATTTTTATGTTACCGTGTCATGAGCTTGAGTCTCAGTGTCGACGGTTAGGGTGCGTATATGCAGTTGGATGTGTAGCTGACTGTGAAGGTTGAGGTATACCCTGTTTAGGTTTAGGTACTCATGCCCACTCAGGTGCGTATTGTGTGATGCCTTCTATCCAGGTTGAGACCCCCTTCATAGCCTAGCGAGAGTCCAATAGTGTGGATATATTTATGTACGGATTATTAGTTATTGTTGAACTATTTAGTATGTACATGCGTATCGAGTCTCTGCTTGGATTGTAGTAGGATAGAACTTGTTCGTGGGCCTGACCCACTCCTATTTTTCAGGTGTACGTCAGTTCCAGGCTTGAGCTTGTTCATGCTGAGCAGAGACGATCTTCCATTCTACCGACGATGTAGGATTTCTTTCCAGATCTTGGATTTGGATTTTATCTTCCATTTTACTTTCATTCAGTGTGAGATTTTTATTAAGGGTCCACTAGAGATGGATTCCCGAGTTGTTCAAATTATGGATTTTTAGTTTATCAGATTTAAGTATTTAATTATTTAAGGATTATCTTTTAGTTTTCTTTTCAGCTTTAAACTTTTATTCTTAAATTCATATTTTTGTATTCTGTGTTCGTTATAACATATTAATACTTTGATATCCTTCGGGTTTGGGCCTGGGCCTGATCAACCCGTGTCTCGGATCCGAGGGGTATCACAACTGAGGTTTGCAACTCTTGGTCTTTATTTGTTCTGGAGGAAACATGATACTTCACAAAGGGAAGTAGATGTTTGGAGGTAGGTCAGAGGAGGGACATAGTGATTTTGTCTCAAAGTCTGATATCTGGTAAATAATTGAGATGAACCGTCAGAGATCATTAGATCCTTGCAGCCACTTCTCATACTCGAGCAGGACTGACGGAGTAGTTTCGACGAATCTAGATGAGAGATTGCTGATTCTACACAAGGGTCAGGATTCTGGTTGACTGCTACAATTAAATCAGCTGTATGTTGTCTATTTTGGAACTGGAAAGATATCAGTTCCTATGCATAGCACGGATCACGAGATGGCTTAGATGGATAGGTATGATGGTTCACACTTTGCATTAAGTTTCATCTTGTGGAAGTAATAGGGAGGAGGAAGATCGTATTAACTGGTGTGGTAATTGAATTTGCGGTGGTTATTGTGCCATCCGTTGCATTTTAGCCCGTGGGAATAATAACACTTGCTATTACCAGGGAAATAGAGGCGGTCAACTTGGAATATTTGGGCTAACCCCATAGGAGGTAGTACCATACTCAGATGAGTTTAGGGTCCTGAAAGAGGATTGGTAGTTGTCTTACTGATTCCAGGAAGGACTGAGTGACTGAGATGTAAATTAGTAAAATTTTACAGTGCGGTCAAATGGTTATGATTTGCATCACGATATACAAATTTAGTTTGGTGCGGTACGGATAGAGACATGTATATCATTATCTCCACGGGTAACACCTACTAACAAGGTGTAAAATTGAGGCTTGGATATCATTGGAGGTTTTAGCCACTTCCTATATCAACATGGAAGTAGGACTACTCAGGAGTGGATGGTTGGTGGAAAGTACCGACATTGGTTGGAATTTTAATTCAATATGGATTAAGAGTCGTGGATCAAGCAAGTTCGATTGATGTGTCAGGTTTGTTTTGACATATCGTGTCAGTTCTACATTGCACTGATAACGGAGTTATAGTATGTGATTACCTCTTATAGGGGTTAAACATTACTATATCAACAGAATTTTGAAGGTGTTGAAGCAACAACTACACTTCGCATCCCTAGATGGGAAATTTGTTCACAATGTAATGTGTGATCGCATAGCAAATATGCTTAGGATATATATCCTAGGTTGGCATGGGTAATTGAAAGCGGTACTTAGCTTGTCCGTTATTATCTGTGCTATTGTTGGCACAAGGAGGTTAGTGCGACAATGCTTGGGATTTTGGATAGTATGTTATATCGGTCTCTCACTGGTTGATCTGGCATGGAGGCGAGGTTATATAATAAGACCTTGTCTTTCTTTAAGGATACATTAGAGAAACGTACTCTCTTTTAGGTAGTGATTGCACGCGGGTTGGAGGCGATAGTCGGATTTTGTAGATAGTTGAACTCGTATATAGGAGTTTTCTACCCGGAAATGGTTGTTTGGGAGGTCTTCCGTATCGGAAGCAATGTGTTTTGGAGGAAGGTCAGTTTTACGTATGGCACTGACTTTTCACGGATTTTGTTTATCGATTTAGGCAGTTGCCTATTGCTTAGCATTACCAAATTGTTAAGCGCTAGATGTATAGGGATTTTATGAGGTTGTTCTCTGGAACTTGGAGGAATAGGGATCGTTACCTTCATTTATATGTTCGGTAGTATTAGATGGTCGCTAGATACAATCTCGGAGTTGTACATTTAGGGAGTTTTTACACATAGAAACCTGGATATTTTTTGATGTGTTGGGATTTGGTGGAGCTCATATAAATGGCTGTGCCACACGAAAACGGAAATGAATTTTGCAAAGTCATTAATTCAGAGTTTCATGAATTCCGAGGACGGAATTCCTTTTGTTAGGGGGGAAGAATGTAATACCCTTAGTTTTTAAAAGGATAAAATTGGAATTTAATTTTAAATTTGGGTTTTTATTTCATTTTTATTTGATTATACGACTTAGTTGTTTAGATTAATTGTTTTATTTGGTGAAATTATTTTATGTGTATTTGCTTAATTACTTAATTATTATTTACGTGTTTAATTTAATTGTTGAACGAAAATTGTTTTAATTTAATTATTTAATTAGTTTGTGGTTTTAACTATAATTGTTTTATTTGTGAGTTAATTTAATTATTTGATTAATTTGTGGTTTAAATGAATTATTTGTTTTATTTGGCTGTATATAGTGTAGGTTTAGGGTTTTCTTTTAGGAGGATTAGTTAGCCGTCATATAACTAGTCGTGGAATTAGGATTATGGTTGTAATAGAGCCTATATATATAAGTGGTTTTTCTGCAAGGGGGGTTTGAAAACAAAAACTCTTTTCCCTGTAACCAGAGAAAGAGAGAAACAGAGAGGTTGAGGGGAAAACATGAAAGGAGAACTAGGAAAGGCTTTCAGCTATGGAACTGAAAGTCGTATGGTTACTGTGAGATAGAACTGAAGCAGTGAGTAGAGAAAGGAATAGTCTTGGAGAAATTCTGAAACTTAGAGATGGCAATGAAGGTTTCAAACTGGAATCTTAAGGCAAGTTTCATTCTATTTCTTTCCTGTAAACTTGTGTTCTATGCATTCTTTATAGTCTCCAGGGATTAATTCAACTGTTAAAGCATAGTGGTTGATGCATATTATACCAGACTGTAATCTGTTTTTGTTTAAAAGTACTAAAATTAGTTCTTGCATAACACTGTGTTGATTATGGTTTTAGACTTCTGTAAATTAATTCGTAAGGGAATCCAAGGAGTTTCTAGGATGGTTTGGACTATAATTTAACACTGAAGACTTTAAAACAGAATGTTGATACATGTTTCAGACTTTAAACTGTTCGTATGCTTCGTTAAACTGAAGTTGGCTTTTCTTGTATAAACTGTTGTGTGTTGTTTTAGCTTTTCGTCAATCGGTTCACACCGGAATAAGAGGAGTCTCTAGGGATTTAAGAACTTTAATTGAACCCTAAAAATCTTAAAAAGGTCTGGAATAGGACACTGGACGTCGCTGGAAACACAGAAGGCAATTGGACGAAGCAGAGAAGAAGTCTGAAGCAGAGAAGGCTCTCAAAGAGGGAGAGCCGGCTCTAGGAAGCAAAGAGTCGGCTCCCACTCTATTAGAGCCGGCTCCAAGGTTATGGGAGCCGGCTCTAGGTAGGTTAGAGCCTGCTTCATTTGTTTTGGGAGCAGGCTCTGTGATCCTATGTGTGTACTACAGCTATTTGTGTGTTGTTTGGATCAAACTGTGTTTTTTACACTGTGTTTGGGTTAATGTGATGGTTTTAAACATTAAATCATGGAGTATTAACAGCCTAGGATGCATTAATTTGTTTATATGCTAATGTTTTAAACCGAAGGAAAGTCTAAACCGAGTCGCATGTGGTTTACGGACTTAACGGACCGGAAGGATTTAATTGTGCAAATTGTGTCTAGCAATTAAAAAGGGTTGGAACATGGATCCCAAACATTATACGATGCTATATTAGAGCCACCTTTAATAAATTAAGGTCTTAGTACTCATGGATTTAACCGTAGGAAAGTATATAACGATACAGCCGGTTAACGGATGAAAGGAGTTAAATTGCCTAATTTAATTTTAGCAATTTAATGGAATATGTATATATTTATAAATCTTGTTTTGGTTGTATGCTAGGATCATTTAATTAACAAGTTTGGTCTATGCATAATTGGATGTTAGTGGTTGAAATACTAAATTCTTTTCTACAATGCAGGGATTTAAGCTTGGAATTTTAATTGCTGTAATATTAAGCATTACACTGTAATTATTTGGATTAGGGTTTGGATTTAAATTGCTGAACTAGTACTATTGGATGTGGCCTGGAATTAATTGGAGAATTATATATATATTTTCTGTCAATTAACTGGATGGATGCTGGATTTTAGCTTGATGATTTATTAAACTTTGTCTCGTTAGTACATGGATGGATTCTGGATTTTTAGTTGATGAACTGTTTAAATTCTGTATTTATCAACTATTTGGATTATGTGGATTTTATGTGATGAACTACTTAAAAATTTTTGCATCATTTACGGATCATTTGCATGATACCGATATGGGACGGTGGCATACAGAGGGATGGATTAGATCAAAACGCTAATCCCTACCCATTTATACATACGGAATGGATTAACTAAAACAGTTAAATCCTACATGGATGCATGTCTTGTCAACTAAAACAGTTGAGCGATATAATGGATATTTATTTTATTTTTCTGCACTAGGAAGGAAATTATATATGTACTTATGGTACCGTGGTACGAGCTTGAGTCTCCTGATCATGGTTAGGGTGTGTATATCGCTTGGATGAATAACTAGACCTAATGGCATTCCCTGGTAGGTCTAGGTGTGCAGGACTACGCTAAGGCGTTTTGCGTGTTACCTTCTACTCAGGTGTGATGACTATAGGTTTGTGAATATCCTATAGTGTGTATCTATATCTATATGGACTATTTTAGATATTGCCGAGCTATCTAAGATGTATCTGCGTATCGGGTTTATGTACGGATTGTGATATAATGGAACTTGCATGTGGGCTTGACCCACTCCTATTTTTCAGGTACTCGTTAGTACCAGGCGTAGAGCTTGATCGTGTTGATGCAGATACAGACACTCACTCTTCTGACTACATAGGATATTCTTCCTTTTTAGTTTTGTATTTACATTCTGTAATTTTAATTATTGTTTGGAGATTATTAGGGGTCCACTAGATGGATTCCCGAGTTGTACGGATTGGAAGGATTTAAATGATATTAATTTATTATTTAAAGTTTGAGGATTTTTATTTTAGATTTCTTTCAGCATATTATTATTTTATTCTTAATTCAGTTTTTATTCCTACTTGTTTACATATTGACAGTTGGTATCCTTCGGATTCGTGCTCGGACTTGATCACCCGTGGCTCTAGAATCGAGTGGTATCACACTAGTGTCCCTTGATATCCCTGCGGCGTCATTTTGGGCCCAGCTAGCTCAACCACACTAGGGCAATCTCCCTAATTCCCTCTAGGTTATATTAACCCTCCGGCCTTTTGGTACCCCCGTGGCGACTGGGTTTTTATAAAACCAATTCATCAAAACATTTCCCCTAAAATTCCCTTTTTCATTTCAAAACAATTCCCTTAATGAAAAACCCAATGATATGCACATGTATATGTCCCATGCTTTAAATGTCATAGAATTTAGAGAAATTATACTACACAATTAAGCATATTCCATATTCATCATCTAGAGTAATGTATTAACAGAATACACATAACAAATCAACATCTAAGCATGCTTTTCACACCAAACAACCCATATTCATAATCATGCATTTTCTAAACAACATGTAGAAGATCTTTAAGATAATTACCATTCAAATTAAGCATACTTGCAAGACTTTATGAGATATGATTCACTAAGGAGCAAGAAAAACATGAATTAAGAACCCCTACCTCAAATTGATGCAAAACCCTTAAAATGGGTCTCCAATTTCGAAATCCCTAAGGAGACTCAAAGCTGAAATTGTTGGTATTCACGCGTAGAGCTCGTCGTGCTCTCCGTTTTACCTCAAACGACACTTAAAATTTCCAAGTACAGAGAGAGGAATCAAAGCTTGAAGTTTGCTTCCAAGAGAAAAGAAAAATGAAGAGAAATGAGAGTGAGAAAGAAAACTAGAGGGAGAGAAAAAGGACGAGAGACCATGTGTGGTCTCTAGACCACGTATGTGGTAGTGGTGGGTTCCACCAATTTTTTTTTTTTCCTCAAAATTACACCACACATTTAAATACATGCACCACCAAGTAAATGCCACTTAATTCACATCTATACTATTCTAAAAGTGTAGCTAATTTCTTAACATTTTTTTATTTTAAAAAAATACAAAATAATTTTTATTAAATACCTTACATTAAAATCTTTTAATCATTCAACACTTTTGTCGTTTGAGTTGCCTCATCCAGCATTAATACTACTTATATGTAAGCATTTTTTTCTACAATTACTTAAATACATTTTCATTAATTATAAATTATATTATATGAATTAAAACAAAAAGGCAATACCTTTAAAAACTAAATTACCTTTATTAATTTCTTTCCTAAATCACAAGTCTATTTTATATTTATTAAAATCAAGAATTAATACATTTTAAAGGATACTATTCTAAAAGTGTAGCTAATTTATTAGCATTTTTAGATTTTTAAAAAATACAAAATAATTTTTATTATATACTTTACATGAAAATCTTTTAATCATTCAACAGTTATGTCATTTGAGTTGCCCCGTCCAGCATTAATACTACTTATATGTAAGCATTTTTTTCTACAATTATTTAGATACGTTTTCATTAATTATAAATTATTTTATATGAATTAAAACGAAAAAGGTAATACCTTTAAAAACTAAATTACCTTTATTAATTTTTTTCCTAAATCACAAGTCTATTTTATATTTATTAAAATCAAGAATTAATACATTTTAAAGGTAAATTACCTTTATTAAATTTCTTCTTAATATATATCTTATCTTAATTTTATTCTAAAAGTGTAAGCCATTTTGTGAATTTCTTAACATTTTTACATTTTTTTTATATCAAAAAAATCTTGCATTTATTTCAAGAGTTACCTGACTTTCCATCTCTCTATTTAATTTTTATAAATTGTCTTACACTTAAACACGAATATCTTTCTCTCTCTATATATATAACATTTATACATTTTTATTTATTTCAAATAAAAAAATATCTTGTATTTATTTCAAGAGTTACAACTCTTGACTTTCCATCTTTCTATTTAATTTTAATAAATTGTGTTACACATACATGTATAAGAATATATTTGCTCTCATTTTCCGTTCGAATTTCTCACTTGCATAATTATTATTTTTTCCTACTCTTACTTTTATAAAGAAGACGCTACTGCTTGAGAAAGTCATGGGTATGAGAAAAACTTCGTTCTGATAATGAAATCGTAAGCTTACTTCCACCAATTTTTTTTCTTTTTTTCTTCTATATATATTATGTAGATATCTATGTATGCATGCCTATGTTATCTTTGTATTTCTTTTAAATTTTTTCTATATTATGTAGATATCTATATATACATGTCTATGTTATCTTTGTGTGTGTGTGTGTATATAGGGCGCACAAATACGACACAAGATATTCTATGAAGATATTATTGTCAACTTTATTCTGGTAAGGAAACCGTAAGCTTACTTTCACCAATTTCTTTTATTTTTCTTCTATAATATAGATATCTATGTATGCATGTATATGTTATCTTGTGTATGTGTGTATATATAGGGCGCACATATGTGATACAATATATTTTATGAAGATATTATTGTCAATAATTTTTATGAAGTAAAGATCACAGGGGTAGGTATATACATGTACATATATTGAATTTTGTACAAAATTTGATATTTTGGAATTTATGTGTTTTGGAATAAGAAGATTTTTAATTGATTTTGTAGATGCGAGCAAGTGGAGATCCTTATTTACAGCGATATAAATGGCAAACAAAAATTGGGTGACTCCACAATGTAAATCTTTTGTATGACACAATTGCCGATTCTTTTGTGATGAGGATGAATTGTGAACAAAATATCGGAGTTTATAGTATTTTTTATCTATAAATTAGTTTAAAGTTATGGTTAAGTTGATAATATTGGATTTCTTCTGCTTGTGATAGTTTAAGAATTTATTTTTCTTTGGGTAGGACAACTCTCTCCATATAAAGTTATAATTTTTTTAAATTTTATTTTTATTATATGTAAATACAACACTTGAGTCCTATTGAGAGATAGATAAGGATATATAAATGTATATATTATATATGACCTAATATTTTATAATAAAAAAGGTTGAGGAAGACCAAAAGAACATGTTTTTTAATCCAATTAATTACTCTATTGGATTGTTCAGATTCTTCAACATGTATATATTTAAACCATAATTTTTGTATTAAAAGAATATTAAAAGTATTTTTAAATCAAATTAATTATACTTTTTATTCTTTATATTCTTCACTATAAAAAAGAAAAGAAAAAAAAACTTACATGGACAAAAAAATTATAATATTTCCACTATTTAAAAACAAACCCGTTCCTTCCCAAAAATTTCTAGAGCCTAATTCACATTATTCCAAAAAAAAAAAAAAAAAAAAAAAATTGTAAAAGGTAAAAAAAAAAAAAAAAATTGTACCAACTTTGTTTTTTTTTTTTTTTTTTTTTTTTTAAAAAAAAAAAAAAAAACACAGACACACACACAACAAAAAGAAAAAGAAAACATAAAAGGGAAAGAACAAATTGTACCATTTTTTGTTTTTAAAACATAGTCCACCCAACTTCAAAAAATTTCTCTATCTCCAATTTTTTTTTTTTAAATTTAGAAAATTTATTAACATATATATCAACTATATATAATGGTTTATAATGGCTCCAGAAAGGTTAAAACAAAAAAGAAAAAAAAATGTAAAAGGAAAAAAAAATTACCATTTTTGTTTTAAAATAAAAAACTAAAAAGGCTGAGAAGCGACTACTATTTTTGTTTTTAAAACAGACGTCCACCCAACTTCAGTTTCATAGTCACTTATATTTTCAATATAATATTCTTATCTATCTATACTAATAAAAATGTAAAAAGTTAATTATTTCAATACATTTTTATACTATTTTAAATTTAAAAAAATATTATTAATAGTATTTTTAAATTATGTGATGGTTCATTGTCTACAGAGTTTTCTAACATTTATTTTTCTTAAATTATGTGATGGTTCATTGTTGCAAGGTATGTCTTGTGATTTACCAGAATCTTCATCTTTTTGTTTAGTTGGGGTTAGATCATAGTTGTCAAAGGCGCCGAAGGCGCGCGCCTGAGGCGCAAGGCGCCTCCAGGCGCCAGGTTAGCGCCTTGAGTCTACTCAAGGCGGTTGGGTTATATAAGGCGTGCGCCTTTACAATCAAGGCGCGAGGCTATAGGCGCTAGAAAGGCGCGCCCCGCATGAAACTTTCGTTTTTAACTTATTTTCCTTATTATTTTTTGTTTTGTTTGTGACTCTGTAGTCTGTAACTCTGTATTGTTATATTATTTGTATTTTGTATTGTCTTATTTTAAACTTGAAAAGTTGAAAGCTCAAAGCCAAAGCCTATTGCAAGTTTGCAACATAAAAAACGAAAAAAAAAAAGAGAAGCAAAGGAAGAAGAACACAGACAGAGGCAGCGAAGTACTCACTCGGGACTCTCGGATCTGCGTCGGTTCTCTCCAGGTTAGTTCTTCTTCTTCTCTCCTCCTTCTCTTCTCAGATTTGCCGGATCGGTGATTCGGTCAGATTTTTTTTTTTCTTCTTCTTTTCTTCTTCTCTTCTCTCGAGTCTGGGCCCTGGGGCCTCTCGGCTCTTTCTTGCTAGACATTTTATGTCATTTATTTCTATTTTTCTTCTTCTTTTTATTTTTTTTATTTATTTTTTTGCCTCCAGTTTTATTCTTCTTTTTCTTTTTTCTTTTTTTCTTCTTCTTCTTTTCTTGAGTCTCGGCTCCCTCTTGGCAGATTTGTTTTTTTTTTTTTTTCTTCTTTTTATTTTTTTATTTATTTTTTGTTTCTCTAGTAATTTTTATTTTTTTATTTTTTTTTTCTCTTCTCTTCAGTCTCGGCTCTCTCCTGCCAGATTTTTTTTTTCTTTTTTTTTTTTTTTTTTCTCTTCTCTTCAGTCTCGGCTCTCTCCTGGCAGATTTTTTTTTTTCTTCTTTTTATTATTATTATTTTTTCTTACTCCAGTTTTTTTAATTTTTTTTTCATTTTTTTATTTTTTATTTATTTATTTATGTGAGGTACTTTATATTAACCTGATTTATTTGTGTGAAAAGTTGTATTTGTTCCATTCTAACATGTTGTTGGTTTGAGGAAATGCATTGCACATTCAATATCCGATCAAAGTTTAGGCCTGCATCGAGTGGTCTATTAGCATCCTTTGTTAACGGGACCATACCGGGCATGACCCTCTTTGTTTCAGCATGATCTCCCACTCGAAGCATAAGTTTTTAGGCGTGCACAGAGGCACGCAGCTCACTAGAAATATTTCAATACTAAACCATTGGTAAACCGTATCCTTTCTTTAGGCGATCAAGTAAACAACAAAAATATGTAGTATCGGGAGAATGAATAACGAACTGCAGTTTAACTGATATGTCAAAATGTTGTAACAAACATAGCAACTGTGTGCATATTCTCTAATCCATATCAAACCAAATTTCTTGAAATGCGACAAAAGCAGAACATAGTCAAATCTTTCCTTTAGTCCTGCATTAAACAAGGGCATCCAGCGGCCAAGAGTGTTAAGAGTAGAGTCACAAAGTCTCCCCTATATTAGATCGAAGAACGGGAAAATATTACTTCAGATATTAGGCATTATAAGAATCGACTCAATGTGACATAATGAATTTTCCCAGTCAGTGTCTACTTAGAACATAATAATAATAATAATAAATTAAAATAAAACAAATGAAAAGTTAATAAATTATTCAATATCCGGATTTGCACATTCAGAGTTTACCATTTAATAATAATAATAATAAAATCATAGCATGCATCCAATTTGAGCTAGTGACCAAATTCTAATGAGAGTATGAGACCTTAAAGAATAATATTTTGTTTTTTGCATTCTGCTAAAGCTTTGTATTTATTTTTTTAAATTGAAATGTTAATATTGCTAATTGCTTTGAAGCTCTGTATTTATTTATTTATTTGCCAGAGTTGTTGCAAACACTGATTACATGATGCTATTATTTTGTTATCTTGAATTTGATTGTAGTTTGTACTTTAAAAGATGCCTAGTGATGGTTCAAGAAAGGATCCGGCATGGAATTACTCACATTTGGAGAATCCGAAAGATACAAATGCCGTCACTTGTAACTTTTGTGCAAAAGTTACAAAAGGAGGTATTTATCGAGCTAAACAACACTTAGCTGGAGGGTATAGAAATGTGAGTTCATGCCCAAGATGCCCATCTAGTGTTAGAGAAGAAATCAAAGAGTACATGAGTAAGAAAAAGGAAGAAAAAGATCAAATGAATTTGTTACCTAGTGATGAAATTAATTTCATTGATGGAGAGGATGAGGATGACATTATGGAAGTTAACAATCGAGGAAAAAGGGTAGCCAGTGCAGGCAGTGCTAGTGTCAATTCCTCAAAGATGCAAAAGCAAAAGGGACCGATTGATTTATATTTCACTCCCAGACCGGAAATTGTGGTACAAAAAAGAAAGGAGGGGGGGAAAACAAACAGCCATTAATGATGCATGCAAGAAAGAGTTGAGAGGAAGAGCGTGTGCTGCTTTTGCAAGGTGGATGTATGATGCAGGAATTGCATTCAATGCTGTTAAGTATGATAGCTTTGCCGAGGTTGTTGAAGCAATTGGACAATATGGTCCTGGCATGAAACCACCTAGTTATCATGAGGTGAGAGTTCCTTTGCTTAGGAAGGAATTGGATAATACCAATGCTTTGATGAATGACCATAGGGAGGAGTGGTCAAAATTTGGATGCTCGTTAATGGCAGATGGGTGGACAGACAAGAGAGGGAGAACATTGCTTAATTTCCTAGTAAATAGTCCAAGGGGAACCATGTTTATTGAGTCGATAGATACTTCTTCTTTTTCAAAGGATGGTGACAAGATGTTTGACTTACTTAATAAATTTGTCAACCGCATTGGAGTAGCAAATGTCATCCAAGTCGTCACAGATAATGAGTCAAGCAATAAGTATGCCGGTAAGAATGTTCAATGTTTATAACTTTTAGAATTTACATTCTTTACAAATATATAATTTAAATCAATTTTGATTTACTCATTCTCTTTATATCATTTATTCTTTTTTCCGTTTGGTTTCAAATAGGGAGGATGTTAGAGAAAGAACACCCACATTTGTATTGGACCCCATGTGCTGCTCATTGCTTAGACTTGATGTTGGAAGACATTGGGAAAATACCGTCTATCTCTAGAACAATGTAGAGGGCAGTGGAGTTGAATAGTTATATTTATATGCGACCAAAGTTGTTGAACATTATGAGGAACTTTACTCACAAAAAGGAGTTACTTAGGCCTGCTAAGACTCGATTTGCTACATGTTTCATCACATTATCAAGTATTCACAAGCAAAAGAATAACTTGAGAAAGATGTTTACTTCAGAAGAATGGAATCGTAGTAAATGGGCAAAAGAGGAAGCCGGTAAAAGAGTTGCTTTTTATGTTTTGATGCCTTCCTTTTGGAACAACATTGTCTTTAGCCTTAAGGTTTCCGGTCCTCTTATTCCGGTTTTGAGATTAGTTGATGGCGAGAGAAAGCCTCCCATGGGATACATTTATGCGGCTATGGATAGGGCTAAAGAAGCCATTGCAAAATCATTTGGGGGAGTAGAAGATAAATACTCAGATATTTTTGAAATAATTGATAAGAGGTGGAATGTTCAACTTCATCGCCCTTTGCATGCAGCAGGTTATTATTTGAACCCAGAATATTTTTATTCAAATTCGAAAATTGAAAAAGATGAAGAGATTGCAAAGGGTTTGTATGCATGCATTGCAAGGTTAGTCCCGGATGTCAAAGACCAAGACAAAATTACTGAGGAGCTGTCCTTATATTCTAAAGCTGAGGGCCTCTTTGGTAATCCCTTTGCTATTAGACAGAGAAGTACACGAGGACCAGGTAAAGTGGTAAAGTATATTAAGTTAGTATAGCTAAGTGTTAAAATTATTTTGACAATAGAGTCGATAGAAAGATGAAGCTAAAGTTGCTAAACATCATTATTAATTTTTTTTTAATAGCCAATTGGTGGGAAGCTTATGGCAAGTCAACAAAACTTCTCCAAAAGTTTGCTATAAAGGTTTTAAGCCTTACTTGCAGTTCTTCTGGTTGTGAACGAAATTGGAGCGTGTTTGAGCATGTAAGTATATACTATTTACTAACTAGGTTTGTAATTTAATTGTTGAAAATTAAAATTTTAATTTTTTATACTTACTAGTTAAAGTTGAATTTATTGCAGCTTCATAACAAGAAAAGAAATAGGCTCGCTCAAACAACGTTGAATGATTTAGTGTTCATCAAATATAATAGAGCATTGAGGCGTCGATATAATATGCGTGACACTCTTGATCCCATTTTACTTGATGACATTGATGAGAGCAACGAGTGGTTGACGGGGAGGATGGATGATTCTGATGCAGAACATGATCTAGTCTATGAAGATGATTCCTTGACATGGGGCGATGTTGCTAATTTTGCTGGTATTGGAGAGGCAAGCAGGCCGCAACGGTCTACTAGATCAAAATCTAGTTCTAGTTCACGGTTACCAACAAAGGGAGCAGGAAGTTCTTCAGTTCGACTTGTGGATGAGGATGAGGATGATTCAGATGAGATAGAAGAGGATCCTGAGAATTATGAATCATTTAGTGACGATCAAAATGATGTTATGCTTATTGATGACGAGGATGATATTTAGATTCATTGGTGTTGTCTTTTTAGGAAGAATGATGTTTATGTTTGTTTTAGTTTTATCTTATACTTCTCCTTAATTGACTTTTGCATCTTTATGTTAATATGTTTGATTATTCACTGTTTTGAACTCAAGTACTTGATTTACTTGGTTTTGGCATCTTTATGTTGAATATTTAACTTAAGTAATTCATTTAGTTGACTTTTACATCTTTCTATATATTATTGCATGATTTGCATCTTTAATACTTTATTGGATGGGTTTTGTTTTTTTTTTTTTTCCAACGTGCGCCTTGCTTCAGTCGGGCGCGCGCCTCGCCTTGCGCCTTGCGCCTCAGGCTCCAGAAGGTATTTGCGCTTTTGTGCGCCTTGAGCCTTTAACAACTATGGGTTAGATGATGCATTACTGCCTTCTATAGCAATGGGAGTAATGTATTTGGCATCCTCATTTGGAATATGAAAAATGGAAGAAGAATGCTATATATATATATATCTGATATGATTTAAAAAATGCACATATATAGATTCATTTGGATCTCTAACCAACCAATAAAATTGGAAGTTTTGTTACCTAAAACAAGGAATTGAAGAAAATAAAATTTTATTTGTTGCAGGATATTCTTGAAGAACTCTCCAACTATGACATCAATATTAGGTAACCTTACCCTTAATTCAAGTCATTTTTTATATATGTTATTTATTAAAACTCTTCATTTTTTTCTTTTATCAGTTAGTGTCTTTTAAAAAATTATTCATATGATATTGTTTATGGAAAAATATTGGTCATGCAAGTGAATGGTGTTTGCCTTTTCAATTCATTATCGAATTTTTGATACTTGTTTGCTACAGATTAATTTTTTTAAGAACTGAATAAATTAATTATCCAATTATCTTGGTAAGCCTTTAAAAAGTTATCCAATTTTTGATTTTTTTTTCATTTATGGCTGAATATAACCTTACTTACATTGAATGTGAATAACGTTCAAATGGATTAGTCTCAACCAAAGGATTCGAGTTAACCCATCAACATGAAGTTAGCTATGATCAGCTCTAAAGGTACTAAATTTACATATAGTTGTATTTTTTTAAAATTTAATTATTTATACGCATTTTAATTGTCTATATGAATTGAAATCAGAACATCATTGTATTGTATGCGTTTGCGTAAATTTTGATTGAATCGATTGAGTTTATTTCGGAGCTTATAGTTCAAATATTTCATAATGGTTGTTTTTGAGGATTTAAGTGTGTTTCAATTTGATTTTAGTATTTGTAAAATAATATATTTTTTTAGTGCATGGTGTGAACCATATTCAATCCCATTGCATTTGTTATTTATATAATCATATTTAATAAGTTAGTTATAATTAGTTCGAAAATACTCAATATACATATGTTTGTATTTATTAATAATTTTTTTTTTTTTTTTTTTGTATTTTCTTTAATTGTTTATTCGAATTGAAATCATAGTATATCATTGTATTACATGGATTTGTGTAAATTATGATCGTATATATTGAGTTCAATTTCGATTTTATACTTCAAATATTTTGTAATGGTGTTTATTTCAGGATTTAAGTATATTTCAATTTGATTTTAGTGTGTGCAAAAAAAAAAAAAAAAAATTCATAATTAATTCACCACTTGCATCGCATGTGAATTTTGCTACTAAAATAAAATGTGTGAAATGCAAATGGACCCAACTAAAATCTAGTACAAAAAATGTGAAAAGACAGAAATACACTCGCGGCAACGAAATTCCAAAAAATGAAAAATGCTGAAAATTGAAAACATCACAGATCAACCAAGTGCATTCAAATTGACCTTCTAAGACACGATTTTTTTAAACTCACCACTTGAAATTTGAACTGAGATAAACAATTGCTCATGAGCTTAGTTTCCTGATGAACACACAAAAGTACCATTGATGCTAGTGGTCATATGATATATCTTTTATTGATACAAGAAGTATGTATTGAAATAAACTTAAGCTTTCATAGTTGAAAACTGATGTAATGAGCCATATCTTTGATGAACACAAACAAGTGTGATTATTGTAATAGTAGTATATGATAGCTAGGAAGATAAGGTAGATTGGAGCTAGCAATCCGTTGCTTATTTCCTAAGTGTGGGAATGAGGACCAAGGGTATTTCCTTCATCAATAACAGAGAAATCTTTTCATTCATGTCTAGCTCATTGGGATCATTTCCATGTGGAAGTGACCAATCAAAAGTACGAATCAATGAAGCAAGTACGAAAGGAACAAACTTTGCTGCCAAGGGTAAGGCAGGGCAGATTCTTCTTCCTGCACCGAAGGGTAAGAACTCAAGATCATGCCCTTTGAAATCCAAAGTCGAGTTGAGGAACCTCTCTGGCTTAAATTTCAATGGATCGTCCCAATACATGGGGTCTCGCCCAATCGCCCAAACGTTTACTACTACTTGAGAATTCTTAGGAATGGAGTAATTCATCACTTTGTACGAGTCAGGTGCACGGCGAGGAATCAGAAGTGGTGCTGGAGGGTGCAGCCTTAGAGTTTCTTTGAAAACGGCTTGTAGGTAATGTAGCTGAGGTAGATGTGATTCTTTTAGCACATCTTGTTTGATTTCTCTCGTCATTTCTTCGCGGACTTTCATCATGGATTCTGGACTTTTTATCAGTTCTGCCATCGCCCACTCAATAGCATTGGTACTAGAGTCTGTACCAGCAGCGAATAGCTCCTGTGACAATGACGCATCATACGTGTGAATAATTGATTGTGTATAAATAAATGCATATATATAGAGAGAGAGAGATAGAGGAGAAAAGAGAGCAAACCAGAAGCAGATAATTGATTTGTTCATTGGTGCAAGAAATGTCAATGAGGGCGTCCAAGAAGTCCGTTTGGCTTGAAGCATTGCCTCTGCTTCTTCCTTCTCTTCTGTCTTTGATAATGGGCTCCCACATGGAACAGACGCTCATAAACACTTCCATTGTCTTCTTGTTTATACCCTGAAGATCTAATGCACCTAAAATTGGATACAAGTCGGACACATTTAGAGCTCCAATCAGCTCAACATATTTTGCCAAAAGAGCCTTCATCCCTCTATCCACAATCTCCTTCTCAAAGCTCATAAAATCACTCGATAATAGAAGATTACTCAATATGTTAAACACAGTGGCAAAAGCCACTTCGCCAACTTTCACTTCATTTCCCTCTTTTGCACTCAAAAACTGCACCATGTCCAACACCTTTTTTTCTCTCGAACATGCTTGAGACTCCATTGCCTTGGCCGAGAAGAGCTCAGTTCGGCATATTGTTCTTAGATTCTTCCATCTATCATTGCACTCCACTGCCCACCCAACAGATGCATCATTTAATTTTGAGAACTTAGCTGGTACTGAATGAGGAACATGTCGTCCAGACAACATACGATCATGGGTCTTGAGAATTTCCTCTGCAGCAGTTCTCGATGATCCGATGATCATGGTTCCAGTTCCTAGTCTCAGTGACATGATTGGACCATATGACTGAGCAAGGTTTGCTAGAGAGATGTGAGGCTTTTTTCCCATTTCGAGAACATTGCCTAATATTGGCCATGGACTTGGTCCTGGTGGAAGTGGTAGGGTAGTTTTTGATAGGAAATAAGATTTGAAATGCTTTAGGATGAGAAAGATGATGGGTAAGAGGAGTGCTATAGGAAAGAAGAGATTGGTTGCTTCACTTGCAATAGTTTTAGCCATGACTTGCAGTACTAACAAGAACTGGCTTTTTGCAGTGTAATTGTATTGTTATCAATTACCTTAATTTTACTAGCATATATAGAGGATGCATGCATGTTTAAAGTCAGCAATTCCTGCTAGTATAGCCGTGCTTGGTTGATCAAGTAAAGTATTGTTAGAGGGTCTTGTCGTCCAATTCGGATGGAAAAGTAATTGGGTATGTATGGGTTGATAGTTCGCACTACTTAATAGCTTAATTCAATAATTGATCCGGCATTACGCACCAAGCATCTAGCCTATGAAGTGTTCAGGTCTGTCTGCTCCAGGTAGACAAGGTGACTTGACCGCAACGTGTCCGGAGGTATTCAGGCATCCCACCTCAAGTAGGCAAGATGGGCCGCGACAGCAACGAAAGAGCTGCGAGTTCGGTTGAAAAAAGTAATAGGTATAGTTGTAAATGCGCAAATTATTTATCAACCGACACGTATTAACGTGTTTAGTATAATTTACTTTGTCTACCTAATTCTACCCACCCCCAAATAGGTGAGGTGGCCCTATCACAATGAAAGCGTTACACAAGTAATAGGTACAGACTTGGTTCAAGTTTTTAAACAGTGGGGTAGACTTGATTCCCCACCACCATAAATTTAGTCTTGTAGTATTTTTTTCTTTCTGGCATCCTAAAGATAACACTAGGGACAATAGTCTTGTAGTATTCAGTAATCCACTTTGGCTCAAAACAATAAGTCAATAGACCAATTCCCACGTTACCGGCCGTTCATTCTCAAATAACAATTGGTCCATTGGGCTCAAATACAAAGGATGCTTTTTTTTTTTTTTTTTTCCAATTAACCCAACAATCTCCATCCAGCAACAATAAAATTTATTTATTACACAAAGAAATTAAAGCATGCAATATATTACCTTGAATTATGAAAGGGGACATGGCACAAGAAGATCCAATGATGAATATATACAAAAAGGATCAGTAGGGAAGCTCTCCATTAAAGGCAAAACATCAAAAGCAGGCTCTTGCATTGCTAATCCAACCTAGTACACCCACTATTCAATTGCGCATGATTCACATTAATATTATTAATTTGTTTAGATTTTTTATTTTTTTTTTTTTATTTTTTTTTTCATTTTTTTTTTCGAATGGTAAAAAAATAAAAATAAAAATAAAAATTGTCTGGAATGTTAAAACCATAAAAATGGTTCCTTTCACTTGTCTTTTTTTTTTTTTTTTACCAGTGACATTCTAGATCTCCTCTTAAATTTAGTATTTTTCAATCGTTCTTTATTATTCATGGGTGCTAATATTAAGACAGTCATTCATTAAAGCAAATCATTTGTCACATTTCTATCTCCCTCTTTCAATCTCTCCTTAACCTCTTTTCCTCTCTAAATCTTAGATATAAGACCAAATTTTTATCTTCTCTTTTTAATAACTTCCATATGTACCCCAATTTCGCATTCGGAATCCGCCGCCGGGGTTCTTATTGTGCTTCTTCACCTAATTTAAGATGATATATTTATAAAAATAATAATACACAAATATATATATATATAAAAGAAAAAAAAATGATTAATTCTGGAAACAAAATAAATAATGAAGAGGTAGATGAGAATCTTAGATCACTCTCTGCACGAGGAAGACCATCTTCAATTCGTTTAGGAACATCATTAATGACAGTAACAATAAGGAAACACGTTTAAGAGGTGTGATGAAGTTTTTTTTAATTTTTTTTTTGGCTGAGGAAGTTCATCAACATTGTCTGATCTCGTCGAAGACATCGTTGTCGACTCCATTTATTATTTATTATTATTATTTTTGTTTCCAGAATTAATCATATTTTTTCTTTTATATATATATATATATATATGTGTGTGTATGTTATTTTTATAAATATATTATCTTAAACAGCAAGCACAAGAATAACCCGGCAGCATATTTCGGCAAGCGAAATTTGGGTATGTACAGAAATTATTAAAAGGGAAGAAAATTTTGGTCTTGTATCTAATATTTATACAGAGAAAGAGGTTGAGGAGAGAGAGGAAAGAGATACTCTCATGAGAGGATCCGTATTTCCAAAATTTACATTTCGGAAGTAAAATAATAAAGAACAATTGAAAAATACTAAATTTAAGAGAAGAGATCAGATATTCATATAGAACAATGACAAAAATCTAACAAGTTCAATAATTAATGTTTTGAAAGTAATATAATTCAAATGCAACTTAATACTAACGTGTTAGGAATTTATATTTCCAAATTCACGTTCACCACCACCTACCATCTCCATCTGTTGGTGAATTTTTTATCTGCCAAACCGTCTTGAGCCACCTCTCCTCTTTGTCTACATGCCCTAATCACAGTACCATATTTTCATCATAACTTATTATTTAGGACAAATTACATAAACCACTCCTCAGATTTTCAATTCATACATTAAGATAGAAGTAGGGATGGCAACGGGGCGGGTTTGGAGCGGGTTTCCCTAAATCCCGCCCCGCCCTTTTTAATTTTTGTCAAGTCCATACCCGCCCCGAGACCCGCGACGGGTTAGATTTTCATATCCAGCCCCGCCCCGTTGGGAAATACTGTGCCCCGTGCCCGCCCCGCTAACAAATTTTTTTCTCCCACGTTTTGGAACTTAAGCTCGTGCTATTTAAATGTGGAAAGCCTAGGAATGGCACAACATAAATGAAATTGTCTCTTTCTTTCCTAAACGCAATGGACTGGGAAGAAAGGACGGGGGGTGACCCATTCTAGATCAAGGACAATCAATCTAGTTTTTTTTTCAAGTAGATTCAAAGAAAGGGATCCTCCGTTTAGAGCCTCGATTCGGTTTATAAATTCGTTGCTTAAGTTCTTACTTTTTTCTTCGTTGGTATAAATCCAATTATTGTATAGTTCGTCAGAGGGGGGGTTTTCTATTTCCCAACAAAAATAAAAAAAATAACATGCACATAACATAATTCAGAGAACATAATAAACAAAAATAAAAATTTAATACAACCAAATTACAAAAAGTTGTAAGCTTCAACTTCCACCATAACCAAAACAAAAACAAATTTAATACCAAGTTTACATCTCAAATTAGGATTGTAAGAAATGGGTAACTCAGTAAGCCGCTAAAATAAGTTATTAATATATATATATATATATAATATAGTTATATGCTTAGCAGGGTGGGGCGGGGCGGGGCCCCTAGGATATGTGTACTAAACCCTTACCCGCCCCGTGACCCGCAACGGGTACAAAATTTGTATTCATACCCGCCCCAACGGTATAAAAAGTGTTCCCATATCCGTTATTAATGAGGCGGGACGGGGCGGAGTCCCGGCGGGGCGGTAAAAATTGACATCCCTAGATAGAAGTAGTAGCCAATATAATAGGAAGGTCCTAGTTGAGTAATTGACCTTAGTGAATCAACATAAATTTACCTATATGACCTTAGGCTAAATAAGAGAAAAATTGAGAATGAGTTTGGTATTGGTAAGTTACATTTTTGCCCCACCTAATGCATAAAACCATCTTCCCTTTGCAGCTCATTTTGGTTGGTGGGAAAAGACTGTCTCCTTCTCTTTTCTACCTCCTCTCACCCATAGGATGTAGATCTATGCATATACATCTAATAAATACATATACATCTAATATATATATATATATATATATATATATATATATATATATATATAAGTAATTTTTGAAGACAATGATAGACCCAGATTAATGCATTGTCGTGAAAAAAAAAAAAAAAAAAAAAAAAAAAAAAAAAACTAGATTCGAAACCATAGCCAACTAGATTGAAGTTGATTTCTAGATTAGTGAGCAAGTCTCGAGGGAACCACCACCCACCATCGCTGTCCACACCCAGTCCACTGCTATATTATATATAAAGAGAGAGAGAGATATCCGGTCTACCACCATGACTGAAACTTCCGATTACAGAGAACAAAACTAAAGCCAACACATCCCCACTAGCCAGCAGAGCCACAAGATTAAAATACAAAAGCTGAAAGAATAAGTTGAACCACATATATATATACACACACACACACACACACACACATATGTTTCTAAAAATATAGATAAAATAAAAGAATGGTCTTAAATTATTAAAGATAAAAATACTGGAAAAAAGTAGGAAAAAAATATAAAAACAAAATATGATATTAAAATAACATCAACAACAAATAATTGAAATTTAAGGAAGAAAAATAATTTGACTTAATTTTCTTTTAGAACTGTAGAAGAATGGGAGCAAGTATATATTAGTCAACTAGACTATTTAGAGATCTCCTAAATTAGCTTAGTCCGCTATAATATAAGATGATTAGAATAACTTTAATTCATAATTTAAACATTTGGAACCCTATATCATATGTTTCGAATTTAAGAATTTGTATTAATAAATAAAAAATTGTTACACCCATATGATTTTTGTTTATTGAAATTTTAGTTTGAAGCCAACACCCATATCAAATATTTTGGTCAGCCAAATTATAAGGGTTGTTGACCAAAATATTGGTCCACATTCTATCTTGATGTATGAATTGAAAACTTGAGGGGGTGGTTTATGTAATTTGCCCTATTAATTGATGAGAGAATAAGTTGTTGGAGAATGTTAGTTTGGTTCAATAAAATAACTTGTAAAGGTTAAAAAGTTAATTTCAATATTTAAATAGGTTAACTAATTGGTCAAAGGGCAATAATATCATTGGGGATGTATTTGTTAACTTTATTAAATTTGAGGGATGTCATGTTTAAAAAAGGATCAAGTTGTATCTGTTTGTAATAAACTCAAATCTCAAGGGGTGTCACTGTAAATTATCCTATTATTAAGAACTTTAGTAACTTAATTATCTTTTAACATAGAAATTGACTTCTATTAGTAAAAGAGGATCTTTTAGGTTGGATTTTAAAAAATGACCCATTAAACTTTTGGTTTAAAATTACCATTTTCTTTTACAAACATGAAAAAGGAAATCTCCTTTACAAACATACATAATAATAATAATAATAATAATAACTTTTGATTTCTCCATTTCTGAATCCATCTGGACTCCATATTTACGAAGTGAAGCAAGTTTGTATATATCTAAGAAAGTATGGTAAGTAAAGATGCAAATGAACGGGACTATTCTTGAACACTTACATGTAAAGATGTAAGCATGCAAAAGAGCCTAACTTTTCATCAGCAGTTTGCGCTTGATTTGAGTTCAGTTTTCTAGCAACAGAAAAATGTTGAGGTAGGCATTTTATGGAAGTTGATAAAACCTACTGTATAAGGTTCAATGATGATGTTCAAGTTATTGAGATTAACAGCTTTAACCTGCATGGGCGGCTCAGTGTTAAAGGGTCACAAGTGGTTCAATAATGGCATAGACGTAAACTCTGACGTCATGAGCTAGACTCTCACGAGTCGACAAAACATTCAAATTTAAATAACTAGTATAGTTTGTGATTAATTACATATATCTAAAATTTACCTTACAATTATGAGTTCAAAGGACTAACAATCCTATAAAAAAAACAGAGAGACAACTTTGACCAATGCATCAGAAGTGAGCTATAACTTCAATTTCATACGTTGCTTTGAAATCAAGTATGCTTATTATCTCAATCTGCAGGGGCATTTAATTTTCTTATTCGTGAGCCTTACAATTTTGAGTTCAAAGGACTAACAATCCTATAAAAAAAACACAGAGACGCAACTTTGACCAATGCATCAGAAGTGAGCTATAATTTCAATTTCATACGTTGCTTTGAAATCAAGTATGCTTATTTTCTCAATCTGCAGGGGCATTTAATTTCTTACTCGTGAGCCGTCTTCCATGCCATCTTAGTCATCCTAGTACACTTTTTGATAGTCCATGCCATTGATATTTTCTTTGACTTCCGTGCCTCACCCTTATACATGTTTGATATTACCACGTGCTTTAATTCATGTTGATATTATTAGCTTTAGATTTACAAATTATTAATGAATAGGCTAATATTAAACATAAATTTAGACGACTTAAACTTGTTTAAGTGAATTAATATTTGGGTGGGCTAATGGTAATGATAATTTTTTTTTTTTTTTTTTTTTTTTTTTCTTTAGCTGGGCTAAAATTGCCTATATTAATATATATATATATTTTTTAGGGGGGGCTCAAGTCTACCCTAGATCCACCATTGCTTTACATACTTCTAATTCGTATAAACTCATATGGATATTGTCTACTTTGTATACTCTCATTTATGTTATTATCCATATCTGTCACCACTTGTCGCAATCCATGTACATATTATCGACTTTGCACACTATCCTCTTGGCATTCACAATTTTATTCAAAAATGAGTTTGCATGGTTAATTATTTTTCATGATAGTTTAAAATATAATTCTTAACTAAAATTGTCAAGTATTTGTTTATACTTAGATTTTTCTAAAATTTTATCATAAATTTACTCAAAATTATTTTTTTAAAAAAAGAGTATGCATAGCCCGAAATCCATCTGGGTGAACGGCTGACCCTTTTGTAGCTGGTATATGTGTGTGATTGTTGTATGTTCCTTTTTTAAAAAAAATTTATTTTATTGGGCATAAATTTGATGATTTGGAGCTGAATTGTTGTTCTTGTTTATGGGCATTTGGCATTTAACAGGATGGTTTTTGGATGCTTATTTCCTTGGGGAGTAGGCCGAGGAATGAATGGTTTTGAACTTTGGATTCTTGCAGACAGATAGATAAATTGAAATATATGGGTTTTGAACTTCTGATTCTTGTAGATTTTGTAGTTTGCAGTTGCAGAGAGAGATGAGAGAGGGCAAGTTCTCAAAGTTGAGAACGAGATTTTTGTAGTTTGTAGTATTTTGACACAGTAGCACCTGTCAAAATATAGATTTGGCATCCGAATTTAGCTTTTAGCATTGTAGATGCTCTTATAAAGGTGTAATACCTATTTTGACCTCTATTTAATTACAAAATGAGTTATTTTAAGCTCCATCAATTTTAACTCTACCGAATTAAATTTGGTTCTGGTTACATTGTTTTGTTTTGTTGTAATTGCGATACTTTATATCTCGTTTTTTTGATACTGGTTGCAGATTATTTTTATTCTTTTCTTGCGAATGTTTCTATTAAAAAAAATGACGTGTCATGCGAAAATAAATTATTTTTGATGCTACCTACTTCGAAATACTTGGTAGGTGGAGTATGTAAATCAACTTAATTAATGCGGGTATATTAGTAAAAGTATATAAAAATTCTTACGTGGCAATACTTGGTAGCTGTATGATGCAAATCAACTTAATTGATGAGGGTATATTGATAAAAATATATAAAAATTATATTTTTCCTTCTAACCAAGCAAAAAATTTGTCACTCCATCAATAGTTTATGCTACTATTTTAGATATTTATTGAAAAAATAAAAAGTTGAATTTTAAACCCCAATAATTTAAAATACTTAGAAACAACATAATTTAAAACTTGAGTAGTGATGGTAAGCCTAAAAAAAATTGGTCAAAGCTAATTGTCAATTTCAAGAATGTTTACCATCACAACTGCTTCATGAATTTTCACTTAGGTCCATTTAGTTAGCGTCAAGTAATCAGAAAGGGCAAAAAAAAAAAAGAAAATATTTAAATTTTTTGAATGTTTGATTAGAGGAAAAGTGAAAGTTTTGGGGAAAGTAGGATTCCCGCATTTGAAAATTTTTCTCAAAATTTTTAATGCAAAAAACACACGAAAATTCATTTTCTCGCAAAAATTATGCATTTTATATTTTACTTTCCTATTATACCCATGCTAGTTGACTATCTTCTTCTTCACTTAATTACATAGACTTCCTTGAAAAATGAAAGTTTCTTTGTTTTGTAAATTACTTTTTTATACAATCATATATTACTAATTTAAATGTTTGTATTTTTTTTTATGTGTGCATCCAAAATTAATTAACTTTTTCCTATTATTATTGATTTTTGTTTTTAATTTTTGAAATGTCTTAAATAAGTAAGATATTTTCTTTCTATAATTGATAATGATGTTATTATATGTATACATAACTATTTGTTGATAGCAATAGTGTTTAGGTGAAAACTAATTTACATTATCTTAATACAATTTGTTTCATACTTAACATCAAACATTATCTTAAAATAAATAATTGATGATTCTTAAATAGTCTACGTCCATGACTTTTAATTTTATCAGCCTTGAGTATCCAATTACATCATTTATAAATAAATAATAAATAATAAAAATAAAACTAACATAAAAGAGAAAACAAATACTTGAACTTTAATTGTCCACTTTTTCAAAAGCTTATTTTTCTTACCTTAAAAGATAAAAGATTGTATTATGATATTACATATTATTCTATTTCATATTTCATTTTATTTTTTTACTATTTAAAATTATAAGGATATTTTCAGTAAGTAAAATCATTTTCTTTTCATTTTCATATTATCAAAACTAACAAAATAATTATTTCTCATAACTTTCTTCAAAAAAATTCATACTAACCAAATGCAGAATGAAAACTTGATTTTTCTTTTTTTTACTTCACTTTCTTTCACTTTCCATAAAATTTTCTTTCTAACCAAACAATCCCATAGAGTTTTGCACGTGTTTTGGAATAAGTCGTTCCTACTATGATTGCTATTCCTTCCGTCCCTTTATAAACTATGACTCACATACCGCTTCGTAAACTGTGCCTCATATATTATTTGTCATAGTTTACAAAGCGGACAACAAGAAAAGGAACGAGGTAGTATTTACTAGACTTTCTTCAAAAACATACTAAGAGTCAAACACGTGTCTTGGAGTACTCCACGTGTTTTGGAATAGTTCGTTCTTACTATGTTTACTATACTGGACTTTCTTCAAAAACATACTAAGAATCAAACTGTATTATGGTTTGCCTCAAAAGTGTAACAAAATATCACATTAAGTGTTGGAAAAAATGCGGTCATGGCTTATGACATGAAATTGTCTTCTTTCGCTTGTTTTTCTTACCTCGTCGGCAGCACCCCAGCACGTGTGTGCATAATTTGACTTAAAACATGTACGGAGTCAGATCATCCGTCTTAATCGTAACTATTATTCTATACAAAAAAAATCGAAGACACGTTGTCCAATTAAATTAGTGTTTTTAAAATTATCAAAAGTGGCAACCATACAAAATTAAGGCCGACTCAATATAATTGGCCTTATGAAAAAAATATAAAAATGGCCTTTTAATATCTAATACTACCTTAGTCTCTTTTTAATGGTCCATTCTTGATTTTATAACTTTTTAAGGGGATATGCAATTAATGCATTGTCCCTTTTTAAAATTATCAAATCGTCCTTTTTAATTTAAATATATATAATTATAAAGTTTGAAATTTTTTAAAAAGATAAAGAACAATGATGGAAATATAAAGAAAAGATGATTTGACTTTTTAAAGAGGACAACTAATTTGGGACATGTAAAAAGAGAAAAATGGACTACTAATAAGGAACGGAGAGAGTACATATATTCAATCTAATTAATATTTTTTGTCACATAATTAATTCTAGAGTCATACAATTAATACTAAATGAGGAAAAATATGTCAGAAATAAGAAAGAAAAAAAAAATAAAGAAGATAAAAAGTTAAAATAAGAATATGAAAAGTTTTACAAATTCTAGAGAAAAAAGAAACATGAATGAGGAGCTAAGAGAGAAAAAAAGATATAAGATAAAGATAAAAAAATTTTGGCCCCTATTAAATCTCTATTGGTTAGGGTTTAATAATCGATACAAATAAAATTTTTAAGGAAGTTATAATATAAGGAAATAAAAAAAAATTAGGGACCTTTTATTGGGCAAAGTTTAATAATAAGAAGGAAATAACATTTTTAGGAAGGTTATAATATAAACAAATAATTTTTTTGAAAGTTATAATATAAGGAAATACAAATTTTGAGACATTTATATTGGCCGAAGTGATAATAGAAAGAAAATAAAAATTTTAGGTAGAATATAATATAAAGAAATAAAAAAAAAATTGGGGCATTCTTATTGGTTGGGCTTAGGCAATCGCCTAGGTTGCCTAAGGCTATGTTTGGTACAGTAGGAAAGAAAAGAAAGGATAACATTAGTTATGAAGGAAAAGAAAAGAAAGAGAAGGGAATAATTATTTTAACCCTCTATCGTATTTGGTTGATTAATAAAGAAAAAGAAATGAAAAGATAATAATGAAGTCTGGAAAAAGAAAAGAGAAGAAAGGAAATGAAACTATTTTAATAAAATTATTATTATACCTTTTTATATTTTAAAAGATAAATTTATAGACTTAACTATGTAATTTATACGGCCACCAGAAAAATAATAATAATAATAATTTTTAGGGCAAATCATTTCACCCTTTCGAATCGCCGCCTCCATCTCTATTCTCGTTCTCACTGAACCAACCCCCCTCCCCCCTTCTCTCTACAACTGCAAACTACAAAATTTACAGGAATCAGAAGTTCAAAACCCATATATTTCAGTTTATCTATAAGTTCAAAACCTATTACTTATATTATATAATTTCGGATTGTTCAAAAAATCAAAATCCATATCTTTTAGTTTCCATCGCCCATTGTTCCAGTTCAGGTGCGCCGTTCGCAAGCTTCAGCCGCTGTCTCTCAACTCTCAAGCTTGCCCCCCTCTCCCTCTCTCTCTGTGCAACTGATAACTTGTATGTATGGGTTTTATTTTAAATTTTTTTCTAAATCAACTATTCAAGGTCTGTAATTCTTGTTTTGCAAACTAAAATAAAGTGTAATATTAATTTTGTGGAAGGGTAAATTTGACATCAGAAATAATACGTCAAGCCTCTCCTTTCCTTTTCTTCCATTTTCTTCCATTTTTGGGAGGATAAAGAAGCTACTTTTTAAGCCTATTGATAACCTTCCAAAACCATCATTTTCTTTTCCTTCCAATCATTTATGCCAAACACAAATTTTTAATCACCCTCCATCACCTTTCCTTTTCTTTCCATCCTTTTCCATTGCACCAAACTTACCATAAGGGTCTAGGCGCCCTGATAAAACCCAAAAGGCAAAGATGGGGATATTCCTAGAAAACTGTTAATTCCAAAATCATCACTTTCTTTTCCTTCTAACCATTTATGCCAAACACAAATTTTTAATCACCCTCCATCACCTTTCCTTTTTCTTTTCCTCATTTTCCATTGCACCAAACTGACCCTAAGGGTCCAGCCGCCCCGATAAAACCTAAAAGGAAAAGATGGGGATATTCTTAGAAAACTGTCAATTTCATGAATTGACTATTCCTAGTTAGTACATTAATTGGTCAAAGCTGTTAGTTTCAATAGCTTGAAAATTACTCACTTTTAAACCATGTAAAGTAGGAAGTCCAGTCATCTTGCAGCATAAAGATGTTTTGGATTGATTTTGAAGTGTTCATTTTTGACAGGAGAGTTTTTTTTTTTTTGGAAATGGTTCAACGATTAAAGACTCATCGCTAAGTCATAATGTAACTCATATTTTTTGTAAAATAACATCATTTAGGGCCTTAAAACGGGATTTTATGTCCTATAGAAAGCCTGCTGAATATTTCGAGATTTTTGTTCGTTATATAAACGAATTCGGATTGCACTCATATTTTATATTTAATATTTTATTTGATTAGGTTTCTTTCTCTATTTTTTCAAATTTTTTAAAGAAATTTTATTTTTAGACTTATTTTCGAGTATTAGTATCCTTTCGAGATTAGATTTCTTATATTATAAGGATATTCGTGTTTGCAGTTAGTTTCAGTATGAATTATGGTTTTCTTTTATTATAAAAATATGTAATGTAGAGATCAGAATCATTCATTCAATTAATATAGTTATCAGATTTATCTGAATTTATCTCTTATTTTGTGAATTCAAAATAAGTAGTTCTTTGTGAACAAATTTATGACTTCCGCTTACGTCACTACTTTGCTTCGTAGGAATGGAGCCCAGATGGATTCGAGGCTATGCATACTCTGTTTTTTAAAAATTAATCTTGAATAAATTTATGATAAAATTTTAGAAAAATCAAGTATAAACAAATACTTAACAATTTTAGTTAAGAATTATATTTTAAACTATCATGAAAAATAATTAACCATGCAAACTCATTTTTGAATAAAACATCAAGAAGAGAGTGTGCAAAGTAGATAATATCTACATGAATTGAGACAGATGGTGACAAATATAGATAATATCATAAATAAGAATATACAAAGTAGATGATCTTTATACGAGTTAAACGAATTATGTATATGTAAAGCGAAGAATATTAACATGAATTGAAATATGTGGTTATGCCAAACATGTATAAAGATGAGGCATGGAAGTCAAATAAATTATCAATGGCATTGAATATCAAAAAGTGTGTTCGGATGACTTAGATGGCATGGAAGACGACTATCGAATAAGAAAATTAATTCCCTGTAGATTGAGAAAAGAAGCATACTTGATTTCAAAGCAACTGAAATTCAAATTATAGCTCACTTCTGATGCATTGGTTAAAGTTGTCACTCTTTTCTTTATCTGATCGTCAGTACTTTGAACTTATAGTTGTAAGGTAAATTTTGAATATATGCAATTAATCACAAATTATACAAATTATTTAAACTTGGATATTTTTGTGCCGGGTGAGAGTCTAGCTCTGGACGTCAAAGCTTACGTCTATGCCATTATTGAACCCCTTAGCACTGAGCCACCCATGTAGGTTAAAACTGTTAATTTTAATAACTTGAAACTATTAGAGTTACACTGCACAATCAACCGGATTTGATACCAGTTGTTGTGGCGGAAACACAAAATAAACAACATTGTTCAAGAAATAAACAAGCAATCACGAAGAAAAAAAAAATTACACACAAGAACATAAGATATACATGGTTCACCCAAATCTTATGGCTACGTCCATAGAGCACACCGAATAAATTCACTATAAAGAAGATGAAGAATTACAATGGAAAATTTTCTCTTAATCTCTCTCAATTGCTCTTTCTTGTATTGGCACAAATTTATCTCTAACTTTTTACACTCTCTAAAATCTTATTAGAGTTGATATTTATAGAGTCCTAAACTTGTCTTACAAGAACTTGCCTTTTGTAAAATCCAAAACCAATAAGGAAGTTAAATCAGATTAGGAAATTGAATTTTCCATAAACCAATAAAGAAGTTAAATCAGATCAGGAAACTGAATTTTTCCTAAAATTCAGCAGTGTTGGAGTTTCCATATAATTAAACATTCCTAAAAAATAATCAGACTCCACAAACCACAACAATCTCCCACTTAGAGATTGGAACACTTGTAAACCCATTTCATCTTTTTCTCATGCATGTCCCATGCATGTCGGTGTGCTTCTTTTTGTCTTCAAGCTAGAAGACCGACTGAAGTTGCGCACAACTTCAGTTTCTCCATAGTCACTATCTTGGTCAACATGTCAGCCGGATTTCGTGGTGCCAAGTATTTTCTCAAGTGTTAATACCCTATCTTCTAACAAAGATCTGATGAAGTGACACCGAAGTCCTATATGCTTGGTCCTTGAATGAAATGCTGAATTCGTTGCCATATGTATCGCACTATGACTATCACTATGCAAAACATTCTTCACCTGTTTCGAATTCCAACTATGTCAACAAACCTTGTAACCAAATCATCTCTTTACTGGCCTCTATCATCGCCACATACTCTGCCTCTGTAGTAAATAACGCTATAATCCTCTGTATTTGCGGAACCCAACTAACTACAGTTGTACCCACCATGAACACATACCCGGTAGTACTTCTTTTGTGGTCCATCTCACCAGCAAAGTCTAAATCTACATAACCATGTAGCTTCACTTCACCCCTTTTGAAACATAGGCATTTGTCTGTGGTACCCCGTAGATATCTTAATATCCACTTCACTGCTTCCTAGTGTAGTTTGCCCGGATCCTTTATGAACCTATTTACTGCTCCCACTGCATATGCAATGTTTGGTCTTATGCATACCATGGCATACATCAAACTTCCAATGGCTGAGGCATATAGAATTTTAGTCATGAAGTTTTTCTCATCCTCTGTCTTCGGACACTGATCTTGAGATAATCGGAAGTGATTAGCTAAAGGAGTACTCACCGCCTTAGCATTATTCATGTTGAACCTTTTCAGAACCCGTTCAATGTACTCAGCCTGAGACAACTGCAAAGTACCTTTCTGTTTGTCTCTGCTAATCCTCATCCTAAGAATTTGCTTCGGTGCACTAAGATCCTTCATCTTGAATTCACTAGACAACTGCTTCTTCAATTTACTGATTTCTTCAAAATCAGAACGTGCCACTAACATGTCATCAACATAAAGTAGAATGATAATAAAACTTGACTTAAATCTCTTGAAGTAGTAGCAATGGTCAGCGTTGCACTTATTGTAGCCATGTCGCTTCATAAAACCATTAAACTTTTTATACCACTGCCTCGGGGCTTTCTTTAAACCGTATAAGCTTTTCTTCAACTTGTATACTAGTTTCTCTTTCCCTTTGACTGCGAACCCTTCGGTTGTTGCATGTAAATTTCCTCATCAAGGTTACTATGGAGGAAAACAGTTTTGACATCTAACTGCTCAAGGTGCAACCCCTTTATTGCAACAATGCTAAGAGCTGAGCGAATGGTACTCAGTTTCGCAAACGGGGAAAAAATGTCTGTGTAGTCAATGCCTTGCTTTTGCTAAAAGCCTTTGACCACCATTTTTGCCTTATATCTCTTGGAACTATCATGTTCCTCTTTCACCCTGTACACCCATTTGTTGTGAAGAACTTTCTTCCTCATGGGCAACTTGGCTAGTTCCCATGTTTTGTTAGAGATAATGGACTTCATCTCATCTTCCATTACAAGCTCCCACTTGCTAGCATCTTCAACCTGACATGCTTCATCATAGCATTCAGGCTCACCATCATCTGTGAGCAACATATAATCCAAATATATCTTATTCGGTACATGAGGTCGTGTAGACCTTTTGGGTGCAGGCATAGGAGTTAGAATCTACGGTGAACTATGCTCCTGTGAGTTCTCTCCAAGAACCCTCATTTGTCTGCTCTGCGTCAATGCTCTCTGGATCATCATCCAACTCAACAAACTCATGCTTATTCTATACAGGACTAGTTAAATGTGTTGCATCTCTATCCATGTATATTACCTTCTCATTGAAAATTACATATCTACTTCTGATAATTTTTTTGTTCTGATATCCCAGAGTCGATAACCAAACTCATCTCTGCCATACCCAATGAAGATGCATTTTAGTGACATGGGGTCTAACTTTCCCTTAGCATGGTCACTAATATGCGCATATGCAATACAACTAACAACTTCAACCATGAAAGATTTACCTCTTTGCCACTCTATACCTTTTCTGGTATTCGATGCTCCAAAGGCACCGATGGTCCATGATTAATTAGGTAGGATGCTGTATTGACTGCTTCTGCCCAAAACTGTTTGGGTAGACCCGAATGTATGCACATACTTCTGGCTCTCTCTGTCAATGTTCTGTTCATCCGTTTTGCCACCCCATTCTGCTGTGGGGTTCCTTGCACAGTCCTCTCTAATCTGATCCCATTATCAAAACAGAACTTTTTGAATCTGATGTCTTTATATTCACCACCATTGTCTGACCTTAACCTCTTGATCTTCAAACCTGTCTCATTCTCTACCATGCCTTCCACTTCTTGAACACATCAAATACTTCATATTTATGCTTCAAAAAATAAAACCATACCTTTCTTGTGTGATCATCAATGAAAGTCACGAAGTAGGATTTTCTGCCAATGGATGAGACAGTGGCTGGCCCCCAAATGTCTGTGTGAACTAGCTTAAGTTTCTCCTTTCTGAGATCTCTGCCACTCTTCTTGAAACTGACCCTCTTCTGCTTGCCCATCAGGCAACTCTCACAGAAGACAATTTCAATTGCCCGTATACCTAGTAGTTTTCCCTTTGAGTGCATAATCTTGAGCCCCCTTTCACTCATGTGACCTAATCTTTGGTGCCAAAGGTTACGATCTTCTCTGTTTTCTGCAACTGCTATAGACCCACAAGCATTGGTAGTTGTGTATAGAGTGCCAGATTTCTTACCACGTTCAATGGTCATAACGTATCTGGAAACTTGCCACGAGTCTCCAGTGAATGTTATAACAAAACCTTCATATGACAATTGTCTCACCGAAATCAGATTCTTCTTCAAGTCAGGGATGTGTCTCACATCTTTTAACTTCCAAGTTAATCCATTCAACTTGATTTGCATTTCACCTTTGCCAACGACGTTGCAAAGCTGATCATCACCAAGATACACCTTACCAAGGTTACTCGGTTCATAACTATTAAATAGTTCTTTGCTTGAGGTGCCATGAAATGTTACGCCGGAATCTAAAGCCCATGACTCCGCCTTGCTCTCCAAAGAGCATATCAATGCATCATCTGATTCTTCTGAGACAATGTTTGCTTCAGTTTTTCTTTCAGTTCCTTTCTTTAGAAGTCTGCAATCAACACGATAATGTCCTTTCTTTCCATAATTCCAACACTCAACGTCACTGAGATTTGTGGAATTCCTAAAATTTTGAGGCTGTGTCCTTCCATTCCTTAACTTGGATCAGTCTCTATTTCTATTACTGTTGCCCTTCTTCTTGTTTGAACCCCTGCCTCTGCTTTTAACATTTAACGCCAAACCACTGGTGGAAACCCCTGCTGTTTGCCTTCTAATTTCTTCAGTTAGAATCATACTCACAACTTCATCAAACTTCAAATTGGTCTTCCCTGCAGAGCTACTGATCGCTGTAACTGTGCCACTCCAACTCTCAGGTAACTGCCCTAGAATTAGCAGTGCTTGGACCTCGTCTTTGAAGTCGATATCAATAGACTCTAATTGCCTAACTATCTTGTTAAACGCATTTAGATATTCGTTGAACTTACCACCTTCGACCATTTTCATGTTGAACAACTTCTTGATTAAGTGTACCTTATTCACTGTAGAAGGCTGTTCATGTATACTAGAAAGGGCTACCATGAGAGACATCATCGTCTTCTCGTTCTTGATGTTGAAGGCGATTGACTTTGACAACGTCAATCTGACAGTGCCAAGAGCCTTCCTATCAAGTAATTCCCATTCAGCATCCTTTGTATCCTCTGGTTTCTCTCCCAAAGGTTGATACAGATTTTTCTAAAACAAGAGGTCTTCAATTTGCATATTCCAGAAACTAAAGTTTGTGCCATCGAACTTTTCGATCATGAATATGGATATCTTATCTTCTATGATACCCTCGGATCCGAGACACGGGTTGATCAGGCCCAGGCCCAAACCCGAGGGAATATCAAACAATTAAAGTATTTTATAACGAACACAGAATAATAAAGAATTAAGAATTAAATAATGAAACCGAAAGAATTTAAAAATTATCCTCCAAGAATACAACTCGGGAATCCATCTAGTGGACCCCTAAATAAAATCCCAACTAAACTTTTAAAATAACTGGCATAAAACCAAAACTAAAACATGGAATGAAATCCTACATTATCGGTAGAGTGAATAATAGTCTCTGCTCAGCACGATTAAACCAAAGACTGGTAATGTCCGATACCTGAAAAATGTAAGAGTGGGTCAGGCCCATGAACAAATTCTAATCTAACTGTAATCCATACAGTGACCAGATACGCAGATACACCGTAGATACCTCACAATATCCACCTAGTCTATACATATATATATATTTACACTAAGGGACATTCACTGGACTACAGTAGGGGTCTCAACCTGAATAGAAGGCAACATGCAAAAACGCACCCAAGGGTGGGCATGAGTACCTAGACCTAACAGGGTACACCTCAACCTATTATAGCCAGCTACGTATCCACTGCATATACGCACCCTAACCAACGAGTCTGAGACTTAAGCTCATCTCATGGTACCATAAACATATATTTAAAATCCGTCCAACAGAGTATATCATTTAATAGTTCATTGAGCTAACATACAATACACAAACTAGTTAGTCACTCAACTTATTCAGTTGATATGACTTAACTACAAACCAATTAATCTAGGAAGCCATTCAACTTAGTCGCAGTTGATCTGACTTAGTCACAATTAGGATTCAATATTTTTTAATCCATTGCTTTAATCCATTAGGTTAGGTTTAGGCGTTTTGAGCTAAACCATCCCTAGTATGTCACCGTCCCATACCGGTGTATACAATCCTCCATATCTATGTAAATTACAACATATATATAATCGTTTAGCAATTTACAGTCCAAAACCAATATCCAAATAATTGCAGAAAAATGTTTAAAGGTTCAGCAATTTAAATCAAAGAGTTAAACGATGTATTGTTTAACAGTTCAACAACTAGCATCCAGAGCATGAACAGATCAGTTTTAATAAATTAACAACTCTATCATGCTTATAAATAAGTTTTAAAATCATAATATAGTCCAATAAATTTGTTAAATTAATTTAAGCAATTTAGTTATTTCCATCTGGTAACAGTGTACTAAGTTCTATACTTGTATTCTGTTCTATCTTTTAGCACAGAGCCATACACTATGCCACAAGTCTAATTTGTTAATTAAAAGACTCCACCATGCACCTAAAACTTAATTTAGAATCATGTTATAGTATCTTAAATTGTCGAATTAAAACTAGACAATTAATTTCCTTCTAGTCGTTAACCGTATGCATAGTTGTTAAATAGCGCATTGTTAATTCTATTAACACAAAAGAGGTATTTTATGCAATACAAGACCTTAATTACATCCTAAATTAATTATTGAAAACCCCATTAAAGTTTTAAAACTGTTTAGAAACCCCAAGAGCCTAAACAGTAGCTGAAAACAAGCAGTACGCATCAAAATGGAAATAGCCTGCTCTAAAAAAAAATAGAGCAGGCTCAAATCAACATTGAACTGGCTCTAAAAACTTTTGTAGCAGGCTCAAAGTGCTTGGAGCCACCTCCAAAACACTTTGGAGCCGCCTCCAAAAAGGGGGAGCCCACTGCTCCGCTTCCTTCTCCGTTTCCGATAATCTGCTTCGACCCCGGCCACTTTCTACCCTTCAGTTGGTTTCTAAAACTGATCCTAAGGGTCTTATTAATACCAAATAGCATCCCAATGGTTTAATAACAACAATTGGAATTAAAAACAAAAATTAAATTTGCCACCAAACTAAACATGCTTTAGGAACAAACTGAAACTATTGTAGCAACAACAGTTCCATTCCAACCCCTCTGTTCCTCATAAATACTGAACCTAAAATCTTATATCATCCTATTAACATCCCCATGGTTCATTTATAGAAGATGGAAGCAAGTACAATAACAAAAATCACAGCAGAACTTAACATGCTTTAAAGAACAAAACCGGAAGTAGACATGCACAAATTGTAAGCAGATTTGATTTTAATACAAACATATCATCAATATAGCATATACTAAACACGTAAATCCCGATTACTGATTAATTAAAACCCTAGAGGTTATCTAGGTGCACAGAACATAAGCCAAAGGGAAGGAGAAAGAAAAGAACTTGCCTGCAGTTTTGATCTCAAAACTTTGTCGCCGTCTTCCTAATTTCTGGCAAACACTGACCACCTTCAAGCCTCCTATGGTTTTGGTTTAATCCACCACAACTCTCCCTTAGTCCTCTATGTTCTCCTCCTAAGCCTTGTTCTGTTTTCTCTCGCTCAATTCTCTTATAAGTCTATTTTATCTTTGTATCTTTGGTACGTGAATAGGGGTTGTGTATTCTCAAAACCCTAAGTGTACGTACTGTTCTATATATATAGAGACTTAACTAAACCCTATTCCCTGTATGTGTAGAGACAGAGCCCTAATCCTAATCCTTGTCGGCCCATAACAAAACCGACGTTTTAAAACAGTGACGGCTACACACGTGAATTTATTCTACAGTTAAAACTTTAACCTAATTTAATAAATAAAACATTTAACTCAATCCAACTAAAATAAACATACAAATAAAATAATCAACCAATTTAAATAAAATAATTAATCAATTAAAGCAAAACAAAATCCAATTAAAATAACCATTAAATAAACACACAAACAAATAACCAATTAAATAAAATAAAAATGCAATTAAATAATTAAATAAATACCAGGACTATCCTTTTAAAATTAGGGGTATTACATCTTCTGATACCATTACTCCCACTCGAATGGACAGATCTGATCAAAAGACTTTTCGTCAAATACCTTCTATGCCCTAGGTTCTCAACCAAAGGCTCTGATACCAGTTGTTGGAGTTGCATTTCATAATCAACTGAATTTGATACCAGTTGTTGTAGCGGAAATGCAAAATAAACAACACTATTCAAGGAATAAACAAGCAATTACGAAGAAAAAAAAATCACACACAAGAACACAAGATATACATGGTTTACCCAAATCTTAGGGCTACGTCCATGGAGCACACCGAACAAATTTAATATGAAGAAGATGAATAATTACAATGGAGAATTTTCTCTCAATCTTTCTTAATTGCTCTCTCTTGTATTGACACAAATTTATCTATAACTTTTTACACTCTCTAAAATCTTATTAGAGTTGATATCTATAGAGTCCCAAACTTGTCCTACAAGAACTTGCCTTTTGTAGAATCCAAAACCAATAAGGAAGTTAAATCAAATCAGGAAATTGAATTTTCCTTAAACCAATAAGGAAGTTAAATCAGATCAGGAAACTAAATTTTTCCTAAAATTCAGCCGTGTTGGAGTTTCCATATAATTAAACATTCATAAAAAATAATCAGATTCCACAAACCACAATAGAAACATTATCGTTGAACCTTATAATGTAGGTTTTTTCAGTTTCCATAAAATGCATACCTCAATATTTTTCTTTTGCTAGGTAATGGAACTCAAATCAAGTGCAAACTGTTGATGAAAAGTCGGGGTCTTTTGCATGCTTACAAGACATACTAGTGTTCATGAATAGGTAGGCTCATTTGCATCTTTACTTACCATACTTTTTTAAATATATACAAACTTGCTTCACTTGGTAAGTATGGAGTCCAAATGGATTCAGAAATGGAGGAATCAGAAGTTATAATTGTTGTTGTTGTTATTATTATTATTATTATTATTATGTATGTATGTAAAGGAGATTTCCTTTTTCATATTTGTAAAAGAAAATAGTAATTTTAAAACAAAAGTTTAATGGGTCATTTTTTAAAATCCAACCGTAAAACATCCTGTTTTATAAACAAAAGTCAATTTCTATGTTAAAAAATAATTAAGTTAGTAAAGTTCAGTTATATAAATAATAAGTTATGATGAAAATATAGTCCAGCGATTAGGGCATGTAGACAAAGAAGAAAGGTAGCTCAAGACATTCGGCAGATAAAAAATTGGCCAACAGATGGAGATGGTAGGTGGTGGTGAACACGAATTTGGAAATGTAAATTCGTAACACTTCAGTAGTAAGTTGTATACGTAGTATAATTTTATTACTTTCAAAACATTAATTATTGAACTTGTTAGAAAGTCGCGGTGACATTCTTGTCTTTATTCTATATGAATAGATCTCTTCTCTTAAATTTAGTATTTTTCGACGGTTCTTTATTATTTCATTCCGGTTATATAAGTTTTGGCGGCCCTTTTTTTTTTTAGTTAACCTGAGGTGTCTGGGATGTCACGAACCCTTAGGGCTTTTCAACAACCCGATTAATCCCGAGGATTCAGAAGGGAACCTCCCCACCCGGGCCAGTTAAGTCACTGCAGGGGCAGCGGAGGCTAACCACAAAGAACACCTAGCGGGACTTGAACCCCAGACCTTGGACTTGCAAAGTTCCAAAGTTCAGTGAGTAAACCGCTGGGCCATATCCGAAATGGATTTGGTCAGCCCTTTTGTCACTTCCTTTTTATGCAAACAACTATTTCTCATTTAATCGGTGCATTATCGGGTTTGCATTGAATACAATCATACAACTTAAATCTACTTTCTCTAATTTTATCATTTATAAGTGTTACACCTAAAATTCTCCTCATACATTCATTTTTAATCTTTTCTCTTAGTTCTCTGGTCATCCAAGTGGAGATACGATGTATCACGATATGAAGTAGATGTTTGGAAGATAAGCAGGATAAGGGACATAGTGATTTTTCTCCAAGTCTAATATTTATTAGATAGTAGAGATGGACCATCAGAGACCACCGGATCCTTGCAGCCATTTCTTATACTAAAGTAGAAATGAGAGAGCATTTTACACATTTAGTTGAGGGATTGCTGATTTTACACAAGGGTTAGGATTCTGGATGGGATATTAGTTGACTGCTAAATTAGGTTAGCTTAATTCTTATCTATTTTGAACTGGCAGGACTTCAGTTCATATGAATAGAATGGATTATGAGACGGTTTGGATGGATTACGGTGGTGATTCGCACTTTGCATTAAGTTCTGTCTGGTAGAAGCGAGGTGGAAATGGATGCTCTCAACAAACGATAGAATATTTAAATCTTTCGGTTAGTTGATGAGTTATCAGATAAATTTATAGCATGTGTAATAATAACACTCGATATTACTAAGGTAGTTGAGAAGGTCAACTTTAAATATTGGAGCTGACCCTAGAGCCAATGTTACCTTACTCAGATGAAGTTTAAGGTACTAGAGAATGATTTAGTAGTTTATGTAAATAGTGATATGATGGTCGGGCGACTAAAATGAAAAGTCTATAATTTTTCTCGGTTCACTCAGACGGTCAAAAGGTACATCATGACATCAAATATCAGTTTTGGTGAATAGGTACGGATATGGACATGTATATGATTGCCCTAAGTGTAACACCTACTCGAAAGGTGAAAAGTTGATCATCGGATATCATAGGAATCTTTAGCCACTTCCTATAACAAATATGGAAGTAGAACTAAATAGGAGTGGACGGTTGGTGGGAATTATCGACATTGATTTGGAATTTCAATTTTCCATTTGGAATAAAAGTGGTGGATTGAGAAAGTTCGCTTGAGGACATTAATTGGAGGCAATTTTAGAGCTTCATAGTAGTTCTATAATACAGCGATAGTGGTGTTATAGCATGTTGATGTCCATTATAATGGATGCAAAGTGCAATTTCGAAGGAGCTTTATAAAGATTTTGGAGCAACAGTGACGAGCACTGAAAAGTGCGTATTTAAACCCCTTAAGCTTAGGCATTCTAGTACCTTTATCTATCTTACTTTACCATTTTAGATTGATTTCGTATTATTTCTATTTTCAGGCACTTATCTCGAAAATAAGCTAACTCAGCCAAATAAGAGCTTAATTGAAACAATTCTGGGATTGAACAAAGAAAGGAGCAAAGTGGAGGAAGAAAGAAGCAAAATGAAGCAAAGCAGCAAGTTCGATCGATCGAACATTGATCGATCTTAGCACTTCAAGACAGATCCAAGCCTTGACCCAAAACACTTAAGTCCAAAAGTTCGATCGATCCAACATCATTCTTCGATCGATCGAATACCTTTGTCCTTATCCAAATGATTGATCCTATCCACGGCTGTACCGCCCACCAACCATTTTTGTCCTTTTCCCATAAATATCTCCCATAAATATCTCAGATTTGTATTTTTCCAAAAAGCTCAGCTAGTTGGATCGATCCAGCCTAAGTTCGATCAATCTCGCTTACTTTTGATCGATCTCACTTCCTTTCGATCGATCGAACTTCCTCCAGTGCGAAAAAGTTAAAATTCCAACTCATTGAAAGTTGTCCTTTATCCAATCATTGGGGAATATTGTGTACACGACCCTAGCTCATTTTAGGTGTCATTTTGACCTACCTATATAAGGATAAGGATTTTTTTTTTTCAATAGAGAGCCAACATTACTTTCATATCATCTCTTGGAGAGGAAGTTTAGAGGAGGAGGAGGCTAGAGACACCATTGGAGATCTTCATCAACAAGGAGCAAACCTCTTGCATGGAGTTAGCCCTTGAGGGTTGGAGCATCATCACCATGAGTGGCTAGGCATCCTCTTGGGGCTAGAGTTAGCCCCAAACATGCTTTCTATATCTTAATCTTGTGTATTATTGAGGGATTAGTGTTGTAATTGATGTTTTGACACTTTGATATATATAGATCTTGTTTATTCAATGATTTATGTGGTTTAATGCTTCCAATTGGTCAGTTCATTCTATCCATATGTCTATGTATGCTAGAATAGATGTTCATGTGTTTATCTCTAGATTTTGTGTTATTGATGCATGTCTATGTGTATTGATGATATAGATTTAGAGATTGTCAAAACATTGTGCTTAAAAGAATGCTTTTCTGATTCTCTTGATGGTTCATGCTTACCTCTTGATGGATTGTGCCTCTCCCCTAGTTTATTTTCATGCTAGTAGTGTAGAATAGTTGTTGTGTAGTGTTAAATGGGAGGATAATCTATGCTTGTTATTTGATGATCCAAGCTTGTGAATGCAATTAGCATATGTCTCTATCCTTATGTTGTATTTGGATTGTGAGCTTAATGAAAGGATTAATAACTTGTTTTGATTTATTGTGCCTTTCACATATTGTTTAGACAATATATGCTTCATAACTTAGATATATTGTGCCTTTCACATGATGTTTAGACAATACATACTTAACTAGTCATCCTTGCTTATTGAATCAACCAAATACATACACACCACTATTGCAACCCACTATTTGCCCTCATTAATCACTTGTCAATGATATAGAAATGCATTGCTTGGTGGTGATCTCTAAACCTCAAGATCTCTCTCTCCCTTACTTACTCTCTTTAGCATTGTATTCTTACTTAATTTAATTTAGTTGTTCTCTAGTTTAAACAACCAATCAATCACTTATTTGATTATTCAACCTACTAACCCTAGTTGCGATTCAACATTCAAGTACGAGTCCAATCCCTTGGGACGATCCCTACTCGCCCTAGCTATATTTTTAGTAAAGGTAGTAGTAGCTTTATAAATGTAAAACTTGGCCCTCGCCTAAATTGCACATTCTTAAGCTTATAGTAAATCGACGGCCATCAGTTTTTGGCGCCGTTGCTGGGGATTAGGCAACGTCGTATTTGTGGAATTGATTAGGATTAGTACTCTTTTTATCGTGTTTTTACTTTATTTTTATTTTTCTTTTTGGTTACTTATTGTGTTGTTCTTACTTAACTAGATGCATTATTGGAGAGGAAGCAAGTAAAGGAGCCATTGAGCATTCAATTCAAGCAAGCAAAGAAAGGAAAAATGCTAAAAACTTAAAAAAAAATTACTAAGCTAAGCTTTAAAATTTGGAGTTGAAGTGCTAAAGGACCTTTGTGAGACTTTCTTGACTTAATCTCCTTAGTTAAATCGTGAGCCCGCGTAGAGGCATTTTTCTTGTCATTGCATTATTATTGTTTCAAATATGGGTTAAGTGTTTGTGGAGGGAGTTTCATTACATTGTTGTGAAGGCATAGTGTTTGTCATTCTTTGTGTTTCTTGATTTGCATCTTGAATCTATCGTTAGAAATCCTAGGGGAAGAGGAAGTTCGAATAGAGCCAATCTTTTAATGGATGACCATAATGATGACCATATTGAGGACATTGGTTACATAGACCAACAAGGCATCCTTCATTCAAATGTGCACAATGAAAACATTCAAGTACCATTAGGCATGCCAAGGCCATTCATCCAATCACCACAATAACAAGGCCAAGTTCCGTATGGAATGCCAAGGCCAATGTATGCTCCACAACCTCCCGTCATTAATTAAGGAATTCATAACCAAGGTGTTCATGTTGCACCTCAAGTAGCTAATCCACCTCTTGCTTTAAGAGATCACTATGTGCCTAATGAATACAATGCACCCATATGCATTCAATTGCCACTATTTCGAGCACACCATTATGAAATTAAAGCACAAACCATTCAAATGCTTCTTAACTTTCATGGACTTCCTAGTGAAGAACCTTACAAGCATTTGGATGAGTTTCTTGAAGTTTGTTCTACCGTGAAATACATGGACATGCCGGAAGAAGTCTTAAGGCTTAAACTTTTTCCATTCACCCTTAAAGACAAGGCAAAATATTGGTTTAACAATCTTAGGCCTTTTTCAATCACTTCTTGGGTAGAAATGCAACAAGAGTTTTTGAAGAAGTACTATCCGGTTTCTAAGACCAATGCCATGAGGACCTCAATTCGAGAATTTTCACATGGGGATGGAGAAACATTTCATGAGGCATGGGAACGCTTCAATGAATTGCTAAGGAAGTGTCCACATCATGACATGCCCAAATGGAAATTAGTTCAACCAAGGAACTTTGGTGAGGAAGTGTCCACATCAAGTCGAACATTCAAATGAAATAGCCGCCGAAATGAAGTCTTTGTCTCAAAGGTTTGATCAATTTTTGATTAACCAAAACTCGGCGAACCAAGTAACTTCCTTCCCTAACCATTCTCATCGTGCATCAAATGAAACATGTATGACTTGTTCTAGTGTTCTTTATTCTACTTCTCATTGTCCTCATGGACAAGTGCAAAGTGAACCTAATGAGCAAGTCAATGTAACTTTTGTGAATCAAGGGAACAATCCTTATGGTACTCATTACAATCCAAGTTGGAGAAATCATACGAACTTCTCATAGAAAAACCAAGGGGAAGGCTCAAACCCTCCCCAAGGTAGTTTTTAAGGGAAGTATATTCCACCTCCAATGCAAAACCAAGGATCCCAAGGTTATAGGCCATACCAATTACAAGGGAATCAATTCTCTAATTCTCATTTTCCCAACCAATCATATTCCCAAGGTAATTCTCGAAGTCCCGCTTTTGAAGAGAAAGTTTTAAATGCTTTGGGCACTTTAGAGGCTAACATACAATTGCTTCATTCTCACTCTCAATCTATTGCAAAGCTAGAAACCCAAGTAGGGCAAATAGCTAGCACTCTTAATGTTAGAGAGAAGGGAAAGATGCCTATTAATGCCCCACCTAAGTAACAATGTGTTGTGGAAACCCATTCCTCATCGGAAGGGCATACCATTGAACATGTTAATGCGGTGACTACTTTGCGAAGTGGTAGAGCTATGGACAATCAAGTTGAAATGTCCAATAAAGAGAGTGAACCGGTGCAACCTCAAGTTGTCACCCGTCCCGTTTCACATCACATTCCTCCTTCATTGCATACACATGATCTTGCAAATGAGAAAATTTTGAAAAATGTGTTTGACAAAGAAGTCTTGAAAAATGATGTTGAGAAAGAAGTTTTGTTAAAAAATGATTTGAAGCAAAATGATTCGAAAACTTCTTATGTTGAAGAGAGTTCAAAAGAAAATTTTGAAAAAGTGTTTGAACCAAAGGTTCCATTTCCGGACGCCTTGAAAGGGTCCATTTCAAAAGAAAAGCAAAAAGTCAAGACCAATGAGATTTTGGAAATGTTTAGGCAAGTAAAAGTTAATCTCCCACTTTTGGATGCAATCAAGCAAATGCCGGCTTATGTCAAGTTTTTAAAAGATCTTTACACCCAAAAGCGAAAGAACAAAAGCCAAGCACTAAAAAAAGTGGTTTTGACTGAGCAAGTAAGCTCAATTTTGCAACATAACACTTTTCCAAAGCTTAAGGACCCCGGTTCACCCACTACATCATGCATCATTGGTGAACATATCATTAATCGGGCGCTTCTTGACTTAGGAGCAAGTGTTAACCTTCTTCCTTACTCGGTTTATGTCAAACTAGGCTTAGGTGAATTGAAACCGACGTCGATAGTTTTGTAACTTGCCGACCGATCCATTAAAAAGCCTAGAGGTGTCATTGAAGATGTTTTGATTAAGATTGATAAATTCTTCTTCCCCGTTGATTTCGTTGTCATAGATACGAAATCGGTTTCCAATCCTAAGAGCTAAATTCCCGTTATCCTTGGCCGTCCTTTCTTGGCAACCGCAAATGCCAACATCAATTGTAGGATGGGGATAATGAAGATTTCATTTGGCTACATGAAGGTGAAGTTGAATATCTTTAATCCCACACCCAATTCATTTGACAAATATGAAGGAGAGGTTAATGTTATAGAAAAGTGTCATGATCTCCAATGTCAAGGAAATGAACTTTCTTGTAAAACTAAAACTTCCAAAGGATCATCTTCAACCTTGCATTCTCAAAGTCTTGTTTCAAACTCTTGTTTTGAAAGGACGTGGAAGCCTAAAGGTTGTAATTGCATAGACAAAGGATCAAAAAATTCTTTTGAGTTTGATCCAATAAGTTCTTCCAAGAACAATTTATTGGGTGGGGCTCAAGATATTCATCACCCCAACAAGGAGGGGATGCATTATAAGATCTTTGATCCGGGCTAAAAGAGCCCAATGTCTTGCTAGAGACGTTAAAGACTAGCAAAAGCATTCGTAGGGTGTCAAAACCCTATTCCTCCCCCATTTCTATCTTTCATTTCATTTCTTGCGAAGTCTAGATACTTGTTTTTGGTTCATATGCATTTCAAGGAACTTTGGTGAGAATTGCATAAGCTTTCATGTCATTTTTGAGCATTCTGCATAAGTTCAATCGATCTCATACCTGAGTTCAATCGATTGAACTTCCATCTGAATCCAACACTTAGAAAATTTTCCAGCCTGCATCCAAATAGGCTCTCTGTCCCATCGATCCAAGAAAAATCTGCGATCTTAGTTCTCAGTTGGATCGATCATAGGACCTTCGATCGATCCAACTATCCTATTCGATCGATCTTGAGTGTTGACACTTAGAATATTTTTGAGCCTGCAGAACCTGCATCCAAATCACCTCTCTGTCCCATCATTCGAACTAATTCTCAGATCGATTAAGAGACATTCGATCGATCCAACTTCCGAGTTCAATTGATCTCATGCCTCAACACTTAGAAAAATTTTGAGCCTGCATCCACCTGTATATTTTTAGCTCGCTCTCTGATCGTTCGAAACATTCCAAGATCGATTTGAAAGTTCTTTGATCGATCCAACTTCCTAGTTCGATCGATCTCATGTTCCAACACTTAGCCAAATTTTTGAACCAAAAACCTGCATATTTTTGCTCTCTGTATGATCGATCAAACTCTTGTTTCGATCGATCACAAATCTTCATTTCATTGTTTTAACTTTAGTTTGACTTTTCAACTTTTCAAAAATTCAAAAATATTTTCATTTTTATTTTATTCTATTTTCACTCTCATTTTATTTTGTTTCAATTTTCAACAAGTTTTCAAAAATTCAAAAATATTTTAATTTATTTAGTTTTTAATTAATTATTTAATTTTAAAAAAAAAAAACTTTGAAAGGAGTTCATCAAAGTTCGATCGATCACAACTTATCTTCGATCGATCGAACTAGTCGGGAAATGTTTTTAAAAAAAGATCCAAGGGTCTTGAGATCGATCATTTGGATCGATCTCAACACATCAAACCCTAGCCTCTTATTCCCTTCTACTACAAATCATCTCCCCTAGCTCATATCTTCCATCTCCGGCAAGAACCAAGCTTCTCTCTCTCTCTCTCTCATCTCAGTTTCATCCCTCCCTCTTTGCATCCACATCTCCCTTTGATTTGGGTAAGATCTGAGACCTCACTAGTCGATTTCAAGCTTCAATCTTGTGCATACATGGTTTATATGTTTGATTCATGCTTTATATATGATTGAACCTCCATTGTTGATGCTTGAAATATGTATATATATATATATATGTATATCATTGTATATATTTTTGATATTTTTGTTTGATTTGGGAGTATGGGCCATGTTTGGGTGATGAGAGTTGTTGATTTGATGTGTTGTAGGGCTCACGAACACGTTCGTGTGGACCCCGTTATTCAAAAGTCACAGATCTGTGACTGTTAAGTTTCATCGTCGCACTGTTCGATCGATCGAACAAAGTTATGATCGATCTAATATTTGCGATCGATCCAACTCAACCTTCGATCGATCCAACTTTTGTGATAGATCTCATTTCTTTTTATGATCGATCGAATTTCACAGATCTCATATACACACTCCATTCATCTTATCTTATGTTTATGCTACCATATATATGCCCAATGCTTGTGATATTCCACATTAGATGTATTTCATACTCACATTGTTTGGCATGTTTCATATTCTGCCACTTGCATAGAATCATGCGATATCTTGTTTTGTCTATCTTATCTGATATACATGTTTTTATGTTGTGCCTTATATTCTATATATGCTGGCACTAACTCTTGAAATTCTATTTGCAGACTATGGCTCGCGTCAAGACTGTAGCACGTAGACACCGTCATGGCACCAGACGCCGACTTGACGAAGGGCCGGTCCATCTCATGTCTGGGATCCTAGCCTTGAGCACACACAGAGGAGAGTCCGATAGCGGACAGAGGAGACTGCGCAGCCCTCCCATACAGAGGAGCCATTACACCCTACTCCACCCCAGTTACCAACTTGTCCAGCATTCATTCCATCACCATCTCCACCACATACAAGCGCTGAGCATCCAGCTCAGCCGGCTCCACTTGTTCATCCAGCTCCTTTACAGCGCGACAAACTCGCGCCTCAATATGCACGCATTACTATCGACCACGAGTCAGTATTCGGCACCGCATTCTTCTCCAGATCGGTGCTGACTCGATCTGCCTACCAGGACATCATTCAGCGGGGCCTCTTAGCTATTCTTGCCTCAGTCACAAAGCTGATCTACCCGCGACTAGTACGGTTGTTCTACCAGAACCTCCGACCGTCGCCGCGTACTACAGCCGAGCTCGTCACCTTTATCAATAGCCATGAGATCACCATTACAGTGGATACTCTGGCTCGTTCGACTCGCTGTCCACATTGGTGCCTGCCCGAGCTACAGGAGACATGTCCCAGGCTCCACAGGCCTTCTTACGCCGACATGACGATTTTTCTTACAGGTCACCATGCCGGTGATGAGACTTTGGCCACCCGTACATATCTTCCAGAAGACCTTTGGTTCATCGATTCTGTGCTTTTCCGGAACATATACATGGCCGGACATAAGATTCAGAGGCGGGGTGACTATCTAGAAGCCCTGTACGCCTTCTATACCGGCCACTGGGTGTCTATTCCTGCGCTTATCTGGAGCGTGATGAGGAAGCTCTACGATGAGTACGTCAGCAAGGAGGCACCCGGAAGGTCCAAGTTTCTTCCATTCAGCCATCTCATCACCCAGATTCTCATAGACCAGCGCTATCCTATCCACCCGCAGGAGGACCCCGAGAGAGGTTCCTGTCACTTCCTCAAGAAGGACTGGGACAAGAGCTACAGAGCTATTATCACTCACCTGCAGACCCATACCGTACTGGCTACTGCAGAGCTGGAGTTAGAAGATGAGGCAGCAGCATAGGTAGCCCCGGCACCAGTAGAGCCAGCAGTAGTAGCTCCGGCAGCGGACGATGCACCAGTCGATCCAGCTGCCGAGCATGATGACATTGATATAGACATTGACTTGGAGCACTCAGTCACCTATCCACGAGCAGGAGCAGACCTAGGAGCTGTCTTCTGACTCTTCTATACCATACTTGACCCCCGGCTTCAGAGTGCGTCTGCAGACGCTCGAGGACACTGTTGTTGCCATCAGAGCTGACCTCATGGCCCACAGAGCGGAGTTCGCTACCTTTCGCACGGATGTCGCGACCATGTTCAGAGATTTATCTAGAGACATCCGCAGAGCCAGACCTTTTTCTATCTTATGATCCCTCTTTCCTTTTGATACTTTATTATTGTTACTGTATTATTTTTACAGCCGGTGTGTCGGCTTTGATATTTTTGTTGTACCTGCACTTTTTCTATTTTATATATCTATTTTTGCTATGGATGTCATCTGATTGTATTCTCATATCAGTATGTTTGACTCCATCAGGTGCATCACAGTGACTTCAGTGAGAGAGTGCTACCTAATTTTCAGGACCACCCTTATACCTCTCTCATTTCATTTTCTGTTTATCCCATTTACACTTGCATGTTCACTGTGCACTGATTATCCCATTTTGTTATCTGATAAGTTTATCCAAGTGCCAATTTTCAAACACAGTTCATCCCAAGTTTGGGGGGGCCATGCCACCCACTTCGGATACTTCAGTCCCGATCATTCTTGCTTAGTTGCACTGGTATACTCTTTCCTTTATTCTCTTTGCACATTAAGGACATTGTGCAATTTAAGTTTGGGGGGAATGATACTCTATAGTGATAGTTTAAAATTCAAACTTTTAGCATGACTCGTGTATTTGAGGGATATTTCTATGATTGGTCCATACCTAGCTATGATTTTGATCTTCTGAGGACTATATTGCTTAAAATTTAAAAATTACTAGACTTGAGAGTCCAATACTCCTTGTATGCCTTATGAATGCCATTTAGGAGTAAATTTTTCAAAAGATTGATATCTTGTTTGCACTTGTGGTCCACATCATATTGATTTTGTGATTGTTTTAAGATTCACTCTATTCTTCTACACTAGCACAGGCACACACTAGCATTCATTTGTGGGGTATATGCTTTGTTGATTATTGAATTGGTTATATCCCAATTGAGCTAGTAGTGCATTGAAAGCTTTCATTCTTGATAAAGGTGGATAACAACCCCTTTTTCACTAAGTAGCCGGGATTCTAGCCTCATCAAGTACTGAACTTCTCGCGCCGAAAGGTGGAGGGCCCAAACTCTAGGTTAATAATTGAACTTTATTAAAATAAAATAAAAAAGAAAAAAAAAAAGAAGCAAAAGTAATAAAAAGTGAGGACTTCTTCCAAAGAGGTGAGAAGTAGGAAATGATTAGATGGAGGTTGTCTTGATTTGTAGCCTAGTTGATTTGAGCTTGTAAGTTCGTATGGGTATTTGAATGCCTAATGCCCTAAAGCCGTCTGGTTTGGGAGTCATTGACCTAACGCTCGATCTCATGAATCGCTAGAAAGCTTAATAGATCAATACATTGCACTATGCTTCCATCTTTGATCCTATAAAAATAAATAAATAAAAAAAATAAGTGAAAAGAATAAGCGCACCTAGAACAATAAAGCTTTAATAAAAGGTCCACTTTTTGTCTTGATGATCGGGACTAGATTTGTGTGCTAGTTTGATGGTAAGGATGTAATTAATTCTTTAGTTGGCTAAGATGGTAACACATTGATGCCGGTCCACTCAAAAGAATTCTAGAGTTGTTTTGATTTGCATGATCATTTTCTTGATGTGTGGAGGACCATACTTGCTTGATATTGAAATTTTGAGAGATTGTTTGGAAAGGGTTGAAAAATTACATACTTGAGGTAGTTTTCTCCCAATGCTTGTTTGTAATATTGGTACCTCTTTTGACAAAAATGAGCTTAATGTTTATGGGTACCATTTCTGGAAACCCTCATGAGACTTCACTCGTCCACTAGGGGTAGCCTAGGGGTTTAAAAGGCTTGTCGCATATGCTAAATGCAATCGTGTTCCCTACGAAAGTGGCGTTATCCATTTATTGCTTTTTAGTTATAGTTGTATAGTTGTTCATTTCATTCCTTTACTTCTAGTTCTTTGCTAAGGACTAGCAATATTTAAGTTTGGGGGTGTGATGAGCACTGAAAAGTGCGTATTTAAACCCCTTAAGCTTAGGCATTCTAGTACCTTTATCTATCTTACTTTACCGTTTTAGATTGATTTCGTATTATTTCCATTTTCAGGCACTTATCCCGAAAATAAGCTAACTCAGCCAAATAAGAGCTTAATTGAAGCAATTCTGGGATTGAATAAAGAAATGAGCAAAGTGGAGAAAGAAAGAAGCAAAATGAAGCAAAGCACCAAGTTCGATCGATCCAAGTCCAAGGTTCGATCGATCGAACATTGATCGATCTCAGCACTTCAAGATAGATCCAAGCCTTGACCCAAAGCACTTAAGTCCAAAAGTTCGATCGATCCAACATCATTCTTCGATTGATCGAACACTTTTGTCCTTATCCAAATGTTGATCCTATCCACGGCTGTACCACCTACCAACCACTTTTGTCCTTTTCCCATAAATATCTCCCATAAATATCTCGGATTTGTCTTTTTCCAAAAAGCTCAGCCAGTTGGATCGATCCAGCCTAAGTTCGATCGATCTCACTTACTTTCAATCGATCTCACTTCCTTTCGATCGATCGAACTTCCTCCAGTGTGAAAAAGTTAAAATTCCAACTCATTGAAAGTAGACCTTTATCCAATCATTGGGGAATATTGTGTGCACGACCCTAGCCCATTTTGGGTGTCATTTTGACCTACCTATATAAGGATAAGGATTGCTTTTTCAATAGAGAGCCAACATTACTTTCATATCATCTCTTGGAGAGGAAGTTTAGAGGAGGAGGAGGCTAGAGACACCATTGGAGATCTTTATCAACAAGGAGCAAACCTCTTCCATGGAGTTAGCCCTTGAGGGTTAGAGCATCATCACCATGAGTGGCTAGACATCCTCTTGGGGCTAGAGTTAGCCCCAAACATGCTTTCTATATCTTAATCTTGTGTATTATTGAGGGATTAGTGTTGTAGTTGATGTTTTGACACTTTGATATATATAGATCTTGTTTATTCAATGATTTATGTGGTTTAATGCTACCAATTGGTCATTTCATTCTATCCATATGTCTATGCATGCTAGAATATATTTTCATGTGTTTATCTCTAGATTTTGTGTTATTGATGCATGTCTATGTGTATTGATGCTATAGATTTAGAGATTGTCAAAACATTATGCTTAAAAGAATGCTTTTCTGATTCTTTTGATGGTTCATGCTTACCTCTTAATGGATTGTGCCTCTCCCCTAGTTTATTTTCATGCTAGTAGTGTAGATGTAGTGTAGTTGTAGTGTAGTGTTAAATGGGAGGACAATCTATGCTTGTTGTTTGATGATCCAAGCTTGTAAATGCAATTAGCATATGTCTCTATCCTTGTGTTGTATTTGGATTGTGAGGTTAATTAAAGGATTAATAACTTGTTTTAATTTATTGTGCCTTTCACATGTTTTTTAGACAATATATGTTTCATAACTTAGATATATTGTGTTTTTCACATGATGTTTAGACAATACATGCTTAACTAGTCATCCTTGCTTATTGAATCAACCAAATACATACACACCACTATTGCAACCCACTATTTGCCCTCATTAATCACTTGTCAATGATATAGAAATGCATTACTTGGTGGTGATCTCTAAACCTCAAGATCTCTCTCTCCCTTACTTACTCTCTTTAGCATTGCATTCTTACTTAATTTAATTTAGTTGCTCTCTAGTTTAAACAACCAACCAATCACTTGTTTGATCATTCGACTTACTAACCCTAGTTGCGATTCCACATTCAAGTACCACTCCAATCCCTTAGGACGATCCCTACTCACTCTAGCTATATTTTTTGTAAAGGTAGTAGTGGCTTTATAAATGTAAAACTTGGCCCTCGCCTAAATTGCACATTCTTAAGCTTATGGTAAATCGACGGCCATCAAACAGTTTTGCTTCATATCTCTAGACAAAGGAATTGATAGGGAGATTAAATTAGACCATAAAGGATATGTTGAGGCGTATATCCAAGGTTTTCGTAGATAATTGGAAGTGTTTACTTGCTTTTCAGATTTTTGTCTGTCATATTGTTGGCATAAGGAGGTTAGTGTGACAACGTTTGAGATTTTGTATATTATATCATACAGACCTTTCACTTGTTGGTTTGAAATAGAAGCAAGGGTTATACAATCTGACCTTAACTTCATTTAAGGATATAATACTCTCTTTTGTAATAGTTTGTGCACGGTTTGGAGGCGACAACAAATTTACGTAAATAGTCAAACTCGTATACTAGAGTTTTCTATCAGGAAGAAGTTTGCTTGTGATATCTTCCATATAGGAAACAAGGCGATTTTTGGAGGGAGGTCAATTTTACTTATTACATTGACTTTTAGGGGATTGTGTTTATAAATTGAAACAGTCACCTATGATAACCCGATTTTTTTTAGATTTTAATTTATTATTATTATTATTATTTGTGTTAAGGGAGGTGTAATTATCATTTATATTATATATATATATATATATATATATATATATATATATATATATATCATTTGATGGAATGAAAGGTTGGCAGCAAGGCACATGAGTCAAAAATTGAAAAGAAAGAAAAGTTGGTGAGTTTTGATATTTGTCACATGTTTATATATATATGTATTATATATATATATATATATTTAGTGTAGCAAGGAGTGGTCTGCCATAAAGAAGAAATTATGGCCAAGGATACTTTTTGCTTGGGCATGCACGTGGCTGAGGTACGATAGAGTCTTGTTATTAAGTGATGTATAGGATGTAAAGTAAAGATAAGGAAAAGATAATAATGGCGGGGTCCACCTGTAATGGTATTTGAAAAATTGATGATTCGCAGGGCCCACTGAGTGACTTGTTAGACCAAATTTCTTTGTGTTTTGATTTCCTTCATGTGGGCTGGAATGGGCTGATGTTGTATTTGTTGGGTGATGTATATAGAATGATAAGAAAGGAAAGTAATGGTTCACGTGGGTAGGTTGGTGCATTTGCCTATAAATTGAGTGTGTTGTGTGCATTGCTAAGTAAGAAAGACGAGGCAGAGAAGAGAAATTAAAGAAGTTTGAGAGAAAAAAATAGAGTGAAGTCAGACAGAGAGTTTGAGGAAAGACAGAAGAGCCGAGAGTTGCAGAGGAGGTCGGAGCTTGAGGTTTTGATGATTCAGTGAAGAAAATCTCTTTTCAGTGTAGGGTTCTCTATATCTTGAATGGCTTGGAGTGGTTTTGTTTCAAATTGTTTTATTAAATGTTTTTAATTAAATGCATATTTTGTTTATATATTCACCTGACTATGTATATTTTGTGAAGTTGTTTTGTTAAACCTCCATGAAATTCTTGTTATGGTTTTCCCTACTGGGACTTTTTGTCTCACCACCCTCCAGTTTCAGGTATCAAAGATGAACGGGGATTGCTAGATACGGGCTTATGATGAAAAGTCGGCGTTGCAGGATTTATTTTATTCATTTGGAGAATTTTTGTATATATTTGAGGAAATTGATTTTTGTGTAAAAGAGGGCATTTTGTTTGATCCTGGGTGTATTTTGATGTATTTGGATTTGTATAAATTGAGGATTTTATTAGAAAATTTGGGGGCGTGACAAATCTTTAGCGCTGGGTACATAAGAGTTTTGTGTGTATATTCTATGGACCTTCGAGGAATATAGCTCATTACCTTGTCAAATTGGGAGGATTACATTGTTGTTCGATATAACATATGAATTGTATGATTATTGTGTTTCTTAAATATAGGAACCATGTATACTACTTGGTATATTGGAGTTAAGTGGAGCCATCATAGTGAAGTTGCGTCTACTTGGGAATAGGAGGACGTTATTCACTCACAGTTTCCAGAAATAATGGAAGAAAGTATGGGCGAATTCCGAGGATGGAATTCCTTTTGTTAGGGGGGAAGAATGTAATACCCCTAATTTTAAAAGGATAGTCTCGGTATTTATTTATTTGTTTTAATTACAATTTTAATTATTTAATTGATTATTTGACTAATTGCTTATGTGTTTGATTGAATTAAGTATTACTTGATTAATTGGTTATTTGTCTATGTATTATTTGTATTATTTGTTTAATTTGATTATGTGCTTAAATGATGTATTTGATTAAATGTTTTATTTTATTTTATTGTATTTTATTTTATGATTATGGTTAGTAGTAATGGGCCAACCCACCCAACGCTCAACATCTTATGGTATACTGGCCTAATAATTCTATAGAATTTTCTAATCAATTTATTTAGTATTCAATTATACTATTGATCCTAGGTAACAAAAACAACTATTTTGAATATTTAGCCCTAAATTGTAATATTTATAATTTGATTGCTTGTTACTCTATTAAATATACTTTCCATATATTATGTCTTAGTTTTACTTAATTTTTAAGTTTCTTGCCTCTAGTATGTTTCTCTTAAAGGCTTCCTCAAATCACATATCTTGTCACATTTCACATATCTTGTAATTATATATTTTTACTAAATCAATGAATACTAATATTAGATCTAAGAATGAAAAAAATAAATATTTATATCATGTATAACATGTTAGAAGAAAAAAAATACTTTAAAAAAAAATACAAGTGAAAGGAACCATTTTCGTGGTTTTAACATTCCAAACAAAATTTTTTATTTTTATTTTTATTTTTTTACCTTAAAAAAAAACAAAAAAAAAAAAGAAATTTATAAACAAATTAATATTATTAATGTGAATTATGCGCAATTGAATAGAGGGTGTACTAGGTTGGATTGGCAATGCAAGAGCTTGTTTTTGATGTTTTGCCTTTAAAGCATCTTTTCTGCTTGAGCCCAATGGACCAACTATAATTTAAAAGTAAAAGTAATAATTGAACAGCTCATAATGTGGGAATTAGGGGGCACCTATGCAATATATATATATATATATATATATAATATGAAAAATATAAAATATAAAAAAATGAAGAAAAAGAAGAAAATTATTCGAATATGCATGTAGAAGAATTTTAATAAGTAGAAGCAGAAGTAGAAATAGAAAAAGAAAAAGGAAAGAAAAATAAAAGAAAAAAGAATGAAAATTGAGAGAACTTTAAAAGGAAAAAAATTAAGAGTTTTAATTGAAGAAGGAAAATGTAACAACCCGAACCCGAGGGTCCGAACCGCTAACTGGGTCCTTAGCTGAACCCGAGGTCAACTAAGAACACTACCGTCCTTTCCTATGTCTATACATAATATACATGTCATCCCAGGGTTTATAAATATATAAAAATAATAATAATAATAATAAAATGGGATCATAGCTACAAAATATGTCAAAACAGTCCACTAACTCGTTAAAACCTGTGGAGGAGCGTCGGCCGCCACTTCCTTTCCGCATCATGAAAAAAATGTTAAAATGATGGGGTGAGCAAAACGCTCAGTGGGAAGTGTCTAAGACACACTTCTTATGACCCCGTGAATCTATTCAAAGAATTGGGGAAAATGTAAACAGGATTAAACTATACGGGATACACATCAATAACCACAACAAGTATATAATAATGTCATCAAAAGACAAATACACCAAATATGCTAATGAGGTGCAATGCCATGCCAATGTCGCTCCCTATTTTTCCAAAATAATTCATTTTTGTCGTTACAAACCGTTAATGCAATCTGGCCCATAACACCTCTATAGCGCCACGAGGGAAGGATTGACTAGCTTTCCCCGACGACATGGCACCTCCATGGCGTCGTTTGGGCCTAGGTAGCTCAACCCCACTAGAGTATCTTTCTAGCTCCCTATAGATCACATTAACACCACGGACCACTAGGCACCTCCTAGGCACCTCCTAGGCGTCCGGGTTTTCGCAAACCCTTTTCCAAAATCATTTCCCAAAAACAAGTTTCCATTTTCTTTCAAATCATTATACCCATTTCTTGCCCAATGCCATACATGAATGCTCCATGCCTTTCAATGCCAACACAATTTACAATTTCTATATATACAACATCAATTACATTTGCATGCTTTGAGGTAATTGATACAATATTCCCACATACAACAATTTATCATTTATGGCAATTTAGACAAACAAGGCATGCTTTGGAAGAAAGTTTACACATTTAAATTCCAATTAGTCAACCTCACATTCATGACACATAAACACTTTAAGCACAAAACAATTGAAATCTAACATGTTCTTTCACATAATTTAAATTAATATATAGATAAATTCAATCTTTATTTAATATACAATTATCACACTAAATACACAAAACCCTCATAACCATAAACAAATTTATTCAATTTAGGCATGCTATGACCAAATTTAGAGAAATTAATTCACTAAAATCAAAGAATATGTGTATTAGAAACCCCTACCTCAAAGGATGCAAAAAGCCCCAATTCCATGCCCCAAATTTGAAATCCTTAGGAAACCAAATCAGGAATTGCCTCCAATCAAAGCGAAGAGCTCAACGAGCTCTCCAACAATGCCTAAAACGATGCTAGCAAAATCCCAAAGGTGAGAGAAAGATCAAAGCTTAAAGCTTTGAAATGGAAAAGAAAAATAAAAACAGAAGAGAGGAAGAGAGGTCTGCCGAGAGAATAAGGGAAGCGAGAGAAACTGATGGCCAACTAATGGCCATAACGCCATTTGTAATGAAAAAGGTGGTGGTAGGTCCTGCGGCAAAAAATAATATTATTTTGTATAATTATATACAATTGTACATACACTAAACTCACAATAATACATGTACAAGCACATAACCACATATAATATATCAAATAATAATGTGTGAAATGCAATGGACCCAAAAATAAAATTCCCGTACACAACAGTCCCCGTAACGAGTCCTACCTGAAACCTTCCGGTCCGAAAACTGGAAATTGCCAAAATTGCAACCATTGCATTTTCAAGAGTTCTGAACTTAATGGAATACCCCAACCAACTCTTAGACACAACTAGCATACCCCATGGTATCCGACGCGTAAAACGAGAAAAAACGAAAATACCCTCAAAAAATCAGAAAATTTTAGAAAATGGAAAATGGTGAAAATCGGAAACATTACAGAAAATTTAACTTTTTCTTTTAAACTTCGTTTGGTTAGATAGAATCAACGAGAAAAAAAATGAAAGAGAAAATTTTGAAACTTTTTAGTAGTTTGGTTAGATAGAAAATGAAAATTAAGATTGTCGTAACCTTCTATTTTTCTCAATATGTTTCCTGCATAAAACACGGGGAAATTTTATTACCTTTTTATTTTGTATTCCTATTTTAACCAATAACTTCATTACATTATTTTACATAACAACTTTATCTTATTTTATTTATTTATTAAATTTCAAAGAATTGCAGTCCAACAATAACTTGATCATTGATAGGGTTTTAATTAACTTTACTTTCATTTTTAATTGCTTTCCATCATATACGAATTAAATAAATAGTAGTTTACAAGGTTTAAATTAATTAAAAACTCCATTATTTTTTTTTTATATACATATTACCAATTAATTTTTTGTTATTTTACCATTTTTATAAAATAAGGACAATTTAGGTATCTAAACTATAACATGATATTTTCCTTCAATTTTCTTGGATAATTTTTCATCTTAACCAAATACATACTAGAAAATTAATTTTTTAGTTATTCACTTCACTTTTCTTTTCATTTTCCATTTTCTTTCTTTTCTTACTATTTGCGGTGAGCAGAACTGGGTAGACAAAGTAAACCATATCATACACGTTAATACGTGTCGGTTGATAAATAGTTTGCTCATTTGCAGTTATACCTATTACTTTCTCCAACCGAACTCGCAACTCTCTCGTTATGGTCGGACTATCTTGCCTACCTAAGACGGGATGCTTGAATACCTCCAGGCACGTTGCAGTAAGGCCACCTTGTCTACTTGGGGCGGACAAACCTAAACACCTCATAGGCTGGATGCTTGGCGCGTGACGTCGAATCAATGATAGAGTTAAGCTATTAAGTAGTGCGAACTACCAACCCATATATACCCAATTACTTTTCCATTCGGATTGGACAACAAGACCCCTCTAATAGTACTTTAAATGATCCACCAAGCAGTAACAGCTATCCTAGCAGGAATTGCTGACTTTAAACATGCATGCATCCTCTATATATACTCAGTGAAATTAAGGTAATGCATAACAATACAATTACACTGCAAAAAGCTAGTTCTTGTTAGTATTGCAAGTTATGGCTGAAACTATTGCAAGTGAAGCAACCTCTCTCTTCTTTCCTATAGTACTCCTCTTACCCATCATCTTTCTCATCCTAAAGCATTTCAAATCTTATTTCCTATCAAAAACTACTCTACCACTTCCACCAGGACCAAGTCCATGGCCAATATTAGGCAATATTCTCGAAATGGGAAAAAAGCTTCACATGTTGATAAGCGCCGAATATTGCATATTCAAGCGCCCTTAGTTGCTAGTTAAGTCCATTATTTGATTATTTTATGTAGATTAACTTCATTTGTATTTTTTTATATATTTTCAGGTTCATTGGCCAAAAAGGAGCAAAAATGACATTTTGTTGATTCTTTGAATATCAATGTGCTCAAGATTGAAGTTCTGGCAACAGTGGAGTTTGACCTTGCTCGCCATTTTTGACCTACCAAACTTGAGAACTAGACTTCCATTAAAACATGGCATACTTAGAGCTTTGAATTAGCTTTCCAAATCTTCAAACGGTTCGTCATTTGGAGTTCGGAGCAGAAAGTTATGGCCATTGTACCAAAGTAGTGCAAAGCAGGTCAAAAGAAAGGAGCATTCTGATGGAACTTCGAGCGCTCAAAGGGCTTACTTCGAGCGCTCGAACTTTGGGTAGAATGCTCTTCGAAATTCCATCACTTCAGCCTACTTGCTCCTTGATTCCCTCATTTCTGATTTCCATATTTATGGGTTGGTTGGAGATGTCTTTTGGTGGGAGTTGAGCCTTGTTTGGTAGGGTTTGGTGGAAAGGATGTCTAGAAGGTGAGGGGAACCACACATAATATATCATATCTCAATCTTGCAAGATTTCTAGAGAGAGAAGGAGGAGGAAAAGATTGAGTTCTTGAAGCTACAACAAAGGAGCTAGAAAATGGAGGGATCTTCCAAGCTTCTTCCTTCTTCTAAGGCTCCCATGGGTAACTAAACCTCCATCTAGGGAGGTGATGAGGCCCCTCCCTTGTAAGCATTTTCTAATTTAGGCTATATTTTGGGGATTGCAATGTATATTCTATGGTCTTTTCATAAACAAGAGCGCTTCATTTGTTGTAATGAATGTTGATATTTGTATAGATGATTTCTGTAAGCTGATTATCTTGTCTTAGATGATGTCTTATATTAATCATATTGCTTTAGTTTTCATGGTGAGAATGGAGACAAGGTTATGAAATGGTTTAATGGCATGTTGATAAGTTCTTTGATAGATCATTGCTTAGGTGAAGCCTTTGATGGTTTATGCTTATTTCTTACCTTCATGTGCTTCATCATTTTATCTAGGGCTTGATAATCTCTCATTCAAGTAAATGTGGTTAAGCTACACCTTAGTTAAGTAGTCTAAACATGTTCACCTTTGATGGATCATGCTTGCTTAAGATTTAATGAACTTCTTGAGGATATTATAGCAACCAAGTGTTGCTATGTTTCTTAACCATCATATATTGTTTTCCCCCAATTTAGCTCTAATCTAGCATGTGTATAGGGATGGAGGCGGATTCACTTCCCTAGTCTTCTTTACTTGTATTTCATCTCCTTTAAATCCTTGCAAGCTTTTATTTTATGCATCTTAATTTTATAGCTTAAGTGACAACCAACAAATCCTCTATGAACACCTCGTATCATTCTAAAAAGACTCTAGATACTTAGGTTGCCATAGATTAGCGCAGTCCCAGTAGTTCGACTTACCCGACCAATAGCCCTATTTTACAATGATTCGTGCTATTGCGAAGGTTGATTTATTATAGATCGAATTCTCAACCGATCACATGTCTCTAGCAAACCTTGCTTAGTCATATGGTTCAATCATGTCACTGAGACCAGGAACTGAAACCATGATCATCGGATCATCGATAACTGTTGTAGAGGAAATTCTCAAGACCCATGATCGTACATATCTTGTCTGCACGACATGTTCCTCATTCAGTACCGGCTAAGTTCCCAAAATTCAATGATGCATCTGTTGGGTGGGCACTGGAGTGCAATGATAGATGGAAGAATCTAAGAACAATATGCCAAACTGAGCTCTTATCGGCCAAGGCAATGGAATCTCAAGCATGTTCGAGAGAAAAAAAGGTGTTGGACATGGTGCAGTTTTTTAGCGCAAAATAGGGAAATGAAGTGAAAGTTGGCGAAGTGTGATAAGCGCTGAATACTGTATATTTAAGCGCCCTAAATTGCATTAGTTAAGTCCGTTGTTTGTTTAATTAAGTAGATTATCTTCATTTGTGTGTATGTATATATTTTCAGGTCCATTTGCCAAAAAAGGAGCAAAATCAAGGCTTTGTGGAGTTTTGGCCATCAAAAGGCACAAGGCTGAATTTCTGGCAGCAGTGGATCCTAAACTTTGCTCGCCATTTTGACCCTCCTAACTCAAGAACTGGACTTCCCTCATAACATAAAAGATTTAGAGCTCTGAATCAGCTTTCCAAATCTTCAAACGGTTTGTCATTCGGAGCTCGGAGCAGAGAGTTATGGCCTTGTTACCAGAGGCGCGCAGAACTGCCTGGCAGCAATGAAATTCTGCCTTGATCTTCATTTTCGACCAACTATCCTTGAGAATTGGATCTCCACCAAAACATAAAATATTTAGAGCTCTGAATTAGCTTTCTAAATCTTCAAACGGTTCATCATTCGGAGTTCGGAGTGCAAAGTTATGGCTGTTTAACCAAAGTAGGTCTGGGCGGAGCAAGTGAAGCATGGGCATTTTTACACTAAATTCGAGCGCTCGAGGCCTTGCTTAGAGTGCTCGAATTTTGGGCAGAATGCCCTTCGGAAATGGCTCATTTCAGCCCACTTGCACCTTGGTTTCTTCACTTTGCTTTCCTCTTTAATGAAGTGGTTGGAGATGTTGGTTGGTGACCTTTTTGGTGGTAGATAAGGCAAGGAAGGCCACACATATCATTATCTCATATTCTACAAGATTAGAAGAGAGAGAAGAGAGCAAGGAGAGAGAGTTCTTCAAGCTTGAAGAAGGGAGCACGAAAATGGAGGAGGTCTTCAAGCTTCTTCCTTCTTCCATTGCTCCTATGGGTAACTAAATCTTCTCTAGGGAGGTGATGAAGCCCCTCCCTTGTAAGCATGTTCTAGTGTAGATTTTACTTTTGGGATTTCAATGTATTATTGTTGGTGATTTTATGATCTAGAGCATCATATGTGTTGTAATGAATTCTAATGTCTATACATGATTATTTTGAGCTATTCATCTTGTCTTAGATGGTTTCTCTTCCTAATCATATTGCTTGCATTTCCATAGTGACAATGAAAGTTAAATCATAGAATGGTTTTAATGGCATGGAGTTTGAGAACTTTGATAAATCATTGCTTAGGATGCCCTTTGATGGTTTATACTTGATTCTTAACTTTGTGTGCTCTCATCATTTAATTAAGGGCTTGATAATCTTTGGCTTAGGGAGCATGTTGAAGACTACACCCTAGTTTAGGTAGTTCAAGCATGTGAATCTTTGATGGATTATTCTTGTTTTTGATTTAATGAACCTCTTGAGGATAGTATAGCAACCAAGGGTTGTTATGTGTCATGACCATCATTTACGTTGATTTTCCCAATTTAATCTCAATCTAGAATTTGTATAGGGTTGGAGCGGATTCATTTCCCTAGTTTTTCTCTACTTGTATTTCATTTCTTTTTAATTCTTGCAAGTTTCTAATTTATGCAATTTCAATATTCTTAGCTTAAGTGACAAACAACAAAACCTCTATAAACCCTTCATCATTCTAAGAATGATTCTAGACATTTAGGTTGTATTAGACTAGCGCAGTCCCTGTGGTTCGACTTACCCGACCAATAGCCTTATTTTACAATGATTCGTGCTATTGCGAAGGTTGATGTTAATTGACCAACCGATCAATTTTTGGCGCCGTTGCCGGGGACTGCAAACGGTTTAGCGACCAAGGTTCTAGGGTTAAATTTAGTTTGATTGTGAATACTGTGTTTTGTGAATATTTCTTGTGTGGTTTAACCTTTTTTGTGTTGTAAGTGAGATTCTAGGAACTCGAAGCTCGCCGTGGGAATGCTAGCAAATTGTAAGTCTAGAGGACCCCAGGTAAGTCTCGTGACTTCTAGTTTCGAATTGTGAATATCGTGCATGTGTTAAGCTTAGAAGTAATTAAATTGCAAGCCCTTGTCGAGGCTATTTCAATTGTTTTAAATTTCGTATTCAAGCATTGGTCCTTGTCGTGGCCATTTACATTTTTTGTCTTGATAATTGAGGAGAATGGGAACATTGTATGTGGAGGTTATGGTGATGAAGTGTTGCGTTGATTGCTTTGTGTGTTATTGAATTACTCCTAGATGGAGAATAGTTATCTTCCAACTCAATTCTACACACCAAATGAGTTTTGTGCATTTTGCTCTAGTCATACACATCATACAAGAGAATGTCTTCCAACGAGACAATTCTCGGACTTCTATCTAGAGCAACCAAATGAAAATTTCTTTGAACCGGGTAGTGATCCATACTTCAATGGTTATAACTCGGGTTGGGGAGACCAACAAAACTTCTTGTGGCATGACATAGGAAATTCAACCCCACAATCTCATATGCAACCTTTTCAACCCAATGATCATCCTTTCCCGCCCTCTTCTCCTTTTCCACCGTCTCCATTGGATGAGCTAATTGTTGCTAACAAACAAATGATGGAGTCTATGCACACGCAAATGATGGACTCCAACAATCAACTATTGGCTTCCCTTGCTAGCATGCAATCCACAGTAGAGTCTATCAATCAAGTGGTACCATATCACCAGTCCCAAGTTAGTGCAATGATAGATGACCAAATATCTCAAATTCAACAAAGGATTAATGCTAAAAATCATGAAGAGGAGGAGACATTTTCATTTGAATTTATGGCCAATCCAAAAGAAAATTCTATGAATGATGAGATTACTCCTAGTAACTTTCATCATGAGAATGATCAAGTGGTTGTTACATGTGAAAATGATGAAATGGTGGTTAAAGATCAAAGTGTTGCCACACATCAAAATGAAGCAATTGTGGTTCAAAATGGGAAAAATAATGATGTAGAAATTGTCTACCCTACTCCAAAACAGCCCCTACATAATCCTTTGCTTGATGCACCTCCTTTAATGGAGGATCCTCTAAAAGCTTGTTTGGCTCATTTCAATTGTGAGGATTTTAATGTTGACAATTCCATTTCAGAGGTGAATTCTTTGCTTAATATTCATCCACATATTCATTCTTTTCCTTTGTCAACATCAAATGTATCTCTTTCTTGGGAGCTTGCATCTCATCCCATTCCCTCACTTGAGTTATCTCAAACTGTTGAGCCCGAACCACCGGATAAGTGTGGGGAGGATGTTGAAAGTTTGAAGGACAATTCTCCGGGCATTCCCATGCTAAATATGATTTTTCAAAACCCTTTGCTAGGTGTGCCCTCACTTGATCCATCTTCCCATAATCCAAATCAGCCCCATAGTCCAAAGTTCTTCATTGAGAAAGAAGAGTGGGTTGAGGTCTTTCCGTTACCTCTTTTCCACTTTTGTCTTCAAAGTCTTCCTCCTCCACTTTTAAAAGAATTATCCTATTTGGGGACCTATGACTCTCTAGAGAGACATGGTATAGGGTAAGGAGGACTAACCTGATCTTGGTGCGTCTAGCTATCGACGTTAAATTTAGCACCCTTGGGGAGCAATTCTTTCGACTTCAATGCCTCCCTAATGATCAATTGCCTGAGCCATGAAATTTTATAGGAAATGGTTAAGAAATGCCAAAATTTAACTTTCTCTGGAACTATCTTAAGTTGTGTTCCACATTTTTAGACTGACTTCTTAGACCTTCTCCACTCTTGTTTTCATTCCCGGAAGTTTCTGGCTCTATCAGGCAATTTTCTCGGACTTTCTACATGGCACTCACATGCATAGCCTCTCATCTTCAATGCATTGTTGGATCATGGTTTCTCAAAATCATCCATGCGTTGGAAAGGTGCTACATTTTGAAAAACTTTCCAAATTGTCCATGCATTAGAAAGAAGTTGAAAAGTTTTCAAAATTTTCCATCCATGCATTACATTGGAATGAAAGTGCAAAGTTTAAATTTTTCCATGCATTGAATTAAAATGGAGTTGCAAAGTTTAAACAACAAAATTTTCCATGCATTGGAGATGAAATGCAAAGTTTGAAAATTTTTCATCTAGGCATTAGAAATGTTGAGCAATTCAACAATTTTTCCAAAAATTTTCCATCCATGCAGTGGAATGGACTGAATTCTCTTGCAAGGCTTCAAAAATTTTCCCTACATTAAAATTCATTGCATGCATTCTTTCATTGCATGCATTCATTGCATGCATTCTTTCATCTCCAAGCCACTGAATTTCCATGCATGGACTCCATTTTGAACAACTTCCATTTCCATGTTGCTCACATTCCATATTCCATTGCAACAAATTCAACTTCTATGGTGCTCACTGTCTTGCATGTTTTCCCTTTCACTCATTGCTTCAGTCCTCACAGCCGAGCTCACCCCCTAGCCTACTGAGCCAATTTCGTGCCCTCCAAATCCCATTCAGATTGCTCCAAATTACCACACCAATTTTGCATGGTCACTGCCCAAGTTTGGAGTGCTCTAGCTTCCATTTGGATTGCTCCAAACTTCTCCACCATCATTCCGAGGCTGCTGCTTGTATTTAGAGCACTCTAATTCCATTTTAGAGTGCTCTAAATGTGAACCAATCTCATCCCAAGCTATTGCCTTTATTTAGAGCACTCTAGCTCCCATTTGGAGTGCTCTAAATGTGAACCACCATCCCTCTCGGCCTCACACCATTCAACCACCATCAACCTCACTTCACCACCCTCATCTCATCCCACCATGCATGCAACCCATAACTCACCACCATCAACCCCCCAACCTTCCTCATCTCTCTCGGCAAACCTCAACCCATCAAACCTACCCTCTCGGCATCTCCATCCACCACCCCAACTCTCTAACAACCCACACTCCATGCAAACCATCTCTCTCTCGGCACTTTCATGCAACTTGCATGCACCTCGAACAATAACTCCAACCACCATGCAACCCAACCTCCATCAACCATGTTCCCACGTCCTCCATGCACCAACCAACCTCACAACCCACTCCATGCCAACCCCAAGCCACCCCACAACCTACAATTTCATGCACAAAGCTCCCCTCACCTCTCTGCCATATTTTCGAGCACTCGAAGCCAAGCTTCGAGTGCTCGCAATTGCTTGAGTTCTCATACAACAAACACCCGAGCCCACTGCCCCATTTTAGAGCACTCGAAGACACACTTCGAGTGCTCGAACCAAGCCCCCTCTCTTTTAAACACAACCTCAACCAACCAACTCCCTCTCACTCGGCTCAACCTCTCCACAACTCATCAACCTCACCTCACAACCCTCTCCCAAATCCACTACACCTCTCTCGGCAACCATGCACACCATCCTCCAAACTCAACCTCTCGGCACCCTTAAGCTCCAACCCAACTATCCAAACCCACCACCTCATGCATGCCTCCATAACCACACCACCACACAAGGACATGCATTCATGCATGCACCACCACTTCCACCCCACATTTCCCACCATGCATGCATGCATGCACCTCTCCATCCATGCTTCTCCATTTCCTTCCACCCCCCATGCATGCTTACCCACCCATCTATCAATCTTTCATCCATATCTTCCATTAACCACAAAATAATGGGCCTTGTGTTCTCCATTGTTGGGTAAGTGTCTACCCTCTTTTTCTTTCAATTTTTAATCAATGGAGGATGGGATTGCTTGTGTGAAGGATTTGTGATTGTTTGGGAGTTGTGTATTGCATTTGCAGGGCCAAATTTTTGGATTTTCTCATCTCTAATCAACCTTTGGCCCTCTTCCTTTTTGTCTTGCACACCACGTGTTTGACGAATTGCCTAAGCCAACTTTATCTCTCTAAATGCACGGCTTTTGGCATTGTTTTGTTTTCCATTTTACACTTATGACTCATGTGTGCCAATTTGTATTTTGTATGGATTTTTACCTTGCAATCACATTCGTCTTAGTGTTTTCATTTCTGTTTTGATTTTTTTCTTAAGAGACCTATGCTTTCACCTGTGTACATTAGTTCTGTCTTGATAGGTCTTCATGTCCAAGTTTGGGGGACGCCGTTGCGCACTCACATGGCTGAACATCTACGTCGTCGTCACTCCACTTGGTATTATTGTTCTTTTACCCTCTTTGCGCTTATTTTGATTTACTTGTCTTCTCACATTGAGGACAATGTGACATTCAAGTTTGGGGGTGCATATATGTATTTTTGGTTTTACATTTTTGCTAAGCAATGATAATGGAATTTGAAACCTGTTGGAGACGAAAGCATATGTTTAAAACTTTGTGTATAGAAGCAGCTGATATTTTTGAAAATAAAGAAAATTTGAGTTAAAATGATCATGTAGATTCAAATTAGTCTGTATAAATGTCTCAATTAAATTCTCGCTGGATTTGACACTCTTTTAAGCTTCACAATGCACAGATGCACATTGGAAACTTAACTGTGAGGCATGTAACTTGATTGACCTTGACCTTGCCCTAGTTAATCTGATTTGATGAACCTAATGGATGAATACTTTTGGCATGAATCTAAAAAAAAAAAAAAAAAAAAAAAAACTTAGAAAGAAAGAAAATAATGATCAGTTGACGTTCGTAGCCTTTCCAACTCGAGTTATTAAGCCCTAGGAGTGTCTCTACACTTAGCACCCTAAAACCATCTGGTTTGGGAGTTGTTGGCCTAACGCTTGCTACAGGGGTTGGTTAGAAAGCTTAAGGGACTTAAACATTGCACGGTCATTCAAAAAAATAAACTGGTAATAAACATGGTTCGTTGGAGTTCGTAGCCTTTCCAACTTGAGCTATTAAGCCCTATGGAGTGTCTCTACACTTAACACCCTAAAGCCATCTGGTTTGGGAGTTGTTGGCCTAACGCTTGCTACATAGGTTGGTTAGAAAGCTTAAGGGACTTCAGCATTGCACAACCATTCTATGTTTCGCTTATGAGTTACAATAAATTGTCAACAAGCAATAAAAGTTGTCTTGTAAATAAAATCATGCCTTAGGGACCTCATTTAAAAGGGAATTCAATGATTTGAAAACTTGTGCTTTGGAATTGGAAAAGAAAGTAAAAGCCGCATGTTGAGAATCCAATTCACTTTCACTGAAGCTAGAGTTGATTTCCATTCAAGAGATGATAATTGAGTTATTTATATAGACTTTGATGTTGATGCATGTATGTGGAAATGTATTTAGCCAATTTTTGTATCAATGCTTCATATATGCAAGGTAGTTTTCCCAATGACCCCATCTCCAGTTTTTGTCTGTTTCAAGTTGTATTTGAGCTATGTATATATCTTATTTTACCATGGATGATATTTTTGCAGTAGCAAGCCCATGGTTGTCTTTTCATTAAGTTTTTCATTGTAGTTTTGCTAAGGGACTAGCAAAATGTAAGTTTGGGGGTGTGATAAGCGCTGAATACTGTATATTTAGGCGCCCTAAATTGCATTAGTTAAGTCCGTTGTTTGTTTAATTAAGTAGATTATCTTCATTTGTGTGTATGTATATATTTTCAGGTCCATTTGTCAAAAAAGGAGCAAAATCAAGGCTTTGTGGAGTTTTGGCCATCAAAAGGCACAAGGCTGAATTTCTGGCAGCAGTGGATCCTAAACTTTGCTCGCCATTTTGACCCTCCTAACTCAAGAACTGGACTTCCCTCATAACATAAAAGATTTAGAGCTCTGAATCAGCTTTCCAAATCTTCAAACGGTTTGTCATTCGGAGCTCGGAGCAGAGAGTTATGGCCTTGTTACCAGAGGCGCGCAGAACTGCCTGGCAGCAATGAAATTCTGCCTTGATCTTCATTTTCGACCAACTATCCTTGAGAATTGGATCTCCACCAAAACATAAAATATTTAGAGCTCTGAATTAGCTTTCTAAATCTTCAAACGGTTCATCATTCGGAGTTCGGAGTGAAAAGTTATGGCTGTTTAACCAAAGTAGGTCTGGGCGGAGCAAGTGAAGCATGGGCATTTTTACACTAAATTCGAGTGCTCGAGGCCTTGCTTAGAGTGCTCGAATTTTGGGCAGAATGCCCTTCGGAAATGGCTCATTTCAGCTCACTTGCACCTTGGTTTCTTCACTTTGCTTTCCTCTTTAATGAAGTGGTTGGAGATGTTGGTTGGTGACCTTTTTGGTGGTAGATAAGGCAAGGAAGGCCACACATATCATTATCTCATATTCTACAAGATTAGAAGAGAGAGAAGAGAGCAAGGAGAGAGAGTTCTTCAAGCTTGAAGAAGGGAGCACGAAAATGGAGGAGGTCTTCAAGCTTCTTCCTTCTTCCATTGCTCCTATGGGTAACTAAATCTTCTCTAGGGAGGTGATGAAGCCCCTCCCTTGTAAGCATGTTCTAGTGTAGATTTTACTTTTGGGATTTCAATGTATTATTGTTGGTGATTTTATGATCTAGAGCATCATATGTGTTGTAATGAATTCTAATGTCTATACATGATTATTTTGAGCTATTCATCTTGTCTTAGATGGTTTCTCTTCCTAATCATATTGCTTGCATTTCCATAGTGACAATGGAAGTTAGATCATAGAATGGTTTTAATGGCATGGAGTTTGAGAACTTTGATAAATCATTGCTTAGGATGCCCTTTGATGGTTTATACTTGATTCTTAACTTTGTGTGCTCTCATCATTTAATTAAGGGCTTGATAATCTTTGGCTTAGGGAGCATGTTGAAGACTACACCCTAGTTTAGGTAGTTCAAGCATGTGAATCTTTGATGGATTATTCTTGTTTTTGATTTAATGAACCTCTTGAGGATAGTATAGCAACCAAGGGTTGTTATGTGTCATGACCATCATTTACGTTGATTTTCCCAATTTAATCTCAATCTAGAATTTGTATAGGGTTGGAGCGGATTCATTTCCCTAGTTTTTCTCTACTTGTATTTCATTTCTTTTTAATTCTTGCAAGTTTCTAATTTATGCAATTTCAATATTCTTAGCTTAAGTGACAAACAACAAAACCTCTATAAACCCTTCATCATTCTAAGAATGATTCTAGACATTTAGGTTGTATTAGACTAGCGCAGTCCCTGTGGTTCGACTTACCCGACCAATAGCCTTATTTTACAATGATTCGTGCTATTGCGAAGGTTGATGTTAATTGACCAACCGATCAAAGTGGCTTTTGCCACTGTGTATAACATATTGAGTAATCTTCTATTATCGAGTGATTTTATGAGCTTTGAGAAGGAGATTGTGGATGGAGGGATGAAGGCTCTTTTGGACAAATATGTTGAGGTGATTGGAGCTCTAAATGTATCCGACTTGTATCCAATTTTAGGTGCATTAGATCTTCAGGGTATAAACAAGAAGACAATGGAAGTGTTTATGAGCATCTGTGCCATGTGGGAGCCCATTATCAAAGACAGAAGACAAGGAAGCAGAGGCAATGCTTCAAGCCAAACGGACTTCTTGGGCGCCCTCATTGACATTTCTTGCACCGATGAACAAATCAATTATCTGCTCCTGGTTTGCTATCTTTTCTCCTCTCTCTCTCTCTCTCTCTGTATATTTATGCATTTATTTATACACAATCGATCATTCACACGTATGATGCGTCATTGTCATAGGAGATATTCGCTTCTAGTGCCAATGCGATTGAGTGGGCGATGGCAGAACTGATAGAAAGTCCAGAATCCATGAAGAAAGTCCGCGAACAAATGACGAGAGAAATCAAACAAGATGTGCTAAAAGAATCCCATCTACCTCAGCTACATTACCTCAAGCTGTTTTCAAAGAAACTCTGAGGCTGCACCCTCCAGCACCACTTCTGGTTCCTTGCCATGCACCTGACTCGTACAAAGTGATGAATTACTCCAATCCTAAGAATTCTCAAGTAGTAGTAAATGTTTGGGCGATTGGGCGAGACCCCATGAATTGGGAAGATCCATTGAAATTTAAGCCAAAGAGGTTCCTCAACTCGACTTTGGATTTCAAAGGGCATAATTTTGAGTTCTTACATTTTGGTGCAGGAAGAAGAATCTGCCCTGCCCTACACTTGGCAGCAAAGTTTGTTCCTTTCGTACTTGCTCCATTGATTCATAATTTTGATTGGTCACTTCCACATGGAAATGATCCCGATGAGCTAGACATGAACGAGAAGGCTTCTATAACATTGATGAAGGAAATACCCTTGGTCCTCATTCCCACACTTAAGAAGAAATAAGCAACGGATTATTGCTAACTTATCTTCCTAGCTACCATATATACTACTATTACAATAATCACACTTGTTTGTGTTTATCTAAGATATGGCTCATTATATCGGTTTTCAACTATGAAAGCATACGTTTATATTTCAACTCATACTCGTATCAATAAAAGATGTGTCAATGCATATATATTTTGCGCAAATATGTTAGTTCAAATTTCAAGTGGTGAGTTTAAAAAAATCATGTCATAGAAGGTCAATTTGAATGCACTTGGTTGATCTAATTCCCTCCTCAGTCCTCAAATGATGTAAAGTGACCAATCCATTGGATGTTTACGTCTTTAATTACTTGGAATATTAGTGTGATTTACGACATTATTTTTACGGCTATAACTATATGGGCTCAACTCTACTCAAACTTGGATAGTCAAAAGCGCAGTTGGTCTCTTTACTCAAGATTGGACTCAAAAAGTAAAAAATAAATAAACAAATAATCATAATTCTTACATGCGCGATTAAATTTATTCTTTATTCTTTATTCTTTATTCCAAGTGTGCTACAATTTAAATTCAATACCATTAATGTTGAGGAATCTATATGACGATCTCAAAGTGCTTCAAATCTTCGTACCGACAAATAGGTGCTTGCGTGAGTTTATTGTCAAAAAAAAAAAAAAAAAAAAAAAAAAAAAAAAAAAAAAGTGGGGCCGTTGGGGCAATTTGTAAATTGGGCAAGTCAACATTGCAATCAAGATTGCCGGCTTAACAAACATATACATAGAGAGAGATGATAGGGTACGTAACCTAGATTTTCTTTACATGGTTATCTCTCGAGAGAAATACATCAGTTGACAACAAATACATTCACACTGCAAAAAGCCAGATCTTGATACTGCAAGTCATGACTGAGACTATTGCAAGAGAAGCAACCTATCTCTTCTTTCCTATGCTCCTCTTACCTATCATCTTCTTCATCCTGAAGCATTTCAAATCTTATTTCTTATCAAAAACTAGTCTACCACTTCCACCAGGACCAAGTCCATGGCCAATATTGGGCAATATTCCTCATATGGGAAAAAAGCCTCACATCACTCTAACAAACTTTGCTCGGTCGTATGGCCCTCTCATGTCGCTGAGACTAGGAACTCAAATCATGATCATCGGATCATCCACAACTGCTGCAGAGGAAATTCTCAAGACCCATGATCGGAGCTTATCTGCGCGGTATGTTCCTAGTGCAGTACCAGCTAAAAGCTCAAAATTCAATCACTTGTCACTTGGATGGGCACTGGAGTGCAATGATGGATGGAAGAATTTAAGAACAATATGCAGAAGTGAGCTGTTCTCGGGCAAGGCAATGGAGTGTCAAGCATGTTTGAGAGAGACAAAGGCAACGGACATGGTGAAGTTTGTGTGTGCAAAGGAAGGAAAGGAAGTGAAAGTTGCAGAATTGGTTTTTGCAACTGTGTTTAACAAGTTGAGTAATGCTTCGATATCAAGAGATTTAATTAGCTTGGAGAAAGAGGGTGTGGATGGAGGGATGAAGAGTCTTATAAGAAAATATATCGAGTTGATTTCAGCTTCAAATCTGTCTGATTTTTATCCAATTTTAGGTGCATTAGATCTTCAGGGCTTGAAAAAGAAGGCAAAGGAAGCGTTTATGAGGATCTGTGCTACGTGGGAGCCCATTATCGAAGACAGAAGAGAAGGAAGAAGAGGCAATACTTCGAGCCAAGAGGACTTCTTGGACGCCCTCCTGGACAATTCTTGTAGCAATGATCAAATCAACTATCTGCTCCTCGTTTGCTTCTCTCTCCTCTCTATGCATATATATATATATATATACAAATTAATACAAGCCTATTGACGTAAGCGGAATCAATAAATTTGTTCACGAGGTATAAGTTACTTTGAATCCACAAGGTGGGTGTTTTGAATCCACAAAACAGAAAAAGAATTAAGAGAAATCTGATATATTATTTGATAATTGAATGATTGATCTGCTATGTAATACATGTATTTATAAATAAAACCCTAACAGCATAAAGGAAATCCTAAAACGTAAGGAAACTAGCTCAAAAACAAACTTGCTCTGAATGTTCTTAAAAAATAAGGAAAGAAACTTAATTACTAAAAACTACTAAATACCAAAAAAGAAAGCAAATCGAATCCGTTTAGTCTTTTAACAAAAATTCCGAAATATTCAAAAATGAGAAAACGTCGTTCCCGAGTCCTAAACGATTGAATTTGACCGAAAGACGCCCTACCACAGCAGCGAAGCTGCAGATATATGCGAGTTGGGCCGTTTCTGATAAAACTGGGCTCTTTTTCGGGTTCACTTCTGTATCAGTCCAGAAAATCTGTCAGTATACCCGTTTGGCTCCTTGGCGGTCCAAACGGATCATAAAGGTTTCAGCAATCAGTTCTACATCACCTATATACTCTATTGGCAAAACTAGCAAATCCTTTTTGTACACTTAAAAAACCACCACAGAAGGCTCCTAGTTTGGGGGTAGATACTAGCTAGAGTACATAAGGAAAGCTTGGTCAGTACATTTGATCGATCTTTTTATCAGGGCTTATTCTGTGAAATTTGAGGTCAATTTTTTTTTGTTCTTGATCAGCTGATGCAGTTGAGATAACATAACCCTCTAAGAAAATCACCATAAGGGAAATGTTCAAGCTTTGAACTCTAATGTAGAAGTAATAAAAAAGTAGAGGTTAGTTTGGCATTTTTGAAGTAATTTTCTTTCAACTGAAATCATATGGAAACCATCTTTGCTGTCAAAAGCAAGAAGGTAATACTAAATTGTAAACTGACTGGTGCCAGATAAGAGAACTATGTAATGAGAGTCAAATTTTAAGTCTTTGACATGAATAGAATACAGATCAATTAATTAGAATAAGGCACAACTAGCCTTGTCAAGCTTGAACAGGACTAGTTTGGCTTGATTCAGACTCAAGTTTTTCCATACTATTCTTAGCTGTGGTATGGTCAGTGATTCCACAAATTACACTGGTACGGAGAAAATTAGCATTGCATTAGTTTTTCGTTTTCTGTTGAGGGTTCAGTTTCAATTGCTTGGCATATAATCTAAAAATCAATCATTCACATGATGCATTGTCAGGAAAAAAAAATATATTTTGAATAAGTTTTTTAACAAATCTAAGTATAAACAAATACTTGACGAATTTTATTTTAAATTAGCATAATTAAAATGAAAAAAAACTAATCGAGACTAATTAGGATTTTTACTCACTTTTCAAACTCACTCCTAATGCACTTAGCGTGACATACCAAATTGTAAAAATTGAAAATTGCACTCACAAATTAATAAGACTAGAGTGATTCAGGGTTGACTGTGGTGTATATATTGACAAGCACATAAAAAGAACTATCACTACATTTCTAGTCGTAAGTAAACCACGTGTTCATGACATATTTCGCAACATTATTGTTGGAATTATTTGGAGTCCTAAACGTCACTGATATTCTTAGTGGATAAGTTCATGATGTGGGCTCAGTTTTATAATTAGTTCATTAATTATGTGCTAAGAAAGTTGCACTTTATATTATATTAAGGTTAGTTATTTGATAAATGTGTTGCATGATCATTGTAAACAATTAATTTGTATGCTACATATGTTAACAAGAGGGTTTCAGTTAATTATTTACCCAAAAATAGAGAGGGTTTTAACCAAATTCTATTTGAATATGATATAATGTTTAGTTCAAGAAAAGTTCAGTCAACAGATTGATCTAGTGAGATAATCATAATATTTATTACGGTAGATTTCCAATTTTCTCATACAAATTATACAAAACATATTTTAAGAGGTCTGGCACCATATTTATTAAAAAAAATAAAAGTACAAGTGTAATGTTTTTCTTGTGACACCAGTAGTGACTAGTGACACTATGTTCGATAATTTTATATGGTATATTATTCTTACGTTGTTATTGTTAATTGTTATGTTCTCAATAATATTAGAATATTACTTTTCTAGGTAAATTAAGATATTATTTTTTAAAGAATTTTGATGTCTTGATAATATTCATAACTATGATATACAGTGACGGACTTAGAAACTTGTATGGGGCAATTTTGAACAACAACAATGTATGGTGGAGTATTATTAGATATTGAGTGGGGACATATTCAAATTTTTTATCAAAAAGTAGAAACATTTTAAAGTTTTTTTTACAAAATTTATTGATAATTTTGTAAATAATTTTTTTTTCAGTGGGGGCGGTTACCCCCACTGGGCCCTTCATGGATCCGTCATGCCTAATGACATAACACATATAATGTAGGCGGCTGCTCAATTAATTAAAATGTACCATACCATTTTAACTGGTTGAGATCAAGGTGCATCTTGATTGGTTAGGCATACTAATGACTTGATACAAACTTAGAAATTGAGACCAATTAATATAATTTTTAGTGAGAGTGCCAAATTGAGTTGTTTTTACAATTTCATTACTACAACAATTATTTATAATATTATTTTTTGTTTTACTTAGAATACGAGACTTACACTCTTGACCATATAATTTAGAAGACGAAAAAATATTATTCGATCATTATTTTAATACACACTGTTAATGTACATATATAATTCATACGATACACATGTTTATTTATTGTATTGCATTCACTTACCACCTTTCTTATATTTCTCTGACCTAACATCTACCTTGTATTGCACTTGTAACGACCCTAGATTTTTCAACCCAGTGTGTCCTGTGATGGTTCGAACTGGATCCAAGATGCGGAAGCAAAAGATCAAACAATGGTCTTTAGAAATACAACACACCTCTAAGACACGCACAGAACCCAAAGGGATAAAGGGTGGAAACAAGAGATCAAAAAAGTAACAATTAAGCCCCAGGGGCAAAATATCCATTTCATAGAGAAATGGATGCTACCAAGCATACCATTGGAAAGACAATGAAAAATTAATAAATTTAAACTCAAGAATAACCTAATTCGGAGTCTAGATGGCAAAGATATCAAGTCTCGAAGTCGAAGAAAGGGAAACTCTATCCCGGTTCGAACCAAATTCTGACACTACTTCACTAAAACATGAATAACTTGAGCTACAAATGAAATCTAAAGCTCTAATTGGTACCATTGGAAAGCTCATTTCGACACGGTCAGTTTTGACTTAAGAACGAATCAATTCAGAGTTAAAACGAGTGAGATATGGCCCGTTGAAGAAGAGTATCCAGTGCAGGAACAATATCTGCGGGGGCCTGCCCAAAATCGGCGGGGGCCAGCCAATTGCAGTAGAAAGTCACGGGCGCCCACCAAATGGCTGAAGGGGCCCACCAAATGGGGCAGTGGCATGGTCTGGAACCTCAAAAAATGCAGGAACAATGTTTTTAGCAGAAAATTGGACTTAGAGCGCGGTTTAAGAGGTCAAGATGACATTTTTCGGAAAAACACAAAGAAGAAACTCCCCCTAAAATCACATTTCCTATGTGATAGAGTCAAGAACGGAATTTATTTCTGAAAGGAAATCCCCAAAATGCCCTTAGATCAGTTTAGGCTCAAAACGGCGAAAATGCAACTTTGCACCAAGCATACATTTGACCCCAAATGCACTTTTAAGTTGAAACGAATATGCACGCACACGTAATAAGTGATTTTGAGCGTGCGGGAATGGTCCATGGCTCCCGGAAATGACCGAGTCAAAATCCGACCCCCTAACGGCCAAAAAGGCGATAATGAACCTAAAATGGAAACTTTGAAAACTAAAATCAACAAATGACTTCAAATGACCATTTAGCCCTTGACTACACTTCATACATGGCTAATGAGATCTTATGAAAGAATCAAAATGGAATTTCCACAACCAATGCAAACATGGTGAAACAAAAACTCAATAATCTTCAATATTTTCATAATATTCCATGAAGTCAAAAATTACACAGTATATGAAATATATGTTATTGGCCTCTGGCCTCATCTCACACATGTCCAATATATTGTAAAGAGTATACTCATGTACACATTACATATATGGAATCAAATATATACATTTTGACATAAAAGACTATAATTGGCATTTCAAGCCAATCTTTACAAGAGTTAAAAACCTTCAAGTCTAGAATCATCCAAGCATAATGAGAATCTCGAACCTTGATTCCTGTACCTGAAAAATGTCCCTACTACGTGAGTGAGTAACATAAAGCTACTCGTAGGAAATGAACATTCATCGACCTAGCATTTTACAATTATATCGCCTTTAGGTGAAACATGTTAAAGGGGCTCATGCCACCTAACGTCTATGTCAAGGTGAGACTCAGGGATCATCCTAAGCTACTCATGCAATTGAAATGAATAACGGCATACAAGTATACATGCTCAAGTATACTAAGCAAAGTTAAAACATGTTATACAACATATAAGCATACAATTACAAGTACACTAGGTCATGCTAAACAAGGTAAGCAATATCAAGCATACATCTCCAAGTATACTAAATCCTATTAAAACAACTTCTGCAATGTCTAAACATACCTACACAAGTATACAATTAATACGGAAAACTCATGAATCAAGTATGCAAACACAAGCATACTAAACAAGATAAGTTGTACATAAAACAAGTATACATAGCACAAGTATACTACATGAGATCAAAATACATGAAGCAAGTATACAGTCTCAAGTATACTAAATGAGATCCAAATACATAAGGCAAGCACCAATCCACAAGTTACAAGTAATCCATGATTAATAACTTGGAATGGAATGCGAAATCAAAAGTGGAAAGACTAGGACATGCGGTCACTAGACCAAGCAAGTGTTTTCGGGTAATTACGACCCACAACCTAGTGCGCACATGTATAAGTTATTCCGGGTAATTACGACCCACAAGGTACTACCTAGTGCACACTTATAACTTAGAAGACTCTTGTCTCCGTACTAGAGCCAAACCCTAGCCATCACATGAAATATGTCCTTACAAGCTTTCCAAAATCAATAAGTTCAAAACTTATACCAAAATCAATAAGTTAGGCCAAACTTATATCAAATCCAATAATACATAATACACAAGTAAGGTTGAATCCACACAAACCATGTCCTAGAATTCAAGTCTAAATAGCATATGACAAGTCATGTCCTCAATATGCAATTTATATACAAAGCAAGAATATTTTACAACAATTGACCCACATTACCATCCTAAGCCACAAGTACTAAATAAGCTTCAATTTAGTATCAAGCTTTCAAGGAAATCAATTATAATATTCTAACAAGTTATATACCTACACAAGATATATATAAACAAGTTATACAAGTCAATGATATTCTACATCATGCTAAGTCCAATTACCATTTCAAGAGGCCACAAGTACTAATTCTACATCTAATTAGTAATATGCTCACAAGTTAATTAATTTCACTACATTTCAAGGGATTTTCAACCTAACATGAAAAGTCTATAGATTTGAATCCAATCACTAATAACCTCACATTAATATATATCAAGTACCAAATCATGGTTATATCATATCTCAAGTCTAAAATGGAATACAAGTAAAATAAAATTTACTAGAATTTAAATCAAATTAAATCCATTTAATCTCTAGATTTGAAAACTCATCTAGATCATACCAAATTAATATATATCAAAGATCAACTCACGGTCATGCTATTTACCAAGTCTAAAATGATTTATATGTAAGATATGATAAATCACTAATTTCTCAAATTAGCAAAAGACATGCATACAACTTATATAAGCATCAATAGCATGCAAGAAACAAAAATATAACCCTATAACATCCCCTACCTCACTAGAGAAGTGTCTCTCTAGAATCTAAGGCAAATCAACACAAAATGGCAAACCCTTCAAGGTTTATGCAGAGGAGGATGAGGGGAACAAAAAGTGTTCCAAGCCTCATGGTCTAAGGTGAGTGGAAGGCCCTCAAAAATCAGGTCAAGACTTAAGCATCAAGCTCCATCCATGGAGGCTAGGGTTTGTGATAAGAAAGAAAATGACATAAGGTGAAAAATAGGTGAGTGGAGGAAATAGAAATCCTCTACTCACTATGTGTTCCTACACCATGGTCAACACACACAACTATGGTCAATTGCACAAAAACCCTTCTTTAAAACTATAATCCCAAAGTGGCCCAAAAATAATTGCAAGACAAAATTTGGTGCATACACTTGTCACAAATCCTAGGCTCCATCCTAGGCTTAATCTCAAACCTACACTTGTCAATCATCCAAGCTAACAAGTGCACCAATCCTAGGCCAACAAGTGGTTAAATCTCCACCCTCCACATGTCCTCATCCAAGGCCTCAAAGTGTTTCCACACACATGTCAACAAGTGGACCAATGAGAGTGTGACACTTGTCACACTTTTCGGAAATTGTAAAAAGGTCCTTTTTGAAAATATCTTCCAAATTAAATTACAAAATGGTCCCTAAGACGAAAAATAATTACTTTACAGTAATTACACAAAAACCCCAAAAGTTTAAAAAATTACAAAAAAGTTATGCACCTATATTCTTTACAAGAAAAGTAAACACTTAGCATATTTTTCTACAAAAGTGAAAATACAAATAGCATAAAATTTAAATATCGCGGATGTATACAAAACAGGAATCAAATCCAAACACGAAAAGTGGGGTTATGCCAACAAAGTGACAATCGAGAAAAAGACGAAAGGTGAATAGTGTCACAAAAGTGAAAATGACTCGGTCCTCAAAGGAAATCGTCAATCCATGGAAAAGAGTCACGGAAACCATTCCCGAGCACTCAAGATGACACTAAGCGATAAAAAACCGAACTCAGAAAAGGAAAAACATTGGAAAAAAATATCTGTAAAATTTGAGAAAAGGAAAGGATGGGAAATGACCGGGTCGTTACAACACTCATTCTTTAGGGCCAGTTCTATAGAATGGAAATGAAAGAAAGAGAAAAGAATATTAATGGAAGGAAATAAAAAAATGTGTTTGGTAGGAAATGTTAGATGGAAAGGAAAGGAAAATGAAAGATTTGGAGAGAGAGAATAAGACATAAACAGTAACTTTTGTGATCCTCCCAAAGATGAGAGGAAAGGAAAGGAAAGGAAAGGAAAGGAAAGACTAATATTTTTAATAAAACTTTGTTAATACTAAATTTACCATTTTTTATTATAAAAGAAAAACTATGAAAAAGGGTGTATAACTATAAAAATGGGTGTAGTTGCAAATTTATTACAATAGTTTCCTTTTATTTTTTTCCCAAAACATGGTCATTATCATTTTTTTTTCTTTTCCTTTATTAATCAATCAAATACGACAACCAATTAACACCATCATCTCCTCTCTTTTCTTTTCTTTTCTTTTCCCTCCTAAATAATGTTTTTTTTAAAATTTTTTTTTTTTTTTTTCACTTAATAGACCTTTTGTACAACTTATTATAATATATTAAAGGGTAAAGTACAGCCACACCTAAGGTTTGGCAAAATGACACTTAGATGAAACTTACCAGTTTTTTGGACAAAGACGCCCCCTAAAGGTTCAAAAATGGACAAAGACACCCGTTTACATGAAAAATTGACCAAATTACCCTTTGACCGTTTAAGAGACTTTTTTAACTTTACAATTTAATAAATTGGACCAATCTACCCTCATGAACAATTTATGCATAAAAAAAAGTAACAAAAAAAAAAAAATTTGTTTTTTACTTTATAAATGTCCCAACTTCTTAAAATTGTAGACGATTTTTTTATCTAATACATATATTTCAAATAAATTATATTTTGTTATTATTTCTTTTCTTTTTCTTTTTTATTTTTAAATTAAGATGCTTAATTTTTTCATCTAAAAAAATTAAACCAATCTTTTTTCCTTAAAAATAAAGAATATGGTACCAGTATAATTTTAAGCATCTTCAATTATATATCAAATATTATGCATTTCCCAACATAAAAGCGAAAAAATAATAATAATAAAACAAAGGGAAAAAAAATAATAAAACAAAGGGAAAAAAAAAAAAAAAAACAAAGGCATGCATAATGTTATACTAGTACCTATTTTCTTTTATGTTGGGAAATGCATAATATTTGATATATAATTTAAGATGCATAAAGTTATACTGGTACCATATTTTTTTATTTTTTAGGAAAAGATATTGGTTTAATTTTTTTAGATGAAAGAATTAAGCATCTTAATTTAAAAATTAAAAAAGAAAAAGAAAAGAAGTAATAACAAAATATAATATATTTGAAATATAAGTATTAAATCAAAAAATTATTTTAGACGTCTACATTTTTAAGAAGTTGGGACGTTTATAAAATAAATAACAAAAAAAAAAAAAAAAAAGTGAACAATATAAAGTTTTTTGGGTAAAGTACAATGACACCCCTTCAGGTTTGCCATAAAAACACTCATATACAAGTTAGTCTATTTTTGGACAATGACACCCCCTCAAATTTGTTTTCTTTGACAAAGACACCCCTTAATACTCTGACATGTGATAAAATGACCTAAATACCCTTTAACTTGTCAAGTGACCCTTTAAATAGTAAAATTACCAATTTACCCATTCTAAAATGTCCAAAATAACCTCTTCATCTCAATCATATACCCACAAAGCCACCACCGCCTCTTAGCACCGCCGCCACCTCTTCTTTCATTTCTTCATTCTCTTATATAAATATATACATACACATAAATACTACACATATATACACATACAATTACATATGCAATTACAATCCAATCTACTCTTACACTAGCCCTAACCTTCCCCAAATTAATTATAAAAATTCTCCCCAGCCAGTTTCAATGCTCAACTGCAGTAGTTTCAACAACCACAACCGCAATCGCAATACTTAGTCGCCGCTCAACCAGCCAGCGTAGAGCACCGTTGGTCATTTCTTCGCCTTTGCTGTTGACTTCATAGGCCAAGCTATCGATGGATAGGAGCTCCGTCAAGAAGAAGTTGTCGAAGAAGCTAGTTATCGACAAAGTCCTCTCTCGACCTCGATCTCAACCTCGTTCATTCTGAAACTCGCACGTGATATAATCACCGCCGGTGATCGCCCAAGCAAGGCATTGGAATATGCACTACGAGCTTCGAATTTGTTACAGACCAACCTAAACACCTACTCCTCTGCCACAAAGCTATTCTCGAGCTCGAAACCGAGAGCGACAAAATCCTTTCCAACGATCCTTACCTCACATCACCACCCATGAGATATCCCACGTCGCCGGCTCTATCAAGTCGGAGATTCAAGACTGGATTGACCGCCAGAGCATTTGATTTCGATAGGTAAGTTTGAGGATGGGTGGGGTTTTGATTGAGATGGGCAATTTCTAAGACTCACCCAAACTATGGGTTTTAGATTTGCTGCAAAGGTGTGTGATGGTGGACGAGAACAACAGATGAAGACAAGAATGAGAGGAGGGAGGATAAAATGAGGGGAAGGAGGGAAGATAGATGAAGTCATGGGTATTGGATTAAAAATTTGTCTGCAACGAGACATGAGAGAGAGAGAGGGGGGGGGGGGGGCGGCAATTTTGTCATTTAAGTCTTCAGGTTTTTTATATTAAAAAATTATTTAAATGTTGAAGGGCAACTTCGTCTTTTACCAACTTTTTAGGAGTTGTTTGGCTGAATTTTTTTATAGGGGGTGTCATTGTCCAAAAAGAAGCGAACTTGTATCTGGTTGTCCTTATAGCAAGCCTCAGGGGGTGTCATTGTACTTTACCCAAGTTTTTTTTATGCATAAATTATTCATGAGGGCATATTGGTCCAATTTATTAAATTGTAAAGTTAAAAAAGTCTCCTAAACGGTTAAAGGGTAATTTGGTTAATTTTTCATGTAGAAGGGTGTCTTTGTCCATTTTTGAACCTTCAGGGGGTGTCTTTGTCCAAAAAATAGGTAAGTTTCCTCTAAGTGTCCTTTTGCCAAACCTCAGGGGGTGTGACTGTACTTTACCCATTATTAAAATACAAAAAAAAATTCTGATTCCTATCTCTCTCTTGTTCAACTTTATCACATACATTAAAATTGATGAATGTGTAGAAAAAAAAAAAAAAACAAATGCTTAACACAAAGTCGATTGACAAAGCCCAAGGAAGGGTCCATATTACTTGTTGCCTTGTAGAGTAGGTGAAGTGAATAAGGAATTCCCTATTCCTTTTGTGTCATTCATGTTTGAGAAGCTCATAGATTACTGTCAAATTTGTAATTATGAGTCCACAATCCACAGTAAATACAAGAAGTTTGCTTTTGGAAACTCCTAGGAATTTGTGGGCCTCAGAGATTACTACCATCAAATTTGTAATTATGGAGTCCACAATGAAGTACAAGTTGCTTTCGGAACCTAGGAATTTGTTTGTTTACCAGGAAAACTATTCTCTGGGGGCACAAATCCTCTGCTGTGAGATTCCTATGCAGTTCCTGCTGTGAGTTTTAAGTGGCCTACATTTTGCCACATCATTCTTCATTTAATAGCTCTTAAGGCAGCATTTGAGTGGAATTAAGGTAGCGTTTGGATCCTTCTTCACCACCATTTATAAGTATCTTCACACACAAAATAAGTTATGCACATAATACAGACTAAGTAATGTCACATACAAACTTAACTCAATTCAACATACTATGTTTGGCAATTACACCACCATTTATAAGTAACATTTTACCACCATTTATAAGTATCACCCTTAAATTAAGGTATGTACATAAATGGTGATGTTACTTTTAGACTCCTGTGATGTTACTTTTTAGATTCTGTGATATTACTTATAAATGGTGGTGTAATTACCAAACACGGTCTCAATTATCAAATGGTGGTGAATGACGTGGCCAAAGGTATGCATATAAATGATGATGTTACTTTTAGACTCCTATGATGTTACTTTTTAGATCTTGTGATGTTACTTATAAATGGTGGTGAAATGTTACTTATAAATGGTGGTGTGATTGCCAAACACAGTCTCAATTCTCAAATGGTGGTGAATGACGTGGCCAAACAAAAACCACATAAGAACTTACAGTAGGGGACAGCTTGGGAATCTACAGCAGAGGATTTGCGCCCATTCTCTGGTCATGTATTAAGACCCACATTCTCATTGATAATTGGAGTCTTGCATAATCCCATGCTATGAGCTACTACTAAGATAAGTATTTTTGTCAAATTAATGATTCTTAATTTCTTAGTTTGGTGAAGATTTGACAACACCATTACATGTGAAAAATATGGGAATTTTCACATGGTTTGTAATTCAGAAAATAATTTTTTATTTTTAAAGAACTAAAAGCAAAAAATTATATAGAAATTTTTCTTGATTCAATTTTATGAAAACAATTTTTTGAAAATTTAGTTATAAAAATGCATGTTTTTAGATAACGGTCTTTTATAGTTGATGGGGATAAAATAATTTGAAATTGATTAACCAAGATAATCGCGGAGTCCGTTTTTCAAATTTTAGAATGCACGAGGTAAATATGACAACGACTCTGTCATTCAATTGGTGAATGAAGATCACGATTCATCTCATTCAAATATTCCTATTCAACATTTGTGTAACCTGTAAGATTATTTATTAATTATGTGGCCCACATGTTTTGGACATGTGATATATTTCATTAATTAGTGGTTAAGTAAATAGGTATCGGATTAATATTATATTATTTGGTCAACTTATAAATTACCTTTATGGTAATTAATTATTGGAGAAGTGTTTTCCTATTTATTCCTTACTTTGATGGAAAGTGGAATTAAGGTCACTAAAAAGGAAAACTGGTCCTCTCTCTGTCTTTATAAAAATGTATATATCCCATCAATTATGTACGCTAATAAAAACAATACGTATAATATTTATGTGCGCAAAAGGCCAAGAGAGAGAAATCGGTTTCCAGGTTTTGACTATTGCAATTTAGCACGTTGTTCGTTCTGCATAAAGGATTTCGACGTTGGACTTGATCTCTACGATATTTGCAATCACAGATTGAGGTATTTATATCTAACTATACTCATTTATGAATTATAGATATGTGAGAATAATGAAGTTCTAAGATTATGGGATTCATGTTTATTTGTGATGAATGGCTTAACACGAATTAATTATAGTTTACATGTGGTATCAGAGCTTATAGTTTATGAACTCATTATTTTTCTTTAACGTTGCATAAATAATATTTAATATATAATGATGATTGCATAATTGAATAATGTGTTGTTTTAAATCGGCACTGTGGATATATTTTGATCAGTATTTTTCGTGAGTTTGTTTGGATCAAGTTTTGTGCGCTGATTTTGGTTTCCATATATAGATTTTTGAATTTTATGTAATAGCATGAAACTTAATTACTTAATGATGCATGTATGCACATGTATAATAAGATGAAGAAGTTTCCTTTTCGTACATGATTTAGAAAAGGAATATGTGTATTATTATATAATAATTCTAATATAATTATGGATGACTTTTATAGACACCAAAATAACTTGGGTATCTTGATTTCCGAGCCTGATTTAATTGCTGAAAGTTTTAATGGAAGCTTGTTGCTATTTGAAAAAAAAAAACTCACTGTTTTACCAATTATTGTTCGATGATATGAACGATTTTATTTTTAATTATTTTTAAAATAATAAATAATAAATAATTAAATATATAAAATATATATTTTTATTTATTTTATTAAAATTTAGAATTTCTAGAATAATGTGTGAGTCTAGAAATTTAACTTTATTGGACATACAAATAAATTATTGTTTAGTACCCAAACATACATACATGATAGAGAATCAATTTTAAATTGATTCAATTATTATCTTCAAGTTCAGAAATAAAAAATAATGTTTTATTATATATATAAAATAAAAGCATATTTTTGTTATATTTTCGGACTATTAAGTTTTTGGGATCGAACTTACCTAAATTTGGATTGATCAACATGAGTATGTATGTATAATGTTAAATAGGTAAATTAATAATTAATTAGTTACTATCTAATTTAATATTCATATTATGTGAGGGTTAGTAGCTATCAAAGTGGCCTAATCATAATAGTCAATGAATATTAATTTTAGAAGTAAATATAACTTAATGATGAATTAATCACTCTCTAATTTAATATTCATATTATGTGAAGATTGGTAGCTACCAAAGTGGCCCAATCATAATGATTGATGAATATTAATTTTTGTAGTAAACATAATTAATCATAAATTAGTTACTATCTAATTTAATATTCATATTATGTAAAGGTTGGTAGTTACCAAAGTGGCCTAATCATAATGGTTGATGAATATTAATTTTAGTGGTAAACATAATTGCAATATATTTACCAACAGGCTTGTGGCCTAGCGGTATCAAGTTCCTACTTCTCAAAGAGAGGTCAGTGGTTCGAGCTTCCGTGGAGGCATGTGTGTGTGAGTACCAATTAGGAAAAAAAAAATAATTGCAATATTTCATGAATTACGATGCTTATAATTTTTTGTGATATTCATAAATATTGGGTTTATTTGACCATGAGAAATAATTCTCCAAAGGGAATTGATTCTCAAGTGATTAAATAAAAATTAAGGGGTTGTATGTATTTTTTAATTAGGTAGATATAGGATATTCAAAGGTAACTTATTTGTTTAATTAAATAATGCATCACCAATGAAGGAATATATATATAAATACACGTAAGCATCATTATTAGTATTTTATAGTTGTCACCCAAAGGGTTATTATAGTTATACATTGTATTTATATTTTTAAGTTATATATACGTGTTGTTAACTCAAAGCATTATTGTTGTGAGTATTTTATCTTATTATGTTTGTTTTATTACATCCCTTAATATGCATGCTACATCTGTTCTGGTTCTCAATAGGACTAACTTTTCATAATGAAATGAGTAAGTTAAGTTCAAAATTTAAGTGTGCTAAATCGATTTAGCATTTTAAATTGAGAAATCTAGTGTTATTACTGATAAAAACAGTGAGGAAGAAAAGATTCTCCATAAAGGTTGGGAGAGATCGAATAGATTAAACATTATGGTTATGTGAATAATTGTTCCCTATAGTGATAATGCTAAGGAATATTTGATTATAAAAATGTTTTCGTATTGTAGATAAATATCTAAAATGAAAATTATTAATTGATATAACTACTATGCATTTTTTGTTAGTATTTGTACCATGTATGAACGTATTTTTAGATGACTAATGTTGTTGCAAAATTGAGAACCTTATGGATGATTGTGAATGAGAATTTTCTTATTCAATTTATTCTCAATTTCTTATCTATTCAGTATGGGTCATTTCGAATTAACACTATTAAGACAAGTGGAAAGTGATTTAACTGACCATTATGTTAATTTAGGAGGAGATAAGACTTAAGTAGTATGGTAATCATTATGTTCATCTGATGATTCAAGAAGTTATAAATAAATTTTGGGAATAAGCCTGAAAAATGTATTAAGTGAGCAACATCCAAAATTAAAAGATTTAGGTCAATCTACTAAAAGAAAGGAATGTAATAATGAAAAAGTGTCATTAATGTATTGAATACTTTTAGAAAAATTACATAAAATATAAAGAATGATTCGGAAAAGAATGGTAAGCTTTTAGCTTTTGTATATTTCGAATTACTTATTTGAAATTCTTTCTAATACATGATAGGTTGACTTAAGTACTAATGTTTATGTTTCTAATAAATGTAAGAATTTCTTATGGCCTAAACCACAAATTCAAATAAGAATTTCTTATTTATGATAATTGGGAAAAAGTTTTGTTGAAACCATTGTGATATCATGTTTAATGTTAGACAGTGAATTTTATTTAAATTATTTAAAACTTTTTATGTTTATTCAATTTCCTATGATTTGATTTTATTTCAAAACTTTATGTTAATGGGTTTTCATTTAAATTTGATAATGATGTTTATTTAAGAAATTCTAATTTCTGAATTATGGTATTATTGTTAATGATTTCTGTAAATTCAAACTTGATTGTTTATTTATTAAAAACCTTTTGATCTTGCATCATAATGTTAGAATTAAGCGTAGCTCAATTAATAAAAAAATTATCTTTCTTGTGGCATAAAAGACTAGGTCAATATCTAGTGAAAGGTTATGAAAATTAGTAAAGGATGTGATTCTTCTGAATCTAAACTTTACTGATTTTGGTGTGTGTGTAGATTGTATTAAGGGTAAATAAATCAAACACACAAAGAAATGAGCTACAATAAGTACATAGCTTCTTGAAATTATTCATACAGACATTTGTAGACCTTTTGAAGTTCCATCTTTTGGAGGAGAAAAGTATTTTATTGCCTTTATAGTTGATTTTTCACATTATGGATATATCTATTTGTTGTATGAAAAATCTCAACCAGTGGGTACTCTTGAAGTATACATAAATGAGGTTGAAAAACAACTAGATAGAAAGTGAAAATCATAAGGTCATATAGAGGTGGTTAATATTATGGAAAGTATGATGAAATGAGTTAATACTCTAACCGTTTGCTAAACTCCTTCAAATATATGGCATTTATGCTCAATACACTTTGTTATACATGCCACAACAGAAGCATATAGCTGTAAAGCGTAATCATATTCTTATGGAATTGGTTGGGAGTATGTTAAGTAATTCCTCGTTACCCATAATGTTATGGATGTTAAGTAATCTAAAGGGTATAAATTTTACTATCCTAAACATAGTACAATAATTATTGAAACCGGTAATGTCAGATTCATTGATAATGGTGAAGTCAGTAGGAGTGATAAAAAAATAAGAATGTGATAATTCAAGAAGTTAGGGTATAAATTCATTTACCCATAACTTATAAGGAAATAATTGTTCCTTCAGTTGTTGAACCGTATAACAACGAAGAACAATTGAATGATCAACAACTCCATGATGAGATTATCATCAATGAATAGATTGTAAAAGAACCACAAGGAATAACATTAAGACGATCTCAAAAAAAAAAAAAAAAAAAAGATTTGCTATTCCGGATGACTATGTGATATATCTGCAAGAATCTGATTTTGATAGTGAGATATATAAGGATCCGGTTACATATTCACAAACCTTTAACAGTAATGATTTTACTAAATAGATTAGTGCCATGAATGAACAGATTATATGTGACGACCCTGGATTTTTTTACAACCCAGTGTGTCCTATGATGACCAGAAACGGATCCAGAAATACGGAAGCTAAAGAAGCAAAATGGCCTCAAGAGATATACATCATCCCTAAGGCACTAAGATGACTCCCCATGAAGCCATGGAACTTAAATGTGCCAAACAATGAAGCAAGAATGCCTAACGCAAAAAGAAATGAACCAAAGGCAAAATGGTCATTTCATACTGCAATGGGTGCCATCGTGCACACCATTGGAAAGACAACAAAAAATGAATGAAGTTAGACTCAAGAATCGCCTGATTCCGAGTCCGGGCGGAAAATATATGAAATTAAAACCAAGTGGCCTTCTCCGTTTAGGAGTTACCACGAACCTATCAAACTAAAACTGAAATAACTCTCACTACTGATAGAGTTTTGATGAATGGTTGGTACCACTGAGAAGTTAACTTCAAGCTCTTGAACTTGGACTCAAGAATGACCCAATTTGGATCTAAAACTAATAAGCTATGATCTCCCAAAGTTGGAACAACAAAACTATCCAAGGAAAACTGAAAAGGGAAAGTTCTAGGGAGGATTGGTCGACCGAAACTACATCACCAGCCGGCCGAAACCCCATTGTTAGCCGGCCGAACCCCCATAGTCAGCCGACTAAAACGCCAAAAATCCCAAAAAGGCTACTGGAATGGTCTCGAGGGCTTTGTCAGCCGGCTGATGGAGCTTCACTAGCCGACCGACACATCTACTCCAGCTATGAAAAGCTGCTGCAATGTGTGGAAATGGTGCTTGGTCCATTTCCAAGGTTCTACATGCTTTCTACATGATCCAAACATGTTCCAAAACATTTCCTAGCCTCATTCAAGCATCTAAAACATGTCTAGATGAATTCAAATGACACCCTAATGTATGAATTTCCCATGAAAATGCGTTAAATCGCCCAAAAATAGTTCCAAAGTTTAAACTTAACAGTTTTGTGAAATGAGGACATGCACGCAAACGTAAAAAGACATTTCGAATGCGTCCCAATGGTCCGCGGCCTCAAAATAACCCCAATGCAAAATATGACCTCTCAACGGCCAAAAATACCTTAAAATGCCATAAATGGAACAATAATGCAAAACCTAGAACGAAATGGCATTTGGTCCTTGGCTACACCTCATACATGATCACAAAAACCCCATGAAAGAAACGGAATGAAATTCCCACACCCGATGCAAAATTTATGAAGCAATGACTTCACATTTCTCAATATTTCCATATTACTTTATGAGGTTAAAAGTTGCATAGGATACAAATACATGTCATTGGCTTCTGGCCTTATCTTATACATGTCAAATACATCAAAACGAGTGTATGTACACTTATATATTTGAATCAAAGAATACGAATTTAGACAAATAAGGCTACAAATGGCATTTCATGCCAACTTTTACAAGAATTGAAACCTTCAAGGCTATAAATCATCCAAGCAATATGAGAATCTCGAATCTTGATTCCTGTACCTGAAAAATGTCCCCACTACGTGGGTGAGTAACATAAAGGTACTCGTAGGAGATGAGTATGCATCGACCTAGCATTTTACAAATTCATCACCTTAAGGTGAAACATGTTAAAGGGGCTCATGCCACCTAACGTCTATGTCAAAGTGAGACTCAGGGAGTATCCTAAGCTATTCATGCAATTTAAAGTGAACAACGGCATACAAGTATACATGCTCAAATATACTAAACAATGTTAAAATATGTTATACAACATATAAGCATACATTTTTAAGTATACTAAACCATATCAAGACAAGTCACACAATGTCTAAGCATATTACCCAAGTATACATTTTATATGGAAATCTCGTAAATTAAGTATACTAAGCTAAAAGAGATATGCCTAAAACAAGTATACATGGCACAAGCATACTAAATAAAATTTAAACTCACGGAGCAAGTATACAAGTTCAAGTATACTAAATAGGAATCAAATATCCAAGGCAAGCATTAATTCTCAAGTTACAAGTAATCCATGATTAACAACTTGAAAGTAAATGCGAAATCAAATAGTGGAAAGACTAAGACATGTGGTCGCTAGACCAATCAAGTATTTTCGGGTAATTACGACCCACAAGGTACCACCTAGTGCGCACTTATGACTTAGAGGACACTTGTCCAAGTACTAGAGCCAAACCCTAGCCATCACATAAATTATGTCCTCACAAACTTTCCAAAAATCAATAAGTTCAAAACTTATACAAAATCAAATGCAAGTTATCACATTCCATACACAAATAAGGTTGAATCCACACAAACCATGTCCTAGAATTCAAGTCTAAATAGCATATAACATGTCATGTCCTCAATATGCAATTTATATATAAATAAGAATATTTTACAACAATTGAACCACATTACCATTCTAAGCCACAAGTACTAATAAGCTTCAATTTAGCAACAAACTTTCAAGGTAAACAATTATAAGATTCTAACAAGCTATATACCTACACAAAATATATTTAAACAAGCTATTCAAGACAATGATATCACATATCATGCTAAGTCCAATTACCATTTTAAGACACCCCAAGTACTAATTCTACATCTAATTAGTAATATGCTCACAAGGTAATTTATAGCACTACATTTCATGAGATTACTACCCTAACATGAAAAGTCTCTAGTTTTCCAAATAAATTCTAATTAGACTCATATTAATATATGTAAAGAAACATAACATGGTCTTCACATATATTCTACCCAAAATCAATTTAAGTGACTACAACACTTAAAATAAAATTAATTAAGCTAATTAATTATTTTTTTTTTCTAGATTTTCAAGTAACTCCAAATAACCTCAATTTAACATATGTTAAAGAACTTACTAAGGCCTACTTTAATATTATAATATAAGTTGATTTCATACTTGTTTCAACTATGTAATTTAATCTTTCACAAAAGATAAATATTAAATAAGTTTTGCAATTCTCATTTAAATGCTCTAAATTTAATAAATATTACACAACTCACAAATGCCTAATTAACTAGCATGCCACAATTTAATTCTAAACTATATACCATCATTAGAATTAAATCCTAAACAAAGAAAATAAATAAATTAAATTCTAAAAACTTAAATAAGGCATGCTCACAAGTTGTATGTGTTTATAAAACAATCAATATGACAATAATATAAACCTAAGACATCACCTACCTCAATTTGAGATGAAAATCTCAAAGCCACCAAAATGAAACCGCTCCGAATTCAACGAGACTTCGAGGTTTTGTCGGGGACAACACGATCTACATGAACCCCCCAAAAGCCCCATCAAAATCACAACTTGACTTCAAATTCAAACTCAAGAAATGGCCAAAATGAGATTCCAATCGGTGGAATAGAAGGCCTCGCCAAGGCGAACATAAAACACTAAGGCACGACAACATTTCACTCAAGGGAAGTGGCCGGAAAAAGAAGAAGGGTGGCAGCCCCTTGGCAGCCATGGCTACCGGCCAAGAGAGATGAAAGAGAGAAGAAAATTTAATATTTTCTCTTTAAGTCCCCTATTTATAGAAAATCTCAAAAAGTGCCCCGAAAGGGTTCCGTTGGGTCCGAAAAAGTGGATTTTGAGCAAACGAGCTCAAACAACAAAACTTTATAAATAAATAAAAAAAAGATTTTAAATGAGAAAATATGAACAACGGAAGAAACGGCGTCAAAAACTGAGTCCCGAGCAGAGAGATATGCCCTAAACAAGTTCGGCGGCAACTAGGGCCAGAAACCCTGAAACTGGAGAAAAATGACCAGAAGGAAATCCTATGGGTATGTGACTCAACGAAATGTGAAAATGAATCCCATACAAGGATCTAGGCTCAAAACAAGGCATTTTGCAATAACTTTCGTTAATTACATAATGGCCCCCTACAAAAAAGGTCACCTGCAAAACTACCCCAAAATGAAAATATCTTCCAAAAGATATTTTCTTAGATACCCCCGAAATAAAATATCTTCAAAAGATATTTACGAAAAACACCCCAAGAAAAGAAAAAGATTCTGAAAAACTATGCATCCATGCCCCTATGGACACCGGGAACAACTAAGGTACTTTTCTGCAAAAGTAAAGATACGTATTTCGTGAAAAATATTAGAATGATGATACGTGAAGTCAAAAACCAATTCCGAATACAAAGAGTGAGATTATGCCAACAAAGTGACAAACGGGGAAAAGACAAAATAGGGAAAATGACAAAAGAAGGAAAAAGACGAAACGTGAATAGTGTCAAAAAACGAAAAATGTGAAAATGACTCGGTCCTCAAAGGAAGTTGTTAATCTAAAGGAAAGAGTCTTATAAACCATTTTCGAGCACTTAAGATGACACTAAGCGACGAGAAACTGAACTCAGAAAAGAAATTTCAACGAAAAAAATTCATCCGTAAAAATTCTGAGGAAAAAAAAAAAGGAAAAGAAGAAAATGACTGGGTTATTACATTATAAAGAAACCTTCTCTCCAGTATCTAAGAAGGAATCTTTTAAAATATCATGGTATTAGCAACTTATTATGATTTAGAGTTACATCAAATGGATGTGAATACAATTTTTATGAATGAGAGTTTATAAGAGGAAGTCCATATGGAACAACCTGAAGGCTTCACATTAAAGGGTAAATAATTCATGGTTGATGAGCACTGAAAAGTGCGCATTTAAACCCGTTAAGCTTAAGCATTCTAGTACCTTTATCTATCTTACTTTGCCGCTTTAGACTTATTACGTGTTATTTATATTTTCAGGCACTAATCCCAAAATTGAGCTAACTCAGCCAAATAAGAGCTTAATTGAAGCAATCCTGAGATAAACCAAAGGAGGGAGCAAAGTGGAGAAACAAAGGAGCAAAAAGGAATCAAAGTTGTGCAGCTGAAAAGTTCGATCGATCCAACTTAGAGTTCGATCGATCGAACATCTATGATCGATCACAGTACTTCTCGATAGATCCAACCTTGGCCTTTGCTGAAATTCAAAGTTCGATCGATCCAACATCACCTTCGATCGATCGAACCCTATTTTGTCCTATTCAAATGATTGATCTTATCCACAGCTATACGCCTACCAACCACTGTTGTCCTTTTCCCCATAAATATCTTCGAAATATCTCAGCTTTGTCCTTGTCTGGAGGAGTCAGACCACTTCGATCGATCCAAGATGCAGTTCGATCGATCGAACCCATCTTCGATCGATCCAAGTTAATGTTCGATCGATCGAACTTCCTCCAGCGAGAAAAAGTTAAAGTCCAGCTCATTTATTCCGTCCTTCACCCAATCATTGGAGAATATGCCTTGCATGGCCACAGCTCATCATAGGGTGTATTTGACCTACCTATATAAGGAATATGATACACTTTTTGGAGGGGGCTCTAGAGTTTCTTGTCACACATTGAAAATCATCTTGGAGGCTATTCTTGGAGAGGAAGAAGGGAGGAAGCTAGAGCAACCATTGGAGGAGATCTTCACCAACAAGGAGCAGCCATGGAGTTAGCCCTTGAGGGTTGGATCATCACTACCATGAGTGGCTAGACATTTTCTTGAGGCTAGAGTTAGCCCCAAGTATGCTTTCTATACTCTAATTTTGTGTATTATTGAGGGATTAGTGTTGTATGATACATCTTGATATTCATGTATATATAAATCTTGATTATTTCATGGTTTGTATGGTTTAATGCTTCCAATTGACTATTCTATTCTATCCATATGTCTATGTATGCTAGAGTAGGATATTCATGTGTTTATCTCTAGATTTAGTATTTTTGATGTATGTCTATGTGTATTGATGCTATAGATCTAGAGATTATCAAGATGATACGCTTAATGAATGCTATTTAGGTTCATTTGATGGTTTGTGCCTCTCCCTTAGTCTAGATAGCTTTATTTTCATGCTAGTAGTGTAGATTTAGTGTAGTGGTAGTATAATGTTAGATGGGAGGACAATCTACTCTTGATGTTTGATGTTCCATGCTTGTGAGTCTAAATGGCATATTCCTCTAATATTGTGTTGCATGTGGATTGTGAGCTTAATGAAGGATTAATGACTTGTTTTGATCTATTGTGCTATCCCCATGTTGTCTAGACAATATATGCTCTATTGTTTAGATATATTGTGCTCTTCACATGATGTTTAGACAATACTTGCTTGATTTGTCATCCTTGCCAATTGAATCAACCTAATGCACACACACCCTTATCATATTGCAACACATCCATTACCCTCAATTGATCACTTGTTAGTAGTATAGAAAAGTATTGCTTGGTGGTGATCTCTACACCTCAAGACCTCTCTCTCTCTTGTTTACCTCATATTATTTTATTTAGTTGAATTCAATTTAGCTTAATCAACCAACCAACCAATTGTGTGATCACTCGACCTACTAACCCTAATTACCATAGTTTCATAATTCGATACACCATCAAATCCCTTGGGACGATCCCTACTCGCCCTATCTATATTTTATATAGAGAAAGGTAGTAGTGGCTTTCTATAAATATAAAACTTGGCCACCTCCTAAATTCACACACAACTCTTCAAGCTTTGTTGGTTGTGGTGACTCCATCAAGGAAACCAACAATGGTCTGTAAACTTAAGATGTCAATATATAGATTTAAACAAGCTTCCTAACAATGGTATATTAAGTTTAATGATACCATTATTTCTTTTGGTTTTAAGGAAAACATTATTGATTAGTGTATATATTAGAAGGTTAGTGGGAGTAAGTTTATATTTTTGATGCTATATATTGATGATATTTTATTTGCTAGTAGTGATCTTAGTTTATTATATAAAACTAAAAGTTATCTCTAAGAACTTTGAAATGAAAGGTATGGATGAGGCATCCTACGTGATAGGAATAAAAATATTTCATGATAGATCACGTAGATTTTTAGGATTGTCTCAGAAAGCATATATTGAAAGAGTTTTAGAAAGATTTGGTATGAAACATTATTCAACCGGTATTGTTCTATACATAAAAGGGGATAAATTTAGCTTAATGCAATTCCAAAGAATGAGTTAGTTAGAAGGTAAATAAATGAAAAAAATTCCTTATGTATATATTATGGGGTTTGATGTATATACAAATTGGTATGGGATAAAAGATTATATGCTCACACTTAAGAAAACATTTTTTAATTGGTTATTTGTTTCTTTTGGCTAGATGAATAATATTATAAAAAAAAATGTAAAGTAATTTATTATTACTTTGTCTATTGTGAATTTTTAATTTGTAGCATGCTTTAAGGCTACAATTTATGGTTGCAGAATTTATTTCAGGACTTGGAGTTATGGGTACCTTTTTTAGATTGCTGAAAATTTATGCTGCAATAGTTGATCTTCTTGTATGAAAAATGATAGGGTATTCTAAAGTTGAAATAATTTATCATTAAAGAAGATATTTAGAAATAACGAATGTCTCATGTTGAAAGAATGGGTCTTAAATGTAGTCAATGATGATTATTTTTGAATTGTGGATTGCTTAACAGTGCTTATATATATTTGACATTTTGCGCACATTAAATGTGTTTATGATATTTCATATTAATTAATATACATGTACGTATTGCTTTAATAAGTGGTAATAGGAATAGTCTTGGAAAAGAAATTATTGTTAGATCATTATTGATACTTCTCATTTATAGACTATGCTGAATAGGTTACTAGTATTGTGGTACATGGAAAGGACTGTGTCATTTAGTAATATATAACCGCCATGACTCGCATTGGTAATTTATTTACCATGGTATTTATAATTACCAACTTAAGGACTCAATCTGATTTATGGTGCACACTAATGACTATTTTACTAAACCACTACTGAAGTTATCATATGGGCCAAGTGGGAGAATGTAAGATTATTTATTAATTATGTGGCCCACATGTTTTGGACATGTGATATATTTCATTAATTAGTGATTAAGTAAATAGGTATCGGATTAATATTATATTATTTGGTCAACTTATAAATTATCTTTATGGTTATTAATTATTGGAGAAGTGTTTTCCTATTTATTCCTTACTTTGATGGAAAGTGAAATTAAGGTTATTAAAAAGGAAAAATGGTCCCCTAATTGCCTTTATAAAAATACATATATCACATCAATTATGTATGCTAATGAAAACAATACGTATAATATTTATATGTACAAAAGGTCAAGAGAGAGAAATCGGTTTCCACGTTTTGACTATTACAGTTTAGCATGTTGTTCCTTCTGCATAAATGATTTCGACATTGGACTTGATCTCTACGATATTTGCAATCACAGATCGAGGTATTTATATCTAACTATACTTATTTATGCGTTATAAATATGTGAGAATAATGAAGTTCTAAGATTGTGGGATTCATGTTTATTTGTGATGAATGGCTTAACACGAATTAATTATAGTTTACATAACTAACTTGATCCCGAGGACGACAATAAATACATCATGTGGCAATCAACGAGGTATGAGAAAAAACTCATGAACATTTAAGAGAGAATGACTTTTTTGTTATACGATTCCGAGCACTAACTTGATAGTCGGAAGGTCTTTGGTCGGCATCTCACCGTTGTAATCCGATGTGACATAATCTTCATTGTTTTGAAGGTAAAAGCTTCATTCCGGGTCGCAAGGATTTTTGCATCAACAATAGTTATATAAAAATAGTTTTCTATTATTTTAATTATTGAAAACTGTTTTCAGAGTTACAAACCAAACATGTCTTATATTTTTATTTCTATACCTTTTTTTTTTTTAACCTTTTAATACACATATTTAACTTTTACTTTGCCACCATAACAAAGTTCATTTTTTTGATCCGATTGATTGTGGAAAGCATTGCATAACAGTTGTTTTAAGTTTTTCTTGCACAAACTAGCCAATGTCTTTTACATTGAAAAAAGAATGTACAAAACAGACAATATCTACACTAGTCGGCATTGACAATTGTATTAAAGCTTGTACAATACTTAAGATTCTTCTTACAAGAGATGTGACAACATTACCCTCCACTTTTTTTCATTCAAAGTGAATGGAAGTTTGTGAAATGTTAATCCTAACGAGAAATTGACATTCATCCATTAGGAATTCCTAAAATTTATCTTTGGGTTAAGTAAAATACACATTTTACTATGCTTACAGTGCATATTATCCCTCACATTCACAAAACACTCCCAAAGTATTAATTTTGTGCAAAGAAGTCCCACTTGAGATATTATGCCCAAATTACACTTAGTGAAATATTTTATATATTATTTTTTAGAAAGGTCATTTTGTGAAATGACGAAAAAGGCAAAAAAATATAAAAAGGTTAAGTGCGAAAAACATCCATCTACACTCCTCACGTGCACAAAACACCCCCAGCCTTGGCGATCCATTGAAGCAGTCGGTGATCCGTCGCCAGACCTGGCGATCGATCGTCGTCTACAGACAGCAATGGGGCTGCACCAGAAAATCAACAACTGCGAGCATATTTCGACACCAAAACGATCTTTTTTGGAAAAAAAATTTTGTGAAGTGATCCCTCATAAAATCATGTTTTCTAAATGACCATGTCAAGGACGAAGCTTATTTTTCAAGTGAAATACCCAAAATGCCCCTATGCTCAGATTTTGTAAAAGAATTGAAAATGTATGAGACTCAAAGTACTCATTTCATCATACATGAGGTTGTGTGCAAAAGTGAACATACACACAAACGTAAAATGCATATTTACACGTGTTTCAATGACTTACGGCGTCAATACATATTGATTGCAAAATATTACGTGTCAAACCTCAAAATTCCCTAAAGTTGTTTTCATATGTAAAACACGAAACCAAGGTGCATAAAGGTAAACAAAAAGGTATTTGGCCCTTGGCCACATATCATACATATAAAAAGGATCTCGGATAGTGTGCTTAGGCACACTTTACATATTCCAAGGTAAAAACGACATGTTGAAACCAAGCTACCTAATACATTTTCAAAGCAAAGTAATACATGCTAACACTTGCATGCATGTGAAATTACGCAAAAAGGACATTTATATAACCATGCTAACCTAGGGATGTTTTGCATCCTAAAACAAGTTTCATTACTTGAAAATATCCCAAATAACCACGATGAGTAAACAAGTTACTCGTAGAAAGAAGTGCATGCATATACCCTAAAGTTTCAAGTGTCATGCAAGTTCAATATAGATCAATACAAAGGATCATTCTTCTTAACGTTTATATTGTAAGGGGAACTAAGGGATCATCTCAAGCTACATAAGTTATTGAAATGAAATACGCAACATACAAGTATACTAGGCACGAGTATACTAAACGAAATTGAAATGCACACGAAATAAGTATACAAGGTGCAAGTATACTAAACGAAATTGAAAAACACACGAAGCAAGTATACATGGCATGAGTATACTAAACGAAATTGAAACCGCAAGCACCAAATCACAATCTACAAGTAATTAATGATTAACAACTTGGAATTGAATGCAAAATCAAGTAGTTGGAAAAACTAGGACACGTGGTCTCAAGACTATACAAGTTGTTTCAGGTAATTACGACCCACAAGATACTACCTGGTGTGGTCGTCGATGTACAACCAAATTTATGCAAAATAGTGTGGCAAAGTTTTAAATTTATAAATGCCACTACTACCTCTAACTAAAAATATAGCTACGGTGAGTAGGGATCGTCCCAAAGGATTGTGGGTGCACTAGCAATGGAAACAATATATAGGTTAGTAGGTCGATTGATCAAAAGTGGATTGTTTGGTTGATTAGACTAGAAACTAAACTAAACAAGTTCAGTGTAAAATAAGCAATTTAAATAAAATTTAGAGAAAACAAGAGAGTGAGGTCTTGGGGTCTAGAGGTCACCACTAAACATCACCATTCTAGACATTCAATGTATAATTAATGAGGGGAAACATGTGCTGCAATTTGAGAGTGTGTAATTGATTATTTCAATAAGTATAAATGACCAATTAAGCATATATTGTCTAAGCAACATAGTAAATAGCACAATACATCAAACTAAGCCATTAATCCTTCCTTTAAGCTCACAATCTAAGCACATCACATGGTTAGAGAATAATACTACTTGTATTTATAAGCATAGAACATCAAACAACAACTATGGATTATCCTTCTATCCAACAACTAAGGTAACTATACTACAACTAAGCTAAGGGCTTGGAAATTAAACTAAATAAACAAAGGGAGAGGCACAATCCAACAAGACATGAGTATGAACCATCAAATAAATCACAATAGTATTTTATTAAGTATTATGCCTTGACAATCTCTAGATCCATAGCATCAACACACATAGATATGCATCAATAACACAAAAACTAGAGATAAACACATGAACATCTATTCTAACATACATAAACATATGAATAGAATGAAATGATCGATTAGAAGTGTTAAACCACACAAATCATTGAATAAACAAGATTCATATATAAAATAGGTGTCAAGATAAGATTACAACACAAATCCCCTCAAAATACAAAGCATTAGAGTCTAGAAGGCATGCTTAGGGCTAACTCTAGCCCCAAGAAGACGTTTAGCCACTCATTGAAGTAGCCATCCAACCCTTAAGGGCTATCTCCATGGTAGGAGTGACCTCCTTCTTGATGGTAACCCTAGAAGAATGGAAGAACTCCTAAGAATGTATCTTTAGCCTCTCCTTCTCTCTTTTCTTCCTCTCTAAGAATGTTTCTAAGTATATGTGTAAAAAGTAGCTTAAATCTTTATATAGGTAGCTCAAGTGTCACACCCAATGGTTTGGACTCATGCACAAGGGCTCCTCCAATAATTGTACCATGAGACAACGTTTAATGAGCTGAAACTTATTTTTTTTCGCACTTGAGGAGGTTCAATCGATCGAACTGTGGTGAGATCGATCAAACTTAGGTGAGATCCATCGAATGCTACAGAGATCGATCATCCTTGGTGGTGCCTTTTTGAATAAAGACAAATCTCTGAGATATTTTGGGAAAGAGATAAAAGTGGTAGGTGGGGTGGTAGGTGAGGATAAGATCAAGCAATTTCGATCGATCGAAGGAATGTTGGATCGATCGAAGATGATGGAATCTTTTGGATAAGAACAAGGGCTTGGATCCATCTTGAAATGTCTAGATCGATTTTGCTCTGATCGATCGAAGGAATGTTAAGATCGATCGAACTTGCTGTTTTCCACATTCTACTTCCACTTTGCTCATTTCTTCCATCCAGCTTGAGTTAGCTTCTTTAATGCTCTTATTTGGCTGAATTAGCTTATTTTTGGGATAAGTACCTGAAAAGGGCAATAACATGAAATTAGTCTAAGACGGGAAAATAAGATAGATAAAGGTCCTAGAATACTTAAGCTTAAGGGGTTTTAATGCGCCCTTTTCAGCGCTCATCACACCCCCAAACTTAAATATTGCTAGTCCCTAGCAATGAACTACGAAGTAAAGGAATGAAATGAACAACTATACAACTACGAATCTAGAAAGCAATAAATGTATAACACCACTTTCGTAGGGAACACGATTGCATTTAGCGCATGCAACAAGCCTTTTGAACCCCTAGGTTACCCCTAGTAGACGAGTGAAGTCTCGTAAGGGTTTCCAGAAATGATACCTACAAACATTAAACTCATTCTCATAAAAGAGGCACCAAGATTCCAAACAAGCATTGGGAGAAAACTACCTCAAGTATACAATTTTTCAACCATTTCCAAGCAATCTCCCAAAATCTCAAAATCAAGCAAGCAAGTATGGTCCTCCACACATCAAGAAAATGATCATGCAAATTAAAGCAACTCTAGAATCCTTTTTAATTGGACCGGCATCAAATATATTACTATATAAGTCAACTAAAGAAATGATCACATCCTTACCCTCAAACTAGCACACAAATCTAGTTCCGATCATCAAAACAAAGAGTGGACTTTTTATTAAAGCTTTATTGATCTAGGTGCGCTTATTCTTTTCACTTGATATATATATATATATATATATATATATATATATATATATATATATATAAACCTAAGGATCAAAGATGGAAGTATAGTGCAATGTGTTGATTTATTAAGCTTTCTAGCGATCCATGAGGTCGAGCGTTAGGTCAATGACTCCCAAACCAGACGGCTTTAGGACACTAGGTGTTAAAACACCCATAAGGACTTACAAGCTCAAATCAACTAGGCTACAAATCAAAACAATCTCCATCTAATCATTTCCCACTTCTCACATTTTGGGAGAAGTTCTCACTTTTTTTTTTTTTTTTTTTTTTTAAATGGCATTCAATTATTAACTTAGAGTTTGGGCCCTCCATCTTTCGACACGAGAAATTCAATGCTTGATGAGGCTAGAATCCCGGCTACTCAATGAAAAAGGTTTGTTATCCACCTTTATCAAAATGAAAGCTTTCAATGCACTACTAGCCCAATTAGGATCTAACCAATTCAATAATTAACAAAGCATGTACCCCACAAATGAATGCTAGTATGCACTTGTGCTAGTGTAGAATCGTAGAGTGAATCTCAAAGTAATCACAAAATCAGGATGATGTGGACCACAAGTGCAAGCAAGATATTAATCTTTCAAAAAATTTACTCAAAATGGCATCCACAAGGCATACAAGGAGTATTGAACTCTCAAGTCAAGCAATTTTTAAATTCTAAGCAATATAGTCCTCAAAAGATCAAAATCATAGCTAGTTATGGACCAATTATAGAAAATTCCTCAAATACACAAGTCATGCTTAAAATTTTGAATTGAAAGCAAACACTGCAATTAACACCATTACCCCCAAACTTAAATGGTACAATGTTCTCAATGTGCAAAGAGAACAAAGGAAAGAGTATACCAGTGCAACTATGGCAAAGAATGGCTGGGACACAAGTATCCAAAGTGGGTAGTATAACCCCCCTAAACTCGGGATTAACTATGGTCTTGAAAATATGGCACTTGGATAAAACTCATTGGATAACAAAAGGATAATAATAGTGCATAGTGGACATGCAAGTGTAAATGGGATAATAAATGAACTAAGGAGAGAGGAATAAGGGTGGTCTTGAAAAAAATTTGGGCAACACTCTCTCTCACTGAAGTTACTGGGATGCACCTAATAAATTGGAGTTAATCATAGACAAATATCTCAATATAAAGGTATAACATCCAAAAGATAACATGTAGAGAAAGAAAAATAATGTACATCATAGTGTTTGGACCAACAGACTGGCCGCAAAAATATCATAATAGTATAAATAGAATAGTCAAATATCACAGATATATAAAAATGATAAGAGTAAAGAGATAGAGAGATCAGGCAGAGGAGGTCGGGCGAGCAGGGCGTGATCCCCGGATATCTCTAGATATATCTCGCAGTGCAGCCATGACATCTGAGCGGAGAGATGCCACATCAGTACTGAGGGAGGCCACATCGGATCGAAGAGAGACAACAGCGTCCTCCAAGGTCTGTATACGCTCTCCTAGGCCGGGTGTCGGAACTAGAGCATCAGGCATGACAGGGTTAGGAGAATGATGGTCATCCTGACTAGGCTCCAGGAAATGTAATGGCGACCCTACCTGAGAGTGATGTGGTGACTCTTGTGCTGGCTCTTGCTCCAGATCAATATCCATATGCATATCCGCAGTTACCGGTGGATCTGCTGGATCATGCTCTACTAGCACTGCTGTTGCTGCTGCTACCTCCATCTCTGCAAGCTCTGCCTCCTCAGCTACCAAAACAGCATCCTACTCTAGGCTCTTGATAAGAGCATTGTAGCTTTTATTCCAATTCTTCTTGAGAAAGCTGCAGGCCTCTGTCTCATAACACTCCTATGGATGGAAAGGGCAGCGCTGGTCCTGCAGGATCTGAGTAATAAGATGAGCGAATGGAAGGTACTTAGCCCATTTGGGTTTCGCTTTGCTAATGTAGTCTGTGTAGAGCTTTATCATGACACTCTAGTAGAGTGCCGGGATAAATACCCAGTGCCCAGTGTAAAAAGCATAGAGGGCAGCTAGAAAATCAGAATGCCTCTGGATCTTATGCCCTACCATAAACACATTTCAGTATAAGACCGAATCAAAAAACCATAGGTCGTCAGGCAGATAAGTCCGAGTGGCGAATGTCTTGCTAGCTGCATAGTGGCCTGTCAATGCAACGGCTATGTCTGCGTCAGAAGACCTCTACAAAATAGGATAATAAAGCTCGGGAGGGCAGACATGCGGGCACCAAGAAGATCTGGCTAATGTATCAACTGTAATCCAGATGGGGTAGCCATCGATGGTAGTCTGCAGCTCTGATAGATTACCTAGGGCATGCCTGAGGTTCTGGAAGAATATCTGAACTAGCCACAAGAAGACAGGATAAGTAACTGGTGCCAGAATGGCTGAAATGCCGCGCCGCTCGATGTCTTCAAAAGCTGCCCGAGTCAAGACTGACCGGGAGAAGAAATTAATATCAAAAACTGACTCATACGCTACTGAAAGGCATGAGTATCTCAAGAGAGGCCGGTCTTTAATCTAGCTTGGCTGTGCCGGTGGTGGAGATGGAGAAGATGTATGCTCAGCCTCATCAAAATGAGACGAGGAAGAGGTAGAGGTGGAAGAGACAGAGCAGTCAGATTGAGCCAGAGCTGGCTTCTCATACTACTTAAATGCTCAGGCTGCTCAGCCTACTCAACATGCTCAACATGCTATGGAGATGGATCTGGAGCATGTGAAGGTCCCGCCTCCTCATCTAAACGGGGTCTCACTCTCCGCCCATACTGTCGATGGGCAACTGTCTTAACCCATGCCATAGCCTACAAAAGAATGAAACACTTGCAAAGTCAACAACAAATAATAGAGATTTGAAGCACACATATAGAAATATGTATGTCAAATAAGATAGACAACTCAGAGTAATAATCATGAATCTACGCAAGTGATCATACAGCCAAGTAAACAGTGACTAAGTGAAGCATACTCAATAGTGTGAGTGTGGAATGCATCCAATGTGGAAAACACAGGCATTGGGCATCAAGAAAAACACTATGGATGGTGTGTGAAGTGTGCATATGTAAAGCTGTGAAATTCGATCGATCATGACTTGAGTGAGATCAATCTCTATCAGATCGATCAGGACTAAGTTCGATTGATCTTTGTATGGATGGTGTAGATTTGTGTGCATAATATTTATTCATTTATTTTAGATTTTTGGAAAAATAAAAATAAAATAAAATGAAAATAAAATTAAAGATTAAAATAAATCTTTTTGAGGTTTTTTTTTAAAAAATAAAATAAAATAAAAATACAGTCAAAGTCAAAGTCAAAGTCAACAAAGGAACACAGATCGATCAATCCAAGATCGATCTGGAAGAAGCTTCGATTGATTGAATAGGTAAAAACCTGCAGACAAGTTCGAACGATCAGACAAAAAGCTGTTTTATGCAGGGTTCAAAAATTTTCTAAGTGTTGGAACTGAAGATCGATCCAAGAAGAATTTGGATCAATCTTGGAATTTCAGATCGATCACAAAACATTTCTCACGATGGGACAGAGAGGTGAAATATGCAGATTTAATGCAGGAATGAATTTTGATCGATTGAACCTCTTTTGAGATAGATCGAACAGGCACAAGACGCCTATTTCAGAACTGAAAGTGCAGATATTTTCAACCAAAATCCCCAACAATGTTTATGAACCCAGAATATATCTAGACGTCGCAAGAAATGAAAGACAAAATAGAAATAAGGAAGGAATAGGGTTCTAAACCCTACGAAGCATTGCTAGTCTTTAACGTCTCTAGCAAGACGTTGGACTCTTTTAGCCTGGATCAAATATCTTGTTATACATCCCTTCCTTGGCGAGGTGAAAAACACTTTGAACCCTATCCAACAAATAGTTCTTTAAGTAACTTGTTGGATTTGGATCAAAAGGAAATGACGGTCTTTCATCAAGGCAATTCTTGGGCTTCCATGCCCTTTCAACACAAGGTTTTGAAACAATTTTCTTTGAATTCAAGTTTAAAGATAGACTTTTAGAAATTCCACTTCTAAGTAAGGACTCAACTTTATCACATTTATTGTCAATGCATTTTTCAACAACACATACTTCTTCATGCTTGTCTATAGAATTCGGGGTCGGATTAAAGATGTTCAATTTCACTTTTATATGCCCAAATGAGATTTTCATTATCCCCATCCTACAATTTATGTTGGCATTTGCGGTTGCCAAGAAAGGACGGCCAAGGATAACAGGAATTTGGCTATTGGGGTTCGGAACCAATTCCGTATCTATGACAACAAAATCAACGGGGAAGAAGAACTTATCAATCTTAATCAAAACATCCTCTATGATACCCTGGGGCTTTTTGATGGATCGGTCGGCAAGTTGCAAAACTACCGACGTCAGTTTCAAGTCTCCTAAGCCCAATTTGACATATACCGATTAGGGAAGAAGGTTAACGGTTGCTCCTAAGTCTAAAAGAGCCCGATTAATGACATGGTCACCGATTATGCAAGAGGTAATAGGTGAACCGGGATCCTTAAACTTTGGGAGAGTGTTGTGTTGCAAAATGGAGCTCACTTGCTTGGTCAAAACCACTTTCTTTGGTGCTTGGCATTTGTTCTTCCTTTTTTGGGTGCAAAGATCTTTCAAGAACTTAGTATAAGCCAGAATTTGCTTGATTGCATCCAAAAGTGGAAGATTAGTCTTTACTTGTCTAAACATTCCAATGATTTCATTGGTCTTGGTCTTTTGTTTTTCAAGAGAAATAGACCCTTTCAAGGCATCCGAAAATAGAGCTTTAGGCTCAAAAGTTTTTACAAAATCTTTCTTTGAAGAATCTTCAACACAAGAATTTTTCAAACTGTCACAAAAAAATTTCAAATCATCTTTCAAAACTTTGTTCAAATCATTTTCCATTACTTTTTCAACAAGGGGTCATGCACATGCAATAAAGGAGGAATAGGATATGGAACGGGATGGGTGTCAACTTTTGGTTGCACCGGTTCACTTTCTTCATGTAATACCCCTAATTTAAAAAGGATAGTCTCGGCATTTTTAATTGTTATTTTGCTGTCTTTTTATTTATTTAATTGCTAATTTTGGTTGTTTAATTATTTATTTGTGTTTATTAATTGATTTTTCAATTAAAATTAATTTGATTGTTTTATGTGTATTATTGGACTTATTTACGTTGATTTATTATTGTGTGTTAATTGTATTATTATTTTTATTTGTAATTAACTGTGGTAATTATTTAACTACTAATTATTTAAACTATTTAGTTGCTAGATTGTTTTACGTAACTTCAGTTAGGGTTTTACGATTTAATATAGCCGACTTAAGGTTTGTATAGTAAGTCGCCGTATGTTGCAATTTAGATTGTTTCATGGGCCGACTAGGATTGGAATTAGGGCTTAGTCTCTAATTATTCATGGACTAGGGTTATTGTTATACACCTATAAATATAAGCAATACTGGGGTTTAGGGTTTTAGAAATATAAGCCAAATTCTGTAAAACAGAGAAACCATGAGATACAGAGAATTACAGAGGGAGATAAAGAGAGGAATGTTGGGGTTTTGGGTTTAAGCTAAGACCGAATCAAGGAGGGAAGTTTGGTGTGTGCTACTGGACTGAACTAGGAGCAGCAAAGGTCATTTAACACAACCGACGTTGCCGGAGTTGATAGAGACGATAGTTAGAGATTTTAATCCAAAGTCTCAAAGGCAAGTCTCTATTCTACTCTTCCCCTTAAGCCTGTGTTCTGTGCATGCTTAGGTGGTCTCCAGGACTTAAAATTGAATTTATTTTATTCATACAAGTATGTCTAAATTAAGTTTAAATCATTGTATTCAAAACTGTTTTGTGATTGAAAGTTATTCGTGCTTGCAAATCTGCTTGGGTTGGTTTTAATCTTGCATAACCTTTGTGTATTTCGGATTGGAGGCATGTTTATCATTAATTTTGGACATCAATGGAATCCTAGGTAGTTAAATAAAAACTGTACAGAGGATCTTGCATGTCACCGGAGGCGAAGAAGACAACCAAAAAGGCGTTACGGATCTCAACGAAGAAGAGACCGCTCACCAAAGGGGGGAGCCAGCTCTAGGGATGAGAGAGCCAGCTCCCACATGGGTGGAGCCGGCTCCACCAAGGGGAGAGCCGGCTCCCTTGTTTTGGAGACGGCTGTTCCTCTGGTTTTGTGGTTTTTCGATGGTTTGGGGTTCTATTGGGCAGTTTGGATTAATTTTAAATTGTTTAGATTGCAGTTCATGGTCTACATAATTGTTATAAGCATGTAAAAATATTGGGAAACATGTTAATATAATTATGTTGAAACATGAAACAATATAGGATTAAACAGGAAGCTTGCATGTGGAAGGTTGGACAGTTAGTTTAAATTGCTTACTGAAATTTTTAGCAATTTGTATTTACATGATTTAATACTGTTAATCGTGTTGTAACACTGTATTGAGCATAGTTGATTTCTTAAAATATTTATGCTTAAGTTGGAGTACTTGATGTGGTAATTTATATAACTACATAAATCTATGGACTATTTGGAGGAGTTAAATGCGTAGTCTTACTTCATCAATTTAAAGGACTGGAACAAGATTTCTAAATCTTAAATTGGATGCATAAACTGGTCATACATATAATATACTGTGTTTATTCTTATTTTGGAGTAAGGTTGATGAGTATTTATTATTGATTTGTCAACTATACTAGATGGAGGATGGTATGCACCGGTATGGGATGGTGGCATACTAGGTATGGATTAGTTCAAACACTATAACCTACCTATTCAGGATTGAGGTGTGGATTTACCATAAAGGTTCAGTCCTACTCATATTTGTGTCATATCAATAAAGAATTGAATGACCTTTCTGATTTCTGGATGAATTGTTATACTTATATCAGACCACTACAACAGATGGATGATATTTTGTATTAGGAGTATATGGACTTTATATACATATCATTATAGTGCCATGGTATGAGCTTGAGTCTCAAGACCATGGTTAGGGTGCATATATCACCGAGGATGGATAACTGGACAAAGGTGTTGTTTCCTGGTAGGTTTAGGTACACATGACCACATTATGTGCGATTTGCATGGTATCTCTACTCAGGCTGAGACAGACCTATTGGGCTAGTGAGCGTCCTATAGTGTGTACTTATACATATATGGACTACTCTAGATATTGTTCAGTCTATCTAAGATGTATCTGCGTATCGGGTTTATGTTTGGATCGTAGTTTAATATGACTTGCATGTGGGCTTGACCCACTCTTTTATTTTTCAGGTACTCGTCAGTTCCAGGGTTAGAGCTTGGTTGTGCAGAGCAGATATAGACTTCTATTCCACCAACTACGTAGGACTACTATTATATTAGCTTTGGATTTTGATTACAGTTGTTTTATTTTACAGTTGGGATTTTTATTAGGGGTCCACTAGATGGACTCTCGAGTTGTTAAATAAATGGAGGTTTTGGATTAATGGATTTGAGCAAGACTATTTTGAGGATTTTAAACTAGAATTCTTTCCAGCTATTTTTATTTACTTCATATTATTTCAACTTGTATTCTGTGTTCATTTTAAATATTAATTGTTTGATATTCCCTCGGGTTTGGGCCTGGGCCTGATCAACCCGTGTCTCGGATCCGAATGGTATCACACTTCATTGGATATACTCACTTGGTTGTCCACAATCTTCCCACTTCTCAAAGTTGTCACCGCATTGACATGTTTGATTGTGTGACCTTCCGATGAGGAATGAGTCTCCACAACACATTGTTGCTTTGGTGGTGCATTCAACGACATCTTCCCTTTCTCTCTAGCATTTAAGGTACTAGTTATTTGCCCGACTTAGATTTCTAGCTTAGCAATGGATTGAGAATAGGAATGAAGCAATTAAGTATTCGCCTCTAGAGTGCCTAGAGCGGTCAGCATTTTCTCTTCAAAAGCGAGACTCCTAGAATTTCCTTGAGAATATGATGATTAGTTAGGAAAATGAGAGTTAGAAAATTGATTGCCATGTGATTGAAATGATGATGATCTAAAACCTTGGAAACCTTAGCCTTGCATTGGAGATAGAACATACTTCCCTTGAAAACCACCTTGGGGAGGGTTTGAGCCTTCCCCTTGGCTTTTCCAAGAGAAGTTTGGATGGTTCCTCAAACTTGGATTGTAATAAGTGCCATAGGGATTATTCCCTTGGTTGACAAATGTAGCATTGACTTGCTCATAGTTTTCACTTGGCACATGTCCATGGGGACAATTGGAAGTAGAATGTAAAACACTTGAACAAGTCATATAAGATTCATTAGATGCACGATGATGAACATGATTAGGGAAGGAAGACATTTGATTCGCCGAAGTTTGGTTGATCAAGAATTGGTCAAATCTTTGAGATAAGGATTTCATCTTGGCGGCTATATCATTGGAATTGTCAACTTGATATAAGCCGATATTCTTCCTTCCACCCAAGTTTCTACCATTTTTAGAAGATAAGGATCTATGTATTGAATTTTCACTCATACTTTCATACAATTGTCACACATCATTTTCATGCTTGTCAAGATAAGAGCCACCCATAGATGCATCAACCATACCCTTGTGATTATCCGGTAAACTTTCAAAGAAATATTAACTAGTTGCCACTTAGGTATGTCATAATGTGGGCATTTCCTAATCAAATCATTAAACCTTTCCCATGCCTCATGAAACATTTCCCCATCCCCCTGAGAAAATTCATGAATGGAAGTCCTCATGGCATTGGTCTTAGAAACCGGGTAGTATTTCTTCAAGAACTCTTGTTGCATTTCTGCCTAAGAAGTTATCAAAAAAGACCTAAGATTATTGAACTAATATTTTGCCTTGTCTTTTAGGGTGAAAGGAAAAATTTTAAGTCTTAAAACCTCTTCCGGCATGTCAGTGTATTTTACGATGGAACACACTTCAAGAAACTCATCCAAATGCTTGTAAGGTTCTTCACTTGGAAGTCCATGATAGTTAGGAAGCATTTGAATGGTTTGTGGTTTAATCTCATAGTGATTTGCTCTAAATGGGGGCAATTGAATGCAAGTGGGTGCATTGTATTCATTAGGCACATAATGGTCTCTTAAAGCAATGAGAGGATTCACAATTGGTGGTGCTAAACGAACACCTTGATTAGCTTGAACCATGGGAGGTTGTGGAGCAAAACTTGGCTGAGGCATTCCCAATAGAACTTGGCCTTGTTGTTGTGGGTGAATGAATGGTCTAGGCATGCCCAATGGTACTTGAATGTTTTCATGATACACATTAGGGTGGAGGATGCCTTGTTGGTCTATGTGACCAAGGTCCTCCACATGGTCATCATTTAGTTCCTCCATTGGTGAAATGGAGTGATGAGAACTACCTCTTCCCCTGGGATTACGAACAACCAATTCAAGATGCAAATTAGGAGGGACAAGAGTAGGATTTAATGACCTACGACCATGTATAAACTAGCTAAACAAATAACAAGCAAATAACAATCACTTCGCCCCCACAACAAATCAATCAACAAACATTCTCCACATACATTGATCCCATACTCCCATGCTTGAACAACATGCAAATAAAATTAAATTGCCTCCACGCGGGCTCACGATTTATCTAAGAATTAAAAAACTTGCCACCATGCGGGTCGACGATTTAACTAGAGATTGAGTTAGAAAGATCTCACAAAGGGTCCTTAAGCAACTTCAATTCATTTTCAATTTTCAAGCCTTGCTATGCTTTGCAATTATTTTTAGATTTTAGCCCTTTTTGCTTTTACTTAACTTCATTTGACTTCCTTGCTTTTAATTCTCCTTTCCTCAACTTCCTTTGCTCAATTCACCTAGCCAAATAAGAACAAACACAATAAATAACAAAAAATAAAGTAAAGAAAAGACACGATCAAAAGAGTACTAATTCCTAATTATTTCCAAAACACAGCGCTGCCAATTCAATCCCTTGCAACGGCGCCAAAAACTTGGTGTGGTCATCGATGTACAACCAAATTTGTGCAAAATAGTGTGGCCAAGTTTTAAATTTATAAATGCCACTACTACCTCTAACTAAAAATATAGCTAGGGTGAGTAGGGATCGTCCCAAGAGATTGTGGGTGCACTAGCAATGGAAACAATATATAGGTTAGTAGGTCGAGTGATCAAAAGTGGATTGTTTGGTTGGTTAGACTACAAACTAAACTAAAAAAGTTCAATGTAAAATAAGCAATTTAAATGAAATTTAGAGAAAACAAGAGAGTGAGGTCTTGGGGTCTAGAGGTCACCACTAAACATCACCACTCTAGAAATTCAATGTATAATTAATGAGGGGAAACATGTGTTGCAATTTGAGAGTGTGTGATTGATTGTTTCAACAAACATGGATGACCAATTAAACATATATTGTCTAAGTAACCTAGTAAATAGCATAATACATCAAACTAAGCCATTAATATTTCCTTTAAGCTCACAATCCAAACACATTACATGGTTAGAGAATAATACTGCTTGCATTTATAAGCATGGAACATCAAACAACAAGCATATATTGTCCTCCTATCTAACAACTAAGGTAACTATACTACAACTAAGCTAAGGGCATGAAAATTAAACTAAATAAACTAAGGGAGAGGCACAATCCATCAAGACATGAGTATGAACCATCAAATAAACCACAATAGTATTCTATTAAGCACTATGCATTGACAATCTATAGATCCATAGCATCAACACACATAAACATGCATCAATAATACAAAAACTAGAGATAAACACATGAACATCTATTCTAATATACATAGACATATAGATAGAGTGAAATGATCAATTGGAAGTATTAAACTACACAAATCATTGAATAAATAAGATTTATATATAAAATAAGTGTCAAGACAAGATTATAACACAAATCCCCTCAAAATACAAAGCATTAGAGTCTAGAAGGCATGCTTAGGGCTAACTCTAGCCCCAAGAAGATATTTAGCCACTCATTGAAGTAGCCATCCAACCCTCAAGGGCTATCTCCATGGTAGGAATGACCTATTTCTTGATGGAAACCCTAGAAGAATGGAAGAACTCCCAAGAATGTATCTCTAACCTCTCCACCTCTTTTTTTTTCCTCTCTAAGAATGTTTCTAAGTATATATGTAAAAAGTAGCTCAAATCTTTATATAGGTAGCTCAAGTGTCATACCCAATGGTCTGGACTCGTGCACAAGGGCTCCTCCAATGATTACACCATGAGACAACTTTTAATGAGATGAAACTTATTTTTTTTCGGACTTGAGGAGGTTCGATCGATCGAACTGCGGTGAGATCGATCGAACTTAGGTGAGATTCATCGAATGCTGCAAAGATCGATCATCCTTGGTGGCAGCTTTTTGAATAAAAACAAATCTCTGAGATATTTTGGGATATTTTGGGAAAGAGACAAAAGTGATAGGTGGGGTGGTAGGTGAGGATAAGATCAAGCAATTTCGATTGATCAAAGGAATGTTGGATTGATCAAAGATGATGGAATCTTTTGGATAAGAACAAGGGCTGGGATCCATCTTGAAATGTCTAGATCGATCTTGCTTTGATCGATCGAAGGAATGTTGAGATCGATTGAAATTGCTGTTTTCCACACTCTGCTTCCACTTTGCTCCTTTCTTCCATCCAGCTTGAGTTAGCTTCTTTATGCTCTTATTGGGCTGAATTAGCTTATTTTTGGGATAAGCACCTGAAAAGGGCAATAACATGAAATTAGTCTAAGACGGGAAAATAAGATAGAAAAAGGTCCTAGAATACCAAAGCTTAAGGGGTTTAAATGCGCACTTTTCAGCGTATATCACTACCTAGTGCGCACTATGTTGTAGGGAGAACTCTTATCTCCCGTATTAGAGCCGAGCCCTAGTCGTCATATTTTTCACGTCTTTACAAGCTTTCCTAAAATTAATAAGTTTATGACATATACTCAACAACAATGCATGAAACTACCTACCAAGCACAAGCAGGGTGAAACCACACAAACCATGTCCTAAGGTTTCATATCTACAATGGCACACATCATGTTGAATCTTTAATGTGTAATTCGTTACACATACAATTATATACATATTGTCAAGCCTTCAATGTGAGACTTGCTACATCAAATAATGATACTATAAACCAACTAAATCAAGCTACTATCACGTATGTCACAAGTACTAAATATTCTACAACTTAGTAACAAGCTTCTAAGATAAGCATAGTAATACACAAGATAAATCTCTAGGAATTAACAAGTTATTAAATCAAATAACATCTCTTTACAATATTTATAAGCTATATATACTTTGAATTTCTAAATATTAATTAAATCAAGTTACTATCATACTAGTTATAATTACTAAATATACTATAATCTAGTAATAAGCCTTCAAGGTAAACATTATTGATATTATTCAAGATTTCATTATCACAACAACAAAATATCTAAAATTTAGAAATCTAGTAAATGAAACAATTTACTTACAACATGATATACAAATATATATATATATATATATATATATATATATATATATACACTAAACATGCTTTTAAATCATTAAACCCTAAGTCAAATCAAAGGTTTTCCATCTATATGCAAGATTATGATTCAATAAGCATGTACACAATATATATTAAGCCCCAAAAATAATTGAAACATTTAGGAAATCAACATACAACAACCCCTACCTCACTGGAGAATTGAATCTCTAGAATCCAAAGCAAACAAGTGTAAAATGTAAAACTAAGCAAAGGTGTTCTAGAGAATGAATAGATGAAGGTTTAATCTTCAAGGTGGAAGACCAAAGCTTCAAAGGAAAGGACTAAAAAATGAGATGTGGAGGCTAAGGTTTCAAGGTTTAACTATGGTGGTGGCTAGGGTAAGAGAGAGAGAAGGAAGAGAAGTTAATGGAGAATAGTGTATTCCTCCACTAACTAAGCACTATGTGTGCTAGCATTACCTCTTACATACACAAAACTCATCTCACCCCTCCACTTGTCAACTAACAAGACCTTCCCACAAGATTACATCCTAAGCCTACACTTGTCACCATCTAAAGCCTCCTCCCAAGGCTTAATCCAAGCCTTACACTTGCCCTCATCCAAGGCCAACAAGTGTACCAATCCTAAGTCAACAAATGGGTGAGTCCTCACCCTTCACATGTCATCATTCAAGGCTTCCAAGTGTCACCAATGACAAGCCTACAAGTGGACCAATGAAACTGTGACACTTGTCACACTTTCTAAAAATTGTAAAAAGGTCCCTCCTCCAAAATATCTCACAAATAAATTATAAAAAGGTCCCTAAGGTAAAAAATAATTACAAAAGTTAATTACACAATTACCCCAAAAAGCAAAAATGTTTCCGAAGAAACCATGCATCCATACCCTTACATGAAATGCAAACAAGTAGAATGTTTTTCTACAAAAGTAAAATTACGCAGTTAATGGAAATTAAATGTAATGGATGCTTGCAAAGCTGGAATTAAATCCGAGTACAAACCATAAAGTTACACGAAAAGAAACGATAAAAAGAAAATGAACGGAAAAAGAAAAATACCGGAAAAAGAAAGAAGATGACGCGGTCCCCACGAGGACAATACCAATCTCCAAAAAAAAGAGTGTCGGGAACTATTCTTGAGCACTCAAGATAACCCGAAGGGACAAAACCCGAACACAGAAAAGACATTTCAACGGAAAAAAGAAAATCCATAAAAATGGGAAAAAGAACCGATAATTACAAGGAGAATGTGCAAAGCAGATAATATCTACATGAGTTACGACAGGTAGTGACAGATATGAATAATATCATAAATAAAAATATACAAAATAGACAATATTTATATGAGTTTATACGAATCATACGTATATAAAATGGATATATAATGTCAACATGAATTGAAATTGAAATATGTGGTTATGTCAAACATGTATAATGATAAGGCATGGAAGTCAAAGAAAATTTCAATGGCATGGAATATCAAAAAGTGTACTAGGATGACTTAGATGGCATAGAAGACTACTCTCCAATAAGAAAATTAAATGCCCTGCAGATTGAGAAAATAAGCATACTTTATTTCAAAGAAAATTAAATTAAAATTATAGCTCACTTCTGATGCATTGGTCAAAGTTGTCACGTTTTTTTTTTTTTTTTTTAATCTGATCGTTAGTACTTTGAACTTGTAGTTGTAAGATAAATTTTGAATATATGCAATTAATTATACACATTATTCAAATTTGGGTATTTTTATGCTGGGTGAGAATCCGGCTCAGGATTGCCATTATTGTTGTAAGATAAATTTTGAATATATGCAATTAATTATAAACATTATTTAAACTTGGGTATTTTTATGCTGGGTGAGAATCCAGCTCAGGACTGCCATTATTGAACCCCTGAGACCCCTTAACATTGAACCAATCGCGCAGGTTAAAGCTGTTAATTTCAATAACTTGAAACATCATCATTGAACCTCATACTGTAGGTTTTTTCAACTTTATAAAATGCATACATCAACATTTTTCTTTTGCTAGGAAATGGAACTCAAATCAAGTGCAAACTGTTGATGAAAAGTCAGGCTTTTTTGCATGCTTACGTCTTTACATACTAGTCTTTATGAATAGTTCAATTCATTTGCGTCTTTACTTACCATATTTTCTTAGATATATACAAACTTGCTTCGAGTCTAGATGAATTCAGAATGGAGGAATCAAAAGTTATTATTGTTGTTATTATGTATGTATGTATGTATGTGAGGATACCAAAAATGACCTAGGCCGAGCATAACCCAGATTACTAAAAGTTGGATCCGGGAAGAACACTTGACCCAGTCGGATAACTACAAATCAAGCCCAGTATCTACTAAAAGCAATCCTTAAGCCCAATCTCAGAGCAAAGAAAATGGGCCCATATCCAAGACGAGCCCAAAGGATCGGCCCAACATGAAGAACTAAGTAGGAAGCTTCTAGAACAATTGTAAAGGTCTATAAATAGAGTGAAAATAGAGGGTAAGGGGTTAAGATATTTTGAAGTGTAAAAACTAATCTTTCTAAATTAAGAGAGTTTGTTTCTTGCATCTTCAATGGCGTCGTCGGTGGGAATCGAGGGAAGGATCCAGTTGATCATCGAGTTTGCTGCAAGCAAATTGATCGTTTTCTCAGAAGATCAAGATTGATTTACAGAATAGAAGCTTGATTTTTGGAAATTGGATTCTAATCTAGAAGATCGTGATCTGTTTTGCGGAGGGTTAATCCTGATTGTTGAAGGCTAGATCCGACGAGTTCGCGACAGGAAATATTCATATCCAGTCGGCAGAAATCGGAATTCGGTCAAGCCAAGGCCAGATTTAGTACATTCACGTCAGTAAAGTTTAGATCCGATCAAGAATTCTTGGTTCATGACTCTGCTCCGATCAGGAATGATGTTAGGGGATGAAAGTTCTTATCCACAGGAAAATGAACAACACGCTAAGCTTGACGAATTAATGAACATGATTAAAACTCTAAGAAGAGAGAATACGGAATTAAGAACAGGAATAGAGCGTTGAGAGGTTCCGGTTATTCCACGGCCGCCTTTGGTAGGAGAGAAAATTCAACAACCAAATGTTGCTCACCAGGGAGAACAAGAAGGAAACGTTCACCTGGATCTTCATTGCAAAGAGATCAGGCCAGAAGATTTTTCACCAAATGTCCATCATATGGATGATCTAGAAGGATCTATCCATTTGGATCCACATCGCGAACGGATCAGGTGAGAAAAAGTCATGGAGATTGATCCATACCGTTAATGGATCAGGTGAGAAGAAGCCATGGAGATCTCCGCACCATGAAAGGATTAGGCGAGAAGAAGCTATGGAGTTTAGTCGCAATAAGGCTGCGTCATCGTGGCAGAGGGAGTTAACGGAGGAAAAGTTGTTCAATCCGCTCTACCAATCGTCAATGGCCACGTATGACTACAGAAGTTCAGGCAAGAGATCTGTTGAGCAGAAGATAGTACCAAAGGAGAGTGAAACCCTGCGTTCAGTAGCTCTGACTATCAATTCGCCGTTTACAGATTGAATCTTGAGTGCTCCAAATCCAAAAAAGTTCTCCATGCCAATTTTTACTTTGTTCGATGAAACGAGCGATCCGATCGAGCATGTTTATTATATTCAACTGAAAATGCCTCTGAACACAGAAAATAATCCTTTAATATGCAAGGTTTTTCCTACAAACCTGACCATACTGGCCCTTAATTGGTTCAAGAACTTAGCAAGAGGCTCGGTGGAAAGCTTCCGGAACTTATGCGACAGATTCATAAGTCAGTACTATGAAAACAGGCATCCAACAAAGGATATCTCAAGTTTATTTACAATGAAACAACTGGAAGGTGAATGTCTCCAAGCTTTCCTCACTAGGTTTAACCTAGTAAAGAGCATGGTAATAGAGTGCCATCCGTCTACAGCGGTTTAAGCGTTCAAACTGGCTACGACTCGAGGAACACTGTTCTACATGAATCTAGTGGTGAATATGCCGAGGACCATGGATGAGTTGAACGAGAGAGTTAATAGTTTTATGCACTTGGAAGAAAAGGAAGCTGCTAACGCAAGGAAGACGTCCATGGTCATGACAAAGGAGAAGACCAAAACAAAGATCAGACAAAAGCAAGTTGTACCACAGCGTCCGACCTCCTAGAAAGTAGAAAAGAGGCCTAGAGAAGAGGAATCGGTCACTCCACTCAAAGTCACCTTGGTGAAGTTATTTCAAGAAAATAAAGATAAATTTTGCCCTCCCTTGTAATCAAACAACCGCTCGAACAAAGTGATCAATCTAAATATTGTGTTTTTCATTGTGATTTTGGCCATTTGACTAATGGATGTAGGAATTTAAGAAGAAAAGTGGAGATACTGATAGCAAAAGGAGAATTTACTGGTTACATTCAAGGACCAGCAGTGGAGCAGAACTGACCAGCTGAGCAAGTGAAAAGAAATCAGTAGCCAAACTACCATGAAGCTCAGCCTGTTCGGATAATAAATGCAATTCATGGCCGTCCTGAGCCGACCGAAGAGTCAGAAGAATTGTTTTGAATGCATCTCCGTCAAGCACAAATGAAGAAAATGATAGGCAGTGTAAACGCTCTGCACCAGCAAAACAGTTCAGTTCAGATAAAGTTTGACAGAATGGATTTGTTGCGAGTCCAAATCCCTCATAAAGATCCACTAGTCATTAGCTTGTTGGTAGCAGAATGCTTGGTACGAAGAATGTTGATTGATCCGAGGAGCAACGCGAATGTCATGATAAGAGTAACATTTGACTGGCTCGAGATTAAACCAAAAAAGCTCAAACCTACAGGAAATCCATTGTTGGGATTCAATGGGAAGTGCGTGGAGCCTATTGGTATAGTCGAGTTACTAGTACGTGCGGCCGAGAGAGAATTGATGGAAAGCTTTGTAGTTGTTGAGATTCACCCATCTTACAATCTTTTGATGGGAAGATGGTGGATTCACAGAGTCCAAGGTGTTCCTTTGACTTTGCACTGGGTAATGAGATGCTTAAGTCTAAATGGGAACAAGGTTATTGATATTCATAGGGACCAAGTAGCAGCCAAAGAGTGCTACTCTGTAACTCTGAAAGCTAGCGGGAAGGGAAAAGCTCCCGTCTGAACAGAAAGTTCGGGATAGCAATTACAGGGCCTCCACCCAAAGAGATTGGGGAGGAGGAAGATCCTTCGGTCCTTACTGAAGAACCCTCATGGATGTACAAATTAATCTTCTGAGGCCGGACAGAGCCACAAGAGTATCAGGGCTTGAAGAGGGGGAGAAACGGCAGCTAGTTGATTTCTTGTCTCAGAACGCAGACGTGTTTGCATGGAGCCATTCAGATATGCCAGGAATTGATCTGTAACAACCTCGAATTTTCTAAATAAAATTCCTCAATTTATTCAAATCAAAATGCTTCATTATACACCCAAGATCTCAAAAGATATTGATACAACAATAAATTTTCTCAAATAAATAATACAACATCTCTGATTAAATAAAATAATTCCTCAACACCGACTTTTCCATCTAAGCACGCAACTAGCAATCCTCGGTACCTGAAATTGGAAGGGGGTGAGACGGGGGAAGTCCCAGTAGGAAAAACCATAACAAGGATTTCAAAGAGTTTTATGAAAAATTAGCTTCACAAAAATATACATATACTTTTAAACAAAATACATATATGCAATTCTAAAAAAATAACAGTCAATAAAATATTTGAAACAAAATCATCCAAGCCATTCAAGGTATAAAGAACCCTATACTGCAAAATAAATAATCAACATTGATTATCCAAGTCTGTCCATCTCCATGCTCTCGGCTCTGTGCATTTCTCTATGCTCATAAAATCTAGGCATTCTCTCTATATCTCTAAGTTTTTTTCTTTGTGTGTACAACTCTAATCTCTTTACTGAATACTCAGTAGTGCACAAACACACCAAATATATAGGCAATCCACCCACATATAACAAAATAAAGATTTGTAAATCCAACAAATCAAGACCCAACATCATTAATAATTAATCTCAACAATTAAAAATGATAAAAATAAATATAAATTAAAAACTTAAAAATCCGGGTTGTCACATTCTCCACCACTTAAAAAGAATTTCGTCCCAAAATTCAGATCCCATAGTCTTCGTATACCCAAAAACAACAAAAGTGGCAAAACAAAATCCAAAATCCTTACCCAAGGCGATGTGAGATACCGTGACATGAAAAACGTTGTGGTAGCTGACAATGCTAGTAACCCGCCCACACGCTCCGTAATCGTTGTGGTAGAAAGTTGTGATACCCCTCAACTCCGAGACATGGGTTGATTAGGCCCAAGCCCAAACCCGAGGGAATATCAAACAATTAAAGTATTTAAATGAACACAGAATACAAAATGAAATAAGAATAATGAATAACGCTGAAGGAATACTAAATAATAAATCCTTATTAATTAATCCAATAATAAACCTCCAATAACAAAATCCTCTGATACCAGTAATTAATTAAAATTACAACTTGGAAATCCATCATGTGGACCCCTAATCCAAAATCCAACTGAAATAAAATAATATCTGACTAAAACAATAATAAGAAAATTATACTTTAAGATGGAGGAGCTAATAGATCGTCTCTACTAAGTATGAACAATCCTTAAGTTTGGAACTGACGAACACTTGAAAAATAATAGTGGGTCAGGCTCACAAACAAGTTCTAATCTACTACATCCCAAACAGAGACTCAAAACTCATATACATCCTAATCAATTCAACAATAGTTACATAGTTCGTATATATATAAATACACACTAAAGGAACCTCACTAGAATATAGGGTCGTCTCAACCTGAATAGTAGGCAACATGCAAAACGCACATATGGTGAGCATGAGTACCCAGACCTACCAGGATACACAACTACACAATATCTAACTAAACATCTCTAGCAATATACGCACCCTAACCATGATTCTGAGATTCAAGCTCATATCATGGCATATAACTCTCTCTATATATATATATATAATCCGTCTTATCCAAACATAAAATAAAATCTGGTATGTCATCTAACTGATTCAGTTGACTTGACATGAAAATATATAGGAATTAACATTTTAGTTAATCCATTTCGTTATATATGAATAGGTAGGACTTAACTTTTTTAGTTAATCCGTCCATAATATGCCACCATCCCATGCAGATGCATATAATGCATACAATCCATAAATGACGCTACAATTATGATATCACATCAAATAAATCCATACATAGCATGATATAAATCATACAGATATTCCTTTGCATTTAATTGAACAACAAATAACAATTCTAAGTAACATGCATTTAATTTATCTCATAAAAATCAAAATGCATCTCAAATAATTGTACTCCTTCATAATCTGATCAAATTTATTTAAAACAAAATAATTGATTAAAATAATTTAATCCAACCATATTTAATTAATTTAAACTTTAAAATTAATTAAATTTTATACTTAACATATGTACTTAAGTCATATTTTTAAAATCCTCCATAATCTAATTTAACAATTTAAAAATCATTAAAACAAATTAAACAATATATATACACACACAATATACAAAACCCATTACATAAATTATATATACTATAATTTCAGAGTTTATCATACAAATAGGCTCAATTAATTAAATTAAATATCCTGGAATTAATCTAAGTCTATACAGAATATGAATCAAAAGGGAAGAGAAGAAAAGAACTTGCCTTAAGGATTTTAATAAAAACCTTAGCCTCCTTCTTCTGCTTTTCCTTCTTTTTCTTCATTCTTTCTCTCTCTAAACTCTCTTCCTTTTTCCTCCAAAATATACTACGTGATTTAATCTCTAGCCCCCTTTTACTAACTTATACTTATAGGCTAAATAAAATAACCTAGTCCTTTTCCCAATTCAAGTCAACTTAATAAAAGAAAATAATAAAATTAAAATATTAAAAAGGTAACTAAAAATATATTACATATATAATCTATGTATATCCTTATTACACAAATATGTAATATATATATATCATATTGTTAATACAAAGTTATTTAATTAACAAACTCAATTAAACACACAATCAAATAGTCAAATAATCAAGTAAATAAATAAAATGCAATTAAAACATTAAAAATAATACCTAGACTATCCTTTTAAAATTAGGGGTATTACAAAAGTCAATGCCTTCACCTACCCACAAAAATAAAACAAATAGTGAACCCGGGAAATATGTCCAATCACAAAAATTAATTATCCAAGTAGCTGCCAGTGAACGGCATCCGAGCACACACACTCAGCTACGAGTAGTAGCTTACTAGAACTAAACACTCGCCCACTCACACCCATCAAATGCATCATCACTACATTCATACTTCCGACTGGGTACATGCTCTGATACCACCTGTGACGGCCTTGGTTTTTCAAGCTGGTGCGTCTTGTGATGAATCATATTTGACCCAATAACGAATCCGAAATGCGGAAGCGAAAACATAAACAAGGTCTCTAAGAATATATAACATCCCTAGGATTCCAAGGTGACTTTCCAAGAGGCCACGGAACTCAATTAGAACCAAGCGGAAGAAAATGATCAGAAAAGACCAAATAAGCCCTCAAGGGCAAAATGATCTTTTTACATGGAAACAACGTCTCTAGAAATGTATATCATCCCTAAGACACAAGCGTGACTTTCCATGAAGTCACGGAAACAAAAGGAAAACAAGCGGAAGTAACTTAAAAAGAAAAACAGAAAAGTTTAGCCCCAAGGGCAAAATAGTAATTTTTAGAAAGATTTGGGTGCCACCGAACACACGGTTGAAAAGACAACGAAAAATTAATCAAGTTAGACTCAAGAATCACTTGATTCAGAGTCCAGAGGGAAGAGAAAAGTCAAAACAAAATACGACCTATCCGAACCTCAAAATGCAAAGAAAATGCTTTAAATGGAAAATTTGAGACCAACACGAATCCATTTCATACAAATGTGATATTTTGTGCAAGGTAAGCATTCATGCAAATGTAATATACATATTTACACGCGTTCTAATGGCCTACGGCCTCAATAGTCGCTAAATACAAAATATCACCTATTAAACCTCAAATTTTGCCTAAAATGGCTTTTAAAAGAGAACCTTGAAACTAAAAATTGTTGATGAGCACTGAAAAGTGCACATTTAAACCCGTTAAGCTTAGGTATTCTAGGACCTCTATCTATTTCATTTTTTCGCTTTAGATTGATTTCATGTTATTTCCGTTTTCAGGCACTTATCCCCAAAATAAGGTAATTCAGCCAAATAAGAGCATAATTGAAGCAATCTTGAGATGAATGAAAGAAAGGAGCAAAGTGGAAGCAAAATGAAGCAAATGGTGGAAGTTCAGCAAAGTTCGATCGATCACAGAATTTCTTCGATCGATCTGACATAGATCGATCTCTGTACTCCAAAGTGTATCTAAGCTCTTTTGTCCTTATCCAAAGATCCCACAATGTTCTATCAATCCAACATTTATCAGATTAATCGAAAAGATTCCATCTTATCCTATTGTACCACCCCACCTACCACTTTTGTCTCTTTCCCAAAATATCTCAAAAATATCTCAGATTTGTCTTTATCTAAAAAGGCACCGCCATGGGAGGATTGATCCAGCCAAAGTTTGATAGATCTCAGCCAAGTTCGATTAATCTCAGCATAGGTTTGATCGATCAAACCCTCTCAAGTGCGAATTAAATCAATTTTCAGCTCATTAAAAGTTGTCTCATGGTGCAATCATTAGAGGAGCCCTTGTGTACGAGCTTAGACCATTGGGTGTGACATTTGAGCTACCTATATAAGGATTATGAACCACTTTTACATATAAATTTTTTAGATACAACATTTGATATCATATTCTTAGAGAGGAATAAAAGAAAAGAGGAGGCTAAAGACACATTCTTGGGAAGTCTTCCATCTACCTCAATAAAAAGAGCATTTCTACCATGGAGATAACTCTTGAGGGTTGGAGGACATTATCCATGAGTGGCTAGACATCCTCTTGGGGCTAGAGTTAGCACGAAACATGCCTTCTTTACCTTGATTTATGTATTTTTGAGGGGATTTATGTTGTAATACATGTTTTGACATTTTTATGTACATAGATCTTGTTTATTCAATGATTTGTGTGGTTTAATTCTTCCAATTGATCATTTCATTCTATCCATATATCTATGTATGCTAGAATAGATGTTCATGTATTTATCTCTAGCTCTTGTGTTGTTGATGCATGTCTATGTGTGTTGATGCTATAAATCTAGAGATTGTCAAGACATAATGCTTAATAGAATATTGTTGTGGTTTATTTGATGGTTCATACTCATTTCTTGATGGATTGTGCCTTTCCCTTAGTTTAATTAGTTTAATTTTCATGTCATTAGCTTAGATGTAGTGTAGTTACCTTAGTTATTAAATGGGAGGACAATCCATGCTTGTTGTTTGATGTTCCATACTTATGAATACAAGTAGTATATTTCTCTAATCATGTGATGTGTTTGGATTGTGAGCTTAAAGGAAGGATTAATAACTTAATTTGATATATTGTGCTATTCATTGTGTTGTTTAGACAATATATACTTAATTGGTTATCCATACTTGTTGAAACAACCACACACACTCACTATTGTTGCAACATATGTTTTCCCCCTCATTAATTATGAATTAAGTGTATAGAAAGTTAATGCTTAGTGGTGACATTTAAGTCCCAAGATCTCTCTCTCTTGTTTTCTCTATCCTTTAAGTACTTGTTTTATATTGAGCTTGTTTAGTCTTAATTGTAGTTTAATCAACTAAACCAACCACATTTTGATCACTCGACCTACTAACCCTAATCTTGTTTCCATAGTAACACGACCCACCAATCCCTTGGGACGATCCCTACTCACCCTAGCTATATTTTTAGTTAGAAGTAGTAGTGGCTTTTATAAATTTAATACTTGGCCACATTGCAAACCAAACTCTTAGTTCATTTCTTTGCAAACTTTTGGTGCAACGCGATGGCAACTATAACGACCCTGGTTTTTAGGCCAACATGTCCTGTGATGAACTGAAGATTCACCCGATAACGGATTCAGATGCAGAAGCAAGAAACAAGACTCTAAGAAGTCAAAGTGACCTTACATGAGGTCGTGCAACTCAATGAGAACTGACGCGGAAGCAAAAGATCAGAAAAATAACAATTAAACCCCCAGGGGTAAAATGGTCATTTCCAAAACTATGGATTCGGGTGCCACCGAGCTCACCGCTGGAAAGAAAATGAAAAACTAATGAAGGTGGACTTAAGAATCACATGATTCGGGGGCCGGTTGGAGAAGATATGAAACTCTATAGTTTCATAAAATCAAACTTTTGGGTTTTTGAAATCAATGCGGTAAGGGTACTTTACATGGGTTGAAATGGTCCTTTCAGACCAAACAAAATGCAACCGAGCATACCATTAGATAGACCAGGAAAAATTAATGAATCTAAACTCAAGAATCACTTGATTTGAAGTCCGGACGAAAAAGATATGAAACGTCAAAGTTTCAAAAAAACCAACTTTTGGGTTTAAAAACAGTGTGGCATGGGTATTTGACAAGGGGTAAAATGGTCTTTCAAGATAGAATTGGATGCAACCGTGCATATCGTTGGATAGACAAGCAAAAGTTAATAAACTTAGACTCAAAAATCACTTCATTTGGAGTCCGGATGATGAAGATATGAAGCCTCAAAGTTTCAAAAAAATAGACTCACTTTCCGGGTCAAAAATCTGGGCATGAATAGTGTTGTAAAAGCAAGCCACATTTGATTTTTTTTTTCCAGAACTGAGGCTATGAACGGACCCTTAAACGAGTTTTTCTGGAAAAACACGAAGAAAAAATCCCTATTAAAATCACGTTTTTTACCCAATATTGCGAAAGAAACCAAAAAAAATCACGATGTAAAGTCCCTAAAATGCCCCTTGAACAGCATAGGTCAAGATGGACCCAAAAAGCTGCTACATGAGTTTTTTTCACAATCTGCCCACAACAGAGAGCAAAAACGGGTTAGAAGATGAATTTTTCTGAAAAATCATAAAGAAGAAACCCCTATCAAAATTGAGATTTCTACGTGACTCTCGAGAGAATTAAAAAAAAATGTAATGTAGAATGCCCGAAATGCCCCTCCATGAAATTTGGTCATGGAGGTACAAAAAGCTGCTAAAAAAAAAAAACAGAAAGCTGAACTTTGCGATCGATTTCCGGCACCAAGACGACATTTTCTGGAAAAACACAAAAAAGAAACCCCCCCCCCCCCCTAAAATCATTTTTTCTAAGCGGCCATGTCAAAAGAAGAAAATAAAATTAATGTGAAAGGTCCATAATGCCCTTATGTTAGATTATGCAAAAAAAAATGTGAATTTCACAAGAGGCTCAAATCACCAAGGACGAGGTTTTACCCAGAAACAACCATGCATGCAAACGTAAATTACCTATTAGGTCATGCTACAACGGTCCACGACTTAAAAATACCACTGATACAAAATCTGACCCCCCCAACGGGCAAAAAGGCAAAAATGGAACTTGGAATGAAAACACGAAATCCAAAAATATAAAACGGGGTCAAATGACCGTTTGGCCCTTGGCCATACTTCAAACATAATTTATGAGACCCTATGAAAGAATGAAAACGGAATTCCCACACCCGATGCAACCATGGTGAGACAATGACTTGGCGTTTTTCAATATTTTCCTAATATTTCAAGAAGTTAGAAAGTTCAAAAAATTCAATATACAAGTGAATGGCCTCCGGCCTCATCTCATACATGTTAAATACATTGAAAGGAGTGCACTTAAGTACATATTACATACATGGAATCAAAGAATACAAGTTTTACATATAAGTCTACAAAATGACATTTCATGCTAACATTTGCATGAAATGAAAACTTAAAGCTACACGACATCCAAGGAATGCTAAGCATCACGAACCAAGTCTTCTTACCTGAAATATGCCCCAGTAACGTAGGGGTGAGAAACATAAAGCTACTCGTAGGAGATGAGCATGCATCAACCTAGCATTTTACAATTTTATCACCTTAAGGTGAAACATGTCAAAGGGGCTCATGCCACCTAACTTCTATGTCAAAGTAAGACTCAGGGCGCATCCTAAGCTATCATGGACCATGAGCAACAAGAATCATGATACATATACACATATGAAACAAGTCAAGTTTGGGATAATCCAAAGAACACGATAAGAAAGATACTTGAATACAGATCAACATGACAAGTTTACCATCTTCCATGAATCATATTATCTATGCAATTAAACAAGGTTAGGGACAATCCATACAACACGACACGAAAACAATGGAATATAAGGATCACATTATCAATGTAATTTACATGATTGGAATTAAACCAATTAACACGATGAGAATTATACGCGGAATCAAGAATAAGGCATAATATCTATGCAAGTATACAAGGATGGAACATTCCATATAACATGACAATAAGTATGCTCGGACATATGTTAACAAGAATTACATTATCGATACAATTAACATGACAAGGAGTATACTTGAAATCATGAATGGGGCATAATATCTATGCAATGAAACAAGATTGGAGCATTTCACATAACACGACAAGTTTAAATCTTCAAGGAATAGCAACTTGAAATTTAAAGAGTGAGATCAACCAATGTGGAAACTCTGATATCGCCCGGATTAAAACCGTACTCTTGAGATCACTTCAAGGCTACTAACCCATGGGTACCTTTCCCCTAGTGCGCACTATAATTGTAGGAGGACATTCCCCCTTACTAGAACCAAGTTCTAGCCATGATAATTCTTGATTGATATCCCAAGTCCCAAAATCAACAAGTTGTGCAAGTCAAGATTGTATCAAATACAAGAAATGCATTAACCACGTTTCATACACAACCAAGATTTTGGAACATACAAGTCATGCCCTAAGTACTCAACTATGATGGCATGTGAAATGTCAAGAAATCATAGTATGCATCTATATACATTATAACCAAGGTACATAGCATAAGGATTCCATTGAAGTAGATATACCACAAGTATAAGATACATGATTCAAGTACTCACTAAGCAACACATGTGTAAGTAAACCATTCCAAGACAAATGAGCAAGTTCATTAAATACATTAATGAAACCAAGATACAAGGGATCACGATGCTTGATAAAAGGTACAAGTTCTTGAAATGCAAGTCAAATTCACAAGCTTAATAAGAATTCAATAACAAGGCATGATTAACTCGATGGAAACATACAAGGGAATTTAATCTACTTAAGGGATTAAATTATCAAGGTTACAAGGCAAGTCAAGGATCATGTCATGGACGAATTTAATGTCAAATTACAAGTTCATTGCATACAAGACACCACTACGTGAGTTAAGTCCATAAAACCATCGAATGGATTTTAATTAATTCCATTAATTAAAATCTCTAGTTTTTGAAAGTCTTCCAAATGATCTCAATTTTAAATATGTTATACAACATACCAAGACATGATTTAAAAACACGATACAAGTGAATTCCATGCAATGAATGGCCATGAGCATTAAACTTTAATACTAGAAAAATAATAAATAATAGATTTCAAAACCTAACCAAATATTCTAGATTTAATATATGTGAAACCATATAGCATGCATACCAAGAATATCAAGCCGGAATTCCAATGGGATGAATAGTACACCCGGAATAAATTAATTAATCAAATTAATTAAATATTACTAGATTTCAAAACAATTCCAATTTCTCTCAATTTAATCTATGTTGAAGAGCATGTTAGGACCTAATATAATATGCTAACATATATTGATTCAAAGCTAGTTAAGGCTATATGAATTAATCTTTCACCTAAGATAAATATTAAATAAAGCTTTAGTACTTATTTAAATGCTCTAATTTTAATACACAACAATGAGCATATCATGGGGCAATATAATATCATGCTACATGTTTAAACCAAGTCACGAGCAACCGAGAAAATTAGATCCCGTACAAGAAAAATAAATAATAAAATTTCTAAATTTTATATTTAATCATGCAAACAAGTAGTATAAGCATCACAAGCATACTATATAACGAGAATTTAAACCTAGAACATCCCCTACCTCAATTTGAGATGAAAATCTCAAATCCCCACCGAAACGAAAGTGCTCCGAATCCTATGATACCGAGAGGTTTTGTCGGGGACAACACTGTGAACAAGAATCCATAAGAAGCCCCATGAAAATCCCAACTTGACTCCAAACCTAAACTCAAAAAATCATCGAAAATGGATTCTAATAAGGGCATAAGATGCGCGGCGTCAAGACAAGCATTAAACGTTAAGGCCGAAGACTTTATATCAAAGAAAAGTGAACCAAAAGAGGAGAGAAAAGATGGCAGCCATGGAAGGCTGTGGGATCTAGTCCAGAACGTGTGGGGAAGAAGAGGAAAATTATGTTTTAATTTTTCAAACCCCCTATTTATAGAAAATCACAAAAAGTGCCCTGAAAGGGCCCCGCCGGGTTTGGAAAAGTGGATTTTGAGCAGACACTCTCAAACGGAAAAACTCCATGGACAAAAAAGATTTAAAATGATAAAATATGAACAACGGAAGAAACGGCATCGAAAACTGAGTTTCGAGCAGAAAGTTATGCCCCGAACAAGTTCGGCGGCAACCGGGTCTAAAAATTCTGAAACTGGAGAAAAACGACCAGAACGGAATTCTAAGAGTCCATGACTCGACGAAATGTGAAAATGAATCCCGTACGAGGATCCAGGCTCTAGACGAGACATTTTGCAATAACTTTCGTTAATTGCACAATGGCCCCTACAAAAAGGGTTAACTGCGAAACTACCCCAGAATGAAAATATCTTCCAAAAGATATTTTCTTAGATAACCCAGAAATAAAATATCTTCAAAAGATATTTACGAAAAACACCCAAAGAAATGAAAAAGATTCTAAAGAATTGTGCATCCATGCCCTTGTGGGCACCGGGAGCAACCAAAGTACTTCTTACAAAAGTAAAGATACGTATTTCGAGAAAACCACTCAAGATGAAGGCACGTGAAGTCAAAAACCAATTCCGAGCATGAGAAGTGAGGTTGTGCCAAAAATTGACAAACGGAGATAAGACAGAATAGGGAAAAGGACGAAATAGCGCATAGTGTTCAAAAGTGAAAATGCATAAATGACTCAGTCCTTAAAGGAAGTTGTCAATTCACATGAAAGAGTCTCAGAAACCAATTCTGAGCACTCGAGATGACACTAAGCGACATAAAACAGAGCTCAGAAAAGAAAATTAAATGAAAAAAAAATTATCCATAAAATTTCAGGAAAAAAGAAAGGAAGGCAAATGACCGGGTCGTTACAGCAACCACCAAGTTTTTGGCGCCGTTGCCAGGGATTAATTTTAGGCAACATCGTATTGTGGAAACAATTAGGAATTAGAACTCTTTTGATCGTGTCTTTACTTTATTTTTATTTTTGATTACTTATTGTGTTGGTTCTTATTTGACTAGGTACATTGGGCCAAGAAAAGTGAGCAAAGAAGCATTCTAAGCAAAGAGCTAAGCAAAAGAAAGGAAAAAGCTAAGAATCTAAAAATTTGCAAAGCTAAAGTTTGAAAAATAATTTGAAGTGCTTAAGGACCCTTTGTGAGCTCTTCCTAAACTCGATCTCTAGTTAAATCGTCGGCCCACGTGGAGGCTTGTTTTTCATTTCTAGATAAATCGTGAGCCCACGTGGAGGCAATTTACTTTTCTTGCATAATTGTTGAAAGCATGGGAGTATGGGATCATTGTATGTGGCGGAAGTTTGTTGATTGATTTGTTGTGAAGGTGAAGTGATTGCTTACTATTCGTTGCTTGTTTGTGTTTTGTTTGTGCATGCATGGTCGGAGATCATTAAATCCTACTCTTGTCCCACTAAATTTTTAACTTGAATCCGTTATTCAAAATCCTAGGGGAAGAGGTAATTCTAGTCATTCCATTTCATCAATGGAAGACCATAATGAGGACCATTTGGAGGACCTTGGTCACATAAACCAACAAAGTATCCTCCACCCCAATGTGTATCATGACAACATCCAAGTTCCATTAGGCAAGTCGAGGCCATTCATTCACCCACCACAACAACAAGGCCAAGTCTCAATGATAATGCCTAGACCAATGTATGCTCCACAACCTCCCATAATCCAAGGCAATCAAGGTGCTCATATAGCACCACCAATTGTAAATCCCCCTCTTGCTTTCCGTGATCATTATGTGCCGAATGAATATAATGCACCCACATGCATTCAATTGCCACCATTTGGAGCACATCACTATGAGATTAAATCACAAACCATTCAAATGCTTCCTAACTATCGTGGACTTCCAAGTGAAGAACCTTACAAGCATTTGGATGAGTTTCTTGAAGTGTGTTCCACCGTGAAATACACGGACATGCCGGAAGAGGATTTAAGTCTTAAACTTTTTCCATTTACCCTTAAAGACAAGGCAAAATATTGGTTCAACAATCTTAGGCCTTTTTAGATAACTTCTTGGGCAGAAATGCAACAAGAGTTCTTGAAGAAGTACTATCCGGTTTCTAAGACCAATGCCATGAGAACCTTAATTCTAGCATTTAATACGTAAAACTGACTTTCCTCCACAAACCACGTTGTTTTCTATATGGAAGACATCCCAACCAACCATTTCCAGATAGTAACTCAAAGACACGAGTTCAACCATTTACTAAATTCGACTACCGCCTTCAAACCATGCGCAATCCCCTACAAAAGAGAGTACGTCTCTCCAATGTATCCTTAAAGAAGACCAGGTCTTATTATATAACATCGCTTTACGTCAGACCAACCAATGAGAGGTCTGTACAACATACTATCCAAAATCCCAAACATTGTCGCACTAACCCCCTTATACCAACAACATCACAGATAATAACTGAAAAGCTAAGTAACGCTTTCAATTACCCATGCCAACCTAGGATATATATCCTAAGCATATTTGTCATGATCCAATATTATAGTGTGATTAAATCTCCCATTTAGAGATACGAAGCATAGTTGTTGCTCCAACACGTTCAAAGACTCCGTTGCCATAGCAATGTTTAATCCTTATAAGAGATAACCACCTACTATAACTCCGTTATTAGTGCAATGTAGAACTGACATAACACGCCAAAACAACACCACTCACAGTGATGTCCACCATCGAACTTGCTTATCCACAACTCTTAATCCATATGGAATTAAAATTCCAAACAATGTCGGTACTTTCTACCAACCATCTACCTCCTGATTAGTCCTACTTCCCTGTTGATATAGGAAGTGGCTAAAACCTCCAATGATATTCGAGCCTCAATTTTCCACCTTGTTAGCAGGTGATACACTTTGAGACAGTGATGTTCATGTCTCTATCCGTACCGGCTCACCAAGACGAATCTGGTAAGTCGTGTTGTAACTCCTATCCATTTGACTGCACCGTAAAATTTATGAATTTTACATCTCAGTCACTCCGACCGTCCAGGAATCAGTAAGACATCTACCAAGCCTCCTTCAGTACCTTAAACTCCTCTGAGTAAAGTACAACTTCCTGTGGGGTCAGCTCAAATATTCTAAGTTGATCGCCTCCCTTTCCCTGGTAACAACAAGCGTTAATATTTCCACATACTAAAACTCAATTACCTTCTCGGCTGATAATATCATCCTCCTCCCTATTACTTTCACCAGATGAAGCTTAATGCAAAGTGTGAATCACCACATCTATCCATCCAAGCCGTTTCATAATTAATGCCATTCGTAGGAACTGATATCTTACTAGTTCCCAAAATAGACAAAGTGAAGCTGATTTAATTTTATCAGTCAACCGATATCCCAACCAGAATCCTGACCCTAGTGTAGAATCAGAAATCTCTCACCCAGATCCGTGGAAACTACTCTGTCAGTCCCGCTCTAGCATGAGAAGTGGCCGTAAGGATATAATGATCTCTGACGGTCTATCTAGATTATTTACCAGACATCAGACTTTGAGACAGATATTAGATGTTCGGTCTCATCTTCAAGTCTTTGACATCTTACTTTTCTAACACAAGTAAGAGTGTATTAGACATCCCGTCTAATAGCAACCGCATATGAAAATCTTTTCATCCTCCAAATAGTCAACAATTTCCGAGTAACAACTACTTGTTGCGAACAGAAACCAAAAAAATTTCCATATTATTTGTGTAGATGAGTGACTCTGCCTCCTCCTTGATATGCATCTCCAGCACTTCCTCCTAATGACACTCCTTGATGAAAATAAAATTCTTGATTAAGAATTGACTGATGACTAGTAAATCCGTTTACTATCCTCAGTCAGTGTCATTCCAACAAGTACTTAAACCAGTTCCAAAATCCTCCTACTGACTTAGGAACACCTGTTTAAAATTTTCCTAGAAGATATTCAGCCAAGCCAGTTCCTCCGATAAACCAGCATGACGTTACAGCTTATCAAATGAATCTATATCATTTGACTCAAATTGCTGGTTTTCTTATCCCATCCTGAACACATACTATAACCACGCATGTCTAGGTTCATTAGATTGGCTAAAGTTAGATATACTTACCAAATCCTATGATCACATGCCTAAAATCCTAGAGTAATTAACGTTATTCCTCCAAAACAGTAGTTAACTGATCACTCACTTGTGTCCCCAACTAAACCGTATTCCCAATCCTGAATACTTGACGAAAAAGAAACACATAAAGCACACACAATAAAACACAGTAAACTCCTACGTAAAACATCATTCCTCCTAGCAAAGAAAATCTCTTTTAAAAATCAACTTTACCCGATCGGTTCACAATCTCCTTTCTACAGTTTCGGAGGTAATCATCCAACCTCGAAACATAGCTCAAAACAAACTCCATTTGCCTCAACAAATGCCAAAGGCTTAACCTTCATCCTCTTTATACACAGAATACAAACTGTCTAATGTAGTTATATAAAGCAACCTAGATCGTCAAAACCTAATCCCCCTACTCCCCAGAACGTGCTGTATAATCTTTGCTTTGTTCTGAGAAGAACTCCATCCGATTCCTAAACCCCTAAAGAGTTCCCTTTATCTACCTCGTTTAAAGGTAATACACAAGGTTAGCTATCCACCTCAACTCTATAAGTATTGTTCACTATACTATCAGCGAACAAGATCACTTTCACGTGATCCTTGATTTTCAACATTCAATACCCTCTTTCTTGGGTATGTTGAAATCTCTTCCACTAGAATCCTCTTTGGACTCCTATTCCTCGGCTGTCTCCTTTATGAGAACAACTGAAATCGTGTTAGTCCCTTTATACGGTGACCTAAAACACACTCATATATCCCTCATTGGCTTATACTTCGAAAAGTAGCGCCAACCGGAACTAAACCTTCAATCCAAAATTCTGCTTCTGATAGAGAACTCGATAATGTACTCCTCTACTCCGTCGAGTCTGATTCGCTATCGCCTTCGACACCATCCTCCTTCTAGTGTCAACCATTCCATAATTATGGAATATAATTGACATCAGCTGCTCCTCCTAACGAACCGTAACAGAGTACAACGAATCCTGATACAGCTCTAAGTTTTTAAAAGATGCAACGCGGAAGACTTCTAATGAAAGACACTCCTAAGGACACTAGAACCTGGAGTGCTCTGATACCAACTGTGATACCCCTCGTTTCTAGAGCCACGGGTGATCAAGTCCGAGCACAGATCCGAGGGATACCAAACAATCAATATGTAAACAAGCAGGAATAAAACTGAAATAAGATTTAAATAATAATAAACAGAAAGAATACTAAAATGAAAATCCTCAAACCTTAAATAATAATTTAATATAATTTAAATCCGTACAACTCGGAATTCCACCTAGTGGACCCCTAAATCTAAATCTTTAGATAAATTTACAGAATTAAAATCCAAAACCATAATAGAAAGGAAATCCTATGTAACCGGTAGAGTGAGTGTCTGTATCTGCAGCAACACGATCAAACTCTAAGTTGGAATTGGCGAATACCTGAAAAATAGGAGTGGGTCAGTCCCACATGCAAGTTCCAATCTACTACAATCCGTATATAAACCCGATACGCAGATACATCCTAGATAGCTCGGGAATATCTACAATAGTCCATATATATATAAATACACACTATAGGATGCTCACTAGCCTATAACATAGTTCAGCCTGGGTAGAAGGTGACATATAAAACACGCTTTTCAGCGGCCAAGTACCAAGACCTACCAGGGAACATTAGTTATATCCAGCTACTCAACCTTTGCAATATACGCACCCTAACCATGATCAGGAGACTCAAGCTCGTATCACGGTACCATAAATATATATATAAATTCCTTCCTAGTGCAGAAAGATAAAATAAATATCTATTATGTCATTCAACTGTTTTAGTTGACAGGACATGCATCCATGTAGGATTTAACTGTTTTAGTTAATTCATTCCTTATGTAGAAGGGGTAGGCCTTAGCTTTTTGATCTAATCTATCCCTGATATGTCACCGTCCCATACCGGTACATATAATGCAAATGATCCTTGAATGATGCAACATTTTCAATAGTTCATCAAATCATACCCACGTAATCCAAATAGTTAATATACAGAGTTTAAACAGTTCATCAACTTGCAATCCAGAATCCATCCATGTAATTAACGAGACAAAGTTTAATAATTCATCAAGTTAAGATTCAGTTTCCATCCATGTCATTGACAATTTAATTCATTTAATTAAATTTCAACTTACCCATTGTATAGTCTAGCAGTTAACAATATTAACAGTAGTAAGAGTCAATTATAAAGCTGAGAATGCCAAACTATAACTCAGAAAAATCCACAGTACTAACCAATAGTTGTTGAAACATAAAGAACAGTTTAACCATTAAAATAACAATCTCCATTTAATTAATGGAACCTAATTTATTAGTTCCTTAATTAAAATCCAACCTATGCACAAATAAGGTCTAATAAATACATGACCCTATTCTATATCTAACATAGATTTTAAAACCATCCTCTAGTCATCTAAGTTGCTAAATTAAATTTACACAACTAGATACTTTACAATCGCCAACAATGTGCGTCATTACTTAAAACTCCCACACTGTGAAAACCCTTAGCATATTAGGATAAATTATTCATTGTGAGTCCTAATATAGCATAATATCATGTTTAGATTCCATGCAATAGTCCATTAAATTTTTAAAACAAAACTTAGCGCACTAGTCCTTCCTATCCGTTAGCAGCGTACAAAGTCGCTTATTTTTACACTGTTTATTCCATTTGCCCTATGAACCAAAATATAAAATTAGAGGAAATAAAAACCCTTGAAAATACTTTTAAAATTCTCATTCCAGTCCCTAAAACCATTTAGAATTTCAAACATAGCCCAAACAGTGCCCAAACAGCTCCAAAACGCATCCAAACGTGTCTTAACCAAGGGAGCCTGCTCTAAAATAAAAAAGCAGGCTCTATTCTACCTAGAGCCAGCTCCCTAACCCCTTGGAGCCGGCTCTAAGAAGGGGGAGACAGTTCCCACAATTTGGATCCCTCTCTCTCTCTCACTTTGAGCCTTCTCCTCTATTCCAAACTCATCTCTGCTTCGTCCGGTTGCCTTCTATGCTTCCGGTGAAGCTTCCTATCCTATCCCCAAACCTTTGTAACATCTTTAGAACTCTATTTAAGTTTCTTACAGTCCTAGAACCCCTCAAACTCCAATGTAAATCAATCATCAGAAAGTAAACTCACAATAGAACAGTTCATGCAACAATAAGTTTAAACTTTTAAAAAAACGCAGAACAGATTACAGAAAACATCTAGCATGCATAAAGTCCGTTTTTAAAAAGTTTAATTAAGTTCCTGGAGTCTATATAAGATGCACAGAACACAAGTTTACAGGAGAGGAATAGACTGAAACTTGCCTTAAGATTCCGGTTTGAAATCTTCATCGTCGTCTCTAAGTTTCAGAACTTCTCCAAGACTGTTCATTCCTCTAATCACTGCTCCAGTTCAATCTCACAGTAAACCATTCCTTCCTCCTTGATACGACCTTCAGTTACATTACTGAAAGCCTTTCCCCAGTTTTCCTTTCATGTTTTACCCCTCAGCCTCTCTGTTTCTCTTTTTCTCTAGTTACGGGAACAGAGTTCGTTTTTTTAAAACCCTTGCCAGACCTACAACTTATATATATATAGGCTTCATTAAAACCCTAATCCTAATTTCCATGACTCATTATATGACGGCTATACAACATAAACCCTAAACTTAATTTATAAACCATATAAGCCATATACAACACACGTCAGTTAAAACCAATTAATCAATCAATTAAATTAAAACAAATAATCAATTAATTTAAAATACCAATTAATCATCCAATTAAATTAAAACAAATAAACAATTAATTTAACACAAAAACAATGCTAATTAAACATATAGCCAAATACTCACACAAAACACAAAATCCAAATAATGAAAAGAAAATTCAAAGAAAATTTAATTTAAATTCCAACTATATCCTTTTAAATATTAGGGGTATTACATGCTGGGACTTCATTTAGAAAAAGGATAAACTATGGATACAATGGCTGCAAGCATCCTATCTAAATAAAACTGTGTTCTGGTTGGTGGTTCCAAAAGCCACAGATTCTGCTGTTTGGAAACATGTTTTCGAGGTGAGGGATTTGATGCTTGATAAGGTCTTGTTCCAGGTAGGTGATGGTAATTGTTCTAAGATTCTCACAGACCCCTGGTGCAATGAACAATCTCTCATTCAATTATTTGGAGCTGCCGGGTTCAGAGGGGTTGATAGACAAACTGTCTTGGCTTCTATTATTGATTATGGGGCTTGGAGTATTACTGAAAATCTTGATTTCATTCAAAATGTCATTCAGCAAGTGGTTATTCATAAGGGACCAGATCAAATTAAGTGGAAAGATGGGCAGTTCAGCCCGAAAGCAGCATGGAATAGTTACAGATCTTCAGCTCAAATAGAGAAATGGGCAGGTTTAATTTGGAAGAAATGCAGGCCCAGCATTACTTTGTGTGATGTTATTATTCTTCATAATAAAAACTTGTCATTTGTGAACTTACAGAAAAAAGGATTACAATTAGTATCTGTCTGCCATAACTGCTTTGCAGGAGCTGATACTAATGATCATTTATTTGCCTCTTGTGATTTTGCTTCAAGAATTTGGAGAGAAATTTTTGAGCTGGTTCATTTATAGTGTCCAGAATTTGTATCTTTGAATTAGGTGGTGGATTGGTTCATTCAATATACTGTGATAAAATCTATCAAATCAAATATTCTATGCGGTTTATTTGCAGTGACAATTTGGAAGATTTGGTCTGTGCGAAACAATGTGCTTCATAGTGGGATTCAAGATCAATCTAATCAGGTGGTGCAGGCTATTATTTGGGATGTAATTGCATATCTAAATCTTAGTCTAGTTGATTTTATGATAATTTTTGGAGATTAATATCTGAAGTGGAGGTTTCTAGCTAGTAATTTCCAGGCATTGATTTTGATTTTCAAGGATTTTGCTTAGTTGTGGACAAGCACATTTGAGGTTTAAAGATAGTTTGCAATTTTGAAAGCAGACTGCTGACAGAATTGATTCCTGTTCCAGTTAGTGGTTGTGTAGTTTGACAGCATACTGTTGTTGAGGTTTGATTTTTGTAATGACCTGGTCATTTTCATTCCTTTCCTTTTCTCGGATTTTCACGGATATTTTTTTCCCGTTGATCTCTTCCTTTCTAAGTTCGGTTTCTCGTCACTTAGTGTCATCTTGAGTGCTCGGGGATGGTTTTCGAGACTCTCTTCCTTGGATTGACGATTTCCTTTGAGGACCGAGTCATTTTCATATTTTCACTTTTGTGACACTATTCACTTTCATCTTTTTCTTGGTTGTCACTTTGTTAGCATAACCTCACTTTTCGGGTACGAATTTGATTCCAATTTTACATGCATACACGATATTTAAATTCCATACTATGTGTATTTTCACTTTTATAGAAAAGCATGCTAAGTGCTTACTTTTCTTATAAAGGGTATAGATGCATGACTTTTTTGTAATTTTTCTAAACTTTAGGGATTTTTGTGTAATTATTGTAAAGTAATTATTTTTTGTCTTAGGGACCATTTTACAATTTAGTTTGGAAGATATTTTCAAAAAGGACCTTTTTGCAATTTTTGAAAAAGTGTGACAAGTGTCACACTCTCATTGGTCCACTTGTTGACATGTGTGTGGAAACACTTTGAGGCCTTGGATGAGGACATGTGGAAGGTAGAGATTTAACCACATGTTGGCCTAGGATTGGTGCACTTGTTGGCTTGGATGGTTGACAAGTGTAGGCTTGAGATTTAGCCTAGGATGGAGCCTTGGATTTGTGACAAGTGTAGGCTCACAATTTGATCTTGGATTAGTGTGTGTGTGTGAGGTAGTGTAAGAGCACATAATGAGTGGAGGATCTCTATCCCCTCCACTCACATTTCATCCTCATCATTTTTCATTTCCTCCCTCTCTTGTAAAGAAAACTTAGCCTCCATGGATGGAGCCTAAAGCCTTAAGCTTTGACCTTGATTTTTGAGAGCCTTCCATTGATTTCTAAGCTTGAACTTGGTAATACATTTTGTTCCCCTCATATTCCTCTTCATAACCCTAGAAGGGTTTGCCATTTTGTGTTGATTTTGCCTTGGATTCTAAAAAGACGCTTCTCTAGTGAGGTAGGGAATGTTATAGGGTTATATGTTTGTTGTCTTGCATGTTTTTTATGCTTGTACAACTTGTATACATGTAGTGTATTAATTTGAGAAATTATGATTAATAGTAGTTTGTTTATAACTCATTTTAGACTTGGTAAATGGCATGGCCATAAGTTGATCTTTGATATATATTAATTTGGGTTGATTTAGATGAGTTTTCAAATCTAGAGATTAAATGGATTTAATTTAGTTTAAATTCTAGTAAATTGTGTTTTGCTTGTAATCCATCTTAGACTTGATATATGGTATGACCATGACTTAGTACTTGATATAAATTAATTTGAAATCATTTGGACAACTTTTGAAATCTAGAGATTTAATTGATTTAAATTAATTAAATTCTATTTGATGATATCTTGCTTATCTTACACTTTTGATTTGATATATGTAAAAACCATGATATGTTGCTTAACATATATTAATTTGAGGTTATTTGAAATTTAGAGAATTTAATCACCTTGTTTAATTAAATTCTATTTAATGGCTCCATGGATCTATTGGTATTTTAGAACTTGTTTCTATATTCAAATCATGGACTTGAACTTATTATGTATTCACTTAATTGTGTTTTGAGCATTGAACAACTTTGTTGTTATATTTATATTCATGAGAACATGTTTTCTTTATAGAATATATTGATGCCATGTGTAGTGAATTGCACACTTTGTAATTGACATTATGTATGTCATTTTAGAATTGAAACTCTAAGGCATGGATTGTGTGGTTTCAACCTACTTCTGCATGGAATGTGTTTTCATGCATTATATAAGTTATGTATAAGTTGTGAACTTATTTGGTTTAATTTTGGAATCTTGGAACATTGTTGAGTTGAGATGGCTAGGGTTTGGCTCTAGTACGGGGACGTGAGTCCTCTAAGTCATTGAGATAGTGCGCACTTAGGGTGGTCTTCCCTGCGAGTTAGTGCCCGGAATAACCATTGAGGTCTCGGCAGAATTCCGAGCTTAGATGTCCAAGTCTTCCATTATTTGTTTTCGCATTCAATTCCAAGTTAACAATCATGTTTATATTGTAACTTGTGGTTTTAGTTATTGACGATTTTGATGTTGTTAAGTACATCCATGTCTATGATTTTAATGAATCATTTTGATGTTGTTAAGTACATCCATACTAAATTGATATATTTAGTTGATTTCACACTTTTAGATTTCTAGTTGATAACCTAGAGAACCTATGTCTTGATGTGTGGTATTAGATATTCTAATTATACTAAATTGTTATATTTAGTTGATGTTGCATTTTAGACTTTAAGTTGATTACCTTGAGAATCTATATGTTGTTGTTTTGTGTAAGCATGCTCCTATGTTGTTGCTTTGTGTAAGCATGACCCTATGTTGCTAAAATTGCATGAATGAGGTGATTGATGTTAGAAATGATCCTAGGTAGCTAGGATGCTCTTTGAGTCTCACCTTTGACATAGACGTTAGGTGGAATAAACCACAATAATTAAATCATGCAAACTTGTAAAACGTAGGTCGATGCATGCTCATTTCCTACGAGTAGCTTTATGTTACTCACCCCTACGATACTGGGGCATATTTTAGGTACAAGAATCAAGGTTGCGATTCTCGTCATGCTTGGATGATTGGTGGACTTAAAGATTTTCATTTCTTGTAAAGGTTGGCTTGAAAAACCATTTGTAGCCTTATATGTCAAAATATGTATATTTAAATTTAAACATGTAATGTGTACATGAGTGCACTCCTTATAATGTATTTGACATGTATAAGATGAGGTCGGAGGCCAATGACATGTATTGGTATTCTATATAGTTTTGACTTCATGAAATATCATGAGAATATTGAAAAAATGTTAAGTTTTGTCTCACTATGTTTGCATCGGGTGTGGGAGTTCCGTTTTGATTCTTCCGTAGCATCTCATTAAATCATGCATGAAGTGCGGCCAAGGGCCAAACGGTAATTTTCAACCATTTGCTAATTTTGGTTTTCAAATTCATTTTCGCCTTTTTAGCCGTCAGGGGGTCGGATTTTGCATCGGTCTTTTCCGGGAGCCGCGGACCATTTCCGCGGGCTCAAAATCACTTTTTACGTTTGCGTGCATATTTGTTTCATCCTAGAAGTGCATTTGGGGTCAAAAGTATGTTTGGTGCAAACTTACATTTTATGCCGTTTTGAGCCTAAACTGAGCATAAGGACATTTTGGGGTTTTCACTTAAAAAATAAAGTTTTCTTTTGGCATAGTTGGCCAAAAAACATGATTTTGAGGGTAGTTTCTTCTTTGTGTTTTTCTCAAAAAGGCCTAGAAAGTCCTCAAAATTGCATTTCAAGTCAGCATTTCAGAAGCAGCCTACAGGAGTTCGAGCGCTCTAAATGGGGAGTTCGAGCACTCGAACTTTGGGCAGATTTCTTAGGGCAATTTTTGAGCGCTCGAAGTCCTTGTTCGAGCGCTCAAAGTACTATTCACAGGTGTGTGTGTCTTGATTCAGCACTGCACCTCCGACTTCAAATCATCATAACTTCTTCGTTTTAACTCCGAATTGGTCCGTTCTTGAGTCTAAATTGATCGCGTTGAAATAAGCTTTACAATGGTACTAATTAGAGCATCAGATTCTTCTTGTGGCACAAGTTATTCAAGTTTTAGTAAGGTAGTGTCTGTTTTTGGTTCGAACCGAGATAGGGTTTCCCTTCCTTCGACTTCAGAACTTGATATCTTTTCCGTCTGGACTCTGAATCAAGTGATTCTTGAGTCTATCCTTATTAATTTTTTGTTGCCTTTCCAATGGTGTGCACGGTGGCACCCATTTCAGTGTGGAATGACCATTTTACCCCTAGGTTCATTCTTTTCCGTTTTTGAAATGTTGCTTCCGTATTTTCTTTCATGACCTCGTTGAGGGTCACATTGGTGTCTTAAAGAAGTGTTGTATCTCTAAAGACCATTGTTCTATCTTTTGCTTCCGCATTTTGGATTCGTTTTGGGTCATCACAAGACACACTGGGTTGAAAAATCCAGGGTCGTCACAATTTGTGTTGTGATGCCAGATGTCTTCTTGCACTTGGTTATTTCTGCTGATAGATGGTGGGTTGTCTTTTGGGTTTCATGGTTAGAAGCAGCATGTGGAACAGGGCACAATGGTTATCTATGTGTTGCTTATTTGTTTTAGTTTTTTTTTTTTTTTTTTTTTTTTTTTGATTTATGGTTTTGATTATCTAAGGATAAGTTAATTTGGTGGTATATGGGTTTGTCCATTACCTTCTTTGTATTGGAGTTTTTTTACTCCTACTGTAATTGTACTTTTTGAAATATTATAAAAAATCCCATTCAGGAAAAAAAAAAAAAAAAATCAATCATATTCTCAAGGAAATTCTAAATGTCCCACTTTTGAGGAAAAAGTTTTAACTGTTTTAGGCACTTTAGAGGCAAACACTCAATTACTTCACTCTCATTCTCAATCCATTGCTAAGCTAGAAACCCAAGTATGGCAAATAGCTAGTACTTTAAATGTTAGAGAGAAAGGGAAAATGCCTTTGAATGCCCCACCAAAGCAACAATGCATTGTGGAGACTCATTCTTCATCGGAAGGTCACACAATTGAGCATGTTAATGCAGTGACAACCTTGAGAAGTAAGAAGATTGTGGACAACCAACTAGGTATGTCCAATGAAGAGAGTGAACCGGTGCAACCAAGAGTTGACACCCGTCCCGTTTTACATCCTATTCCTCCTTCATTGCATATGCATGATCATTCAAATGAGGAAGTGTTAGAAAGTGATTTGAAAAGTGAGTTCAAAATTGATTTGAAAAATGAATTCAAAAATTCTTGTGTTGAAGAAACTTCAAAGAAAACTTTTGAAAAAGATTTTGAGCTAAAAGCTCAATTTCCGGATACCTTAAAAGGATCCATTTCCATTGACAAACAAAAGGCCAAAACAAATGAAATCATAGATGTGTTTAGGTAAGTGAAGGTTAATCTTCCACTTTTGGATGCAATTAATGTGACGACCCTGGATTTTTCAACCCAGTGTATCCTGTGATGGCCCGAAGCGGATCCAAAATGCGGAAGCAAAACAAAACCAAGCCCTTAGAGATATACATCATCCCTAAGACACAAGAATGAACTTTTAAGGAGTTTCGAGGCTCAAAGGAAGTAAAATGAAGATAAGGGTATCAAAACCCTACCGAAAGAAGGATCAAGGGTAAAATGGTCATTTTACCCTAAAAGGAAGGAATTTGACTTCCAAAAAGTCAAATGAGATAAATAAATAAATAAAAATAAAAAATAAAAAATAAAAAATAAAAAAAAAACATCCTTTGGTAATTTCACATGAAGTCCCAAGGCCAAAGGAAAAGAAATCCCAAATGAACCCTATCCCGGTTCGAATCGAAACTGATACCCCCTCACTAAAACAAGTATATCTTGAGCTAGGAGAAGAATCTAAATCTGAAATTTATACCATTAGAAAGCTTACTTCGACGCGGTTAATTTAGACTCAAGAACGGACCAATTCGGAGTTAGAACAAAGAAGTTACATCAGTTCAAAGTTGGAAGACCAAAGCTAAACCTGCAAAACAGTTCTGCATGACTTGAACTGGTTCAACATGGGCAGTACGCCCATGCTGGACCACAATGACATCTTGAACCGGTTCAACCTTCTTGAACTGGTTCAACTTGACCAGAGTTGAACTTAAACAGTAAAATTGCATAAAAAGCAGAAAAATTAGATTGGAGCACAGTTTTCGAGGCCAATATGACATTTTTGGAAAAATGTCGTGAAGAAACTCCCCCTAAAATCACATTTTTTTATGTGATAGAGTCAAGAACGGAATTTATTTCCCAAAGGAAATCCCTAAAATGCCCTTAAATCGAGTTTTTTAACAAAAAGGTGAAATGAGTCCATAGGAGGCTCAAAACACAAATGAAAGGATTTTTCATGAAAACAATCATGCACGCAAACCTAAATTGTGATTTTGAGCACGCGGGAATGGTCTATGGCTCCCAGAAATGGCCGAGTCCAAATCCAACCCCCCAACGGTCAAAAAGGCGAAAATGAACTTAAAATAGAAACTTTGAAAACCAAGATCAAAAAATGACTTCAAATGATCGTTTGGCCCTTGGACACACTTCATACATGATTAATAAGATCCTATGAAAGAATGAAAATGGAATTCCCATACCCGATGCACCCATGGTGAAACAATAACTTGTGATTTTTCAATATTTTCATAATATTTCATGAAATCAAAATTTACATTGAATACAAAATACACGTCATTGGTCACCAGCCTCATCTTATACATGTCAAATACAATACAAAAGGTGTACTTATGTACACATTACATACATGAAATCAAATATACAAATTTGACATAAAAAGCTACAAGAGGCATTTCATGCTAACATTTGCATGAAATAGAAACTTATAAACTACTAGTCATCCACGGAATGGTGAGCATCACGAACCAAGTCTTCGTACCTGAACAAAACCCCCAGTAACTTCGGGGTGAGTAAACAAGTTTACTCGTAGAAAATGAGCATGCATAGACTCGATTTCTTTAAAGATTTTTACATTAACTTGAAACAATTCAAAAGGATCATGCCACCTAACGTCTATGTCAAAGGTGAGACTCAGGGAGCATCCTAAGCTACCTTAGATCATTTCTAACATAATCCACATCCCTCATGCAATTTAAACAATATAGAAGTATGATATACAAAGCAACAAGGTAAAGATTCTCAAAGCCAGCCACTTGAAATCTAAAATACGAAAACAACAAAGTGGGTCATGCCACCTAACGTCGATGTTCCAAATGAATCTATAGGTCCATTCCTAAACTACATTTGAACATTTAAAACACAATTCATCATATCGATGCAAGTTAACCAACATTGGAACTTCTAACACAACACATTAAGCACAAATTCTCAAAGTTAACATCTTGTAACTTAAAATGGGAAATCAAATAAGGAACAACAAGTTACAACATCATATAGTTATCAACTTGAAATGAAATGCGAAATCAAATAAGGTGGATACTTGGACGTCACGCCGGATCAAGCCGACACCATGGTTACTTTAGGGTTACTAGCCATGGGTAACCTCCCTATGTGCGCACTAGACTATAGAGGGACAATCCCCCGTACTAGAACCAAGCCGTAGCCATAGTCAAACAACGACATCCCCAAGTTTCCAAAATCAACAAGTTATGTAACAACGTATATAAATTAACATGTATATATAAGATAATCAACTATCTACTATGCATAACCGAATTTGGAAACACATACAATACATGCTCTAAGTCCACGACTACTATGGCATGAAAAGATGTCGAATACAAAATGTGCAACTCGCTACACAAGACAACAATATAATCCATAAAGAAAACATGCTCTCATGAATATAAATATAACAACAATGTTATCCTATACTCCAAACATAACCAAGTGAATATACAACAAGTCTAAGTCCATGATTTGAATATAGAAACAACTTCTAAAACACGCTTAGATCCATGGAGCCATTAGATATAATTTAATTAAACAAAATAATTAAATTCTCTAAATTTTAAATCAATTTCGAATAACCTCGTATTATTATATATTCAATAATATAGCATGTTCATTACATATATCAAATCAAAAGAGCAAAATAAGTAAGACATCATCATATAGAATTTAATTAATTTAAATTAATTAAATCTCTAACTTTCAAAAGTTATTCAAATGATCCCAATTTAATATATAGCAAGCAACAAGTCATGGCCATACCATATCTCAAGTCTAAAATGGAATACAAGCAAAACACAATTAACTAGAATTTAAATCAAATTAAATCCATTTAATTTTTAGATTTGAAAACTCATTTAAATGGTTCCAAATAATTATATAACAAAGATCAAGTCATGACCATGCCATATACTAAGTCTAAAATGAGTTATAAGTAAACTATGATACATCATTAATTTCTCAAATTAACACAAAAACATGTTTACAACTTATATATTCATACAAAAGCAAATAAAACCACTTAGAAAATAAATTATAACACTCTTGATGCGACCCGAGTGTGTGCACAAAATAATGCACAACACTTTAGATTTAGAATTAATGTCAAGTGGGCATCATATTTTATAATTTATAAACCGCTAGACACTTATACTATGGAGTATGAAGCGAGTAGGGATTGTCCCAAGGGATTGAACACGTGTTGGGATTAAACTTGGTTTTAAAGTTAATTAGATTGTGAAAGAGAGAGAGAGAGATAGAGAGACAGAAAAAGATTTTTGGTGAAGTGATTAAACTAGAGTTCAATTGAAAGCATAGAAATAGAAATGACAATGCAAGTAAATTAAATTAAATTAAACTAAGAATTAAAGAGATATAAAGAGAGTCTTAGGGTTAGGATTCACCACTAAGCTCATGCAATTAACCATATGCTTTCAATTAATGGGGAATTCATTAGTGTAATTATAGATGTGGTCACATTATCATCACAAATCACAATTGTAAGCATAGATTATCAACATCAAGAATGAATTGTTTACCTAATGACAATTAAACTAAAGTGTAGAACCCATTCAAGACTACGTCATAACCCACCATACACATTCACAAATGTATCCGATAAAAGCACACATCAATCAAGAGGATAATACTAATCGTAATTAGAAGTATGGATTAACATAATCAAGCACAAATTGCCTACTTTACTACAATTACCTAATGACAATAAGCTAATTTGTAGAACAACCCATCAAGATTAAGCCTTTATCCATCAAATTAATTTACAATTGTATCAACTAAGTCTCATGCTCTGGCCATCACTAAACACAACTAAAAGAAGTATCTAGTGTAGAGTATAATTCTAAATCAATCACACATAGACATGCAATTTTCATATAGAATCAATGGAAGAATTAATTTTCAAACATCTAATGAAGAATAAAATCACTAATTAATCATAGATAGACATACAATCAACTTGGAAATTTCAATGGAAGAATTAATCAATACAAGCCCTAATTTGTCAAATCAAGCATGTATATATAAATAAATCACAAGGCCAAATATTTAATTACAACTTAATAATTCCCCAAGAAAAGAAAAACAAAGGTTTAGGTTACATGAACTTAGGGCTCATCCAAGCCCTAAGTGAAGAACTAGCTCATGGAGAAGATGATCATGGTGTTAACAAGCTCCATCCCTATCTTTTGGCTCCTTCTTTTTATTCCTTCAATTGTAGACAAAGCCTCTGTAAAAATGTCCTTCAAACCCTAGCTTTTCCTTTTTCCCCCAGAGAGAACGTGATATCCCCGTACAGAAAAATAAAATAAAACTTAATAATAAAATAATAAAACTCTCTCCTAAATAAAATAAAAACTAACCCTAAACTAATGACTCACTGGGCCTTAAGTAATAACCCTATTAAAGCCCAATAGTTCACAAAATAAGCCCAAACAATAAGAAAAATCTGTAATGTTGCCAAGTCCTGGGGGATCGATCCCCCACCCTGGGGGATCGATCCCCCCAGAGTTGGAAATTTCCTTTAATCCTTATTTAGCTCCATTTTGGCTCCGAGCTCATTAGTTTGCTTTTTCATCTTTGGGAACATCATCAAAGGCCTGAGATTGACCGCTTTTGAAGAATAAACACACTATATGAGCAATGGGCTGCGACCTCCTTTTTGCCATTTTCTGAACTTTTTCTGAATATCTTTGCTTGACTCCAAAAAAGCTTTAATGGACCGTTCTTAGCTCATTTTAACTTTATTGCCCTGAAATACACATAAATATAAATTAGGACTAAAACATGAAATTAAGATAGATGCAATGACTGAAATACCCTAGCTTATGTGCTGAAATGTGCAACATTTAAGCACTTATCACATCCCCAAAGTTAAATATTGCTAGTCCCTAGCAATAAACTAAAACATGGAAATAAAACAAACATATATACAACTATGAACTAATAAAGCAAATAAAGATAACACCACTTTCGTAGGGATCACGGTTGCATTTGGCATATGCAACAAGCCTTTTAAACCCCTAGGTTACCCCTAGTGGACGAGTGAAGTTTCGTGAGGGTTTCTAGAAATGGTACCCACAAACATCAAAAGCTCTTTCTTACTTGAGAAGTAATGACACATACTAAACAAGTGTTGAAAGTAGACTACCTCAAATATGCAAATTCTGCCATTTTCAAGCTATTCTCAACATTTCAACATCATGTAAGCAAGAATGGTCCTCCACACATCAGCAATTAATCATGCAAATTGAATCAATTCTATCATTCTTTTTGAGTGAACCAGCATCAAAATGTGTTGCTATCCTAGCAAATCAAAGTAATGGCGTAGCCTTACCTTCAAACTAGCATACAGATATAGTACCAATCCTCAAGACATTGAATGAACCTTGTTATTCAATCAAACATTCTTTTTTTTTTATTGATTTCATTTTCTTTTCTTTTTTTTTTTTTATGTATGACCATGTGCAATGTCCAAGTTCCTTAAGCTCTCTAATTACCCCATGTAACAAGCGTTGAGCCAACGACTCCTAAACCAGATGGTCTTAGGGCGTTAAGTGTAAAGACACTCCTAAGGGCGTAATGACTCGGAATGGTTAGGCTACGAACTCAAACTAATCATACATCTTACATTCTTCCATTGTCTTCCTTTTTAATCAGTTGACATGTTGAAAGAATGCAGTTTTTTTTTTTTTTTTTTTTCCTCACTTTTGGTGAGTGCTTTTATTTCTTTTCTTTGTAAGGTCATTTTATCAAGAATGAAAGCTTTCAAAGCTACTAGCTCAATTAGGATAAACCAAGACAATAATCAACTAAGCATGTACCCCACAAATTGAATGCTAGTGTGCGCAAGTGCAAGTGTAGAATTCTAGAATCAACTTTTAAAGCATTTTCAACCAATAAGATGATGTGTACCACAAAAGCAAACATGATGTCAAAAATTAAAATGTTCCCCTAAATGGCATCCTAGAGCATACAAGAAGTATTAGACTCTAACAACTTACTTTCCAATGGCATTATGTTTCAAAAGTTCGAAATCATTGCCAAACACATCTAAAATCTCATCATGCATTTAAAGCTTAACTTAACTAGAATGAATCATGATGACCTTACCCCCAAACTTAAACTGTACATTGTCCTCAATGTGCAATGAGAACAATGAAAAATGATGGAAAGAGTATACCGTAATGGCAAAGACTATGAAGTCCGGCAATGATCCAGTAGGAAAGATGTCTCCCCTAAACTTGGATGCAAAAACCTAGCTGTATAACCATACTAGCAAACTCACATCAAATACATATGAAATAAGCAATGCATACAGTTCAAAACAATATATAATAAGAGGCAAAGAAATAATGAGATGAATGACCTTGATAAAAGATAAAAACAGTCATAACCAAGCATAAGGGCATACTGGTAACACATTTTTTTTTTTTTTTTTTTAAAGAAACAAAGGAAAAGAACATGTATATACAACCAACAAAATAAAATAAATAAACAAAAATAAGAAAAATGGGCTAAGTTTAACGTCTCTAGCAAGACGGAATGATACTTTGCAATTTTTATTTTTTTATGTTTTTTTTTATTTTATTTATTTATTATTGTTTTTTTTTTTTTTTTAAAATGAATATGAATAACAAAGCCAAAAACAATCATCCATGTATATATCTATAGCAAAAACATCAATACAAAACATATATGGATGAATTAAACCAAAGTATATCATCAAATCCCAGAATTACAAGTTCCCAAAATAGCCAGCTCTAAATCACAAAAATCTAGCTATAGCCACATAAAATTCCATCCACCTAAAATAGAAAAAGACAAAAGAAATCATGCATCAGGTGGCAATGTGGAAGTGCGTGGGAGACTCGATGAAACAATCTCATATAGATCTCGTAGCATGCACTGGGTAGTGGTGTGCTGCTGTATAAGCTCAGCATGCTCGACTCGATGCTGCTCTCGAGATTCAGCCAACTCGGTCCTCAACTGCCCCACAATGGCATTGAACTCTGCCCTAGTCACCCTTGCAAACTCCTCTGCATGTGGTGACACAGCCTGTGCTATCTCATAAGTAGCACCATCAGCAATCTGCTCCTCAGACCTCCCAACGACGTCCTCAACCAGAGCATTCACGTCCTCACTAGCACCTGCTACCATGCCATCACCTTCCTTCTTGGCACTAGGCATATGAGAAAGGCTTAAGTTCGACTATGCTAGCCTAAAAGTCACCCGTGGAGCCTCAGAGATCTCATCATTATCAACCATGAAGCGCCGAAGGACAAGGAGCTGGGTAATAAGATACGGAAACGGAAGTTTCCATTTTTTCGCATTCGGATCCCCACTTGCCACTAAATGCTTCCAATATTTATACATCTGGTTAAAGACGAAAGCTGGAACAGAAAACCATGTTCCAGTGTGGGTAGCATACAACGCTATTAAGAACTCTTGTCCCCGCTGTACCTTATGACCTATTGGAAAAACATTCCGTTTCAGAACCTGATCGAAAAACCACATATCCTTAGGTAGTGAGGACTTGCTGGCACAATTCTTCTTCTTCTTGTCACCATACTTCCCGTCACACATATCTTTAACAATAGAATGCACAGTAGGTTTTTTCACGAATTTGCCAAAACGTAGCTCCCCATACTGTGCTAGCAAGTCAGTGGGGCACAAATGTGGACACCCCAATGCCTGGGCTATGTCCAAGACACCAAAGTGAATTCGGACACCATCAATGGTTGTAACTAATATGTCCGGTGCATCACTAAACCATTCCATATTCTGATAAAACAGGCGCACAATACGGGGATAGACAACCTCTGCAGCTGGTCTAAAAAGGCAGGACAAACGCCTCCTTTCAAATTCTAACACCGCCCATTCAGTCGTGTTATTGTGGCAAAACGTACCTTCAATGTCGAAGGTAGTCTCAAAATCCAGACGTTTGTTGCGCCACACAACTTTGGGAGTCTCTTTGGAGGGTTTGAAAAGTTTGGAAGAAGAAACACGAGTCATTTCTTAAAGATTGAAATATATGGAAAGTAGTCCAAAATCAGTAACCCTACTTCAATGACAATTTTTTTTTAAATCATCAATTCAAATTTTTATGCACTTTTTTTTTTTTTAACAACAATTCAACTGTTTTTTTTTTTTTTTTTAAGTCATCAATGTAATTTTATTTTATTTTTTATTTATTTATCTTTTTTTTTTTGTAATATTAATTCAAAAAATTTTTTTTTTTAAAACATCAATGCAAATTCTTTTAAAACAGTGGAATCTGGAACCCAATTAACAACTCACAAACTTGCCAGAATCACAAAATCACAAAATCACAAAATCAACACTTACCCACATACTCGTCGGAGAAACCTAGTCAAAAGCCGCCAGAATCGTTGAAGAAACCAAATCAAAATCCAGCCAAAATCGCTGGAGGGAACAGCCAGTTGCAACGCCGGAAAAATAAAGGGCGAGTCTCAAACAGCGCCGGAATTTAAGCCCAGCCGGAATCGCCGGAAAGAGCTGCCACGACAGAGAACCCAGCCGGCGCTGGAAAATAAAAGGCGAAGCAAACGGCGCCGAAATTTTTTTTTCAGACCTACAACCTACCAAATCGGCAACCCAACTTCCCCAATCGCACCCAACCGAGATCTGAAACAGAACCAGTCGAAATCCAGCCAAAATCGCTGGAGAACGACGTTTCGCATTCTGGCCGGAAAGACCCGCAATCCAGTTGCGATGTGAGAAGAACCAGCCGCGAATCGCTGCACAAGCCCAGTCAAAATCGCCGGAATATGAAGCAGCCGTGACCCATATCCAACGCCGGAATACGAACAGATTTGATCGCCGGAAAGACGATCAGATGGTGCGACCAAAGAAGAACAGAACAGACGCGATCAGAAAAGAACAGCGTCCTAGCCGAGATCGCAACACCGAAAAAATAAAGGCTAAAACAGCCTTGATCGCCGAAGAACGACCCATATTCGACAAAGAACAGCGAACAGATGCGACGAAGTTGAAGAGAACAAGATAACAGCGGGAGATTTCGGTTCGTGTTCCACTCGAACGCCAGGAAGAAAATTGGGTGAAGAAATTTACGGGGAGGAATAGAAATTTGAAGAAACAGAGAAGAGGAATGTATTCGTGGTGCTAAGGGGCGATCGATCTGCTTTGACAGGGGATCGACAATTTTAGGCAAAAAAAAATGTCCCCTTCACTGTTTAATGAGAAGGGAAAAATACAAGTAAAATGGGATCGATCCACCTAGACGGGGATCAATCCACTTGGGCTATTTTTTTGTTGCTCTCTGCCAAGAAAATGGGATTGATCTCCCCCTATTTTGGGATCGATCTTTTTTTTTTTTTTTGTAATTTTTTGTTTTTTAAAAAAAAAATAAACTAAACTAAAAAGAATATATACACTAAAATGAATAAAAATAATAATAATAATAATAAATTAAAATAAAATTACTTATCAATCTATACTAACTAGTACTTTTTTAAAAAAAAAATTTAATTTTTTTTATGTTTTTGAATAAAGCAAAACTAACATGAAATATATATAAAAATAATAATAATAATAATAATAATAAAATAGAAATAAAATCAAACACCAACCTACATTACCCATTTACAAATTTTTTTTTTTTATTTTGAATTTTCGAAAGCAGAATTGTACAAAAAATAAAATAAAGTAAAAGAAGAAAATAAAATAAAATTTTATTTAGACGAAGATGTAAGAAATAAAATAAAGAGAAATGAGGGAGAAGTAAAGTCGGGAAACTCTACGAAAAACTAGTATTTAACGTCACTAGAAAGACGTTGGGGCGACTCACTAGTCGAAAGAATCAAAAACCGGATATAAGACATCCTCATTGATCTATTTATCTATTTTCCCCAATGGATGTTCTCTCACAACAATGAATACATCTCCTAAAAGAATGATTTGGAAAGAAATGATGGAAGATGCAATTTGTTCCCTTTCATCCACGGTCTTGAAGATAAAGTCCATCATGATCGGCCTTGCACTTGGCAATGTAATGTCTTTCAAAGACTCGGTTGGATTATTAGGAAACTCAATCTCTTCATCCTTTTTGTCAACTTCCACATTGATCACTTTTTCCTCCTTCACTAAGGTCGCCTCAATGACTTCATGCTCAATATTACAAGGAATGTCCTTATAAATTGGATTGGCCATTGGTGAACTTACAACTTCTTCCTCTTTTTGATAAGAAAGAATACATGTGATTGGAGGAAGAGGTTCTTTTGAGTTTTTCCATGGCGAGAAGTTTAAGATGGCTACGGAGTCCATTAAAGAATTCACTTCATATATGGAGCTTTCAATGTCAAATGCATCCATATTGAAGTGAGATATGCATGCCTCAAGAGGATCTTCAGAACGAATGGAAAGATTTGAAGGAATGGCTTCTTCAACAATATCATCCAAGACATTCACCATGAAACACTCGCCTTCATCGATGGGATGTTGGCTCGTGTTAAACACATTAAGCTTAACCATGATATTGCAAAAAGAGATGTCCATAATGTCGGACCTATAATTGATTGTCGCATTAGCAGTGGCAATGAATGGTCTTCCTAAGATGATGGGAATGTAAGTGGTAGGATTGGGAACCGGCTCAGTGTCAAGCACAACAAAATCAACCGGGAAATAGAATTTGTCGACTTTGATGAGGATGTCCTCAACAATTCCCCTTGGTTGTTTTGTAGACCTATCGGCGAGTTGAATAACTACCGAAGTTGGCTTAAGGTTTCCTAAACCTAATTGAAGATACACGGAGTAAGGAATAACATTAACACTAGCTCCTAAGTCAAGAAGAACCCTTTTGACCTCATGGTTCCCTATGGTGCAAGAGATGGTTAGCGTACCGGGGTCTTTGAACTTAGGTGGGGTGTTAAGCTTAAGGATAGAGCTTACTTGCTCCATGAGAAGCACTTTCTTTGGGCTTGGTCCTTTGTTCTTTTTCTTTTGAGTACACAAGTCCTTCAAGAACTTGGCATATGGTGGAATTTGTCGAATAGCATCAAGAAGAGGAAGGTTGATTTTAACTTGTTTAAAAACTTCCATCATGTCATGGATTTTTCCTTCTTGCCTCGAAAATGGAGTAGAGTTTAAAGCTTAAGGAAATGGAGCTTTTGGCTCATAAGGCTTCTCTACATGGGAGGAAGATGATGATGATGGAATTGGCTCCATAATGTGACCACTTGCCTCTAGTGAAGTAGGGATATAATTGGGAATGGTAAATGAGTTAACACTTGGTTGCACCGGAACACTAACTTCACTAGGTCTCTCAACTTTGTTATCAATTTTTCTCCCACTTCTCAAAGTGGAAATGGAGTATGCCGTTTGGTTAAGTTTGGGTTGAATAGGCCCTCCCTTTCATTGTTTGAACCATTTGCCCAATTTGGGCTTCAAGTTTTGCAATTGATTGAGAATGTGAATGAAACACTTGATTTTCCTTTCGAAGATCACCCAAAGCTTCTAAAACCTTGTCTTCAAAAGTGGGATTTCTAGGAGGCTCTTGAGGTAGATGAAAATAAGCTTGATGATTTGAAGATTGAGAATTTGAGAGTTGATTCACATTTGGAGGAAGATAAGATGGAGAGAGGTATGCTTGAGAGTTTGCATTTCAAAGGTGGGGAGGCACATACTTTTCTTGAGAATTTTTATGAAGAAAAAGAATGATACCTCCTCCTTGATTTCTCCAAGAAAAGTTAGGATCACTCCATCCGGAATTGTAGGAGTTAGAATTTGGATTACTTCCCGGATGAATGGAAACAGCATTGACTTGTTCTTGATACTCACTTGGAAAACTTTGTCCAATAATACAATTGGAAGTATTATGAGTACAACTAGAGCAAGTCATGCACGTCATACTTTGAGAATGGAAAGAGTTGGATGTTTGAATTGCCGGGTTTTGGCTCGAAAGGAATTTATCAAACCTTTGAGTAAGAATTTTGACCTCAGCGGCAATTTCCATGGAAGTATTTATTTGAGAAAGATTGGAGGTTATCTGCCCTCCTTCATTCAAATTTTGGCCAAATCGGGACGATGAAGAATGATGCATTGAATTTTCGCTCATGCGATCAAAAAGATGCCACACATCGTCTTCATTTTTGTCCAAATAAGCTCCTCCACATGAAGCATCAACCATACCTTTTTGGGTATCGGATAAACTTTCATAGAAGCAGCAAACTAACTGCCACTTTGGAATGTCGTGATGTGGACACTTCCGTAGCAAATCGTTCAAACGCTCCCATGCTTCATGTAAAGGTTCTCTCTCATTTTGGGAGAATTCACAGATAGAAGCTCTCATAGCATCGGTTCTACTTGCGGGGTAAAATTTTTTTAGGATTCATATTGTAGTTGAGCCCAAGATGTGATTGAATTTGCCCTCAAGTTATTGAACCAATATTTAGCCTTTTCCCGAAAAATGAAAGGGAAAAGCTTCATTTTTAAGACTTCTTCCGGAAGGTCCGTGATTTTCACGGTTGAACAAACTTCCAAAAACTCATCCAAATGTTTATGTGGTTCTTCATTGCTCACCCCAGAGAAAATGGGGCACATTTGGATGGTTGCGGGCTTGATTTCATAATAAGTTGCCCGAAAGTTTGGCAACCGGATGCATGTTGGTGCATTGTATTCATTTGGAGTGTAGTGATCCCGAAGAGATAATTGAGGATTTGGGGGATACACTATATGATCTTGAGGATGAATTTGTATTATTGGAGGTTGTTGCATTTGATTGGGTTGTGGAAACATATTAGGATGTGGAATTCTCAAGGGTGGATGCACACCTTGAGGTGGATGCCCATTAAGAGGGTGATACTCACCTAGATTATCCATATGCCCTAGATCTTAGAATTGATTTTCCATTAAGTGTGGGATAGTCAAGAATGGGAAGAATTCTCTTAGAAACAACAAACCACAACAACAATCAACAACAATTCACCACTTCCACATACGATGTTCCCATACTCCCATGTTATATCAATGCACAAAATTAAATTGCCTCCACACGGGCCGATGCTTTCAACCAAGAAAGCAATAGCCTCATTTTGGGCTTATGCTTGGACAAGAATTTAAACAATGTGATAGCCTCGACAAGGGCTATCTCGCAAGCATGTAGAGAATTGAACAATTATAGTTAAAGAAATTCAAGGAAGCTCACGAAAGTCCGTAACAACAACGTCACAATCGTGCCAAGATCCAATGCTTGCTCCTCTTCTTTTCAAGTACCTAATTGAACAAGAGGGATTTGTAAGAAAATAGTAATTTAAAGAAAACAATCAAATTAACCCTAATGCCTAATTCAATTCCAACTAAACCGTCAATCCCCGGCAACGGCGCCAAAATTATGATGCGACCCGAGTGTGTGCACAAAATAATGCACAACACTTTAGGTTTAGAATTAATGTCAAGTGGGTATCATATTTTATAATTTCTAAACCGCTAGACACTTATACTATGGAGTATGAAGCGAGTAGGGATCGTCCCAAGGGATTGAACACATGTTGGGATTAAACTTAGTTTTAAAGTTAATTAGATTGTGAAAGAGAGAGAGAGAGAAATAGAGAGAGAGAAAAAGATTTTTGGTGAAGTGATTAAACTAGAGTTCAATTGATGTAACGTAGAAACATGCCTAGGATTCATGAACATTAAATAGGGATTAGGTTTGGGTTTAAATAAATTTAAATACACTCAATCTTGAATAAGGATCTCTTCATACCTCCACCTCAAGCTCTTCATAGCTCCACCTCAACTGAAGATTTTTCCACCTTAAATAAAGCATTATGATGAACTTGAGAAACACTCTAACAATCTCCACTTTTTCTCAAATTCATCATTCTTTATTTTTTCTTCTATTTTCTCTATCCACCTCATTGGTGTTCAATTGCTCACGCATGGCAACCCACCAATCTTTAACTCATCCTCATAAATTGCTTTTCTGGCTCAAAGCAACAAACCTCTCCTCTTCACTCTTCATATTCCCTTTTGCTCTTTATCGGGCTTAGAGCAAACCCCTTCATTCTTCACACCCCTTGCCCCATCTTGAGAACTAGCACCCACTCTTGGCTTATCCCCAAAACTTGTTCCTCATGGGCTTCATCTCTATCACCTTTGCCCCATCTTGAAAAATGAGCATCCTCTAGCTTGTTCCAAGACTTGTTCCTCATGGGATTCACACCATCACCTTCTTCATACCTTTGTGTCATCATCAACTCTGATTGAATTTCTATAGTACTTTACGATCATCTTTTGCTCTGACAAACTTCATAGCAATCTTCTTTTACTGATCTTCAAGATCAATCATAGGCTCTGACCCACCATTGGCTCTGATACCAGTTGTTGGGGATAATTAACTACCTCCAACCCACTCAACGGTCGGTTGTTGTTGAGAGTTAAATCACTCTTTCATCACACACAGCGGAAACATCATCACATCACATTAACATAAGCATATATGGAGATAACAATCATACACATTAACGCACAACACAATATTTTACATGGTTCACCCAACTCTAGGGTTACATCCATGGGAAAGAGAAATTTCACTATTATGAATCAAGAAAGAGAATATACAACCACATGTCAAAACCCCACTCATTCACTCATCATCTCCTTTGAGGCTACATGTATATACTCGGGAATTACATATACTCTTCCCTCTCTTCACAACACTCACCCTTAAACCCCTTATATATTTTCTCTCATCCCTCTTTCTCTAAACCTCTCATACCTATCTCTATTTATAGAGTCTTCAAAACCCAATTCCTTGTTGGACAAGTATTCCTCAAATTCAATTCCTTGTTGGACAAGGATCAACTTACGTATAAAGAGTTACCATATCCATCTTCAACTCTAAATAGTTGGTATAATGGGATATAATTTCTTCTACAAATTTCAACCTTCCAAAACGAAAAAGGAAACTAATTTTCTGCACACAAATTTTGAGCCACAAACCCAATAATCTCCACCTTGGCTCAAAATTCTATCTTCACGTGCTTCTCCATAGTTCCACCTCGAATAAGGATCTTTTCATACCTCCACCTCAAGCTCTTTATAGCTCCACCTCAACTGAAGATTTCTCCACCTCAAATAAAACATTATGATGAACTTGAGAAACACTCTAACAATCTTCACTGGAAACCCTCATGAGGCTATAACTCGTCCACTAGGGGTAACCTAGTTGTTTAAGGCCTTATTGCATATGGTAAATGCAATCGAAAGTAGTCTACGAAAGTGGCACATCTTTTTGTTAATAAAAGTAATATTTTTTGTGAACTTATCTATTTTTGCCTTTCTTTGCTAGAGGACTAGCAAAAGCTTGTTTGGGAGTAGTTTGATAAGTACACAAAACTTAATATTTTATGCACTAAAATAAGCTTTTAATTAGACTTTTATATTATTTAAACATTTTTATAAGTGTTAATGTATGAAAAAGAAAAAAAGAAAGTAAAAATAAAAATGAAGAAGAGAAAAGAGGAGAGAGAAAGAAGAAAAGAAAAGAAAAGTCAACAAAAGTGTGTGCACGTGAAGAAGAGAAAGGAGGAGAGAGAAAGAAAAAAAGAAGAGAAGAAAAGAAAAGAAAAGTTAACAAAGGTGAAGAAGTGGTTGAAATAGAAGTGGTCAGAAGTTAGGAAGAAAAGATGAAGAAATGGTTAATATAGAAGAGGTCAGAGTAAGGTGTAGCGAGGTGGCGTGAAGGAAGAAAGAAGTCAGAAGTATTGATCAAAAGGCAACAAGTGGGGATACACAATTTTGGCTATAAATAGCCGACTCCGGAGCATTCAAAAGGGGATATAGATAGAATGATATAATAGATTCTTAGAGTTTTCCTTGTTGTTTCTAGTTGTAATTTTCTTCTCAATGCATTATTGTTTTATTACTCATCAGTTTCTTGCTCTCAATTTATATATTTGAAATTTCTCATTATAATATTGCTTTAAATATTTGTTGTTCAATATTCATTTCTAGTTAGTGACAAACTCCAAAATCAATGTTTTAAAAATCTCTTGTCCAAAAATAAAAACTCACTTGAATACATGGTTCGATCCTAGTTGCCATTAGACATTTTTAATTAAATGGTTGTAGATATTTTATCTTGATATGGAGTGTATTTGACAATGATAAGTCCATAAATACACGCCTATCAACAAGTATGTTAAAACATTATATTTATCCAGCCGTGTAATTTTTCATATATAGCATACATAAAAAACAGTTGAGGTAGATTTTAAAAAGGGAGAAATAGAAATGGTTAATTCATTTTTTTTAAAGATAGTTTTCTATCTTAAGAAAATTAAAAATAACAGAAAAAGGTAGGAAAAACAATTTTCCATTAGTTGTTCTCTAGAAACAGAATTAAAAGAATATGCATTCAAAGTTAAGTAATTTTAAAACTATTTTTTTATTATTTTTTAATATGATTCTAAAAAACTGCCTAGAACTATTTCAGAATTAAAAGAATTTTTATTATTCTAACAAGTGAAAGTCTAGTAGGAAATATTAAGATTTGGAATGATTGGCAACCGGAGATAAGGGAAAAGAAAAATGTGAATGACCGAGTGATATACATAGATGGGGAGCAAAGAGAGGAGAAAAAAAAAAAAAAAAAAAAAAAAAAAAAAAAAAAAAAAAAAATTGTTGAGTTTAACCCTAAAAAATGGGTATAACACATTTTTGTTTTTTTTTTTTATTTTTAAGTTTAAAAGAGGTGTCAGCCTCTTATTGGGACTCGTTAGTGTGCAGGACACAATCTGTCTTGATAGGCAGGACTGAAACATTATCCTTTTTAAAAATTATTTATTATCATAAATTTACATGATATATAAGTATGTATTTTATTTTAATTATAAAAATTATAGCTTTACACTATGGTCCTAAATTTGAGGCCCTTCCAAATTAGAGGTTCTAGGTGACCGCCTTGGTCACCTTGCTCCAGGGCTGGCCTTGCAATAGATGCATAAAAAAGTAGCTGATGTTGCATAAGCAATAAAATGAAACTTGAAAGAATTAGGCTCATCACTTAAATCTTAACTATCTGTGTTATTCTCCCTCCTTGGTATAGCATTAGCAATACCGGTTACTAATGTACATGTGGCTTGCTAGCCACGTCAGTTTTTGGGCTAACGTGGCTAGTAACGGTGTGTTGCTACTGGTTTTTTACCGTATGATTAATCACTATTTAATATTTTATTATTATTTTTATATGTTTTTTTACACATTCGCACTTTCCTTTAAGGCCATTCATTAAAAAAAAAAATGCAGTTAATAACAAGCATGTGGTCTGTGGCGATTTCAATTGCTATCCAAATCGTGGGCTCCGCCTTTTGCTACTACCATACTTCCCTGCCTCCTAAGCAATTCTTACGTTGATATAGCAAAAAAAACACACGTTTTGGCCTTAATAGCTATCCAAATCGCTCGAGATGGCTAAACTTCTACTTTCGTAATCTTGGTATGTCTTGTTGTCTGGCTACTCACAGCAATCTGATGAGTAATATTGTCCTTTAGGCGACAAATTTCCACAAGGCCACAAGTTACCAATGTTTGACTTACTATTCTTTGTTTTGTCTCTGTCTGTCTGTCTCTCTCTCCCTCCCCCACCATTGAATATCAAAACGCGTCGGTCGATAAGGTTTTGTGAAAAAACTGTTTTAGTGTTATTTTGTGGTTGTTGTTTCATTTGGAATTTCATACCCAAGTCCTTCCATACATGAAATTTAACAAGTTCACTACCCTTTAAGGCTCTATAGTTGGTTCTTAATGACTCCCAATTTCTTCAAAGTCTCTGAATATTGTCTTAAATCCCCCTTGCTCTTAAATTCCCATGGATGCTTCATTGCCTCCAATGAAACTGCAAGAAAACGGTGATGGGGCATTCAAATCCGCTGGGGAGATCATCCTGCAATGGGAGTCAAGAGGGGCAAGAAAGGAACACCTCTTTGGAGGCAGCCGCCAAGAAATTGATGAATACTTGCAAGCAGTGTATGAGATTCAACGATCAATATCGAGCTCCATGTCTGAAGATCAAAGCAGAGCCAAAAACTTCATGAGTATTGCCATGGCTCGGTTAATGGAAGAGTTTCATGTCGTTTTAATCAGCCCCAAGAGTTCAATAGGAACCCATTGGTTACCCGGTACAAGTTCTCTTTATTGGAGTTCAATGAGTACAGTCTGTGAGTTACAAGACTATCATCATCAACTGAATGAAGAATCCATCCGTGATCTCAGGAATATTGCAGAGATGATGAACTCTGCCGGATATCTTCATGTGTGCGTTCAGGTTTATGTAAGTGTTTGGAAGTCTTTCATGGACAAAAGTTTTCAACGGTTTGGCATTGAGCATATAAGCATTGCTGGTGTCAAAAGGATTCTTTGGGAAGAATTGGAGCTTAAAATCAGACGATGGATGCAAGCAGCTAATTGTCTCCACATTTTCTTTGCAAGGGAGAAGCAACTCCGTGAGCAAATCTTTGAAGGTATTGCAGACGAAACGTGTTTTATGGAAATGTTTAAAGAGCATGCAATTCTGTTGGTGTTGCTCAACTTTGCACAAGTTGTGAGTAGTGTTAGTCCCCGTCCTGAGCAGTTGTTCAGGATTTTAGACCTCTACACTACACTGTCGGATCTTTCGCCTGAAATCTATGCTGTTTTCAACTCAAAATCACTGGAGTCTATCCGTATTCAGGCTGCTGAAACACACATTCAAGTTGCTGAAGCAGCAAGAGGGATGCTGTCAGAATTTGAGAATGCGGTGCTTCATGAGGTGTTAAAGGTTCTTGCGCCTGAGGGGACAATTCACTCCTTGGCCAGATATGTAATGAATTGTATGATCCTTATGGCGTCTACTTACAGGAAAACTCTAACTGAATTGATTGTGTCGAAGCCCTCAATAGGTTTGAGCTATTCTGGTGAAATGATGATTAATATGGAATTTGTGGAACTTGATTGGCATACTCCGTTGGCACTCCATTTTATTTGGATAATTGTGGTTTTACAATTCAATTTGGAGGGCAAGTCCAAGGGTTATAAAGACGCCTCTCTGGCACATTTGTTCATGATGAACAATGTTTACTACATTGTTCAGAAAATCAATGGGTGCAGAGAATTGCGAGAGATGACGGGAGACAATTTTCTGTAGAAGTTATCAGAAAAAGTCCAGCGCGACGCAAGTAAGTATGTGACATTAACCTGGGATAGGGTGTTGTACCAATTGGACTGCAAGGCACTAAAAGCGGGGTAGTGTTTATATTTTGGAGAGAATAGTTTGAAAGGTAAGCTAAAGAGATTCTATGCCATGTTTGAAAGAGCTCACGAGACTCAAGCGAAATGGTTGGTTTTGGATTTGCAGCAGCGGGAGGAGCTTCATCTATCCATATTGAACAAGTTGATTCCGAGTTACAAGTCATTTATGGATCGGTTGCATGGAATGTATGGAAAAAGATCAGATAAATACATCAAGTACACGGTTGAGGATCTAGAGAATGCAATCTCGGATTTCTTCGAGGGTCATCCAGTATCCAAGAAATTGAGGACATCTCAATCGAAAGGGAAGAAATGTGGAATAATTCCATGAGTTGGAAGCCAAGACACAATCTTTCAGTTTCCTAGAACTGTGTTTCGGTCAGTGTTGCTTTCAGGAACTCTGTATTTTTAGAACTACCAGTCAGTCGATTAGAAAAATCATCGAAATGGAAAGATCAGGTAAAGCCGTCAGGATGACTGAACCCCCATAGTTTAATCCTTTTGTATAGAAGCATGTTGTTTGTTTTGTTGCTGTGGTGTATATTTGTATCATCAGTAGCTCAGTTCAGTTCAATATTTATACATTTTGAAGGAGTTGATGTCCCGCTATTCATTATGAGGATTGTGCTTGAATTGTTGAATTTAAATAGGCTGCTAGTGAGTTGAAAATTAAGACCAAAGTGAGCTTCTTCATTATTTTTTATTTTTATCCTTACGTAATAGAATGATCAAAAGAGCTCAATAAAATAGTTTTATGCAAATCAAGGAACTCAAGAAGATAGTTTTATGCACATTTATGTAACTAATAAAAACCCAAACCCCTGTTACAATGAAGTATGAGAGGACAATTTTTTTTTGTCTTCTCCTTTACTTTTTTCAGTACACTTGGGTTTATTCGTTCATTATTTGTCCACTTCGCTGATAAATTTCCACCAAAGGCGTTGATAACACCAAACCATTTTAATAATCATCCTCGTTACATCTGATCAAATACTTTTGTTCTTTTATCAATTAATTTTCGATCAAGTTCAAAATCCCATTCAGCATAATCTTTTTAAATTGTAATGTAAGCTGTGTGTATATGTGTTTCTCTCTTCTGTTCTAATATCTTAAAATCAGTCATACTATACTGTTATGCTCCATGTTGTCGGCATCCATGTCTCATCAGAGGCAAGAGAATGATGGTCACAGAGATGGTAAGTACGTATTTGAAAGCCATTCTCTTTCTGCCCTCAAGGCAGAGTTCCAAACTATGTTAACGGATGGCATGACGAGTCGAATAGAAACCCACTCGCTTGCTGAATATCATTCAAGTGGTTCGACTTCTTCGAGTTCATTAAGCACTAGTTGTGAATTACTACAAGATGATCACACACCGAGTAAGGAATCCATCAATGCTCTCAGGAGTATCGCGGATAGGATGTTCTCGGCAGGACATGTCGATGATTGCATTCAGGTGTATGCAAGTGCTCGAAAATCATTCATGGACATGATTTTTCAACGGCTTGGTATCGACAAACTGAGCACTGTTGATGTCAAAAGGATGGAGTGGCAGTCATTGGAGAGAGAGATACAACAGTGGATACAAGCAGCTAGTGCTTGTGTTCAAGTTCTCTTTCCCAGAGAGAAGCAACTCTGTGAGCAGATTTTTGAAGGTCAAGAAGCGGGATTAGATGATGCTTGTTTTTTTGAAACGGTTAAAGATCATGCGATTCTCTTATTCAACTTTGCAGGAGTTGTAAGTGTTGGGCGCAAATCAATGGAGAAATTGTTCAAGATTTTAGACCTCTACGATGCACTGTCAGGTTTTTGGCCAAATATTTCTGTTGTTTTCAAGTCAGAATCAATGGTCTCAATTAGAGTTCAGGTCTCTGATACACTGACTCAGCTTGAAGAGGCAGTAAGAGGGATTCTCTCTGAATTTGAGAATACAGTCCTTGGAGAGAGAACCATTCCGGTTGTGGGAGATCAGCCAATCAGCACCATGACTATTTATGTGATGAAATGTATGACGCTTATGATCTCTAAATACAAGCTGACTCTATTTAAATTGATTGTATCAAAGCCAGAGTTGAAACAAGATGGAGGAGACTTGATGATGATGTCTGATATAGAATTAATGGAAAACGAGGGTCGAACTCCTCTGGCCATCCATTTGGCTTGGATCATTGTGGCTCTACGAAACAATTTGGCAGGCAAGTCCAAGCACTATGCAGATGCTTCTCTGGCTCATGTGTTCATGATGAACAATGTCCACTACATTGTTCAGAAAATTAACGAGTCGTTGGAATTGAGAGAAATGGTGGGAGAACATCTTTTGGAGAAATTAAGAGGACAGATTCAGCAGGATGCAAGTAAGTATGAGATATCAACTTGGAACAGGGTGATGCAGATTTTGGACACTACGGAACTAGTGCGTGCAGGCAATTGGAAATTCAGTTTTAAAAGAGACGACAAAGCGAAGCTCAAGAAATTTTATGTTATGTTTGAAGGTGCTCATCAGACCCAAGCGATATGGTTGGTACCTGATCCACATCTCCAGGAGGAGCTTCGCAAGTCCATTTTAAAAAAGTTGACTCCAACTTACAAGTCATTTCTTGATGAGTTCCGCAGATTGCATGGAATAGATTCAGAGAAATACATCAAGTACTCAATTGAGGATTTGGAAAGATTTGTTTTTGATTTTTTCAGAGGGCGTCAAGTATCCAAGCAATTGACGAGATCTCAACAAAATTAAGGGTAAAATGTTTAAAGGAAACCTTTCATGTAATCTTTCGATTTCTTGGAGAATAGGATTTATTGAAAGTTACTTATAAATGGTAATAATTCAAGTGCTATGCAAGTTGTATAAGTATATATATATATATATATATATATATATATATAATCCACCATTTCTGGCAGCTCCTGGAAACTCCCTCAATCCACACTCTGCTTCATTATCCCATAAATTAATTCCATTCCACCACTATTACTCTTCCTATAAGACTTTCTCGTGGGCTTTAAACTCATTAAACCGTCCAAGTCTGTCCACTAAAATTAAATTATTTGAACAGACAAATTTAAGTAAATGAGTCGGTCATAGATAAAAAGTGGGTACCCATACCCATCTTATCCCACTTATATTGTGCAAATAATCTTTATATTAAAAAGATGTGGTGGTTTGGAACAGATTGACTCGTTTTAACCCGCAATGAGTTACTGCCCCATCCATATCTAACCCATTCAAAACCCCGCCCCAACCCACCCCTACTTGAAAGAAAGTAAAAACCAAATTACAACTCTATTCCCTTCTTTCTTAGTATCTCCTTCCTTTCTCCTCCATTGGATGAAACAAATGGAGAAAAAAATAGTATCCATTTTTTAAGAATGTCAATTTCAAATTTTCTTCTCTTGCAAAGTCGGTTCACCAACTTACAAAGTCGGTTGTCCTGGTCTTCAACATTCTAGAGATAGACAGCAGGAAAGAGTGTAAGTCACCATCAACGAAAAGAAGAAAATGTGTACCAGCAGGTAGTACTGAATTTTCTTCATTTCGCTCTGACGGAAGGGATTGGAACACGGGCTAAGGACCATTACCAACCAACCACCCATTTCGATCCTTGGGCAATTATTGCTTGGGTCGGTTGTGTTGGTCTTCAACATAGAAAGCAAGAAAGAGAAGAAGAGAAATATTTGTATTGAGAGATGGTGAGAACTTTCTAAAAAGAGAGAGACGGTCATAATTTCAACACCAACAATTATTAGATGGAGAAAGTGCTCTTAGCTCTGTGTCCTCTACCGCTAAGATAAACAAGTCTACGAAACTACTTTTAGCATTCTTTATTGTCAGTTTCCTTTGAATTTTGTATTCAAGCTCACTATCCTTCTTATACAAACTACTCCAAATATTTTGAGCTTCATTCTCAAAAATGGAACTGCCAGAAAACTATAGCAGGGAATTTGAATCTGCCGTGGAGAGGATCCGGGACTCCATCTTTGAGTGCGACCATGATCAAATTGATCAATACTTGCAAGCCGTTGATGAGATTCAACGATCAATGGGGTTCATGAAAGACGACAACCTAAGCAGAGCTAACAAGATGATGCAAATCGCCGTGGCTCGGCTCAAGGAAGAGTTCAGGAACATATTAATCAGCAACGTCTGTTCAATTGAAACGGATTCGCTTAGTTATCCTCCTGATTATTTGGCTTATTCGACTTCATTAAGTACCGAATACATAAAAGATGATCCACCACTGAGTAAGGAATCCATCTCTGGTCTACGGAGTATTTCGGAGAGAATGAGCTACGCAGGCTATATTGGCGACTGCATTCAGGTGTACGTGGATGTTCGGAAGTCTTTCATGGATACAAATTTTCAACGGCTTGGTCTCGAAAAACTTGGTACTGGCAAAATCAAAAGGTTGGATTGGGAAATCTTAGCTGCCAAGATTGTGAGATGGATACAAGCAGCTCAGGTTTGTGTCCAATTTCTCTTTGCGAGGGAGAAGCAACTCTGTAAGCAGATCTTTGAAGGTCTTGGAAGTGGTGGAGAAGATGATGAATGTTTTACGAGAACGGTCAAAGATCATGCAATTGTGTTCCTCAACTTTGCAGAGAGCGTGGCAGTCATTCGTCCATCGCCAGAGAAATTGTTCAAGGTATTAGACCTCTACAATGAACTTTCCCAACTTTTGCCTGAAATAAGAGATGTTATTTTCAGGTCGGAATCATTTCTCCAGATTCGAGTTCAGGCCACCGAGACAGTGTCCGGACTTGCAGAGGCAGCAAGAGGGATTCTAACGAAATTTGAGAACGATGTGCTCCGCGAACTGTCAGAAATTCCAGTTCCCGGAGGGTCAACTCACCCCTTGACTAAATACGTGATGCATTATATAATCAGAATGATTTCTGATTATAAGCAAAACCTTATTGAACTGGTCATACCAATGCCTTCACCAAGTTTGACATGCTCTGGTGATATGGATTTGGTGAAACTTGCAGGCCAAACACCGTTGGCATTCCGTTTGTCTTGGATCATTGTAGTTCTGCAGTTCAAACTGGATGGCAAATCCAAGCACTATGAAGATGAGTCCTTGGGTCATTTGTTCATGATGAACAACATCCACCACATTGTTCAGAAAATCAACGATTTCACAGAATTGCAGGAGATGGTGGGAAATAGTTTTGTAGAGAAGCTAGCAGAAAAAGTTCAGCACGCCATGGAAGATTATCAGATATCAACTTGGAACAAGATCTTGTTCCCTTTGGACCTTGTTGCACCGAATGCTGATTGGCGTTTTCTTTTTGGGCGGGATACTTCGATGGTGGCGCTCAAGAGTTTCTATGCTATGTTTGAACGTGCTCACGAGACCCAAGCAGAATGGCTGGTACCAGATCTGCGGCTCCGGGAGGCGATTCGCCGTAGCATATTGAATAGGTTGATTCCAAGTTACAAGTTGATGCTGGATAAAATGGATGTGTCGAAGAATAACAAGTTAATTCGGCACAGAATGGATGCGATGCATAGAGAGAATTTACAGAAATACATCAAGTTCTCAGTTGAGGATATTGAGAGTGCAATTTCGGATTTCTTCAAAGGCCATTCTGTGTGGGATCAATTGACAGAAATACATCAAATACACTAGTTAGAACCAAGGAGTACCTCTAGTTTATGAACTTTCGGAGAGTCACTAGTCAAATTATATTCTTTAGATCAGAAAAGCTCAACAATTGCGTAGGTAAATCTAATTAATAAATACGAAATAAAATTTTCATTTCGTTATATCTTTTACAAATTTTACCTATAAATTTCAAGGCATCCCGGCAGGCACATCCGGGTGCACAGCATTTTACTTCTTGCACCATGTAGAACCTTTGGCATCTTGCTATGATTGATTGATCCGTTTGAAACCAAATCTTTCTAAATTTGGGATTTGAAAAAGAAAAAGGAAATGAAAGAATTCACAATGAAATATCAATTTTCAGTTGGCAACAAATTCGCTTCAATGAAACCCTCTTACCCATGGCATCAACAAAATTCTCATTCGAAAATGGAAGCATCACCAAAATTTACAAAAAAAAAAGAATCACCAAAATTTACAAAAAAATAAAACAGAATCACCAAAATAGAAAAAGACATCAAAGAGTGGAAGAATAGTAACCGAGAGCAGAGATGATCACCAGTTAAAAAAAAATGAGTCGTCACCGAAAAAAAGTAGACATTAGTAGAAGAACAGTATCAAGATTACCAAATATATATATACATATATTTATATATTCTCTGTATCTGTTTTTTTCCCACAATTTTTCTCAAAACTACGTAGTTACACATTTGATTTATCAAACCCAGAACAACTTGGAACACAACTAAATATGCATAACTCTTTATATATTTTTCTTTTACTTTTATTTTTTATGTAATGGAATGATAGGTATTTCACTCTAATGTCATCAAAGGAACTCAATAGAATAGTTTTATGCACATCTATTTCAATAATCCCAATTATTTGGTGTCAGTTATACATATTTTTATTGTCAATTTACTCTATTTTAGACCATAATATCAATTAAATCACAGTTGACTGACTATTCTTTGCTTTATCTGACTCTCTCTCCAACCAACCCCAACCAATTTATATGACAAAATGCATCAATCAATAAAGTTTTGTGAAGGTCCACACTACTCTTTAGGTTCTGTAGCTCGCTCTACACGATTCTGAATTTATTCGAAGTCTGAATATTTTCTTAAATCCCACTTGTTCTTTCAATTCCCATGGCCGATGCTTCATCGCCTCCAATGGAGCTGCAAGAAAACCCTGATGGGGCATTCAAATCCGCCGTAGATATACTCTTGCAATGGGAATCAATTGGTCTGAATATTGTCTTAAAAGACCCAACTTGCTCTCCAAATTCCATGGATGCTGCATCACCTCCAATGGAACTGCAAGGAATCGCTGCTAGGGCATTCAAATCCGCTGTGGAGATAATCTTGCAATGGGAATCAAGAGGGGCAAGAAAAGAACATCTCTTTGGGGGCGACCGCCAAGAAATTGACGAATACTTGCAAGCCGTGTATGAGATTCAGCGATCAACATCGAGCTCCATCTCTGAAGATCAAAGCAGAGCCAATAACTTCATGGATATTGCCATGGCTCGGTTAACAGAAGAGTTTCATGTCATTTTAATCAGCCCCAAAATTTCAGTTGGAACCCATTGGTTAACCAGTACAAGTTCGCTTTACTCGAGTACTTCACTAAGTACTATAGTCTCTGAGTTACAAGACGATCCACAACTGAATAAAGAGTCCATCCATGATCTCAGGACTATTGCGGAGATGATGAGCTCTGCTGGATATCTTCATCTGGGCATTCAGGTTTATGTAAATGATTGGAAGTCTTTCATGGACACTTGTTTTCAACGACTTGGCTTTGAGCATGTAGGCACGGGTGACGCCAAAAGGTTAGGAAGTCTTTGATTGGCGCATAAAATCAGACAATGGATGGAAGCTGCTAATTGTTTCCGAATTCTCTTTGTGAGAGAGAAGCAACTCCGCGAGCAAATCTTTGGAGGTTTTTCAGATGAAACACGTTTTATGGAAATGTTTAAAGACCATGCAATTATGTTGCTCAACTTTGCACAAGTTGTGAGTAGTGTTAGTTCCCGATCACCGGAGAAGTTGTTCCCAATTTTAGACGTCTACAATACTCCGTCAGAATTTTTGCCTGATATTTATGCTGTTTTGAGGTCAAAATCATTGGAGTCTATCCGTATTCAGGGCGCTGAAACACTGTTTCAAGTTGCAGAGGCAGCAAGAAGGATGCTGTCAGAATTTGAGAATGCCGTGCTTCATGAGCTGTTAAACGTCCCAGTTCCTCAGGGGACGATTCACTCCTTAACCGAAACGTAATGAATTGTATGATTCGTATGGCGTCTACTTACAGGAAAACTCTAGTTGAATTGATTGTGTCAAAACCCTCAATAGGTTCACACTATTCTGGAGACACAATGATTAGTGATATGGAATCCGTGGAACTTGATAGAAATACTCCATTGGAAATCCATTTTATTTGGATCACTGTAGTTTTACGATTCAATTTGGAGGGCAAGTCCAAGGGTTATGAAAATGTCTCCCTGGCACATTTGTTCATGATGAACAATGCTTACTACATTATTCAGAAAATCAAAGGGAGCACAGAATTGCGAGAGCTAATAGGAGACTATTTTGTGGAGAAGATAATACAAAGAGTCCAGCACGAGGAAAGTAACTATTTGACATCAACCTGGGATAGGGTGTTGTACCCATTGGAGTTTAAGGCACTACAAGCGGGGTGGAGGGGCTTGTACCCAATGGAATATAAGGCGATACAAGTGGAGTGGATTAGCACATATTTTACAGAGTATACAGTGAGGCATAGTCTACTGATATTCCATGCCATGTTTGAAAGAGCCCATGAGACACAAGCGAAATGGTTGGTTTTGGATTTGCAGCTGCGGGAGGAGCTTCATCTGTCCATATTGAAGAAGTTGATTCCGATTTACAGATCATTTATGGATCAATTGCATGAAAGGTATGGAAAACAATTCGAGAAATACATCAAGTACTCGGTTGAGGATCTAGAGACTGCAGTCTCAGATTTCTTCAAGGGTCATCCAGTATCCAAGCAATTGAGGACATCTCAATCAAAATGGTGGAAATGTGGAATAATTCCATGAGTAAGAAGCGCGGACACAATCTTTCCATTTTCTGGAACTGTATTTCAATCATTTTCGCTTTCAGGCGCTCTGGGTTCTGAAAATCCCAGACAATAAATAGGAACTTGGAAGAACTCAAGGAAATGGGAAGATCAGGTAAAGATGTCCGGATTACCGAACCTCACAATTCAAACCTTCTAGCCTGGAAGAATGTTCTTTGAATTGTTGCTATGGTGTGTAATACCCCTAAATTTCTGTAATTTATTTAATTATTTTAATTATATTTTAATTTAATTATTTGGCTATTTGTTTATGTGCTTTTATATTTAATTGTGTGTTTAATTGATTAATTGTTTTATTTAAATGTTTTAATTGAGTTAACTAAATTAATTTATGTTGGCTAATTGTATGTGCATTTTTATTTGCTTCCATGTGATGTGTTTGGGTGATTGAATTGTTTTTAAATGTTTAATTGTATTAGTTAAATGATTTGTTTATTTTATTTTTATCTTAAGGATTTGGGTTATAGACCATGGACCAACTAGATGAGAATTAGACTATTTGAGTGGGATCCTAAATGGGTTGAATAGTGACCCAAGGGGATTAGTAATTATATATATATAATGAGGTGTGTGTGTGTGAGGAGGCCCTGGATGACATGGGCCAGGTCCGACTCGCAAAACACAACCTTCAGTCCGAACAGCTGGGTCAGCCCATAGAAAGATACTGCCATATGGGCCGAGCGGGAGTAAGCCCATCAAGGGTGACCAGGGCTTACAGAGGAATAGGCCCAGGTCCAGCAATTAGTAAATATCTTGTAAATATCTTGTAAATATCTGGTAAGTATCTATAAATAGGAGTAGGAATGAAGAGGAGAGGGATCTTTATTCGGGTTGAGGTGTAAGAATTCTAGAGAGAGAAAGAATAGAAAGAGTTTCTTGCATCTTCAATTGGCGCCGTCTGTGGGAAACGCATGAAAGTTTGGTTGATCAATGAGGAGTATCGAATGGATTCAAACCAATTCGGTTGATCGAGACTCGATCTTGCGGATTTGAATCCAGATCTGAGCGATTGTGACCTACTCTGGAGGAATTACGATTCTTGAAGCTTTGGCAGGAGTGACTTCAGATCTACGCAACCACGAGTTGCTCGATTGTGGCAGGATCTGACGGATTTAGAGTTCAGACAATTCAGATCTTGTAAACAGTGAGCATAATTCGGAGAATTAGAAGCCAGATCTAAAAATTCCTACTCACGAAGCTCAGATCTACTCGCGAACTTGAGATTAATGCCTTTACTCCGTTCGGGAATAATGATAGGTGAAAGCTCCAATCCGATGGAGGCTGTCCAGCAAACAAAGCTTGAAGAGTTGATGAACTTGATTGAAGCTCTCAGAAAAGAAAATGCAGAATTGAAAGCTGGATTGCAGCATCGGCAAATACCCGCAGTTTCGCATCCGCTTCCGGTCGGAGAAGGAGGTGTTCCATCTAGTATCGCGCATCAAGGCGATCAGAACGAGAACAATCAGTCAGCTCACCACCGTGATGAAAGGATGATGGACAATTCGCCGCCAAATGTTCGTCGAGTTGAAGATCACGAAGGCTCGACTCACGTTGATCCGCAGCGGGAAAGGTTTGACCGAGAGGAAGTGATGGAGGTAGATCGCCGTCGAGTAGCGTCGCCTTGGCAGAGAGAGTTCATAGAGGAACGGTCGTTCGATCCGTCTTACCGGCCCTCCATGGTTACTGTCACTCATCACGGTTCGGAGGGCAGAACCGTAACTCACAGAGCTACCGCTGGACTCCAGAGAGAGAATGAAGCTCTCCGATCCGCAGCTCGGACGGTGGATTCACCATTCACCGACGAGATCTTGAGTGCGCCGCATCCAAGGAAGTTTGCTATGCCAGTCTTTATTCTGTTTGACGGAACAACCGATCCGATCGATCATGTGTATCATATCCAGTTGAAAATGGCCCTGAATACGGAAAACGACTCTTTAATGTGCAAATGCTTCCCTACAAGCCTGGCCGGACCGGTGCTCAGCTGGTTCAAAAACTTGCCTAGGAGCTCCATTGGCAGTTTCAGGGACCTGTGCGATCGGTTCATAAGCCAGTACTATGGGAACAAACGCCCGCCGAAGGACATCTCGAGCCTGTTCACGATGCGGCAACACAAGGATGAACGGCTCCAGGCCTTTCTTACCAGGTTTAATCTCACTAAGAGTATGGTAATCGAATGCCATCCTTCTACGGCAGTTCAAGCCTTCAAGTTAGCCATGACACGCGGAACTCCGTTTCACACCAGTCTGGTAGTGAATACGCCAGCTACCATGGATGAACTCAATGAGAGAGCCGATGGCTTTGTGCGCCTCGAAGAAGAGGAGGCAGCTAATGCTCGGACAACGTCGCTTGTGTCGACCGAGGAAAAGTCCAAGGCAAAGATCAGGCAGAAGCAGGCTCAGCCGCAACGTCAGACCACTTGGAAGGCCGAAAAAAGGTCCAGGGAGGAAGAGTTGATTACTCCGCTGAAGGTCACTCTGGCGAGGTTGTATCAGGAGAACAAGGACAAGTTTCATCCACCACTGCCAATTAGACAACCCCTCGAACAGAGGGATCAAACTAAGCATTGTGCTTTTCATTCTGATTTCGGACATCAGACTAACGAATGCAGGAACCTGAGGAGGCAAGTGGAGATGTTGATAGCTAGAGGGGAGTTTGCGAGTTATGTTCAAGGCTCGGCGATGGAGCAGAATCGACCAGTGGAACAAATAAAAAGGAGTCATAAACAAAGCTCCCACAATTCGCAACCAGTTCGTATAATCAATGCTATCCATGGTCGACCCGAGCCTAGTGAAGAGTCAGATGAGCTGCTACGGGTGCGCCTGCGGCAGGCGCAGATGAAGAAAAGGGTCGGCAATGTGACCACTCTACACCAACAGAGCCCGTCAATGCAGATAAAGTTCGACTGGACAGACCTGCAGCGTGTTCAACTGCCTCATGACGACCCGTTGGTAGTCAGTTTGACAGTGGCAGATTGCTTGGTGCGCAGAGTTCTGATCGATCCTGGGAGCAGTGCGAATGTTATGCCGAGGGACACATTTGACAGGCTCGACATTAAACCAGAGAGGCTCAAGCCCACCGGAAATCCCTTATTAGGGTTCGATGGGAAGAGGGTGGAGCCCGTCGGGATGGTGGAAGTAGAAGTTCAAGCTGCAGAGCGAGCTCTTATGGAAACTTTTGTGGTTGTGGAAATTCACCCCTCGTATAATCTCCTGATGGGAAGAGGATGGATTCACAGAGTCCGAGGTGTACCCTCAACTCTGCATCAGGTCATGAGGTGCCTCGGGCCCGATGGAGATAAAGTGATAGACATTCGGGGGGATCAGGTCGCAGCCAAAGAGTGTTATTCCGTCACACTAAAGCATGCAGGGAAAGGAAAGGCGCCCGTCCGGTCGACAAGCCCCAGATAGCAATTACAGGAACCTCCACTCGAGCAGAATAGGGTGGAGGAGTCAGCCGACTTGACCGAGGAGCCCCTTCTGGATGTGCAGATCGATCAGTCCAGGCCAGAACGAACTACCAGAGTGGGTATAAGACTGACCAGAGAAGAGCAGCAAGAGCTAGTGGATTTCTTGTCCCACAATGTCGACGTATTTGCATGGAGTCACCTCGACATGCCTGGAATTAGTCCTTCCGTCTCCTGTCATTCCCTGAATGTCAATCCTAATTTCAAACCAGTGAAACAGAAGCAGCGAAGATTTGCTCCAGAACGTAATCAGATCATAACGGAAGAAGTTGATAGGCTGCTTGATGCGGGATTTATCAGAGAGGTGCACTACCCTGAGTGGTTGTCCAACGTCGTTGTGGTGCAGAAGAAAAATGGGAAATGGCGCGTATGCATTGATTTCACCAATTTAAACAAAGCCTGTCCGAAGGACAGCTTCCCGTTGCCTAAGATTGATCAAATGGTGGATGCCACCACGGGGTATGAGCGTTTAACCTTTCTGGACGCATATTCAGGTTATAATCAGATTCCTATGGACCCCGCAGATGAAGAAAAAACTTCTTTTGTCACCGAGCGAGGAACATACTGCTACAAAGTTATGCCTTTTGGATTAAAGAATGCGGGAGCAACTTATCAACGACTTGTCAACAAAGTTTTTAAGAATCAAATGGGTAAGACTGTCGAAGCCTATATTGATGATATGGTGGTAAAGAGTAGGAAAAAGGATGATCATCTGAAGCATCTGCAAGAGGTATTTGATGTACTAAAGCGATATGGGATGAGGCTCAATCCGACCAAGTGCTCGTTCGGTGTGAGTTCCGGGCAGTTTCTGGGACACGTGGTCAACCGCAGGGGCATCGAAGTTAGCCCCGCTCAAGCAGAGGCTTTGATTAAGAATGCCGAGCCAAAGACGATCAGAGAGGTGCAAGCCCTAACAGGACGAATAGCTGCATTAAGTCGATTTATTTCAAAGTTGTCAGACCACTGCAAACCATTCTTTGACACGATTCGGAGCCATGGAAGGCAGGTCTGGGGGGATGAGCAACGACAGGCATTGACTCATTTGAAGCAATATATGCAGAATCCACCAGTCCTGTCAGCCCCAGAACCGGAAGAAAAGTTATTTCTATATCTTGGAGTATCTGGTGTCGCGACGAGTGCCGTTCTGATTCGTTGCAAGGAAGGGGTGCAATACCCGGTATTTTATGTAAGCAAAACACTGATGGAGGCAGAAAAAAGATACTCAAAGGCCGAACGAGTGGTACTTGCACTTGTAAATGCAAAAAGAAAGTTAAGGCATTATTTTGAATCCCACCCCATAGCTGTTCTAACAACTTTCCCAATCAGAACGCTCATGCACAAGCCAGAGCTCTCGGGCAGAATGACAAAGTGGGCCATAGAGTTGAGTTCATTTGACATAACGTACGAGCCGAGAACAGCTATTAAAGGGCAAGCGGTGGCCGATTTCCTACTAGAATGTGATGCCGAAGATACGGAAGAGGACCTTAGAAGCGGCTCTTGGAAACTTTTTGTGGATGGCTCCTCTAACCAGATGGGGGCTGGGATTGGGATCAAACTGCAAACCCCAGAGGGTACTTCCTTGAGCCAAGCACTCAGACTTGAGTTCCGAGCCACCAATAATGAAGCGGAATACGAGGCGTTGCTAAATGGATTAAAGTTGGCCAGAGAGCTACAGATCAAAAGTTTGACAGTGTATAGTGACTCGCAGCTGATTGTTCGGCAGGTAAATGGTGAGTACGCAACCAAGGATGACATGATGGGGGCATATCGTTCTGCCGTTCTGCGTAGAGCCCAGGACTTTGCAAAGATTGAATTCATACAGTTGCCGAGGGAACAGAATGCAGATGCAGACCGTTTAGCATGCAGTGCTTCGAGTTGCGGTGAAACTTTGGCGAGGGTGATTCCAGTGGGAATAGTGACCCAGCCGTCCATTTTCGAAGAACCGATGGACTCGGACCCTTGGCAAGTCAACGTCATACCGTATGAACCGAGTTGGATTGACCCAATCGTTACCTATATTCGAGATGGCGTTTTGCCTATGCAAAGGGATGAAGCTAGGAAACTCAAAAAGAATGCTGCCAAGTACGCCATCGTGCGGAACCAGCTGTACAGAAGGTCCTATTCTGGCCCGTACTTGAAATGTGTCACCCCCGCGGAGTCGCAGCAGGTATTGCGAGCTATTCATGAGGGTGTGTGTGGTAATCATTCTGGGGGAAGATCGTTAGCGCATAAAGCAATGACACAAGGGTATTTCTGGCCAAACATGTCAAGAGATGCGGAGGAGTTCTCTCGAAGGTGCGATAAGTGCCAACGATATGGACCAATGATCCACCAACCACCTGAGGAATTGCACGTAATGGCCTCGCCGTGGCCTTTCGCGCAATGGGGGATGGATGTGGTCGGTCCTCTGCCAACTGCAAGAGCTCAGAACAAGTATGTGTTACTGGCCACGGATTATTTCACTAAATGGGTGGAGGCAGAACCGTATCCTAGCGTGACTCAGACTCAGGTGAGACGATTTATCTGGAACAACATTATCTGCCGCTTCGGTGTTCCCAGAACAATAGTCATGGACAATGGCACAAACCTCGACAGCAGGCAAGTAAGAAAGCTGCTGGAGGAGTATGGAATCAACCAGAAGTTGGCTGCAGTAAGTCATCCTCAGGCTAACGGACAAGCAGAAATCACAAACAGAACCATTTTCGCCTGCATTAAGAAGAAGCTGGAAGATCATAAGGGGAAGTGGTTGGATGAACTCCCGAACGTTCTATGGGCTTACAGAACCACCCCAAGGCGGCCGACTGGGGAGAGCCCGTTCGCAATAGCGTATGGTACCGAAGCAGTTATACCGGTTGAGCATTTAGTCCCCACTATCAGAAGCTTAGCATGGAGTCGAGATCAGAACGACAAGATGTTAAGATTGAACCTCGACATGATAGACGAAAGGAGGGACGCAGCGGCTATAAGGCTAGCATCGTATCAGCAAGTGCTGGCGAATAGTCACAATAAGAGAGTAAAACACAGGGATTTTGCCCCGGGCGATCTGGTTCTGAAAAGAAAGGTGGGGATGGTCAAAAAAATGATGCCACCCTGGGAAGGCCCATACAGAATTGCAGAAGTCATTGGCAAAGGGGCATATACGTTGGAAACCATGGCGGGAAAGTTGGTCAGCAAGCCCTGGAACGCCACGTCTCTGAAGAGGTACTACCAATAGAAGCTAAGTTCTGGCTTTAATTGGATGTTATTTGTTGTCAATCAAATACGTATGAATGAGCAAGTTACCGGAATTTACAAAAAAAAAGAATTTTCTTTTCCAATGGTCTACTATAAAAATTTAAAGCCAAGTGGCAAGTGGCATTCTAGCCGAGCGCCAGGCACTTAAGCAAGGTAAGTGGCAGCTGGCACTATAAGCCGAACGCCAGACACTTGCTAAAAATTTAAAGCCAAGTGGCAAGTGGCATTCTAGCCGAGCGCCAGGCACTTAAGCAAGGTAAGTGGCAGCTGGCACTATAAGCCGAACGCCAGACACTTGCTAAAAATTTAAAGCCAAGTGGCAAGTGGCATTCTAGCCGAGCGCCAGGCACTTAAGCAAGGTAAGTGGCAGCTGGCACTATAAGCCGAACGCCAGACACTTGCTAAAAATTTAAAGCCAAGTGGCAAGTGGCATTCTAGCCGAGCGCCAGGCACTTAAGCAAGATAAGTGGCAGCTGGCACTATAAGCCGAACGCCAGACACTTGCTAAAAATTTAAAGCCAAGTGGCCAGTGGCATTCTAGCCGAGCGCCAGGCACTTAAGCAAGGTAAGTGGCAGCTGGCACTATAAGCCGAACGCCAGACCCTTGCTAAAAATTTAAAGCCAAGTGGCAAGTGGCATTCTAGCCGAGCGCCAGGCACTTGCCGTACAAACACACAGCGAAGCTAATATAAAAAGTAAAAGAGAGAAAAGATATATATGTACTGAAGATAAGTTGAACAGAGCACAACACATAGAGAAAAAGAGTTCGGCCATTTCATTAATATTGAACATTTAGTTTACAAAAGAGAGATGTCCATCATTACAAGAAGATATGAACTGGAAGAATTCGAAGGAGCCCTAGCTAGACGCCTCAGTACCAACAGCATCCTGGTCTTGCCGACTCGCCTCCTCGGCCCCATCAGCCGCCTCACCTTCATGAGGTGGGGAATCCAGGTGAATAACTGAGTCGTTCGGCTGGGGTTCAGCGTCAGCAGTGGCTACAGAGGGAGCCACGGTTGACGATTGGGGAGCGGTCAGTGGCAGAGCGGTAGGAGGAGCTGTGATGATCCTTGAGGATGCGATGTCCTGGCACTCATCAAATATACGTTCCGCTTCGGTGGGTTCTGGGTCGACATAGACCCCCAGAGGCTCGATCCCCAGATCCTTGTCTACCTCATCCGGAGTGGAGCTGGTCTGTCCCTCATCCGGAACCCGGTCAGCGAAACCTTCCCGGAATCCTTGAGCATACCGAAGAGCACCGACCCTGGAGAACCGAGCGTGAAGGGCCAGCATCCCACCACCCACTCTGCTGATAGCGTCGATCAGAGCGGTACGCTCGTCCAGAGCTCTTTTTTCAAAAGCCATCCGAGCAGACTGTTCATCAGCTAGAAGACGTTGGAGTTCTGCCTTCTCTTCTCTGAGTGATTCCTGCTCAGTCTGCCAGACGCTCTTCTCAAGCTGGAGGGCGTCCTTCTCATCCTGAAGGGAATCATTCTCCTTTTTCAGGACATCTCTCTCTTGCTCGGCTTTGTCAAGCCGAACCAGCACCTCGGTATTCTTCATGGCAAGGAGGTCGTTTTCTTTATTAGCCACCTCCAGGCTGTCAGAATACTTTCGGGCCCTGGCGTTCCCCATTTCCACCTGCTTCTGCATGGCCATCATCCCGAACAATGTCTGCATAGGTGCACAATAAGAACGGTTAAACCAATAGTCAGAACGGGCGAAGGCAAGACCAAGTAATATAAGAGAATTCATGAGTTAGAAAATAAAAGTCACCTCCATAGCAGATTGGGGAAAGCGACTGAACACGTCCTTCTGGGAAAGGCCCTTTGCCGCCTCAATGTCCTTCGGAGTCCACATGCTCCTGTAGTAGGCCATAGCGGTCTGGCCATCCTTCAGCATGGTCTCGTTCGGTTTCACGAACGTCCCATCCGTTCGAGTGTACCGAGGGGCCCATGGCGGTAAGCTGGGGATAGAAGGGGGGCCTGAAGCAGAAGCAGAGCCACCAGCTGCAGGAGGCCCAGAGTGAGAAGGAGCTCTGATCGCTCGGTGCAAGAGAGTACCCGGCCCAGAGACTCGGGTCCTTCTAATAAGAGGCTCCTCCTCAGGGTCGATTTCACTGTCAGGATGAGGCCTTTTGCCTCGCTCTTTGTCCCGACCGCCCCCCGCAGCAGCAGGAGCTATGGTAGCTGGGGAGGGCGCGTTCTGGTTGGCAGCAGGGGCGCTGGCAACAGGGTTAGTAGCCACTGCGCTCGGGACAGTGTCAGATATGGTGGCTGAAGAAGAAGCCGACGCTGGAGAGGAGGTCGCGCCAGCAGCAGGAATGGCTGGGGGAGTATTTTTCCTCCTGCCAAAAGAGGGAATCTGCAGTCTGCTCATATTGTAGCCGAGTGATGAGAGCGCAAAAAGGTTGTCTGAAGTGAGGAGATCTGAGCAGGAAGGAATATCGTTCAGAACGTATCTCTTCAAGTAGTTACTCCTATCTCTGCAAACACTGTAGCTCAAGTCATCACAAGGTATTCCCAAGGAGCGGCATAAGTAAGTACAAAAACGAGGAACGCATGTTTCACAGGGGCAGTCGTGTTTATGGGATTTGAATTTTTTATAGGAGGAGACAGAGCAGACACCAAAGGCGCTCGGGATTGGGTAATCCTCTGCAGCCGGCGAAGACCAAGCCCCACTAATACCTACTATGCTATCCCTCCAACCCTTTTCAGATTTTATTGTGTCAGTGCATATGGACATCTTCTCGAACGGGTAGAGGTGGTAGAAGGGCTCGTTAGTACGGATCTTACTGACCTTATAGCACAGAAGGAGGTCTATGAGGTCAAGGTCCAGATTTCTGTCACGCATCAATAAGAGCATAACAGATATGATCCTAAAGAAGTTGGGGTTGACCTGCAGAGGGGATATCCCCAATCTGTTGAAGACGTAACTAAAGAAAGGGTGCAGAGGGAACCTAACAACATTCAGTTGAAGGTTCGTGAATAAGACTTCGCCGGGCAGGAGGCCGGCGCCGGTCGTAATATTAACGTCTTGGGGGCAAACCCTAACTTCGATGTTGTCAGGAAGTCTAAGTCTCATACGAAGAACACCCAGATCTACAACCATGGTGGAAGTGCAAGAAGAATCTAAAAGAGGGAAAATGGAAGCCTGCCGAAAGTAAAAAGAACGAAACTAACCTCGGAGGACTGCAAGATCGCTGGGAGAATGACTCTCGAAGGATTTCACCGGAAAAGGCTTAGCACAGTTCTAGAAAGAGGGAGATTTGGCTGATGATGGAGACGGTAAAGGGAAGTGAAGTGGAATTCTAGAGCATTATAAAGGCAAGGGGGCCCGAGGGCCGAAGCGTCGGGAAGGCAAGAAATCCCTCGAACCCCGGAACATTGATTTTGGATCTGACCGTTCGCTCCCCCACGTGGTTATCTCGAGCCGTCAGCGTCATGATGAGACGCCATCAATAATTACCCCTTATTAAATAAGGGGCAATTATGGGGGCAGTTGAGGAGGCCCTGGATGACATGGGCCAGGTCCGACTCGCAAAACACAACCTTCAGTCCGAACAGCTGGGTCAGCCCATAGAAAGATACTGCCATATGGGCCGAGCGGGAGTAAGCCCATCAAGGGTGACCAGGGCTTACAGAGGAATAGGCCCAGGTCCAGCAATTAGTAAATATCTTGTAAATATCTTGTAAATATCTGGTAAGTATCTATAAATAGGAGTAGGAATGAAGAGGAGAGGGATCTTTATTCGGGTTGAGGTGTAAGAATTCTAGAGAGAGAAAGAATAGAAGGAGTTTCTTGCATCTTCAGTGTGTGTGTGTGTGTGTGTGTGTGTGTGTGTATATTATTTTTCATTAAAAATAATGTTTCATTAAATTAATTACTTAGTTTGTGAATTGTCAGACCTATGCTAGGTTTAGAAGATAGGTAGTATATTTTACCTATATATATATATACATAGAGAGTAGATCTAGAAAGAGAAAAAGAGAAAGCCAAAGAGAGAAAGAGGAAGAGAGAGAAGGAAGAAGAAGAAAGATCATTAGAAAACAAGAACAAGGAAGAAGGAGTTTAGCCTTCGATCTGAAAGTTAAAGACAAGTTCTCCGTTCTACACTTCTCCCATATATCTGTGATTTATATGTCTCTAGTATAACTTTAGGAATGATTAAAGAACTATTAAAATCTGAATCTATGTTTAAATTGATCTAGAATATAGATTTTTATGAGTTTATGTTCACGGTTGTTCTTGTTTTATGAATTGATAAATTCATGGTTTAGATCTGATTTTTAATGGATTTCTACATGTTATACTGATGCATTTTCGTGCTTGTGTGTTGAAAAGACTTAGTAAGATGCTTTAAGACCCTTAACAATGAAGAACATGGCTTAAATTGGGTTTCTCGGGCTCTTTCACGAAACAGTGCTCGAACACACTGTTAGAGTGCTCAAGCATACTGTTCGGCGAAACAATGTGTGCTCGAGCACCTTATGGGGAATTTTGATAAAAATGCTTAAATTGACCCCAAATTGATTATTTAAGGTCCCGAATACTAAATAGGGATTAGGGATGATTTTAAGTGAACTTTAAATAGGCTTGAGGTCTTGAACACAACGATGCATGCAATTTGAATTATTTAAAAAATAGATAGATTTAATCTTCTAATTTGTTTTAATAATTGAGATTAAATGTTTAGCATGTGATGTATTTGGAGAATGCTTACTTGGCTATAAAAATAAAATATCAGCATGCTTAAGATTCAGTTTATATGAGATGAATGATGTAAGAGCTTAAATAAATTATAAGCAATTCCTGTGATTTGATAACACGAAATTATATGTTATGTGCTGGTATGATATGATATGATATGATATGATTATAATCAATTGCATATCTATATTTTATAATCATAAAACATGATAGATATATATATATATATGCTTGGATTTGTTAGAGGACTAATGTCAGGATTTGGTCCTATGTGCGCACCATTGTCAAGATACGAAGGCATACTGGGAATGAGCTGACTATTAAGTTTAGACTCATTCTATGTCAGGCCATTGTCTATATATGAATGACATGCCATTGTTGGGATATGGCTATTATATATTTTTATAACTTCCAGCCTGTTGTCAGGATATGGGCGTGGTTATTATCTGTTAACCATTGTCAGGATATGGTTAATTATATTTATAATGATATTATGTGTACCATGGTACAAGCTTGAGGTCTTGGGATGGTTAGGATTGAGGGAGTTAATGTGACACTATTCATTTTGAAGATTGTGCTTGAACACTTCTTGTTGAATTTACATTGCTGGCAGTGAAGCCAAAACAAGTGTGCTAAGTTCAAGTGTTGCACCATGTATAACTTTTGGTGTCTTGATATAGTTGATTGATCTGTTCCAAACCAAATCTTTTTAAATTTGGGATTTGAAAATAAAAAAGGAAATGAAAGATTTCAAAATGAAATAACAATTTTATGTTGAGAACATATTCGTTTGGGTGAAGAGATTTTAGAGATAGTAAAAAATTCAAATTCGAAAATGGAAGTATTGCCAGAAATCACAAAAACCAAAATCACCGAAATAGATGAAGACGTCAAAAGAGTGGAAGAACTATACACAAATAATACGGCACGGATATGGGATACAAATACAACACGACACGAATACGAGACAAATCTCAAAAAATTAGGATATCATGGCAATAAAGAAAGACAATATATTTTTTTTATACAAAAAACAAATTAATTTATATCAGTTTTCTATAATGTTACGAATCTACATGCAACCATTAACATGTTCATATATAAAGAAGCAAATAAATAGAACAAATGAGTTCATTTCACAACACATTAAACGAGCTATCAGCAAATAAAACTTCACCATTTATCAGCTTAGCAAAAAAAAGTCATATTTTCCATCACAAAAAAAGCACCAAAAAAACCTAAACCATGCATCATCTTAGATTAAATAAGTCATCTGTTGCATAATTTCCATTACAAAAAATGGTAAAACACCCACAAAAAGTCAGTCAGCAGCCCTCTTTAATTTCCAAGTCATATCACAAATGTTCCATTACAAAAAACAAAAACAAACCCCACACACACACACACACACAATTATAAAACCCAAAAACAGCAGCCCTCTTCAATTAAACTCTAAGAGAGCAGTGAGTACATCTTTACCCAAGTTAAAATTATTCGAAACCTAGTTCAAATAAAAAAATAAAAAAACACAAACAGTCGTGCATATTATTTATATAAATATCAACTCAAGTTAAAATTACTCAAAACCTAGTTCAAATTTGGGATTGTAAAGAAAATACACAGTAAAATATAGAAGCTCTAACCCTAAACTGAATATGAAAAGGATAGAAGAAGAAAATCCCTAACCCTATAATTTGAAAGACCAAAAAAATATGTACCTGTTTGTAGATGGCTCGTGTGATCTCTGGTGCTGCCTTCTTGCTGGTCGGCTATAACGGAGTTCGTTCCTCTTTCTTCTTCTTTTCTCTCGTCAGATTGCAACAATCGATTTGGGCTTTACAAACTTTTGTTTTATTACAATCTGATCCCGCCTTTTAACCCATAAACTTTTTAATAATTACAAACTGACACCCACTTCTTAAAACAGAAAATTACTATTATAATATTAAACGGAAATAAATAAATACAACCCAACACAACACGAATGACCTAGCGATCAAAGTGAGTGACCCGAATTAAATAATGTGTGTAGCTGACGACTAATTTACACATATTTAAAAATGTAAGGGTTGAGATAGATGGGCGATGGTTTTGGCCAATTGGTTTGGCAGAATAGACATAGCAATCCCCGTAAGCAACTTCTTTTTTGTCTTCAATAAAGCGGGTAAGGCTGCCAAACAACTAACAAAAAAGGAAAAGAAAAGGGATTTTGCTGGACTAACTTGTGGGCTTGATTTGCTTGAAGAGGTGCAGAGATTTTAATGTGTTAAACTGCCATCAGATTTTTTTTGTTTTCCGATCTTGATATTTCAGATCGCCGTGCGTCGGCGAGCTTGGGTTGCGATTAAAAATTTTTTTGCAGAGATCGCGCTATCGCTATTTGCCACCGGCGGAGCCATCACTTGTTGTTGGTTGTTTTTTGTTTGGGGCTTCGCTGTTTAGGGGCCTCGGTTCTCCATTGTTCTCATCTTTGTTGTCATTCGGATCGCCTCAACAATCTCTCTCTCGGAACAGAGTTTTTTGCGCAGAGAGGAACCGAGTCGATTGCCAATTTTTTTTCACCGACGACCTTCAATTTCCAGTCGCCGAGAAGTTTGCAGAGACTAATAGTGCTGTTTATCCCACTGACGACCCCTCTGCTGCTGTCACCAGTTGTCGTCGGTTGTGTAATTGCCATTTGTGACTGTTTTTGTGATCTGTGTCTTTGTTTGGGGCTGATTGCTTGGTCCTTTGCCATCGACTGGTTCTTCTCTATTGCCGAGGGAGTGTTGCAGAGGCTGCCGTGTCCTCGACGTAGGTGAGCCGCAGTTTGGTGACTGAAATTGTGAAGAAGATGAAGGGTGTTTGGCTACACGCACATTCTTTTTGCCAGCTAGACGCCACCTAAGATTCTGCCTAGGAAATCGGTCATGGGCATAAATATCATTTTCCAAAATGTAATCATTGCCACAACTGTATAAGTTAATAGTAATTCTCTCTCTAATGATCACCAATTAAGGAATAGTTTCAGTACTTTTGGGCGAATGGCTGTTACACACTCGCAAATCAGTCTTAGTGAAGTCCAATACGGTATAGTGTATAGTACCAATTATAGAAATTGTCCTCGTGAAGATGACTACGATAAGATTTTAAGTAAGATGGAATCTAGTTTTTTTATTTCTTTTTTTATTTTATTATTTCAGAAAGTGAGAAAGTACTAATAAACTATGATCGGTGATAGATAGTATCCAGTTATGCCCTCTAAACTGTACAGAAGTCCACTAGTTGCCTAAAGAGAATTTACATCTATTGCAATGGCAACAAGATTCTGCCCATCAATTGACAGTAATTTATATAAACCTCGTCTCCTAGTCATTTTTGTATTATATCTTTGTTGCCTACTCAGTCTTTGTTCACAAGCTTAGTGGAGGAACTTGTTGAATGCTAGACTAATTAATTAATTTTAAGATATAAGTCAGCTTTTTCACATGGTTAAAGCAAATTAAAATATATACGACAATACCAAGACTCAAACTAAAGAAAGTTCCGTTTGGTTTCCGGGAAAATCCATTTAGGAGTGTTCTCCTCCACCGCTTAGTGGAACTCCGTACAATTTTACAATCATCCTTGTTATTTTCGTTTGAACTATATGTATTGAAGTCTAATTCATAAAACTTCACCAGTTCACTAACTTCAAGTTTTAAAACACTCGTAGGTAGATTTTGAACAACTTTCAAGTTTGAGCCAAACTCTTAAAGTTGATCATCAAATAATTTTCAAGCTTTTAAGATCCATTTGAAGCTTCATTGCTTTCAATGGAACGTACTTGCAGAAAACGTTGGCAGCTCATTTGAATCCGCTGTGGAGATAATATTGCAAGTGGGATTCTGTTAAATTTTGAAAAAATGTGTTTTATGATCAATTATATGTTCCGATAGATGGAGGGGTTATTAACTCCTAGAGTAAATTTGTGATGAGTTATGTGATTCGTATGATCAGTGCTCAGAAGAAAATCCCAAGTGAGATGATCGTATCAAAGCCATTTACGGGTTTAGGTCCTGATACCGGATCCGTGCAACTTGAAGGGGAAGCACTGTTGCCACGCCATTTGATTTGCATCATTAGGCATATAAATTGCAAGTCAATACCGGGTACTGCAATGACGACTCGTTGGCTCATTTGTTCATGATGAACAATGTCCACTACATTTTTCAAAAAGTTGATGAGTTTGCGTCACTGAGGGAAATGTGGGAGACTGTTTTTTGGACCAGTTAAAAGGAGATGTTCAACTGGCAGCAAATGACTATCATTCAACTTGGGATAGTGTCTTGTACACTTTGGAGCACGAGTCACTACATGCAGGTTGTTGTCTTTTTGTTACAGGGGATACTTTGAAAGAAAGGCTAAGAAGATATACTATGCTATGTTTGAAACTGTTCATCAGACTCAAGTAAAATGGTTGGTACCGGATTTGCAGCTCTGGGAGGAGCTGCATCTATCTATATTGCAGAAGTTGATTCCGACTTACAAATCATTTCTGGATTGGTTTCTTGAAATGCATGTATGGAAAATGATCAAAGAAGTAGATCAAGTACTCGGTTGAGGATCTTGAGCTTATGGTCTTAGAATTCTTCAAGGGTGATCCAGTATCCAAGCACTTAAACCACTCTCGTTCATAATGGTGGAAAGGGTGAATAATTAATTCTATGAGCTAGAACTCCACACACAATAATTCAGTTTGGTGGAGCATTCCGGTGCTGTAGTCTCCGTCAATTCGGCTTTCAAGTATTTGGCAAGATCAAGTAAAAGCTACTTATAAGAATGGCAATGATCATTTGTTCAGTTCTTCTGGCCTGGAAGCATGTTTTTTAGTAATTTGTTACCAAATTTACATTTTGCTTTCCTTGTATTACTAAGTTAAAGTCTACAGATATTCTTCTAGGTCCAATATTAATTTGAACTAATTTTGTTTTTGTTTGGTTGTGCTGGGAATATATATAGAGAGAGAGAGAGAGCTTAAATAATAAGAGTAGAGAGCTAGAGACTTCAAGCTTTGAAGAAAAACGTCATCTTATACAACAATGAGAGGGAGAGGAAACTGTTAATAAAGAAAATTAAAATGTGGACTATGATATCAGCACTCCAAATTCCACCTCTCGTACTCCAGTTTTTCTTGTTATTAATTCAGATGCCAATTTTATCCTCCTACATCTCCTTTCTTCAACCAAAAAAAAAAACCTCCAAATCTAAATTATCCCATTTACTTGTCCTGCAGCAATTGACGGAGAAAGGAATGAAAGATATGATGGGAGAGAGAAATCTTTTGTTATGCTAGTATCAATGGGTTTGGTTTGGCAGCTGTAGGTGGGGACGCAGTCGGAGACTTCAATAGGGATGCTCAAGGATTCGTCGGAGTAGACACAGGAGAACTTATGTGTTGGTCCATCGCACTTGTGGAATCTAACACACATAAAACAAATAAAGCAAAAACCCCCAGTACTATAAAAAAATATATATATGCATATAACCCCTACAAACTATAATCTCTACAATTGTCCCTTGTCAGTCAATTATGATACAGACGTAAACTACTATTTTATGTGAATAGTGCATGGACATCGTCACGATGGTAATGTCATCCCCATGCTCACATAAATGCAGTGGAATACCGTCCCACTTTTGGAGCCTTTATCACTAACTCAAAATTCACGAAAAAAATTATGGCAAAGCATAAGGTAATTGAGAATTATGTTAACGTGATAGGAATCATGATTTCAAGAAACAAAATGTGATACCATTGGCAATTGAAATACCAATTGAGAATTATGTTAATGTAATAGATAATTGAGATTTTAAGCATGAATAATCTTGATATTTGACAAAATATAGAAAAAAATCATATGACAGGGAGAGAGAGAGATGGGTGAATACATACCGCTTTGTCTTAGTGTGGTTGTCGGACGAAACAAACAAAGGAAAATGGCTCCATTGTTCTTGTCTACAACAAAGAAACCATGAAAATGAGAAAACCCCAAATTTTTAAAACCCTAGAATCTGACAAAAGCTTTGGAAAATATTTATAAAAATATTTTTTTGAGAAGAAGTTGCATAAATAGCGATTAAATATTGCATAAAGAAACCAAGAGCTCACTGATTTCGAGGCTTGGTAAGGAGAGTGAAGAATAGTGCTCCCCTCACACTGTATGGACGCGAGTTCTTCACGATCTCCAACTTTTGTGTATGTACCACCAATATGGCAAAGTGACGCATTGGGCAATAATGTAATTTTATTGTTTTCAATTAAATATATTATTTACTATAAGACGAGAAAGTGTCACGTTTATGGTCATGGGTGTTATATGCAAAGAAAAACTGGTAGTATTTCAGTAGGAGATTTTAGTGGGATGGGATTTTTTTCTTTTTCGTCAATTACATTAAGCCCCCTTCTAAAATTTAATCCTGTATCCGTCTTTGGAGATACATAACTTCATTTTTATGTGAGAAGAGACAAATTTTTTTTTTGTTTTGAAAATACATCCTACATATGCAAAATTTTCTACCGAAAAACCTTGCACTCCAATAACATGGTCCATATGCAAAATAAATAATTAAATAAATAAAAAGTGTAGTGGAGGGGGTTATGCATCACATTAATAATACAAGAGTATTAAAGTGCAACTAAGTGTAAACTTAAATGGCTATAAATTTGAAGACAATAAGGTCCAATTGATTCCTAGAGAAATTGACTATGTATATGTCAGCTGGTATCCATTGGCCTCCTTAACCTAAATACAAGGGCTTCAAGTCTTCTGGTTGCCTAGTAATTAGTGAAATCATACATTTTAATAAGATGGATGATGGATCCCATTCTGCCCAGTAGTGGATACTTCATATAAATCTCATTTCCATAAGTTTATTATCTACTCAAACTTTGTTCACAAAGCTTAGTCAAGAGCTTGTTGGATAAACTACTTGTCCATTCATTTTTACAAGATTAAAGCAATTTGTAATGTTAAAATTTTGTTATGAATCAGCACCTATTTTGTTTCTCAAAGCCATCCTCACCCTTGTGGGTTAGAACTAGAAATACTCTTACTAAGCAATGATCCCTTACTATATACCTTTGTACTATATTAAGACATTCTATTATTCCATAGATTTCACCATTCATTGCTTTGTAAGTAGTGATTAATTATTTCTAATTTATGCCAAGTGCGAGAAAGAACTTCTATAGCTATTGTGTGTCTCCTCTGCGGCTTGGTGCATAGTAAACAACACCACCGTAGAATTTTATAGTTATTCTTTGTTTGTATTTCATAATTTAACTCTCATTTTTGAAATTTCATTGATTCATCACATTTTGTAGTCATTTCTAAGAAGAACTTGAACCCTTTAAAGTTGAACCAGTCCTAAACTTGTTCAAATAATTCTCAAGCCATCAACATGCAGTTGAAGCTTCATTGCCCATATATAGGAACTGCCGAAAACTTCTTGTCTGTTCTTGCACTAGGTTTCAACTAAAGGACGCATCTTCGTGTGCAAGCGCAACGAAATTGATCCACTACTGCAAGCCATCGATTAGATTCAACGATTGAGAGATGATGTTCAAAGATCAAATCAGGGCCAACATCACCATGCGTGCTGTAATATTTGCTCGGTTTGAGGAAGAGCTTCAATCCATTTTAACTGGCACCAAGAGTTCACATAGTGATAGGAGCAATACGACTTATTCGAGTTCATCAAGTACTATTAGTCATTTGGACCTGCACAACACACCGAGTTATAAATCTTATTTGGATTCGCTTAGTACCGGACATGAATCTCTATACCACCACCACGCACTGGCTACGGAGTCCATTGATGGTGTCCGGAGTATTGCTAAAAGGATGAGCTTGGAAGGATATCTCGGCCAGTGCATTCACTTGTATGCCAATGCTCGGAAGTCTTTAATGGAAAGAAGCTTTTGTCAGCTTGGCATCGAAAAAATAAGCGTTGGTGACGTTAGAGAATTAGATTGGGACACTGTGAATGCAAAGTTCATGGTGTTAGAGTGGATAAAAGCAGCTGAGATTTGTGTTCATGTTCTTTTTGTCAAGGAAAAGCAACTGTGTGAGCAAATCTTTCAAGATTTTGGGAGTGCCTATGTTGATGCATGTTTCTTGCAAGTAGTTAACGATCATGCAGTTATTCTATTCAGCTTTGCAGAAGCAGTAAGTGTTGATCGTCGATCACCAAAGAAGTTGTTCATGGTTTTACACCTCTACACTGCACTATCTTATCTTTTGCCTGATTTTAACAATGTTTTCGAGTCAAATTTCTTTTTGTCCATTCGAAATCAAGCAGCTGAGGCTGTGTCTCAACTTGCAGAGGCAGCAAGAGGGATCGTGTTGAAATTTGAAAATGATGTGCTTCATGATCAATTAAAAGCTCCGGTTCCAAGAGGAGATGTTCACTCCTTGACTAAATATGTAATGTGTTGTATGAACCGTATGATCCGTCTTCACAAGAAAACCCTAACTCAATTGATCATATCAAAGCCATCAATGCTGATTCCTGATATGGAAGCCATGGAACTTGATCAGCAAACTCCATTGGCACACCATTTGATTTGCATCATTGCACATTTACAACTCAATTTAGTGGTCAAGTCCAAGCACTATGTAGACGAGTCCTTGGATCATTTGTTCATGATGAACAACATTCACTACATTGTTCAAGAAATCAGTGGCTTTGCGGAATTGAAAGAGATGATAGGAAACTATTTTCTGGAGAAGTTGACGGAAAAAGTTCAAGAGGCCAAAAATAACTATCTGGAATCCACTTGGGATGGGGTCTTGTACCCTTTGGAGAGTGAGGCACTAAATGTAAATGAAGGTTTGTATCTTTGTTTTAGAGGGGCTACTTTGGAAGATAGTTTAGAGAGATTCTATGCCATGTTCGGAAGTGTTCATCAGACTCAAGCAAAATGGTTGGTTCCTAATTTGCAACTCCGAGAAGAGCTTCATCTATCCATATTGAAAAGGTTGATTCCAACTTATGTATTGTTTTTGTTTCGTTTGCGTGGTTTGCACAGAAAGCATTCAAATAAATACATTAGATACGAGGTTGAGGATCTAGACAATGCAATCTCGGATTTTTTCAAGGGGCATCTAGTATCCAAGCAATTAAGCAGACCTCTTTCGAAATGGTCATGTAAAGCTTTCAAGAAACACGTATGTGAATGAAACATCAATGAGTTTATTCTATGCCTTCAGTGGTTCAAAAGCAAGAAACCTGCGCATCAATGTAGCTCACTTCAGTGTAACCCATATAGATTGTGGTATATTTATCTGTTCATCTGTATCTCTCTATCCTTTCAATGTCTTAAAATGTGTCAGATACTGGTACGGTCCATCATATACTTTATTGTTATTATGTTATTCAACTTTGCACAAGGGGTGGACTTCAATAAGGTTAATTGCTCCATATGTGGAAGTGAAATTGTGTATATTTGACTCTCTCCAAATCCCGAGATGACCCTCTCCAACACAAGTCTCCTGCTGTTAGTCCTTTGGGGGCGAACAACTACCAAACATCAACGAATGTCGGAAATAAATTCATTTTTCATCACTGGTCTGATGGAAGTCTACAACAGAGATAGAGTTGTCCCAATCCACTTGTTTTATTAAGATACATATTATTAATTGATTGGGCATGCTCAAGGAAAATCACATTGTAATCTTTACTGATTATGACTTGAGGAGTGCTATATACGTATCAGATGCATTATTGGCTTCGACATTACATAAAAATAATATAACCCACAGTTCACCAGCTCATTAATAATGGTTTAATTATTACGTTTGGTTCTGTCAATCCTTGCTTCGTGGGTCACCAAGCTCAAATCAACTTAGAATCGTGGACCAATCATTAGATATAATACATTCTTCTTCATTAAAGATTATTTAATTAATTTGTTATATATTCATTCAAGCATTCAAACATGTGGGTTATGTAAATAGACAAAGTATAGATACATATTATATGTATACGACTATTCTCCTAAGATAGGTCGTGATCAACACATGGAAATAAGATTAAGGGTTGTTTACAGAAGGGCAAATCATGCTAAAGAAGCCTTAAAAGGAAAAAAAAATTAATTAAGTGTTGTTAATATATTTTATCAGTTGGCATGTGAGCAACAATTGAATGAACCAAACCAAAGCTATGGAGGTGAAGTTTGAGAAATTTTCAAATTGAGTACAAGCGTCCGTTGCTTACAAAGGAGATAAGTGTTATTTTTTAAAACAAAAAATAATTGATAATAATAATAATAATAACAACAACAATAACAACTGATAAATGTAATTTTAGTTTTACATTTATGACATTATATAATAGGGTAACCACCACTATACTTACATAAATTGAACTCTAAATTCGACAATTACTCGTTGTCAAATCATTATTCTTCTCTAAAATATTATATACAAAATTGTTTAATTAATTCAATTATATACATTAATATGTAACTAGTTAGGTCATGATCAGCAGATCAACTCACATCCTAAGGTCCAATAAATTCTTAGTAGCATTGGACAAGAAAACAACGTATCTTAAGAAGATTGAGCAGTATGAGGCCAAATATATGTAATGTGTTTTGATCAAATAAATGAGCTGAAGTTTGCCCACCCATTAGATAGATTGTGACTAATTGGATGTGTTACACACATAATTGGCAGATATTTGTGGGCAATGCCTCTTATTTATTTCTGTTCGGTGTGAATAGATACGTGACTAGGACCCAGTCCAATTGCTAAAACTATTTAATTAATCAGAGGTGAATACAAATGGGAATTTATATGAGTAGGCCCACTCCAATACCTACTACAATTAAATAACTAGTTTTTTTAAACACCAATATGAAACTCATGGGACTTTGCTGAGGTAATACAAGGGACATGCAGATTTTTATTTTTATTTTTATTGTTATTTTTTTTATTTTAAAAAAACCTATCAATCAATACACATACACCAATATGAAACTCATGGGACTTTGCTGAGGTAATACAAGGGACATGCAGATTTTTATTTTTATTTTTATTGTTATTTTTTTTATTTTAAAAAAACCTATCAATCAATACACATACAACTTTCCAATATATATATAAAAATTCACATGCTCACTTTTTATGCTGATTTTAGATCATCGGTATTCTGTTATAGAAGATACAGGATATACGTATAAATTACAACCTTCTTGACCATTTTCTGACTAAAATCCTCAACCAAAATAATAAAAACACCGACCATTTTTCTAACCGTACATGATTTGATCTGTGTTAAATCATGACTTATCCTCCTTAATGTAAGTCTATGAAACACCGACACCTTTCCAAAGAGTTTTGTATCAGTATTGGACACATATTCGACATTTTGGTGAAATGTTTAGAAATTATTTTTTATTAAACACGCGGATGACACGTATTAGATATGATGGGGTATATTTTATAATTTCTTTTTAAAAAAAAAAGGGTACCTAATGTAATTTAAATGTTTAAAAGTAAAATTTTGAAAAATTTTAAAAACAACTACTATGGCAATGAACTGGTGAATGAAGAATACTAAACATGTTGGAAATCTACTTGATCTTATTTGTCTAATTTTATTGATAACTTTGCTTAGTTCTTAATTACTTAGATGATGAACTGAAATATTTCTTTTACTGTAATATTTTTTTGGAAAGTTAGATTTATGATATTATAGATTTTAAATATATATATATATATATATTCGTGTCGTACCCACGTTCGTGTCCGTTAATTTTGATATAGGTGCAATTTCATGGATGTAGGTGCAATTCTGCATAATTTATTTGAGTAGCATGTAACACATGTTGAAAAATGGCAATAATGAGTCCACTCCACAAGTGAGTCAATGAAAAAGATTGTCCAGGCAAACTCTCTTGGCTTAAAAATTTTGAGATGGTGTGAAGAAAAATATATATTAAGCTTTTAATTAATTAAGAAGTTTCTTTTTTATTTCTATTTAAAACATTGATGCAAGGATCATTACATGGTAATGTTAATATTTTCTATAGTTAAAAGTTTTTTAAAAAATTAAATATTAAAATTACAAACTTTCTAACAATTTAAATTAAAACGTAAACGATTATCAACATAATATCACACCGTTCCCACCACCATTAACCTAATAAAAAAAAAAATTTAAATGCATGCAGTCTCAAATATTTGCCTGTACTAATAGTTTTGTACCAATTTATTGCAAAAGGCTCAGAATGTCTATTTGAGGTTGTAAGCAAATCTTTTAGAGGAACCTTCTGGATAAAGAATGTGCGTCTAATGATTCATTTGCGGACGTGTGGGCCCAACTGGCTACTAATCAATTTTATGTACATTTTATAAAACTCGCTACTATTGTGTAGGATAGACCACATCATTTTGCCGCTAGCATGTAAAAACAAAGTTGAATTTTTTATTTTTTATTTTAACAAAAAGGTGATCAAAGTATGTCCAAAAATGTTGATGATTAAGGTATTTGAGGTAGTAGACAAATTCACCAAAAATATAAACTAAGAGACAAATTTATCTAATGTTGGTCCACTTGACGTAAATAATGGGCGCAATCATCGACATAAAGGAAGCATTTTTAGTATCATTTCATATTAATTCATAACCACTTAATAGTTAATAGGCATTTATAATTAGAATGATGAATTTGTGACTAATGAGCCATGATTATAATTAGTCAAAAGTTATTCTAAATATTCATTCATTCCATTATTTGATATGGATAGGAATGGCAACGGAGACGGATTTGGGCGGGTATACCCTCTCTCACCTCTGTAACCTTTTAAAAACTCTACCCTTGTTCCTGCCCAAAATCGCAAAAACGGAAGAACTTTTCACCTCATTCCCGTAACAGTTTAACATTTTTACCCTGCGAGTACCTGCCCTGTTCCGTTTAAGACCATAATTTATTTATTGCTAAAATAGATTTGTTCTTCTTCTTTTTTTCCTCATCTTCAATTTTTCATTATTACAATTTTCCTTTTAATCAAATTCATTTGTTACATTAATATTTTTATATAGGATATTTAATATATAGCGAAAAATATATATACTAATGAAATAAGGGTACTTAAGTAATTTATCTATCTAAAAGGGGCAGGGCGGTGTGGGGCGACCTTCCCTGCCCCCACACCAAACCCGTGCAGGTTTTAATTACATCAAACCATCCCCGCCCAAATAAGTAAAACGGTCCTCCAAAATCGCAAAAAAAGGGACTGGGTGGGGTGGGTAACCGCGGGGCGGGTCAAATTGCCATCCATAGATAAGGGGATAAGAATTTAAATACATTAACATATAAATTTAGGAAAATGCTATATTTCATGAATTTTAATTTGTGATTTTATCTTAAACTACATGGTTGCTTAATTTTTCTTTTTCTTTTTTTTTTATTTTATTTTTTTATTTTTGGACTATTTTGTGTGTTTTAAAAGTAATTTTTTAATATAGGAAAGATCTTAATATAGAAATGAGAGAAAAAAAATAGTAAAAGTTATAATTATTGAATCCAAATCTTGATATAAATTAATAATTTGAATTCAATTATATATCTTCCTTTGGGGAACTCTTTTTATTAAATCTTTAAATAATTAAAACTAGAAGTTACAAATTTTTGCTATGAATTAATTGATCTCTTTTTGATAAATAGGAACCTTAATTTGTTGAGTATATCTCTAAAACTTAATCATAATTAGAAAATACCAAATCAAAATATAATTATAAAATTTTTAATCATAATTAGAAAATACCAAATCAAAATATAATTATAAAATTTTTTAAGTTAATTATGTAAATTAGGGTTCTTATTCATCGTAAAGAGATCACTCATTCATTCATGATAAAAAAAAACTGTAACTTTTAGTTTAATTATTTGAAGATTTAATAAAAAGAGTCTCCCAAAATAAAATATATACGGACAAGATTGAATTCAAGTTATTAAGTTATATTCATAAGTTTTAGGGTTTGGAGTCTATAATAATAAGTTTTACTAATTTTTTTCTCTTTTCTATATTAAGATTTTTTCTATATTAAAAAAATTACTTTTAAAATATATAAAGCAGTCAAATAAGTTGATAACTAAGCAGTCTTCTAATTTAAGATAAAATCATAAATTAAAATTAGTGAAGTATAGCGTTTTTCTAAAATTAAGGGTTGAGTTTAGAGTAATCACTGCTTTTAAAATAATTAATGATTATTATATTTGTACTCGGTCCAACTTACATCACTGAAGGTGAGAGGGAGAGACAAAATACGAGATCGCCAAGTGAAAGCTTCGAAAAAAAAAAAAAAAAAAAAAAAAAAATTGTATGACTTAAGTGTTTAACTTTAATTGAAATTTAGTCCTTGTCACTTTGCGCTTGACATTTTAACATTTTCCATTATTGTTAGATTTTTATTAGATCCAAGATTAAGAGGGGACTTATCACCATCATCCTTCTACACACTCAAGATAATTAGTAATTAGAGATATTTTAGCATATTCCATTAATAGAAACCCATACTTAATGATAACCTTTTTTAGCCAATCAAGTTTGCGTTGACTATGAAACTAACACTCACGTCCTACGCGCAATACTTGCAAATTTGATGAATACTACCTAAACGAGGCGTGTTTGGCAGTAGATGTGCCTAGCACTGGTTTATTGCATGAATAGAAGTGTATTATTGTTTTCAAATGTCATATATTTTGGTTGTATATGGGTGAAGATGAATTTTGGTTAACTTAATACAAACCTCTCAAGTCAAATAATACGCAATTTTATCATTACATGAAGACACTATTTTAATTTCTATTTAAAATTTGACCTAGACTTTGTTTTTAGTTCCTCGGATAACTAGCGTATGAGAAAGTGAAAAATCCATGAGTTTGGGATGTAATTAATTTGGTCATATGAACATGCCTAGGCCTACTAAAGGACCCCACATTGAAGATTGCCTTTTTGTGATAAAATAATGGCAATGATGCCACATAGCCTAGGTTACGTGTCATGTAAATCTATTAATGAAGGTTTCAATAGTGGGGGTCCCTTTCACATACTCTGTGCAATAATTGCTCTCTCTGTGGTGCTTGGCCCATCACCATTATTAGATAGTGACCATATATGAATGTGATTGGCAGTCAAATTACTAATCAGCTGCTACTTTACTACACATAAGTGGTGGGTTATATTCCTTGTTGGAGATCGATTTACTTTAGAAAGTGGCTAAATTACAGTACAGAATCCATATTTCACCTTGACCAAACCATATCAAACCAAAATAAAACTAAGGCTCTGATTATTTGGACGGAAAATATTTTTTAAAAATATTTTTTTATTTTTTGTATTTGATTATTGTAAATATTTAGAAAAAAAAATATATATATATATATATTAAAATTTAATAAAAATAATTTATCTATCAATTTTCAACAAGTTATTTTACATGTTCCGTCCTTAACCTTAATATAGAACTTTGCCGAATATCGACAAAGAAAAATAAAAGAATATTTTACGTCGAAACAAACGGAGCCTAAAATTTACCCACAATTCAATTCCATTTGAAAGGATTTCTTTATTTTTTTGTATATTAAAAACAATGTTAGTTCTTAAAATCCTGTTAAGATTTGATATATCTTGAACATCAAAACATTTTAATGCAGTCCTCCGCACACTAGCGAATCCTGATTTAATTTAACAAATACAATGTCATAAAAATTTGTACGTAAAATAATACAACAAACAAAATGTATCAAAAAGGATTCTAATTTCTTAAATTAGTTATGTATTGTTTGAATTAAATTTTCAGAGCATTCGGTGCTTTAAATTTTAAATTAAAAAACTTTAATTAATTTTTTTTGAAATTTAAATTTAAACCACTAATTCACCAAATGTGGTGTGGTCTACCGATATTTTCTTTTCTTCTAAAGTAAAAAAATTAAAGGCTTAAGTCTCTAAAAAGAGTAAGTAGATATGTAAGTATATTTAAAAAAACAATTCAAACCACTAATTTTTATTCCAAACAAATGTAGCATTAATGATTTTCTTTCATAATTCATTATATGTAGTATCAAAATCTTTTGGATTCTCTCTTGTCATCTCATTCCACATTGGTTGATGAAGTACGTAACCGTGATTAGTGCTAATTTATTTACTTACCACAATTAACTGGTCAATTAAGTAGAATAGTACGAGCAGTAACTTCAAATTAGAAGAAATGTTGAGCTGGAGTATTGGACGTGCACGTCGGTGGATTACACATGGAACTCTACAATTGGTTGTTAATGACACAAAAGGACAAAAAGAAAAGCTTCCAAACAACACATTTACATACAAGTCTTCTTCTGGGGACAGGATAAGCACAACTGGCAATCCCGCCATCAACGGTCGAGATTGAATGCCAGCTCTGATTGCTGACGTGGACCATGTCACAGTTCCACTCTTCAAATCGCCAATCATTAGAGCCATCCTCTTCGCCTCTGCTCTTCCTTACAAAAACGGAGCACCTCATTCTCTCACCTCCCCCTAAACCCTCCCCTCTCTCTCTATATTTTCTCTCTCTAGAAGTCTATGCTAAACGAGTGTATAATTTGTGGAGGAGAATCAAAAAGCTATCTCTGTTTTTGTGTTTCTGAATAGAAACAATACTGTTTCTCTCTGTAAAGCATAGTATAAACTTCACTGATTTTGATATTTAAAAGAGTGTTTGAAAAAAAAAAAAAAAGTCTTTTCTGTAAAATGTCTCTGATTTTTAAATTTTTCATTCCTGAAGAAGCAGAGGTTGAAGAAGGAGAGTGGGAAAAAGAGAGATAAGTAGTAGATTTTATATATTCAAAGTTGCAGAACCGAAGAGATACAGAGAACATACCGAAGCATTCTGGTAATTATAATGAATCTGTTTTACTTTTGATCATAATTTTGGTTTGTTTGATTTGATGTTCTGTTTAGAAATCGCAAATGAGTTTTATAACAATTCTGTTTCATTGAGCTTTAATGAATTTTGTAGGTTTTTGGCGATGTCTGCAACGGTTTGTAGCGATTCAATGGTGATATCTGCGACAGAATCCCAACCTGTGGCGTCGAAGGCGGCGACGACTCAAACCGAAGTGGAGTCGGCGAGATGCGACTGTTGCGGATTGACGGAGGAGTGTACTCTGGCGTACATAGACCGAGTTCGGGAGCGATACCATGGCAAATGGATCTGCGGACTGTGCTCGGAGGCGGTGAAAGACGAAATCGTTAGATGCGAGAGTTTGATCAGCACCGAAGAGGCCGTAACTCAGCACATGAACTTCTGCAAGAAGTTGGAACCGCCTTCGAATCCGACGGTTCATTTGATCTCTGCCATTAAGCATTTGCTCAGGCGAAGTCTTGATTCTCCGAGATCAATCAGGTCTTTGCCGAGCAGTCCGATGAATCGTCGTGCTGTTCTTTCTCGATCGGAAAGTTGTTTTCCTACTCTGGTGAATTCATCCTCGCGTCATGAGAAGAATGAAGGTAAGGATTGAAAAGTAGGAAATAGAGATAGAACAGTTTCTGTTTCTTCAATTCAATTGCAGGAACAAAAAATTAGGAATAAAAACTTTAGATGCTTAACTTAACTTAAGTTTCTCAAGTGTACAGAACAATTTTCCTTTATATTTCGGTTTTTTCCAATATATATATATTTTTTTTTATGTTAATATTTGCATACATTCTTTTAAGATATATTACTATTATATACATATAATGACTGGAATGAGAAATCCAATTTAAGATCAAAGAGGCCATTGAAAACTAAATAGGGTTTGTTTATTTTGTCAGGAAGGAAAAAAATTAAAAATAAATTTACTTTTAAGGGTTTTTGCTTTATTAAAGCAAAGATTTATGGAAAAGTAGATTTTGAATTGACATAAATTTTGGATGAATTGTTGTGGAGTTGTCATGTGATTTGTGTGTAAGTTGGCATATTTTATATAAATTTATTCCTCAAATTTTAAGTCTGGTTTGGGTATCTCAAATGTTCTCTTTTTAGATTCTCTACATACAATACAGGATAGATTTGTCAAGTGGCTTCTAAAAGAATAAAACATATATATTTTTTCTGCACTTGGTTGGATTCCAGACTTTTAGTTGTCTTTTAATATTAGTGATGGAAGCCTAAATGTCCAAACATTGATTATTGAGGAATAGGGCATACAATTATTTATTTTTCTTTCATTGAATAATTAATGAGAAACGTATTCATAATGTGATATATTTAGGACTGACCTGAATGGGTAAAATAAAGGTTTTTTCCTTCAAGCCGAATTCATTTTTTATTGTCAACTTCATGACATAACTTTGAAATTTCATTACCATGAATGACATAAATTTGACATCAATCTTTTTTATTTTTTTATTTTTTTGCATAAAAAAATACCGAAGACTAAGAACCAAAACAAAATAAAATTAGTGTAATGGTACTATTGGATAATGCAACCAAAAAAGTTTGAAATATTTTGATTCTTCCACTTTGGATGCGTACAAAGTGTTGATAATTTTTTCTCCTCCTTTTTGGATGAGGATAAAGGTAGGGTTCATTGCAGAATAAATGTGTGTGTGATCTAAGTACAAACAATGCAGCACGATGGTTCTGAGTTGTAACAAACCCTGTAAGCATAAGAAGAGCACAGTTGAATGTATTGAAGCTCTGCCAAAAAGAAGCTTCCTGCATCAGAGGTTTCAAACACTGAGTGGGGCAGGCTTTTGCTTGGCTCATCTACTTACACATCAATTGAATTATAAAGAATCCAGTATGTGGGTCCTACCCTACCCAGCCCCACTTCATTGTTTTTCTTCTGGACTCGTCCAATCCAATTGTAGCTTCTTTTGTAATTAAGCTTCTTCACTCGTTTGGCCATATTGGGCCTGAACTTGTGGCCTGAACTACTTCAGATTCCGAGAATATATAGTCATAGGCCCACAACTGAAAACATATGGTCTTGTAAAATATACACGCAGTCATCAACAGTCATAAGCTAATGGTGGTCATTCTCAATTCTCCGAGAAAATGACAACATGGTTAATCATGGTGCTGTTTGTGTTTTTTTATTGATGTTGGCAACAAGCCAAAATGGATATTACTCTCTTTCTCTATCTCTCTCTCTCTCTCTCTAGATATATATATATACACACACATACAAATACATTATTACATATATTACTAGGTTAGGTAAGCAACTTTTCTAGGAAAACAAGGAAAACAAGCCATTTAAATCATTGGTGATGGTGAGCCTAGTTGCTTCTTAGGGTTGCTAAGATTTTGTTTATTTAGAATGGTTAATTATTTAACTTTCTAAGTAATTTTATAAGTCTCTGTCAGCCAAGCTGCTAAGAAGATCCACTACCCCTTGTCTTCCAAATCAGGTTGTTTTGGAGTTGGAGGAAGAGAGACAATAAAAAATATATAAGTTACATATACTTTTTATCATTAATCTTATCATTTAACTTTAGCTGCTTGTATGGGCGACTTGGAGATAAAACGTGTTGTATGGCATGTTTGGGTGTTTCTCAATATTTTTTTGTTTTTGAAAGGTTGTGTGTATCTCAGTTTATATTGCAATAATACACCTTTTGAGTAGTATTTCAGTTTATAAATGGATATGATCATTCCAAGTTTTCTTTTAAATTAAATTTAAAACATTCTTTCTTGAGATGATTATATAAAATGAAATGCCTGTTTTCAAATGAAGAATTTTACATTGAAACCTTCTCACCTTTTGTTTTATGATTTGAAAAATTGCTAAGTTATCAAAGCGTTAAAAGTCACAATAACACTTCAAGAGAAAGAGAGAGCAGATTTGGCAGGCAAGAGTCAAAACAATCAGGCACTCTTAAGAGTGAATATATATATATGCTTTTATTAAACATATTATGATCAATCTAACAATTGAAGGCGCGAAGTATGGTGACAACAACAATCTGTTACAATATATATATATATATATATATATATATGGTTATATAAAATGGTTACTAGTTTTTGGGCATTATTCTCTTCCTCAAATTTTTGGGCCTGCATTCAACACAACTTTTCGAGTCTGCAAGATATCTATCATCCTCTGTTCTACATTATGGCTATTGGTCTCCAACTTGATCCATCACATTAAAATGTCTGAACTATTATATTTCACTAGAATGATTTTAGTTCTCCAACTTGATCTCTTACTAAAATATCACTAAATATTTTTATATATATATATATATATACCACAAATCGAATAGTTTCTCACCCATCCATAATCTTCTTACATAATTTAAAACACCTCTTGAACCTTGATTGTAACAGGATTGTTTGTTTATTTGCCAAGCTATGTGACAATGGAATTTGATGGGACAAATGTAACAAAATTATTTAAACAGATACTGACAAATAAGCAAATAAAAACCCTGCCTGCTTCCCAAATAAGCAACCCAAGAAATGTGCCTTCTAATCAACTTAGTCCATGAGAACGGGTATGTTTCATGGTTTGGGTCCATGGATTAAGGGATAGAAAGTGCAGCTTACTTCTACGAAGAGCCGTATTCGTGTCCAATGTCACAGGTGGCCAACCCTTCACGTTATATGTATTCACAAATAAAATTATTATTTTTGATATTTTGTCTGCACTTCATCGACACTTCTCAAACACACTATGACCGATACTTTCTGACATTTTTAACACAAGTCTACCCAACAATTTTAAAAATAATATGAACACATTTCATGATACTCAACATATAATTATAAGCAAGCATATGATAAATTGATACCTATTCATTTAAAATAAAAAACATTATTACAACAGAGTAGTGGAATAATGATATATATGATATAAAAATTATTACAATAATAACATAATTTTATTTTCTAAATTATTTCAAATAAACTCTTAGTATATAAATTAAAAATAAATTAAGATTTATAATTCTATCACCCAATAGATATATAAATAGATCTATGGAATTCTAGGCAAAGATTGGAGTTGGGTAACAGAAGGCTGGGGGGATTTCCACATTGCACTTTCTTTTCTTGACTTGACTAGCAAAAAATACCCATATGGTATACAATAACTTGACTGTTGAAAGCTTAAAGTGTCCCTTTAAATTAAAATAAAAAATAAGTAAAAAAATTAATTAAATATGAAATGACAAAAGTGTTTCTTTTTTCGGTTAAGGGTGTGTGTGTGTATATATATATAAAAAGGCATTATCCAAAAACATAGATATTTTTAAAATTTTATAGCCTAAAAATGTATATAATATTAATATTATAAGATCTACTTTGCTCATTTTTTAAAATTTTAAAAAGTTATATATATTTAACGTGATTCTAAAAGTATCATGTCCGTGTGGATGCAGATGTCTCAATGATCCAATGAATTAGAAATAAATTTTAAAATATCAAATTTCAACTTTATGTATTTAATAATTTAATTTTTAATTTTGTTAAAAAAAAATAATATATTAATAATAATAATAAAAATGTCCTGTATATATTATTGAAACCTAGCACACTATTGTAATTACAGTTCTTGTCCTTTGCATATAAAAACTCGTCAATGTATATATATGAACCCAAGGTTCCGCTCCGATATCCTCACGTACTACCTTCCTCATTGAAACTTTTTTGTCACTACTTGCACGGTTGCACCTACTTATGATGAATCAAACAATCTTCACAAGAGAGATTTAATTTCCACCGTTTGCTAGTTTCGCTTCTTTACAAAACAAAAAGCATGAAAAAAGACTTTTTATTTTATTTTATTTATGCAAATAGATAGCAAATCTCATCCAACCATAAACCCGCACGTGGTCTCTTACGGTCCCCAACCTTTCTTTAGCCTTTTTCTCTTTATTATTCAGACATCATTCAGTTTTTCCCCCAATTTCATAGCAAAATGAAGAAGGAAAATTCAATCTCCATTCTTTCCTCTCTCTCCTTGGTCCTCGTCTTCTTCCTGTCTCTTGTCTCTGCAACATTCTCAAACCCAGCTGATTCATCAGACCTTCCAGAGACCTTCATAATCCACGTGTCCAGATCACACAAGCCCAAGACATTCACCACCCATCATCACTGGTACTCCTCCATCCTCCGATCACTTTCCTCTTCCTCTCACCACCCCTCCAAGCTCTTATACACATATGACACCGCCGTCAACGGCTTCTCCGCCCGCCTCACCGCTTCTCAGGCGGCGGAGCTCCGCCGCATCCCCGGCGTACTCTCCATCCTCCCCGACCGCGTCCGCCAGATCCACACCACTCGCACTCCTCAATTCCTCGGCCTCACCGATGTGTCCGGCCTCTGGCCTAACTCCGATTACGCCGACGACGTGATCGTTGGAGTTCTAGACACCGGGATTTGGCCGGAAAGGCCAAGCTTTTCCGACGAAGGCCTCTCCCCGATTCCCTCCAATTGGAAAGGCACTTGCGAGAGCTCACCGGATTTCCCTTCTTCGGCGTGTAATCGGAAAATCATAGGTGCCAGAGCGTTCTATAAAGGCTATGAAGCAGGACTTGGAAGGCCTATGGATGAATCCGTAGAATCAAAATCTCCGAGAGATACAGAAGGTCATGGAACACATACATCTTCAACAGCGGCTGGATCTGTGGTTGCAAATGCTAGTTTCTTTCAGTACGCGCGAGGAGAAGCGAGAGGAATGGCGATCAAGGCGAGAATTGCTGTTTACAAGATCTGTTGGGGCTCAGGTTGCTACGATTCGGATATTCTCGCTGCGATGGATCAGGCGATTGCCGACGGTGTTCACGTCATTTCTCTCTCTGTGGGAGCCAGTGGATATGCTCCACAGTACGATCACGATTCCATCGCGATCGGATCGTTTGGAGCTGCACAACACGGCGTTCTCGTCTCATGCTCCGCCGGAAACTCCGGTCCGGATCCGTACACAGCCGTGAACATCGCTCCGTGGATCCTCACTGTAGGTGCTTCGACGATCGATCGAGAATTTCCAGCG